>NC_081325.1:24154819-25354819 GCF_026419965.1 Kogia breviceps | reverse complement strand
AGTTTTTCAAATCTAAAGCTCATTAGGCTTAAGAGGCTATTAATCTCTCTTTCTTCCAATTTCTCCTCCTTACTACTGCAAGTGTAAGGTGGCTTGACTGAGTTCTGGGTTTTTTTTCCCCTTCTCTTTTTTATCTCTATGCTGTTTGCTACATACGTGTTTTAAATAAAAGTTATTATATTTTGGAACATCTTAAGCCTTTCTGTAGAGATTTTAAGCTTTTTATGTAGTGCTATGATGTTTTATTACCACCTTCAAGCTTATTTCTTTTAGATGTTAGATGAAAATTCCTTGATGAGCCCACAAGGTATTAAAGATGCAGTACTGCATTCTATTTGGGCTGGACTTGGCTTCTCTGAGGACAGTGCTACCAGTAATTCTCTGTCCTGTGTGAAATGTTTAGGTGAAGTCACATCTGGATCTCTGAGGATTGGAGCTGTTAGTGCACCGATCTATAATTCCTTCATGACAGATATAATAAAATAATACTCCTAATTATGAACATTCAAATCTTTTTCCTTCTTTCAAGAATTCACTCAACACATATTTATTCAACAGTCACTATGTACCAGGCACTGTGCTATTTGCTAGCGACACAAAATTAAAATTAAGACAACAACAAGCCTTTATCTTAGTAGTGTGGAAAACATGTTTTAAGAATCAATTACGGGCTTCCCTGGTGGCGCAGTGGTTGAGGGTCCGCCTGCCGATGCGGGAGACACGGGTTCGTGCCCTGGTCCGGGAGGATCCCACATGCCGCGGAGCGGCTGGGCCCGTGAGCCATGGCCGCCGGGCCTGCGCGTCCGGAGCCTGTGCTCCGCAATGGGAGAGGCCACAGCAGTGAGAGGCCCGCATACCGCAAAAAAAAAAAAAAAAAAAAAAAAGAATCAATTACAACACGGTGTGGCAAGGGGACCACAGGTTATAGAACAAGATGGTATAGAAGCACCTAAATACTCAAGAGGCACTGAAGACTACTGTTTCAAAGGTGCAACATAAAACGCAATAATAATAATACGCAATAATAATATATGCAACAAAAGCAAATTTAATCAAGCCACCATTCCTAGAATTGGTACAGCTAGAATTTTTCATTAATGGTTAATTCATAATGCTTTACGAAGAGAAGGCACGTTTGGAGACAGGCTGCAGAAAATCCCTCAGGGCCACTGTGTAAAGTTCACAGCAGCCCTGCGGTCCTCAACGTCTATGTCACAAACACCATGGCAACAGACACTGTGTTCAAGGGTACAATGGCCCTCCCTGCTACTGAATTTCCTACATTTTTATATGCTGGGAAGTCTTTTCAACCTTTGTTGCCATGGAGTTTTTCAAACTGTCACTTACGACAAAGTTTCCTGATTCTTATTTATTTATTTATTTATGGCTGCGTTGGGTCTTCGTTGCTGCGTGCGGGGGCTACTCTGAGTTGTGGTGTGCAGGCTTCTCATTGCGGTGGCTTCTCTTGTTGTGAAGCACGGACGCTAGGTGTGCAGGCTTCAGTAGTTGTGGTTTGTGGGTTCTAGAGTGCAGGCTCAGTAGTTGTGGTGCACAGGCTTAATTGCTCCACAGCATGTGGGATCTTCCTGGACCAGAGATCAAACCCATGTCCCCTGCATTGGCAGGTGGATCCTTAACCATTGTGCCACCAGAGAAATCTCCTTGATTCTTTTTTCTTTATGCCTTTCTACTACATGAACAGAGTGTGATACCACAAATGCTTGAAAATATTACATTTTCCTTGCCATCATGTTTTTGTCTTTGACAGGCAAGATTATTTATTCCTTTGTGTCTTATAAGTAACCTTATTTTCTGTTCATTTGTCCACTGCTTGTATAAGTGCATTAATGCTCCAGAAGAAAAATAAAACCAATATTAGTTAATGGCCCATAGAATGAAGAATAAAAAGCAAATTCAGGTTATGCCTTTTGCTAAGTCATAGATAATTATAATCTGGACAGATTTCTAAAACATTTAATCAAGACTTTTACCAAGAAAGAAGACTTTGCTGAGATACCTTTTATTGTTAACATAATGTAGGGATATACATTATGTTACCCATTGAACAACAAATAGGATTGGGAAATAGCAGATTAAAAAATTCTTTAATTTACTTTAATTCTCTAATTCCTTAATATAGTGAAAATGGTAAGTATTAGTTCTTCAAACATAATTTGTAAATGTAGGACTATTATTTACATGCAGAATAGTGACCAAATATTAGAGAAAATTTTAAGTATGGTTTTTATTATAAAATAAATACATAAGCACTTCACAGAAAATCTGGAAAAGAAAAAATCTTTTTATATTACAGGTAATTTTCTCTGGAAAAAATTCTTATTAAAGTGAACATCTATAATAAAGCTTTCTGGGTACACACTTAGTTCTGTGTCTTAGTGGAAGCTCATAATTATTGGTTAGTTTACAAGTGGAAAATTATCTATCCTCCTCTCTTAAAAAAAGATAAGAAAAAGTAAAGACTAGAAAAATACTAGGAATTTTTTGGAAAAGGAAAGAAACGTGAGGAAAAGAATGCATAGGACACATCCCTTTTTGAATTACTTGAAATGATTTAACAGGAATGCAAAAGAGGAGATGAATTCTAGTGCCTTTTGTTTTTAATTTAATAATATATTCATTTTATTTATTAAAGTATAGTTATGTCTGCATATAAAATTTATTACTCTAATCATTGCAGCATTACTCTTCCAATTCTCAAGTAACTCTGGGAAGAGTTTATAATTTTACAACACCTTAATAATAGATTTTTTTTTTTTTTTTTTTTTTTTTTTGTGGTACGCGGGCCTCTCACTGTTGTGGCCTCTCCCGTTGCGGAGCACAGGCTCCGGACGCGCAGGCTCAGCGGCCATGGCTCACGGGCCCAGCCGCTCCGCGGCATGTGGGATCTTCCCGGACCGGGGCACGAACCCGTATCCCCTGCATCGGCAGGCGGATTCTCAACCACTGCGCCACCAGGGAAGCCCAATAGATGTTTTTTTGTTTTGTTTTGTTTTTGCATTATGCGGGCCTCTCACTGTTGTGGCCTCTCCCGTTGCAGAGCACAGGCTCTGGATGCGCAGGCTCAGCGGCCATGGCTCATGGGCCTAGCCGCTCCGCGGCATGTGGGATCTTCCCGGACCGGGGCACGAACCTGCGTCCCCTGCATTGGCAGGCGGACTCTCAACCACTGCGCCACTAGGGAAGCCCATAAAAGATGTTTTGACACCTCATTCCGCATCATCTGAATTGAACTGAGCAAATTACAAACATAAACATCAGTGTCACTTGCATTGGGGTTAATTACCACAATGTAAGAGGGATATATCCACGACTGCCAAGTCCTGATCTTACCTGGATGTTGTCATAGAACAGAACATCAGGCACTTTCATTTTCTCATGGGCATTATAGATCGGTGCACTAACAGCTCCAATCCTCAGAGATCCAGATGTGACTTCACCTAAACATTTCACACAGGACAGAGAATTACTGGTAGCACTGTCCTCAGAGAAGCCAAGTCCAGCCCAAATAGAATGCAATACTGCATCTTTAATACCTTGTGGGCTCATCAAGGAATTTTCATCTAACATCTAAAAGAAATAAGCTTGAAGGTGGTAATAATACATCACAGCACTACATAAAAAGCTTAAAATCTCTACAGAAAGGCTTAAGATGTTCCAAAATGTAATAATTTTCATTTAAAACAATGTATGTAGCAAACAGCATAGAGATAAAAAAGAGAAGGGGAAAAAAACCCCAGAACTCAGTCAAGCCACCTTTATGAGCTTGTTTGGTCAGAAACTCTAAAATACATACATTTGAAAGCTCTGAAGTACCTTGAATATAATTTTTTTAGGACCCACCCATTGAAAACCCCCATAGGAGAGTCCCCTAGAGCTGTAGCTAAAAATATAGAGGAACCAACTGACCCCAGACCTCTCAAATTACTATTTTCAGGAATGGTCCAGGAGATCTGTACTTCCAAATATGCACCACAGGTGCTACAGTTATTCTGTGATAATAATTATTGTATTGTCCCCCATTTGCTTTAAATAGTTGGTCTAGGATAGAATATGAGCTCCTTGAAGCCAGGGAACTAAGTAATAAATTTATGTCAGGGTACATATCTCACATGTATTCCCTACAGTAAGGAGATACACATGCTCACTACCTGACATATTCCAAGGTCAGTAATAATAACATAATAGTAGTAGCTGTTGTAGTAGTACTGACCATAATAGAAGCTATCATTTACTGAGGACCTTACATGTGCCAGACCTCAGCTTCAGCTCATTGTTTTCTCATATAATTTCATGGAAATCTCTTAACAATGAGACAAGAATTATGAGGAAGCTAAGCATAAATTAAATAATTTGCTTAAAATCACCCAGCTAGTATGGGTAGAGCTAAAAACAGAATTTAGTATAGTCCGATATTCTTTCTGCAATGTGGACTCTAAATAATATTCCATCCTGTGGAAATACCCGAGCAAGCAGACAGACAATTACAATGCCTTAAGCAACTGACCCATCTTTTTCTCCTCCTATTTCAAATAAGAAAATTGCTGTTTTTGTGCTAAAACATTTTGAAAGACAAGGAGAGAAAGCAACATTTGCATCTATGGAGTTCTGTGAACAATTTTGAGCTAAAAATAATTAAACTGTCTCCCTGTTTAATCACTGCTGAGTGTTACACATTTGCCAAAGCACAGTAGACCTCTCCCTCCAATATTTCTTTGCCATTTTCCTTCTATTCACAAGTTCTATAGGGAAGGAAAACATGAACTACTGTGCTGAGAATTTACTATTTATTGACTACTTTCAGGTCTCTGAAATAGACCCAATATAAAACTGTAAAGGGAAAGACCAGGATTGCGTCAGTGAATTTACTACATACTTGTATGTTGAGATGACACATGTGATTTAAGGTTCAAACAGCATCTGATACCATCTACAGGTTAGTTTATGGAGGATATCTATTCAGTACATTTAGGGCTTTAGGATGATTTAATTCACTCAACTAATGTTTATTGCTAAAATTTCAGGCTAGAAAAGGGAAATGAACTCAGAGAATGGTGATGCTAGTACTTCCCTGGGAGAAAGCTGGCTAGCTATCTTCTAAGAAATCTCATAGGATGGCATTATTTTGGTAAATTTGTCAAGGCCTTCAGTCTGGTAGGCTCAAAACTTGATTTTATCACTATGACTGAGGGCAAACCTAACTCTCAGGAAAACATTAAAGACATATATTTTGATCTATACATAAATTCTGATATATAAAACCAGAACTGCAATATTACATTGCAATGAAAACTGCAAATTTCATATAGACTATATGATACACTGGTTGCCATATCAGCGTTTTATATGGAGGGAGCCTTGCGTGGAAAGCCAAATCCTCATCAGAAGGTTTTTCGGTGAACCTTATCCTCTGAACAAGGAGAATGAATTACACGAATTCTCTACAACAGAGATGATATTAAAAATGAATGGGACCAGATGAATCAAAAGTTGCTTCACTTAGGCTCCTCACCTCCTATGCAAGGCTTAGATGGGGACGGCTAACACTGACCTGTTGCCAAGACTAAACCATCTATAGTCTGAACGATGCCGTCTTTCTTTGGATACGTTAAACCATTCAAGGAAGTAATGTTCTGAATCTCCAAATCCCACAGTTATTCTGTCTCTTTGAGTTGGCTCTGCGTATCTGTACCCAGATCCATCAGTATGTTGAATTTATAATTTTACTCTAAAAAAGTTACCTATTTCCTTAACATCAAATTCTTATCTCAGTGTAGCCCCGACTATTAAAAACATCTATAAAGAGAGCCACAATAAGTCCCCCCTTTACAGAGTGCACACATTGGATATTTTGATAAGACAGGTAATTACCCTCAAAAAACAGAGAACCTTTCACTGTGCTCTAAATGAAGCATAGGGTACTTTTACAGGAAGATCTAAACTTCCCCAAAACTCTAAATTATACTTATGGATATCAAGAAGAAAAGTACCACAGAAGACAATACGGGTGGAAATGAAGGGAGTAAGAAGGCATGAAATGGTACTCTGAATATTAGTTTAGTCTACATCAACCTAAACCAGTTTCCAAAACATGCCCTGTAGGACACTGGTAGTTCCAAAATGTAAATGTTGTGCAAAGAAAACAGATTGCTAGATCCTATGGTGAAATACATTTGGAATAAAAGGTAAAACAAAATTACATGTTTATTTACAGTAGGGATTCTCTGAGCCTTTAACATATTCATGTCAATTGCAACTCTTGGGGAGGAACTATATCTGGTATCTGGAAACTTTTTTTTTAAATAAAAGATTCATTTTCTTCAACGCAATACATAAAACAAAATGGGTGGAAACCAAGAACTTTTTTTTTTTTTTTTTTTTTTTTTGTGCTAGGCGGTCCTCTCACTGTTGTGGCCTCTCCCGTTGTGGAGCACGGGCTCCGGACACGCAGGCCCAGCGGCCATGGCTCACGGGCCCAACCGCTCCACGGCATGTGGGATCTTCCCGGACCGGGGCACGAACCCGCGTCCCCTGCATCGGCAGGCGGACTCCCAACCACTGCGCCACCAGGGAAGCCCCAAGAACATTTTTAATTGAAATTAAAATAATAAACAATACAAATGCTTAATAATTATTATTTCACTTAAAAAAGAAACAAATCAAATACTTACATTTGTAATCCTCCATTTCTGGCTCCAGGTTATTATCAGTACTTATTTCTATTGTAGCATCTGCCAGGTTTTTTTCTAATGCTGACCTTGCAAGGCTTGGTAAAAACCTGGTGGGGTGGGAAGGATGGATTGATAAAGTCAAAGCTTTCTGTGATTCCCAAATATCTTTTGACACTTAGATAGACAGACACACTCACTCTCCCTCTTACTAATTATAACCAATTAAGGATGATCAGTCTTGATCTGTGAAAGCTAGATAATAAAATATTTCAGAATAAATATAAACTTCAAGTATGTGTGAAGATGAAGTATGTTTGTTGAATCTCCTTCAATAAAGAAAACTAATGTGTAATTAGCAGTATTTGTTTATATACAACATTTTGCAGGACAAGAATTAAAATAATTTGCTTTTTAAAATGGATTTAGTATACCTCATACATCTTATTTATCATTTAACTGGCTTTTCAAATTTTCTTAAATAGATAATACAACCACAATTTAACCTACTTCAGATTGGCAATCACAAATTCAGATTAGTGGAGGTGGATTAATGAGGTTTTCTTTATTTTCTAATACAAATTATTAGATGACTTTAAGATTATTCTGCTTGATTTTCCCTTCCTTTTAAAAACTATACCTGTTTATCTATTCTATATGTACGTTGTCAAAACAACTATCTTGTGAGTAACAGAGGCATTCTTCATTTACAATTCGATTGTGTGAACATCATGGGCTTAGAACATGAAAACAGAGTTTCCCTCACACATAAATAAAGTTATATCCAGAATTTATGATCACAAGTGAGCCCAGGGAACTGCTTTTTTTTTTTTTTTTTTTTTTGCGGTACGCGGGCCTCTCACTGTTGTGGCCTCTCCCTTTGCGGAGCACAGGCTCCGGACGCGCAGGCTCAGCGGCCATGGCTCACGGGCCCAGCCGCTCTGAGGCATGTGGGATCTTCCTGGACCGGGGCACAAACCCATGACCCCTGCATCGGCAGGCGGACTCTCAACCACTGCACCACCAGGGAAGCCCCAGAACTGCTTTTTAATCCACGGTTACCTGCGCTATATTACTATAAACGAACCCTATGTTTCAAATAAACATACTAAGAACATACACTTCTAATTTAGGTTTTCCATAGCTCTAAATCTTCGGTGGTTCCCATAGCCTTGAGTATAAGCTTTAATAAAAGAGATGCTGGTGTGAGCAAGAAGGCAAAAGCATGAGTGTGTAAAAAACTGTTGGATTCCCTGTACCTGTAACATTCCAAACCACATAACTGAAACCAACTATCTCTCACCTACTGCCTCATTTTGGTTTTAGGTTGTGATGGGGGGGTTATATAACTTTAGTCAGTTCAGCATCAAGTGAAACTTACTGCTGTTCATCTTTAACCTTTCATCACCACTCTTAGATTGTTGCCTTGTTCAAAACCAAGCCCTCACTTTGTCTCTCAGACCCGATAACTGGGCTTTTATGTTGTTTCCTGAGCCCTTGTCTTGGAACCTACCTTTCTCTCACCACTATCTCACAAACTAGAATCTGACCTGGTAACACTAGGCCCTGTGGCTGCATCTCCATTGATTGACAATGATCTGTCAAACCACCATGATTGACAATGACCACTTTCAAGCTTAGACATTGTGTGCTCTTCCCAGAAACCCCTTACATCTATGTAGCCTGTCTGTCAACACATCCTCACATTCCCTGTACTGGAACATTTCTAGACTGCCCTCCAAAGCCTGTGGAGGATAGCGAACAAGGCATGTACACCTCCCTTTCAAAGGCAGTGACAGGCATTGCTTGCAATACTGTGCTCTTTCCTGCTGAGACTGAACGTGCTTCCGATTAATTTCAACCTCACACCAGAGAGCACTACCAAATAATCAGAGGTAGCATGGAAGTTGATATATATTTACATCTAGAACCCGTATTCTAAAAGATATTAGCCTACCTAACAAATGAGGAGAATGAAGCATACTAGGCAATATGAGGCCAACCCTTACTTTTTCCCTAGGTTTCAAGGGGTTACTTAACTGCTTCCTTTCTCATTGCTCACTGATATTTTCTACTTGCTTTTTTCTCTTCTTCTGTGGCCTTTGGTAAAATAAGTAGATAAGTGAAAGAACATCACTCTTTCTATCCTACCTCTCTATAACCAAAGCAATGACATATCCTGTTATGAAGTTTTCAAGTACATTTATCACTATTATGAGCATTGGAGTGTCTTTAAAAAATCATTATTAACATTATTTTCACTTACTGCCAACAAAAAAACAATTAGAAAGTCTCTAGTGTCATTACCTCTTAGTTATAAGAAAACTGAATAAAGATTTAACCACATCCTGGGAAACAGAAACAGAGGTAGTAACCCTAGCCTAACTCAAATAACTGTGTCTTTGTCACAGAAATGGGATAGGGACAAAAATCTTTGTCACAGAAATTTTTATCTAAAGATTCCTTAATCTTGGATTAAGGAATAAAATAGTATTTCTAAGAATGGTAGAATGAGCTAGAATAAGGACAGGGTATGCCCTCAAATTACCAGCCTAAGAGGAGGAATATTAGTAGTAAGAGTGAGAGAAAAAGACTGAGGGGATATAAGGCAGTCTATGATTTCTATTTAGAACGTATAATTAATTTATACCTGATTTTAAATCTTAAATTTATAAACACTATTGGAACATTTAAGATAATATGGATCATCCTATTTATAAGTTTAATATGTTATACTTGTGAGTTATTTAGTTTCTCAGGAAGGTTTTGTCTGTTAACTTCAGACATCTGAAGTACTTAAAAGGAAACTATATATATGTATTTTATTAAAAAATTTCAAATGTTTGAAGATATTTAATTTAGCCAAGTTTTATAAATGGAATCAAACATTTTTTGAAGGCCCATGAATGTAATGAAGATCTGCTAGACTTACAGAGTAAGTTGAGTAACAGAAAAATCTAAAGATCAAGATTTTTGACATTATATCCTTAAAAAAACTGAAAAACAGGAGGAGTTTCAAGATGGCAGAGGCGTAAGACGTGGAGATCACCTTCCTCTCCAAAAATACATCAGAAATACATCTACATGTAGAACAACTCCTACAGAACACCTACTGAACGCTGGCAGAAGACCTCAGACTTCCCAAAAGGCAAGAAACTTACCCATGTACCTGGGTAGGGCAAAAGAAAAAAGGAAAAACAGAGACAAAAGAATAGGGACAGGACCTGCACCAGTGGGAGGGAGCTGTGAAGGAGGAAAGGTTTCCACACACTAGAAGCCCCTTCGTGGGCGTAGACGGGGGGTGGCGGAGGGGGGAAACTTTGGAGCCGCGAAGGAGAGCGCAGCCACAGGGTGCGGAGGGCTAAGCGGAGAGATTCCCGCACGAGGATCGGTGCCGACCAGCACTCACCAGCCCAAGAGGCTTGTCTGCTCACCCGCCGGGGCGGGCGTGGGCTGGGAGCTGAGGCTTGGGCTTCAGGTCGGATCCTAGGGAGAGGACGGAGGTGGGTGGCGTGAACACAGCCTGAAGGGGGCTAGTGCACCATGGCTAGCCGGGAGGGAGTCCAGGAAAAAGTCTGGAGCTGCCAAAGAGGCAAGAGACTTTTTCTTGCCTCTTTGTTTCCTGGTGCACGAGGAGAGGGGATTAAGAGCGCCGCTTAAAGGAGCTCCAGCAACGGGCGCGAGCCGCGGCTATCAGCGCGGACACCAGAGACGGGCATGGGACGCTAAGGCTGCTGCTGCAGCCACCAAAAAGCCTGTGTGCAAGCACAGGTCACTGTCCACACCTCCCCTCCCTGGAACCTGTGCAGCCTGCCACTGCCAGGGTCCCGTGACCCAGGGACAACTTCCGGGGGAGAACGCACGGCGCGCCTCAGGCTGCTGCAATGTCACGCTGGCCTCTGTCGCTGCAGGCTCGACCCACATCCGTGCCCCTCCCTCCACCCGGTCTGAGTGAGGCAGAGCCCCCAAATCAGCTGCTCCTTTAACCCCGTCCTGTCTGAGCAAAGAACAGTTGCCCTCATGCGACCTATATGCAGAGGCAGGACCAAATCCAAAGCTGAATACCAGGAGCTGTGTGAACAAAGAAGAGAAAGGGAAATTTCTCCCAGCAGCCTCAGAAGCAGCGGATTAAATCTCCAAAGTAAACTTGATGTACCCTGCATCCGCAGAATACCTGAATATACAACGAATCATCCCAAATTGAGGAGGTGGAGTTTGGGAGCAACAATATATATATATATATATATATATATATATATATATATATATATATATATATATATATATATATATATATCTTTTCCCTTTTTCTCTTTTTGTGTGTATACATATGCTTCTGTGTGTGATTTTGTCTGTATAGCTTTGTTTTTACCGTTTGTCCTAGGGTTCTGTCTGTCCCTTTTTTTGTATAGTTTTCAGTGCTTGTTATCATTGGTGAATTTCTTTTTTGGTTTGGTTTTCCCTTCTTTCTTTTTTTCTTAATTAATTTAAAAAACTTTTTAATAATTATTTTTTGTTTTTTACTTTAATATCTCTCTCCTTTTCTTTCTTTCTCTCTCCCTCTCCTTCTCTCCTTCTTTCGTTCTCTCTCTCTCTCTCCTCTCCTTCTTTCTTTCTCTCTCTCTCTCTCTCTGTCTCTCTGTCTCTCTGTCTCTCTCTCTTTCTTTCTTTCCTCCCTCCCTTTTACTCTGAGCCGTGTGGATGACACACTCTTGGTGCTCCAGCCAGGTGTCACAGCTGTGCCTCTGAGGTGGGAGAGCCAAGTCAGGACACTGGTCCACAAGAGGCCTCCCAGCTCCACATAATATCAAACGGAGAAAATCTCCCAGAGATCTCCATCTCAACGCCAAGACCCAGCTCCAGCCAACGACCAGCAAGCTACAGTGCTGGACATGCTATGCCAAACAACTAGCAAGATGGGAACACAACCCCACCCATTAGCAGAGAGGCTGCCTAAAATCATAAGTTCACAGACACGCCAAAACACACCACCAGACATGGACCTGCCCACCAGAAAGAAAGACCCAGCCTCATCCACCAGAACACAGGCACTATTCCCTTCCACCAGGAAGCCTACACAACCCAATGAACCAAATTTAGCTACTGGGGGCAGACACCAAAATGGGAACCATGAACCTGCAGCCTGTGAAAAGGAGACCCCAAACACAGTAAGTTTAACAAAATGAGAAGACAGAGAAACACACAGCAGATGAAGGAGCAACGTAAAAACCCACCAGACCTAACAAATGAAGAGGAAATAGGCCGTCTACCTGAAAAAGAATTCAGAATAATGATAGTAAAGATGATCCAAAATCTTGGAAATAGAATGGAGAAAATACAAGAAACGTTTAACAAGGACCTAGAAGAACTAAAGAGCAAACAAACAATCATGAACAACACAATAAATGAAATAAAAAATTCTCTAGAAGGGATCAATAGCAGAATAACTGAGGCAGAAGAATGGACAAGTGACCTGGAAGATAAAATAGTGGAAATAACTACTGCAGAGCAGAATAAAGAAAAAAGAATGAAAAGAATTGAGGACAGTCTCAGAGACCTCTGGCACAACATTAAATGCACGAACATTCGAACTATAGGAGTCCCAGAGGAAGAAAAAAAAAGGGACTGAGGAAATATTTGAGGAAATTATAGTTTAAAACTTCCCTAATATGGGAAAGGAAATAATCAAGTCCATGAAGTACAGAGAGTTCCATACAGGATAAATGCAAGGAGAAACTCGTCAAGACACATATTAATCAAACTATCAAAAATTAAATACAAAGAAAAAATATTAAAAGCAGCAAGGGAAAAACAAAAAATAACACACAAGGGAATCCCCAAAGTTAACAGCTGATCTTTCAGCAGAAACTCTGCAAGCCAGAAAGGAGTGGCAGGACATAGGTAAAGTGATGAAAGGGAAAAATGTACAACTACATTACTCTGTCCAGCAAGTATCTCATTCAAATTTGAGGGAGAAATTAAAACCTTTACAGACGAGCAAAAGCTAAGAGAATTCAGCACCACCAAATCAGTTTTACAGCAAATGTTAAAGGAACTTCTCTATGCAGGAAACACAAGAGAAGGAAAAGACCTACAATAAGAAACCTAAAACAATTAAGAAAATGGTAATAGGAACATACATATCGATAATTACCTTAAATGTAAATGGATTAAATGCTCCAACCAAAAGGCATAGAGTGGCTGAATAGATACAAAAACAAGACCCGTATATATACTATCTACAAGATACCTACTTCAGACCTAGGGACACATATAGACTGAAAGTGAGGGGATGGAAAAAGATATTCCTTGCAAATGGAAATCAAAAGAAAGCTGGAGTAGCAATTCTCATATCAGACAAAACAGACTTTAAAACAAAGACTATTACAAGAGACAAAGAAGGACACTAAGTAATGATCAAGGGATCAATCCAAGAAGAAGGTATAACAATTGTAAATATTTATGCACCCAACACAGGAGCACCTCAATACATAAGGCAAATAATAACAACCATAGGGCTTCCCTGGTGGCGCAGTGGTTGAGAGTCTGCCTGCCGATGCAGGGGACATGGGTTTGTGTCCCAGTCCGGGAAGATCCCACATGCCGCAGAGCGGCTGGGCCCGTGAGCCACGGCCACTGAGCCTGCGCGTCCAGAGCCTGTGCTCTGCAACAGGAGAGGCCGCAACAGTGAGAGGCCCACGTACTGCAAAAAAAAAAAAAAAAAAACAGCCATAAAAGGGGAAATCAACAGTAACACAATCACAGTAGGGGACTTTAACACCCCACTTTCACCAATGGACAGATCATCCAAAATGAAAACAAATAAGGAAACACAAGCTTTAAATGATACATTAAACAAGACGGACTTAATTGATATTTATAGGACATTCCACCCAAAAACAACAGAATACACTTTCTTCTCAAGTGCTCATGGAACATTCTTCAGGATAGATCATATCTTGGGTCACAAATCAAGCCTTGGTAAATTTAAGAAAATTGAAATCGTATCAACTATCTTTTCCGACCACAACGCTATGAGACTAGATATCAATTACAGGAAAATATCTGTAAAAACTACAAACACATGGAGGCTAAACAATACACTATACTTAATAACCAAGAGATCATTGAAGAAATCAAAGAGGAAATAAAAAAATACCTAGAAACGAATGACAATGAAAACACGATGACCCAAAACCTATGGGATGCAGCAAAAGCAGTTCTAAGAGGGAAGTTTATAGCAATACAATCCTACCTTAAGAAACAAGAAACATCTCAAATAAACAACCTAACCTAACACCTAAAGCAATTAGAGAAAGAAGAGCAAAAAACCCCCAAAGCTACCATAAGGTAAGAAATCATAAAGATCAGATCAGAAATAAATGAAAAAGAAATGAAGGAAATGATAGAAAAGATCAGTAAAAGTAAAAGCTGGTTCTTTGAGAAGATAAAATTGATAAACCATTAGACAGACTCATCAAGAAAAAAAAGGGAGAAGACTCAAATCAATAGAATTAGAAATGAAAAAGGGGAGGTAACAAATGACACTGTAGAAATACAAAGGATAATGAGACATTACTACAAGCAACTATATGCCAATAAAATGGACAACCTGGAAGAAATGGACAAATTCTTAGAAAAGCTCAACCTTCCGAGACTGAACCAGGAAGAAATAGACAATATGAACAGACTAATCACAAGCACTGATGTTGAAACTGTGATTAAAAATCTTCCAACAAACCAAAGCCCAGGACCAGATGGCTTCACAGGCGAATTCTATCTAACACTTAGAGAAGAGCTAACACCTATCCTTCTCAAACTCTTCCAAAATATAGCAGACAGAGGAACACTCCCAAACTCATTCTACAAGGCCACCATCACCCTGATACCAAAACCAGACAAAGATGTCACAAAAAAAAAAAACTACAGACCAATATCACTGAGGAACATAGATGCAATAATTTTTGCTCATTTTTGCTTTGGCTTGAGTTTTATCCAATCCTTTTTACTGATTTATTAAAATGATATTTTTCTCAGTAATATGTTAATATGGTGAATTTTAAAAAACAATAGTAAACCTTCACATTCTTGAGATAACTCCAAATTGCTCATAATTTATTTATGTATATAAATAAATTATATATTTCATATAAATATATATGATATATATATATATTTAGCTACAATTGGATTTCATTTAGGATTTTTGTACACATTCCATGAATTTGATTTATAATTTTCCTTTCATACATTATTCTTGTCTGGTTTAGGTATCAAGATTACACGAGACTCAAAGTGAATTGTTTTGTTTTCACTATTTGCTCTCTAGAATGGTCTCTAGAATGCTTTGTGTATGATTATTTCATTCATTCCAAAGTATTATTTTCCCTTAGGCTCTGAAACTGTTTATATTACTTGGCATTGACTATTTACTTCTATTAATACACATCTATAACCAAGTTCTGACTAAGGAAACACTGGGTAGATAATGAATCTATCTTTCTGTATATATTGGGTTGCCCAAAAAGAATGAACTTTTTGGGCAACCCAATAATTTCTTCAGTTCATGAGCCTAAAAAATAGGCAACTGAAGCATGATTTTTTCTAATTTTCATTTGGAAGTCTAATATTAATCTACTTAAAAGAAAAGGAGAATCAACTTTATTATATCTCATAATTATTAGTTATTCAAAGAAGTACCCCAAAGACACTGGAAACAAACCTCATTTTAGCCTCATTTCATCACAGAACAAATTCAAGTTGCAACATAAGGAGCTTACTTTAACTACAAGAAAAATTGTCCACTACGCTGAAAACTTATAGAGGGCAGTTAGAGATCCTCCTAAGCTGAATATAGATTCTATTTTAATTCCTTTAATATATCAAGGAATGAATGGACAACAGTTATAACCACAATAAAAATAATTACCAGGGCTTCCCTGGTGGCGCAGTGGTTGAGAATCTGCCTGCCAATGCAGAGGACACGGGTTCGAGCCCTGGTCTGGGAAGATCCCACATGCCACAGAGCAACTGGGCCCATGAGCCACAAGTACTGAGCCTGCGTGTCTGGAGCCTGTGCTCTGCAACAGGAGAGGCCGTGATAGTGAGAGGCCCACGCACCCCGATGAAGAGTGGCCCCCGCTCACTGCAACTAGAGGAAAGCCCTCGCACAGAAACGAAGACCCAGCACAGCCAAAAATAATAAATAAATACATAAATTAAAAATAATAATAATAATAATTACCAGATCATATGAAAAGAGTCTAAAAGAAATCTCCAGGTCTATTGGACATTGCTATTAATCTTTTCTTATTATTCTTTTAAAATAGTTTCATGCAAGTATGATTCTGTAAGGAAATTATATAAGCTGATGTTTTATTAATAATTTCCAAACAAGTATGAAAAATATTAGTGTTGACTGAAAAGATTTTAGTTTTGTCAAATTTGGGCAACAGGACAGTACTACCAAGCATGGAAAGTTCCAGTGCAAATTTGGGAGGTACTAAGTGCTTAAGAGCACTCGCTCAGAAGACACATGAGCCAGCATTCAAATACCAAACCTACTTTTACTTATTTACTACTGTCTGATTTGAGTAAGTGACTTAGTTTTCTCATCTATAAAAATCTCTTTAATTTATTACTATGCCTAAGCAAGGTAATATATGTTGTAAAAACTGAACACAAGGCTGAAATAGCTACATATTCAGACTGATACTTTTTCCAGAGCTGTGAGTACAGATTATGAAACTTATGTCACTGTTTTAGCAAAGACCCAGAAAGTTGAATTCAGTATTACCTGGAAAGACAGGCTTTAGTGACAGCACTGTGAAGATTTTCGTTAGGATACTGTGACAGCCGACGAGAAATCCTCAACAGCTGTCTGGTAGAAAGGGACGCTGCCAATGACTGTGCCTACCAAAAGGCAAAGACAGGCTGTTAAGAGTCTTGTTTCAACTTGCTGAACGTCCCTTTGGATGGGTATCATAGCAGAATTCATTATTCCTAAGGACAAGGCCAAACTTAAAATAAATATGTACTGTTAATGAATTACAAATAAAATAAACAGAAACCAATTTACACTTAAAACATCCTTAAAGACATTTTAAAAAATTCCATAAAAACTATTTATTAATTAAATTCAATTAAAGTACTGTGTATACATGTTTTTTTGGGGGGGTGGGGGAGGAGGCTGGATGGAGGAAAGATGTTACATTGTACAGATTGAACCTGACTTACAAATAGCCCTTATGTACAAATAACCATTTGTTCATTTTTTTTCCTGCTTACACAAAGCCAAACTGTTAAGATGGCCAGAAAATGCTTACAGTTTTAAGTAAATCTATGACTTTTGAAACAGAAAAAAGGAGTTGTGGACAATTTAGGCTTCTGATCATAGAGGTGTCAACCAGTTGTCACTTGGGGGGCAGCTTACAGTTTGGAATCCTTCTCTGACACTGTCAGAATAATTTCCCTTTGTGTTCTTACTCTTCTCCAAATCCCATTAATAGAGCTGCTAGTATAGAGCTCAGGATATGGTAAGTACCAATGAATATTTGTTGACTTGAATTTGAAAGTATCTTAGCAGGCAGCATAATGTAATAGTAAAGTTTATAAGCTTTGGAGTCAGACAAATCAGTCTTCCATTTATTAGCTGTATGATTCTGGCAAGTTTCTTAATCTCTTGAAGCCCCAGTTTCCTCATCTTCAAAATGGCAATAATAATGCCTTCACTTTTCAGGTGTTATGAGGATTAAATTAGAAAATTATTCTAAAGCATTTAGCAGATGTTGGACACATATGGGTGCTCAACAAATGGCAGCAAGTTTTTTTTTTTGGCTGCATTGGGTTTTCATTGCAGTGCACGGGCTTCTCACTGCAGCAGCTTCTCTTGTTGCACAGCACAGGCTCTAGTTGGTGCACATGGGCTCAGTAGTTGCAGCATGCGGGCCCTAGGGCACACAGGCTTCAGTAGTGGTGGCGCGTGGGCTCAGTAGTTGTGGCTTGTGGGCTTAGTTGCTCTTCCCAGACCAGGGATTGAACCCGTGTCTCCTGCACTGGCAGGCGGATTCTTAACCACTGCGCAACCAGGGAAGCCCAGCAATTATTATTTAAAGTCAGCCTCTTCAAAATGAAAAAAATCTAACAGAGGAAGGGAACGGCGCCTACACATTAGTAGGAATCTAATGCATCAGATTATTACTGGCCTATTGTCTAACTAAGATCAGCAGCATTAGAAGACAGTGGTTTTCACTGAAAATCAAGAGAAGAGGAGAACTTCTGAAGTAAACTAGTCCACTGGTGGTGGTGAGGAGGCACAGAAGAGACCAGAGTGAAATGTCACAGAGTCTGACAAGGGCAATAAAGTGGCCCTGAGCACCAGAGGAAACGGAGAAGGAGACTCTATTAAATTAACCAAGGATTCAGAATGGATGGTAGGAGGATGCCAAAACTACACTACGTTGTTTGTTCCTTTTAACACTTCGCTTAAGCCCATCTCTGTACATCCCAAGGAAGCAGAGAGTGAATTGGTTTCTCCTTTCTCATGTATTTCACAGCTCCATGAGATGTTGGACTGCTGTTATTAGCATTACATTTCAGCTACAACTTGGGCTAGACACTCCTTTGGGGACTAGATTAGGACCATGACCACCATTTATGACATATCCTTTATTCTATTGAAAAACACATTCTAAGTTACAAAGAACTCATAAGCAAAACAGTTGATTCAGACTTCTTCAACAAATTTGCATTCTAGACATGGAGACAATATTTAAATATAAGAAAGCATAAATTGCAATTCAAAATAGCATATAATTTAATGCAAAAATAAGTGGAGCACTTGACAAAACTGCTCTAGGGGCTTAAAATGTTCAAATGGGTGGCAGAAATGCTATGAACAAAGGCACGAAAGCAACAGGAACAGAAATACAAGCAGAATGTGAGGAAGCCAGCCCAGCTTTACTAGAGGGTCCTGCTGGAAAGCTTGCTGCCTAATATCAAAGACCCGTAAATCACATTTTGACGAGTTTGGCCCTTCTTCTAAAGGCAATAGGACTCAGTAACATGATTTTAGAAAGACTAACCTGGCAGGAATATGCAAAGTAGTTTAAGGACAGAGAAAACTGAGACAGGAATCAGAAAGCTACTTCAGTTACCTACTTATAAAGAGATAAAGTCCTACAGTAAGGTTACTGGCAATAAGAAAGGGGAGAAGGGATCAAACAAATGTTTCAAAGGACTTGGCAACTGATGGATATGAGAAAGAAGGATGGATGTGAGAAGGTAGGAAGAATTAAGGAAAAGATTGTTTCAGCCACTATGATCGAAAGTATTAGAAGTTAAATATGACTTAGCAATTCTCATCTTAATATTTGAGACCATGAAAAATTCCTATTTTAATCATGGAAAATGTATGAAAAATGACTCCAACCAGAAGATTCTTATGACAAGAGTCCTATTAAACCATACAGTAATTTTCCAGGTTACAAAATTCTAACCTAATTCCAAACATGACATTGAATTCAGGCTTCACATTTCATTCCAGTGAACAGTAAGGACTTCTCATGAGTTTACAAAACACCACATCAGTTGATAATACCAAAATGCTTTGCAATAACATCCAGGACTAAATCAGAAAGAAGTTTAGGTTGAGCCACTTATGTGTTGAGTAAAGGGTTTGGCTATTTCTGTTCTCACATTATTACCAACTGAAAATTGAGAATGTACTTTTAATTTAAAAATTCTAATGTACTTAACACTTATAATATCAAATTTCTAACTGCAGTTTTATCTTGCAAAGAAAGGGTGAGGATGTGAGCACATTCCCTTAGTTACCATGGTTATTCAGTTTAAGAGCACACCTCAAGGGGTATTTTTGTATTAACATGATTAATAATAGTAATTCAGCTTAAAAATATGAAAGGTCTTTTCAAAAATTATTAAAAATAAATTTTCTATTTTTCCTCTTAAAGAATTATTTCTTTTATGAAAATGTAATGTTCTCTGGGAGAGAAAACTCCAGGGAAATCTATTAATAAATTAATACCTAATTAATTTATTTATTCATGCACTCAGCAAACATTTGTTAATTTTCCAGTATGTGCCAGGCACCAGGATGGGAAATAGCTGGTGCAAGGACGCTCTGACCCTCCTTTGTCCCCCTGAAAGCAGGAAATGAATCTCCCATGGAAAAGATACCCCCCCGTACCAGGAGGGTAGAAAGCATCCTTATCACCAGAAATAGGAAATTTAGGACTGAGAAGCCTATATAAACAAACCTTGTTTCTTCTTCACTTAATTACTATCCCAAGCCCAAACTTCTTTGTGTTGTCAGTTCTTCATAATTTTATTGTTTCTTTGACTAAAAGGTATAAAAGCTACCTGCTTTGGTCACTTTTTGAGTTTCAGATTTTTATGGGGCTTTTGCATGTACAAAATTAAATTTGTTGTTTTTCTCCTATTAAACTCTCTCATGTCTATTTAATTATTAGGCTAGCCAAAGGACCTAGAACAAAAGAAGGTAAAAGTTTCCTGCCCCTATAACATCTCAAAATGTAAATACAATCCAAAATAGAGAATCAATAAGGAAGAAGAAGTTAGAAGCTGAAGATAAAGTTGTAGGCAGGAACACAGAGGTGATACTTGAAGCCATAAGAATACATGAAATTGCTCAGCACAGGAGAGAGAGAAGTAGACCCAAACCTCCTGGAATATCCAAGTACTCCTCTAAAATTAAAAGTTGTTTTCTATGACACCAGCCATGAGGAGCTGGAAGAAATGTTAAAGTCATTGAAACAGTAAGATATATACATAAGAGAAAGCATAGCATAAGGGGTAAATATATCAGCTTAAAAACTAGATTTTAAAGCACTGAACTCTAAGAATATAAAGCAGCAGCATGTCAACAACAGAAAATCCTATGGAAAATAACCCAGACTTACTGTTGGATCCTGTGTCTCTCTGAGTTTGTGTGTAAATGATAACAATTTGTCCAAAGCTTCCTGAGGCATATTTGGGACCTATTTTATAAGAGAATTAAGGAAAGAAAGAATAAATTGGAATATATGATCAATCAACCAGAAATTATGGCTACTTACCAAACAATATTAGAATTATAATTTTTGAAATCTCTGATTATAGGTATCATGTTTAACCTGTGGATAAATTTGCTTATTCATCTTCTCAGGAAACACTTCTGCCTCTGCTTTCTCTTTAAGAATCAGGTAAAAAAGATGTGGTACATATATACAATTGAATACTCCTCAGCCACAAAAAAGAATGAAATAATGCCGTGTGCAGCAACACGGATGCAACTAGAGATTACCATACTAAATGAAGTAAGTCAGACAGAGAAAGACAAACACTGTATGAGATCACTTATTTGTGGAATCTAAAATATGACACAAATGAACCTGTCTATGAGACAGAAACAGAATCACAGACATAGAGAATAGACTTGTCAAAGGGGAGAAGGGTGGGAAAAGGATGGATTGGGAGTTTGGGATTAGCAGATGCAAATTGGCATATATAGAATGGATAAACAACAAGGTCCTTCTATATAGCACAGGGAACTACATTCAATATGCTGTGAAAAACCATAATGAAAAAGAATGTGAAAAAGAATGTATATATATGTATAACTGAGTAAGTACCTTGCTGTACAGCAGTAATTAACACAATATTGTAAATCAACTATACTTCAATTAAAAAAAGAAAAAGAATCAGGTAATCAAAACCAGGCCACTCTTCACTTACAATTCCATCACCAGGACAAAACTGAAAGGAGCCTCTAACCAATTAAAAACTGGCATAGAGTGTACCCATAAGAAACTTTCCATATATTATATTCTTTTTTGTTATCTTCAACTCTAATTTAGGCACTTTTCTTACTGAAACCAAACTCCTTCATTTAGTAGTAATCTCATATTTATGTCTACTAAGAGATGTAAGGTATCCTTGTATAAAGGGTGGATGCTCAAGCTGTCCATTTTATCAAGGACTTTACAACCACATCCCTGGGGGGTGGGGAAAGGACGGATTGGGAGTTTGGGATTAGTAGATGCAAACTATTATACAGAGAATGGATAAACAACAGGTCCGACTGTATAGAACAGGGAATTATATTCAATATCCTGTGATAAACCATAATGGAAAAGAACACGAAAAAGAATGTATATATATATGCATTATTGAATCACTTTGCTGTGCAGCAGAAATCAACAGAACATTGTAAATCAACTCTACTTCATTAAAATAAATAAATAAATAAACAACAACCACATATCTGAGGGGCTTGATCTATTTATCAATGAACTCTGAAGGACAGTTGCCCCAAAACATACACTGATTGCTTTTAAGTACACCAATTTTAAACTAATTAAATATGTATTTGTATTGAATAATAAGACATTTTTACATAAATAATAACAAGTCTAAAATTTTAATTTAAAAAGAGCAGAAGTTGTTGTTACAACAATGACTGGTATCACGTGACTATTTCAGAAATAAACTGCTCAGGGTTTCTTTGGGCATTTAAGTAATTGGAACTTTTAAAATTTGAAGCTCTATTCAGTACATGCTCATTTATTCTTTAAATCAATCCTATGATGTAAGAAGTAGTATCATCCTCATCTTCAGATGAAGAGCCTACAGTTGAGTAATTTACCCACGATCTAGAAGCAATCAGTAGTGGATTTGACATTTAAAGGCAAGCTATTTGACTTTAAAGCCTATGCCCTTATCCACAACCATGCTCATAAGACCTAAAATTGATGAATTCATTCTGGTATTTCAAAGGGGATGGGTGCATTTATGTAAAAAGTTAATAATTAGTGATCTAGAATAGTACTGTCCAATAGAACTCTCTATGATGATGGCAATGTTCTTTATCTATGCTATCGGCCACTTGAAATAAGACTGAGAAACTGAATTTTTGAATTTGATTTAATGTGGCTAGTGCTACTACACTGAATAGTGCAGTTCTAGAACTCCAAACGTGCTAAACACAGTGCTTGGTTAAGGCAGACACTGCAATAATAGTTTACATACACTACAAGCCACTAAACAACTAATCAGTTAAGTATAGGATATATTACAACCCCGAGGGGACCAGGACTACTTAGTATTTTCTACAAAACCTAAGGAATTAAAATATATTTGGCCTCTCCTAATAGTAGGAACTTAAAATTTAGTCACCTTCAGCTGAATATGAAAGGAAAAGGAATTTCCAAACTGCTTCCACATGAGGAAAACGTAGAGATTAGCCTACATTCATGGTTCTCAAAGTGTGGTCCCCAGACCAGCAGCTGTCAGCATCACCTGAGAACTTTCGAAGTGCAAATTCTCATGTTCCATCCCAGAACCACCGACTTGGCAATCTGTCATTTAACAAGCCCTCCAGATGATTTTGAAAAATGTTGACATCTGAGAACCATTTTATGAGGAAATCTGGAAATTAACAGTGAGAAAAAGCCCAAAATATCCAACTCTGCTCAAGCAGGTGTCACAAAGACCTTAAAAAGAGAACAGTTGAAGGCAACAGGCTAGAGCTGGCCTCACTCTTACCATTTTCTTAATCACTTGGATTTCTTCACTTTTGACAAGTGGTTTCATGTAATGGAAAAAGAACATGGTTAAGAATTCTGGTCCCAGCCACTGCTGTGCAGTGCTTCCAGTAACAGGGGGTTCTGCTAAGGCGATGATTCTGAAGGAGGGGTGGACAGGAAAAATCGATCTAAAAGGAAAAAAAAAAATTCAAAACATAACCTTTTATGTTAGAAATTAGGTCATGGTATTATTGCCTAGGCAATAATAAGGCTGTACTATAGTTAAAGCTATTATCCAAAGAACAAGCTTTGAAAAAAACAAGTCAGGACATTCTAAAAACCTAAGATTAAGACAAAAGAAGAATCACCAACCATTAATATTTATGATGTACCACATCCACTGATGAAACTCCATTCCTGGTACAAACCACCGTTCTGGATACGTTGTTATACCTACATTAAATCTTCTCCATAGTCCCTTGAAACATAACGCCAAACAGTCCATATTCATTTCATAGGTCCCCTGTCTTTATTCAAAATCTCCTGTCTTGCAAGGAACCCACTCTACGTCAACCATAGAAATACCAAGAAGTATGATTCAGGATAAGAAGACTTTTTTTTTTTTTTTTTTTGTGGTACGCGAGCCTCTCACTGTTGTGGCCTCTCCCGTTGTGGAGCACAGGCTCCGGACGCGCAGGCTCAGTGGCCATGGCTCACGGGCCCAGCGGCTCCGCGGCATGTTGGATCTTCCCGGACCGGGACACGAACCCGTGTCCCCTGCATCGGCAGGTGGATTCTCAACCACTGCGCCACCAGGGAAGCCCGACTTTTTATAATATAGAAAATTTAAGCAGCATAAGGTGTTGGATTAAAATTAAACTTTGGATTGGCAATAAGAATACTTAGGTCTTAAAAAGGTAGAGAAAAGTGAACTTCTATATAATTCACTCTTTTGTCATTTTATAGGAAACAATATGATTTTTAAAGTAATCTCTTTGATAAATCTCTGCTAGGCAATCTGAGGATGTAAATATTCTAGGACACACAGAGGAATAAAATAAAACTTCCCATGCTTTGTGAAATGACTTGAGTAGTTTTTGAAGGAGCTAGAAACCCTTTATCATGATCTAATCATGAGTAATATCCTCAGTTCTTATCAATTTTCAAAATTGCAGTGCAAATAGACCTTTTGAGGCTTATATCATCCTTGCTGAGAAAGGAGAGATGAAACTCAAACACTTGCAAAGATCTTCAGAAAAACAAAAATAAAGGGATCTAAATGGCATTTCTTCATTGCCATTAACTATTGTGGTAGATCTCAAGTTATGTGATTGGGCAGTGAGAATATCAGGAGATAGGACATGTGTAGAGAGAATCAAATAAATACTCTGAAGACTTCAGATAAGAAAAAGTCCTCCCAATAGAAAAGGTAGGTCCACTGAGTCCCTGACTGCATGATCTATAATTTTAGGGGGCGACAGCATAATTTGTAAGTCAGGGAAAAGCAATTTTTAGAAATGGTCATATGAAAAGTCTGGATGAATTCCTAAAAGCTACCAAACACCATTTCATTTCTCTAGGTAGGAAAAAAAAAAAAAAGACTTCTTTTTCCCAAGCATGGCATGGGGATGATCTGTTCAAAGGAGTTGTTCTAGGAAAAGAGGAAAGGAAAACAACACAGATGATGCCTGAAAGTCCTGAGGATAACACGATCACTCATGATTGCTAGTAATTAGACAGTCACCTAACAGAACCTGTACAGAGAAAATTCTATGATCTGAAAGCTAAAAGGAAAGGTTATTCCATTTTCCACTTCTGCTAAGTGATTTGCTATAATCCAGAAAAGTCTGCTTCATGGCCCAGCAACAGATGTTGGATTCATCCTTGATCCTTCTCTCTCCTAGCTGGGACAAAAGAAGGTGGCAGAGACAGAGCCTGCTTATTTGTGCTTTGTTTAAAATTAAAGCTGCAAATGTAATTTTTTACTCAAGACAGCGAGGGATACTAAATTAGGGAACAAACAAAGCCAAAATCCAATAAGCAAGCCAAAAGAGGACGTCTAATTTACACCTTAAACCAATAAGGTCAGGAAAAGGTACCATAGCTGAGCTGTAAATTCAGGCCTAGAAGAACAATTCACATGCAAGCAAGCTAGGTGGTTTTAACTAATATAGGGGGATGGTTATTGCTTATGACATGCATTGTCTGTGGCTTGCTTTCTGGTACTGACTCTAGCAGGGTACCCAAATGAGCTGGATAAAATTAAAGGAGGCAGTTTGTGAGACAGCTGATGTGACAGGAAGAGAAGTGTATGCTGACAATAAAAACAGCCATCAAACTACTGAATGACAGGATGAGAAGGATCTTTTTGTTTGTTAGGATCTCTGCAAAGGCTTCCTTACATATAAATAGGTCATATGGAAAGTCATTTCCTGATGAAGTTAGGTTCTCCAAGCCGGAAAGTTAGAGGGCAGAGTACTCCTGAGGCTCAGCCATGTACTTTCAGGTGATCTGACATACTGGTGGGTAACACGAAAGCTGAAGCAGTGGCAAATAACTGAGAATTAGGAAATATGCACTATGAAAATTTAAAATCAAGGTTAACTTCAATTTTACTAGAATTTAACAACAAATAACAAGTGAAACTAAAGATATGGATTAACTTCAGATAAACAGATATTATTTCATGAAGATTAAAACATTTTAAAGCAAAAGATCTTTTCCAAAGATGTAAAAAATTAAAATATTGCGGTCAATATGTTTGTTTGGGGGCATAAGTTTTTAGAGAGTAAAGTACTCTCAAATGTTTCTCAGCAATAAAAAGGAATGAATTACTGATATACATAACAACATGGAATATCTCAAAATAATTATGTTGAGTGAAAGAAGGCAGATCCAAAAGAGTAATAGTGTGTGATTCCATTTATATAAATCTCTAGAAAATGCAAGTTACACAGAATAACAGGAAACAGATTCCTAGGGGTAGAAGAGGAGGGTGAGAAGGGGAGAGAGAGAGGGATTACAAAGGGGACCAAGGACACTTTGGGAATCGTAGATGTAGTCATTATATTTATTGTGGTGATGGTTTCATAGGTGTATAAAAAAGCCAAAAACTATCAAATCGTATACTTTAAATATATAGTTTTTAATATGTCAATTATACCTCAACAGAGCTTTAATAAAACAAAAAATTCAATAAATTTCTATCGTTTGAAGGAAATTATATGCTACATTTTTGTTAAATGTGTTTATTAAGGAATTTGAAATAATAATATAGAAGGTTTTTATAAAGATATTAATCATGAACTGGAAGAGGATTTTGTAACTGGCCTTCCACACTATAATACTAATGTTCCAACTCAGAACCTAGAGGTTATGCAGTCCTGTACAGTACCTATGCAGTCCACATTTCTCCTTTTTTGCAATGTAGCAAACTGCATGGACACACCTAACACATCTTTATACCACACAGTGTCTAGTGTGATGATAGATGAGAGATAGATAGATAGATGGATGGATAGACAAATAGATAGAGAGATAAATGTGTTGCTGTTGTTAATAACCACCACTGCAAGAAAATTTTTGAAGACCTTTGGTGGCAAGCACAAAAAGATAAGTGATAAGAACGGAGAATAATGGTTTCCCATTCAAAAGCAGAGCAGCTAGTCTAAATCTGGTCTTGAATGAATTTTTGAGAGAAGGTTCATTCTTTTTTTTTTTTTTTTTTTTTTTTTTTTTTGCGGTACGCGGGCCTCTCACTGTTGTGGTCTCTCCCATTGCAGAGTACAGGCTCTGGACCCACGGGCTCAGCGGCCATGGCTCACGGGCCCAGCCGCTCCGCACATGTGGGATTTTCCCGAACTGGGGCACGAACTCGTGTCCCCTGCATCAGCAGGCGGATTCTCAACCGCTGCACCACCAGGGAAGCCCGAGAGAAGATTCATTCTTGTATCAAATATGTGATACATTTGTGTTTAAAAACGACACAAGCAGTACACACAATAATAAGTAATGAGGTCCTTCAAAGGCACAGAGTTTAGAACTTTTCCTTGACCGTAAAAATGTTTAGGATTATTTTTCAAAATCAGAATTTGCATATAGCGTTTTGTTTTGAAATCAAACACAAAGACTTGGGCATAAAATCCTAGATCTACCTTGAATTTTGTTAAAAATTTATACAGCCTAATTTTCTAGCAAAGAGATCCTGAGGTTTCTGGGGGAGGTAGGAAAGTACCTACCGCGAATGCTTGAATCCTAACTATCTTCAAACATGAGTAAGAGTAAAAGGGTCCAGGGAATGTAACGGATTGAGGATTGTGCCCAATGTCCACTTACACTTCACAACTGATTAATAAAAAGTGGGAGATTATAAACTGTCTTCAATGTTTAATCACAATCAATAAAAATATTCAATAAAAATGCAAAAACATTAGAGCATATATAATTACAACTGAGACTAAGCCCTTAATCTTTATTTCTTCCCTGAGATAACCAGAAGGCTTATTTTTCGTAAAATAAACTATTAGTAATTCACAGAAACTCTCACTCCCCTCATCTAGGCTCTAACCAACAGCAGGAAGGGACATATTTAGCAGCCTATAGTATTGTACTCCCCCTTTCCCCAAAGAAGTTTTCTCATCAAAGAAAGTAGTTCTGTTTCGGTCCTTATTTCCTGTGAGAAATGCAGGCATGGTGTCTGGTGTGTGTGGCCATCATGTTATTTCTAACGACCACGTCCACAGTATTCCTGGCGTCTTGCAACAGAAGAAGGAAAGTCTCTAACATTTCTGAAGCTATTTCTAAGGGAACATTAGCTATGTCATTACCTGCAAAGAATACTAAGGAAACGATCAAGGTATATGATCTTGGTGAAGGATTAGACCCCAATGAAGGTAAGCAAAGGAGTCAAATATATTTGTATAGAAACTGGGTTTCATACTATGAAGCTGAAAGGCTTGGTAGCTCACTGCTAGTAGATGTTAATTATGAGACCCCATGTTATCAGTTTTGTCATTAAAAGCCAAAGTGTTCCTAATTAGTAGGTTCATAAAAGGAAACATTGCTAGCTCAGAAAGTTATCTAAAACTGGATTAATAGAATTACTTTACCTTGAGTTTTCTAGAATTTATTCTAGGTTAAGATTTATTTATTTCTTCAAAAACATTTACTAAGTGACCTACTATGTATCAGATATTGTGACACTCAAAACAAAGAGATGACGTATAGAGCAAAACAGAGTCTGGACAACATTAAAGTCCTAGGTTCCAGTTATTTCCTGAGGCCCAAGAACGTTCTTTCCCTTCCTTTGAACATGTGAGATACCCCCAAATTCCTTCTTGCAAGAAATTAAAGTTTTTCTTTTGTTGCTCTTACTTGTAGCTACAGGATTCCTGCCAAACACAAATATGAAAATTGTTCCTATCTGAAAGCCAAAAGGTATCTAAATTTATCAAACTGGGTCTAGAGGCAAAGAAGCTTACTTCTGATTTCCTTTCATTCTACCTTTGACCTTTCTTCTATCTCAAAATTCCCCACAAAGAAACAAAGCATTAATAGCTGAGTTTACTTAAAGACGAAGACAAATAATAATCACTTTGCTGAACTTCAGTTCTGTGCTTAGGTACAGAATAAAAGGATAGAAGACTTGGGTTATGAGTTCTAATTTATACTTCAAATACTAATGCCAAGAGTGACATATTAGATATGGACACAATACAGGATCAACTCAGCTAGGTAATGGGTCATATAACTTATAAGAACAACTCATGAAAAAAATTTTCTCACAGGGTACAAATTTCCCACTTTTTACGCTATGCTATGTCCTTTTAGTCAAGCTGCCTGCTCTCTGCCCAATGAACACAGCCTTGAAAGACATAGTCAAGTGGTTTAAAGGAAGAATCTAACCTTTTCAACCCTAAAAGAGCACATATTTATTCTCAGAAAGACGAAAATGGGCAACAAAATTAAAGCAAGGTTAACCAGGAAAAGGTAAAGAAATTTACTAACAATCCACATCATCGGAATGAGGCAGATTCTGTAATACGACTGTGTATAACAATAAAATAGAGAAAAACTATTTACCATCATAAGAAAACAGTGTTTCTCAGGTTAAAAAGAGGGGGAGTGCTGATAAGGAAAGCAATTAGGCTTTCAACTGGGAGAGATATTTGAGACAGAGAGGAGAATCCATTTTTAGACATCTCACCTCTGAAAAGTCAATAAAGTCCTGACAAATTGACAGAACATAAGAGAAAAAAGAAGTTCAGTCCAGGAGGCTCAATATCTAACTGATGAAAATTGCAGAAAGAGAGACCAGAGGAAATGGGGGACTGGTAGCAGAGAGAGATCTAGGATGACATGTACTCTACACATATGGAGAGCAACAAATCCAGATTAGGGCTAGTGAGAACATACCATGGAGAAAGGCGAAATGGACAGAAGATGAAATTGATAGAATACGTGATGTGCCCGAATGTGCCAAGACGAGATTTAGACAACAGAGGAAATGTCTGGGATGAAAAAATGATACACAAATAATAAGGTTGGGAAAGGAGATCAAGGTGGCAGAGTAGGAGGAAGCTGAGCTCACCTCCCCCACAAACACGTCAAAAATACATCTACAGGTGGAGCAATTCTCACTGAAAACAAACTGGAGACTGGCAGAAAGACTCTTATACCACCAAGGGAAATATCCACACAGAGTTGGGTAGGAAGGGAAGAGAAGCGATCAGGTTGGAACCTATGCCCCTGAGAGGGGACACAGTAGAGGAGGGGGATTACACAGGCTCAGAGATCCTCCCTGGGGAGTGAGCAGTTCAAAACATATATTAGGCACCTCAGTCCTGGGGTCTGACTCCTGGAAGACAAATCCGCCTAGCTGGCTTGCAAACCAGTGGGACTTACAGGAGGGCTCTAAGAAACCTAGACTCTGCTTGTGAAGAAGGCAAACTCACTTGCTTACTCCCGGAAACAAGGTGTAGGAAGCAGATTGAAACTGCTTGGCGTTCTAGTTGGCTTCCAGAGACCAGCCCAGAGCCCATCCCAGCCAGTAACTAAGCACCCGCTCCAGCCCCTCTAGCTCTAGCTCCACACTAGGGAGAAGCCTGCCTTTGCAGAGCAGAGTGCTTAGCTGCGGGGGATGGAGCTGGCTCAGATCCAGCACAACATCTGAATGGGGTGAATGTGGCCATTATTGGTGTTCGTGGAGGTGCCATATCAGGAGCAGTCTAAAGATCTGACTGGTGTGCTGGGAGTGAGGGAGGGAGCACACTTAGAGGGAATGGAATGAGCTCAGACCAGACCCTCAGGGCTTCTGCTCCAGCACGGTGGAACCCAACCCTGACTCCAGTAGGGTGCTGACAGCCACATAGAATAGGAGAAGTCCTGGGCCATACCTGGCTCTGGCTCTAGCCCCTCCATCTCCAGCCCCATCACCTGAAAAGGTGATGGCTGCTAGCACACCCTAGGAAAAGATGTGACCCATGCTCACTTCATATTTACCTCTCCCACCAAATCCACTGGGAACTGCATAGAGATGCTCCCACACAAGGGCACCCCTTCAAGAATGGGATAGGTCACTGTTTTATCTAATTTCATAGTGACAGACAAAGTTAAGTAAAATGAGAAGATAGAGGAATTTGTACCAAATGAAAGAATATGGAAAAAAACCTGAAAAAACTAATGAAACAGAAATTAAAAATTTACCAGATAAAGAGTTCAAAGCATTAGCAATAAGAATGCTAACTGAACTAAGCAAAAGAATAGATGAACACAGTAAAAATTTTAGTAAGGAATTGGAAAATATAAAAAAGAACCAGTCAGAGCTGAAGAATGCAATAACTGAAATGAAAAATACACTAGAAGGAATTAATGGCAGATTACATGATACAGAAGAATGCATAAGTGATCTTAAAGACAGAATAATGGAAATCACCCAATCAGAGAAGGAAAAATTTTTTAAAAATTTAAATAAGAATAGTTTAAGGGACCTCTTGGACAACATCAAGTATACTAATATTCATATTATAGGTGACCCAGAAGAAGAAGAGAGAGAAAAGGGTCAAAAATGTATTTGATAAAATTATGGCTGAAAAATTCCTGAACCTGAAGAAGGAAACAGACATCCAGGTATAGGAAGCCCAGAGAGTCCCAAACAAGATAAATCCCCAAAGGCTCACACCCAGACATATCATAATTAAAATGCCAAAAGTTAAAGATAGAATTCTAAACTCAGCAAGAGAAAAAGAGTCACATATAAGGGAACCCCCCTAGGGCTATCATGTGATTTTCTGTAGAAACTTTGCAGACAAGAAGGGAGTGGCAGGAGAGACCTTCAAGATGGCAGAGGAGTAAGACTTGGAGATCACCTTCCTCCCCACAATTACCTCAGAAATACATCTACATGTGGAACAACTCCTACAGAACACCTACTGAACGCTGGCAGAAGACCTCAGACCTCCCAAAAGGCAAGAAACTCCCCACGTACCTGGGTAGGGCAAAAGAAAAAAAAAAAAAAAACAGAATAGGGACAGGACCTGCACCTCTGGGAGGGAGCTATGAAGGAGGAAAGGTTTCCACACACTAGGAAGCCCCTTCACTGGCAGATACGGGGGTGTGGCGGGGGGGAAGCTTTGGAGCCATGGAGGAGAGTGCAGCAACAGAGGTGCAGAGGGCAAAGCGGAGAGATTCCCGCACAGAGGATCAGTGCCGACCAGCACTCACCAGCCCGAGAGGCTTGTCTGCTCACCCGCCAGGGCAGGCAGGAGCTGGGAGCTGAGGCTCGGGCTTCGGAGGTCAGATCCCAGGGAGAGGACTGGGGTTGGCTGTGTAAACACAGCCTGAAGGGGGCTACTGCACCATGGCTAGCTGGGAGGGAGTCTGGGAAAACGCCTGGAACTGCCTAAGAGGCAAGAGACCACTGTTTCAGGGTGCGTGAGAAGAGGGGATTCAGAGCACCACCTAAACGAGCTCCAGAGATGGGCGCAGGCCACAGCTATCAGCATGGACACCAGAGACGGGCATGGGATGCTAATGCTTCTGCTGCAGCTACCAAAAAGCCTGTGTGCAAGCACAGGTCACTATCCACACCTCCCCACCTTGGAGCCTGTGCAGCCTGCCACTGCCAGGGTCCCGTGATCCAGGAACAACTTTCCCGGGAGAAAGCACGGTGCCTCAGGCTGTTGTAACATCATGCTGGCCTCTGCTGCTGCAGGCTCACCCCGCATTCCATTCCTTACCTCCCCCCACCAGCCTGAGTGAGCCAGAGCACCCTAATCAGCTGCTCCTTTAATCCAGTCCTGTCTGGGTGGAAGCCTCAACATAATAAAGGCCATACATGACAATCCCACAGCCAACATCATTCTCAACGGTGAAATATTGAAACCATTTCCTCTAAGATCAGGAACAACACAAGGTTGTCCACTCTCACCACTATCATTCAACATAGTTTTGGAAGTTTTAGCCACAGCAATCAGAGAAGAAAAAGAAATAAAAGGAATCCAAATCAGAAAATAAGAAGTAAAGCTGTCACTGTTTACAGATGACATGATACTATACATAGAGAATCCTAAAGATGCTACCAGAAAACTACAGCTAATCAATGAATTTGGTAAAGTAGCAGGATACAAAATTAATGCACAGAAATGTCTTGCATTACTATACACTAATGATGAAAAATGTGAAAGAGAAATTAAGGAAACACTCCCATTTACCATTGCAAGATAAAGAATAAAATACCTAGGAATAAATTTACCTAATGAGACAAAAGACCTGTACTCAGAAAACTATGACACTGATGAAAGAAATCAAAGATGACACAAACAGATGGAGAGATATACCATTTTCTTGGATTGGAAGAATCAACATTGTGAAAATGAATATACTACCTAAAGCAATCTACAGATTCAATGCAATCCCTATCAAACTACCAATGGCATTTTTCACAGAACTAGAACAAAAAATTTCACAATTTGTATGGAAACACAAAAGACACCAAAGAGCCAAAGCAATCTTGAGTAAGAAAAACGGAGCTGGAGGAATCAGGCTCTGGGATTTCAGACTATACTACAAAGCTACAGTAATCAAGACAGCATGGTACTGGCACAAAAACAGAAATATAGATCCATGGAACAGGATGGAAAGCCCAGAGATAAACCCACACACATATGGTCACCTTATCTTTGATACAGAAGTAAAGAATACACAATGGAGAAAAGACAGCCTCTTCAATAAGTGCTGCTGGGAAAACTGGACAGCTACATGGAAAAGAATGAAATTAGAACACTCCCTAACACCATACACAAAAAGAAACTCAAAATGGATTAAAGACCTAAATGGAAGGCCAGACACTATTAACCTTGTAGAGGAAAACATAGGCAAAACACTCTATGACATAAATCACAGCAAGATCCTTTTTGACCCACCTCCTAGAGAAATGGAAATAAAAACAAAAATAAATAAATGGGACCTAATGAAAGTTAAAAGCTTTTTCACAGCAAAGGAAACCATAACCAAGACAAAAAGACAACCCTCAGAATCGGAGAAAATATTTGCAAATAAAGCAACTGACAAAGGATTAATCTCCGAATTTACAAGCAGCTCACGCAGCTCAATATCAAAAAAACAAACAACCCAATCCAAAAATGGGCAGAAGACCTAAATAGACATTTCTCCAAATAAGATATACAGATTGCCAAGAAACACAAGAAAGGATGCTCAACATCACTATCATTAGAGAAATGCAAATCAAAACTACAATGAGGTATCACCTCACATCAGTCAGAATGGCCATCACCAAAAAAATCTACAAACAGTAAATGCTGGAGAGGGTGTGGAGAAAAGGGATCCCTCTTGCACTGTTGGTGGGAATTTAAATTGATACAGCCACTATGGAGAACAGTATGGAGGTTCCTTAAAAGACTAAAAATAGAACTACCATATGACCCAGCAATCCCACTACTGGGCATATACCGTGAAAAAACCATAATTCAGAAAGAGTCATGATCCCCAATGTTCACTGCAGCTCTATTTACAACAGCCAGGACATGGAAGCAGCCTAAGTGTCCTTTGACAGATGAATGGATAAAGAAGATGTGGCACATATATACAATGGAGTATTACTCAGCCATAAAAAGAAACGAAATTGAGTTATTTGAAATGAGGTGGATGGACCTAGAGTCTGTCATACACAGTGAAGTTAAGTCAGAAAGAGCAAAACAAATACCGTATGATAACACATATATATGGAATGTAAAAAAAAAAATTGTCATGAAGAACCTAGGGGCAAGATGGGAATAAAGACACAGACCTACTAGAGAATGGACTTGGGGATATGGAGAGGGGGAAGGGTATGCTGGGACAAAGTCAGAGAGTGGCATGGACATATATACACTACCTAATGTAAAACAGACAGCTAGTGGGAAGGAGCCGCATAGCACAGGGAAATCAGCTTGGTGCTTTGTGACCACCTAGAGGGGTTGGATAAGGAAGGTGGGAAGGAGGGAAGCACAAGAGGGAGAGATATGGGGACATATGTATATGTATAACTGATTTATTGTGTTATAAAGCAGAAACTAACACACCATTGTAAAGCAATTATACTCCAATAAAGATGTTAAAAAAAATTAGCCTGCATAACAAGTTGGTCTAAAGGTAACAATAATACATAATTATAACAACAATGAGAAAGAATGAAATACTGTCATTTGCAGCAATGTGAATGAACCTAGAGAATATTATGCTAAGTGAAATAATTCAGGCAAAGAAAGACAAATACTGTATGCTTTCACTTATATATGGAATCTATAAAAAACCAAAAAATACAAAACAAAAAACCAAACAAATAAACATAAACAAAAACTGACTCACAGACATAGAGATGAAACTCTTGGTTACCAGTGGGGAGAGGAAGGCGGGGAGGAGAAAGACAGGTATAGAAGACTAAGATGTACAAATTACTATGTATAAAATAAGATATAAGGATATATTGTACAGCACAGGGAATATAGCCAACAGTTTATAATAACTTTAAATGGAGTATAATCTATAAAAATATTGAATTACTATGTTGTACACCTGAAACTAAAATTATAAATCAACTATATTTCAATAAACACACACACACACGCACACACACACACACACACAGAGAGACACACACACACACAAAGTATCTGTATGATAGCTGAATACTTACTAGTTGTCTTAAAAAAAATTCAAGCCAATTTGAAAAACTTATTTTTTTGGTGCAGATAAAGTATAAACTACCTGTTTATATTTGCCAACTTTTTAAAGCACCTTGCCTTCACTAATAAGTCTCTGTGAGGTAACAAGAAAAAAAGAAAAGAGGGTCACTTCCTTGTCTGTGTTCCCACAGCATTATGTAGAGATCTCTATTGTGACATTTTAAAGTTGCATTTTAATTGTTTATTTCTATATCTACCTCTCTTCATATGCAGGCAATTACTAACTTTAGGAAAAACAAAACACATATAAGAAAAGAAAAATAACTGTAGTTAACTGAATGGTTCAGCTGTGTACAATCCTTGTGCCATGATAATAATGCAAACACTGAATGAAATTCTAAACAAAATGATTACCTAATATTTAGGAAGAATGGGAGATAGGAAGTATGTATGTGTAGTGGGCACAGGAATGGTGAAAGAGAGCTAAACTGTAATTTTCCATAGTAGGAAATCAATGGACAATGCCTGACACTGAAAAATAAATTTAAAAAGTCAATGAAAGTATACTGTTTAGTGATATGGAGGTAAATATCAAAAGAAACAGCTCAGAGTTGAAAGTGGTAGCCTCTGAGGAATACGAAACAGGAAAGTGTCCCAGGACAGATAACAGAGAACTGACATTTTTCATTAAAAGCCTTGAAAAACTACCTGGATCAAATTTCAGGCATATTTAACAATTATTTTTTTAAAAACTCAAATAAATTAAAAATAAGTGAAGGAAACTAAGCAGTGCTCTGATCTGTCTCCACCTATTCAGAGTGACTTCTGAGACAGAAGTGAGCTGGGTTTCTATTCATGGGAGTGATGAAAATCAGTAGTGATGAAGACAGGACACTTCGAGAAGGAAGGACTATTAACCAGTCTCAGTCAAATCCTGAACGTGAAGCTAAGGGCCACTTTGTTCCTGAAAGTGTTTTCATTTGTAAAACTGCTTATGACCATTAGGGAGAACTTGGGTTCTTTTCATAGAAAAGGGTTGTCATTTCCTGGACATTTGGCCAGAAGACAATGCTCCCTAAGTCCTAAGGGAAACCAATGGGCAGTCTTGCTGATAGTTACTGCCCAATTACTTTGATTCATCTCCTTGATAATATAACTGTTCCCTGATGCATGATGTAAATAATGTACAGTAGTTGAATGTTATAATTCCAAGGTATGATATGAGAGGGATCCTTATAATTTGCTTCCCTAAACACTCAACCAAACTACCTACTGGGGTAGAGGAATCTGATGATAGGCACCTCAGAAGCATAAATAGCTGTGTAATCAAGTGAATTTTAAAATAACTTATACAGAGATAGTAAGATTTAATATTTTTACTCTAGAAAAAAATTCCAAGGAAAGTTTTTTAAATTCTCCTTAAAACATAATCACAATAAGAAATATATGTAATTATCATTTGTAGGATTTTATTGTTTTAAATATGGCAGCAAGCTCTTTGGGGGAAGGGGGAACGACAATCAAATAAGATTCAATTAAGTAAATAGGAATTCCCCAAAGTAACAATCTCTACTTACATGAAAATATCCATGGAAATGAAATGAGACAGAAAATTACTTATAATTGCCAAACCTCTAAAGGAAAGTATAGTGTGCAGCTAAAAGAAATACTTTCTTTTACCTTCTTAGTTTGAAATTTTTCAAACCCGTAGAAAATTTGAAAGAATAGAATATGAACACCCATATATCCTTCACCTAGATTTCACCAATCATTAAGGTTTTACCACTTTGTGTTCTCACTCTCCCTTGCTCTGTGTGGTGTGTGTGTGTATTTGTAACCATTCATCATGTCTTTTTTTTCCCTGAAACATTTGGAAGTAAGTTGTAGAAATCTTTTCATTTTATCCCTTAAATATTTCAGCATACGGCTCCTAGGAATAGAAATAGTCTCCTTGCAAAAAAATCAATAGACAGAAACCTCAATTAAGTAGTAAGAAGGCCAGAAGTGGGAGCTCCCATGCCCTGTGACAATAGCAGAGCACAACAGGACGAAGAAAAACTTCTTTTTCTTGCCTGGCAAGAGCTCAGCCAATGAGAGACTAGCAGCCAATGTAAAGCCAATGTAAAGCAGCCAATGTAAAGCCACTACACTATGAACTCTCAATTCCTCCAATGGATTCTTTGTTCACTATAGCTCTCCCGACTTCCGTTTTCCCTCTTAGAAGAGTCCTTCCTCCTCTTCTTGTTGCATAAGGACTTGCACATGGCTTGCCATGGCTAGCGATCCTAAACTGCAGTTCTTTGTTGATCTTGAATAAACGCATTTTTGCTGGAGAAACAACTCGAAGTCTATTTGTTTTAGGTCAACTGCCTCATAAACACAGTACCATTATGATACCTAAGAAAATTAATTCAATATTATCTACACTTTCGCAATTGTCCTAAAATGTCTTTTATAGCTGTTTTCATTTCATCTCCTGATCCAGGATCCAATACAATCTCATACATTGAATTTGGCTGTTACAGCTCTGGAAGGAATGTTAAAATAAGGCACAAAGGGTAATCTTGCAACAGGTGACAAACCCCAGAAATGACTGATCACTTCCCAGGAGGGTAGGCCCAATTAACTGTGAGGCTCCCTTTTTGTTTTTTCTGAAGTGATACAAAGTTTGGGGCCAAAATTGAATTGCTCCAGACAGCAGAAGAGGGATTATCTTCTTAAAACAAATGCTCTTATAAAATGTTTAACCACTTATGTTAAAGTAAAGCTGAAAGCACAGAGTACATCTTGGATAGCAAACTCAAGTATTAAAAAGTGCCAAAACATGATCTTGTCTGGGACACAAAATTATTAAGCTGTTCAAAGATATCTTGGCTTCACCCTAGGTTTAGAAGAATAATTTTTAAAAAGGTACACTTGACAATAAGAATAAGAGTAGTATACCCCAAATTACCTCTTCTGTAGCTGCTCATCAGACATTTGTAGCTCCTCCTTTAAACGCATATATCGGTCTTCTCTCAGCAGCCTAGAGCCATCATAGAGGCTTAGCTCTCGGTCATGGATCAATCTAATGGGATAGGGGAAGGTCAGGACACAAATTAATCAGTTTTGAACATTGAAGTTATTAGAGGTAGCATCAGTCAGTTAATATTTTAGTCATATGTATTATTACTGGAAATTGAGTCTAACAATTTTGTTAAATGCACCTTTCGAAATTTTAAGTTGGCTAGTGCTGTTATACTTGGCAAAAACTGTTGGTTTCTGTACTGGAGGACAGTAGTCATGGTTACTAGATGTGAATAGGGAGGAGGAGGAGTTAGAAAGGGGAAGAAGGAAGGAAATGAAAAGAAACAGCTGATTGGTAAAGTAGCAGGATACAAAATTAAGGCATAGAAATCTTGCATTCCTATACACTAATGATGAAAAATCTGAAAGAAAAATTAAGGAAACACTCCCATTTACCACTGCAACAAAAAGAATAAAATACCTAGGAATAAACCTACCAAAGGAGACAAAAGACCTATATGCAGAAAACTATAAGACATTGATGAAAGAAATTAAAGATGATACCAACAGATGGAGAGATATACCATGTTCTTGGATTGGAAGAATCAACATTGTGAAAATGACTCTACTACCCAAAGCAATCTACAGATTCAATGCAATCCCTATCAAACTACCAGTGGGATTTTTCACAGAACTAGAACAAAAAAATTGCACAATTTGCATGGAAACACAAAAGACCCCGAATAGCCAAAGCAATCTTGAGAAAGAAAAACGGAGCTGGAGGAATCGGGCTCTGGGGATTCAGACTATACTACAAAGCTACAGTAATAAAGGCAGTATGGTACTGGCACAAAAACAGAAATATAGGTCAATGGAACAGGACAGAAAGCCCAGAGATAAATCCACACACATATGGTCACCTTACCTTTGATAAAGGAGGCAAGAATATACAATGGAGAAAAGACAACCTCTTCAATAAGTGCTGCTGGGAAAACTGGACAGCTACATGGAAAAGAATGAAATTAGAACACTCCCTAACACCATACACAAAAATAAACTCAAAATGGATTAAAGACCTAAATGTAAGGCCAGACACTATAAATCTCATAGAGGAAAACATACGCAGAACACTATATGACATAAACCACAGAAAGATCCTTTTTGACCCACCTCCTAGAGAAATGGAGACTAAAAACAAAAATAAACAAATGGGACCTAATGAAACTTAAAAGGTTTTGCACAGCAAAGGAAATCATAAACAAGACGAAAAGACAACCCTCAGAATGGGAGAAAATATTTCAAATGAAACAACTAACAAAGGATTAATCTTCAAAATTTACAAGCAGCTCATGCAGCTCAGTAACAAAAAAACAAACAACCCAATCCAAAAATGGGCAGAAGACCTAAATAGACATTTCTCCAAAGAAGACATACAGATGGCCAAGAAGCACAGGAAAAGTTGCTCAGCATCACCAATTATTAGATAAATGCAAATCAAAACTACCATGAGGTATCACCTCACGCCAGTCAGAATGGGCATCATCAGAAAATCTACAAACAAGGGATGCTGGAGAGGGTGTGGAGAAAAGGGAACCCTCTTGCACTGTTGATGGGAATGTAAATTGATACAGCCACTATGGAGAATAGTATGGAGGTTCCTTAAAAAACTAAAAATAGAACTACCATACAACCCAGCAATCCCACTACTGGGGATATACCCTGAGAAAACTATAATCCAAAAAGAGTCATGTACCACAATGTTCATTGCAGTTCTATTTACAATAGCCAGGACATGGAAGCAGCCTAAGTGTCCATCAACAGATGAATGGATAAAGAAGATGTGGCACATATATACAATGGAATATTACTCAGCCATAAAAAGAAATGAAATTGAGTTATTTGTAGTGAGGTGGATGGACCTAGAGACTGTCATACAGAGTGAAGTAAGTCAGAAAGAGAAAAACAAATACCGTACCCTAACACATATATATGGAATCTAAAAAAAAATTTAAAAATGTTATGAAGAACCTAAGGGCAAGACAGGAATAAAGACACAGACGTAGAGAATGGACTCAAGGACCCGGGGAAGGGGAGGGGTAAGCTGGGATGAAGTGAGAGAGTGGCATGGACATATATACACTACCAAATGTAAAATCAATAGCTAGTGGGAAGCAGCCACATAGCACAAGATCAGCTCGGTGCTTTGTGACCACCTAGAGGGGTGGGATAGGGAGGGTGGGAGGGAGACGCAAGAGGGAGGAGATATGGGGATATATGTATATGTATGGCTAATTCACTTTGTTATAAAGCAGAAAGTAATACACCATTGTAAAGCAATTATACTCTAATAAAGATGTTAAAAAAAAACTAACACAACATTGTAAAACAATTAAAAAAAAAAAAGAGAAACAGCTGAATGATTGACTCAGGATAACCATGAGGTAAATATTAATGAACAAGGCAGCTGGTACATATTCACTTGAGTCTAACATAACTCTTTAAGGCGTAGTATTATCAAAATATTTCTATCTTTGCAATTACAGGATTTAAAATATCTAAAATCTTTACAATGAAATAACTAATGCTATTTCATATACCAACTATGATGGGACCTAGCCATCCACAGCACAAACATTGCCTTCCAGATTTTGCAGAGGTTGAAACCTGCTGTTCTAGGTCTTAAACCAACCACTATAGTTTCCTGATGCCCACAGTACAGTCGCCCCACAGACCTCCGCTCGGTGAGCACTGAGGAGAGGAGAGACTGCATAATGCAGAGGTTAAGAGCATGGGCAGGGCTTCCCTGGTGGCGCAGTGGTTGACAGTCCTCCTGCCGATGCAGGGGACACGGGTTCGTGCCAGGTCCGGGAAGATCTCAGTGGAGTCACTCAGACCTGGCTTCAAGTCCCAGCCCTGTACCTTATTAGCTGAATGGACTGGGAAGGGGAAGAGCTAATCCACCTGTTTACATTTTATCTTTTATAAAACTAGGGCAATAATACCAACCTCACGGTACTGCTGTGAAAATTGAACAGCTAATGTAAGGCACATGCTTAGCATAGTTGTTCTCAATCTTAGCTGCACATTAGAATCTACTGGGAAGCAGTTTAAAATGCCAATGTCCAGGCCTAATTCTGGATCAATTACATCAGAATTTGAGGAGGTGGAGCCCAGGCATCAGTGATTTTTAAGCCTCATTCCCACAGGGAGATTCCACGGTTACGAATCTGAGAAACACTGGCTTAGCATAATGCCTGGTGTAGAGAAAGTACTCAATTAATGGTAGCTGCTGCTGCTATTACCACTACTTGGCCTAACAGGCAAGAGATAGCCAGTAAAAGGAGGCAGTAGGTATTATTTTGTTTGTGTTTGCATTTGCCTGTTTAGAAGAGAAAAATACTGTAAATCTATAGAATGTTTATGGTAAATCACTGGAAGTTTGTGATTATTACTTTTAAGTGCTCTCAAATTGCATCGGGATTAACTCAGTGTTCTTAGAATCCTTAATTACACTCAGTATTTGCATCTTGTCAAGGACAAAAAACTTTTGAATGGTTAGTTGGGAAACTAGATTATTTCACTTATTTGAAATTTCCCAATAAGTTAAAATTTAGATTTAAAAGTTAAAAACAATGTCTACAAGTGATAGAATCAAGATGTAACAAACAAACAAAAATGGTATCATTAATCTCCCGAAGTGACACAAGATGGGAATATTTTCCATGAAAGTTACACATGAAGTCTTAACATTAAAGAGAAGTTAACTAGGAATGTGTGGATATTTGACCCACCTAAACTGAAATAAGAAAACAACAGTGACACAAATGTTCAAGTTTGTAAACACAAAGTGAACTTTAGCCTATAGAAAATATAATCAAAGAGCTATTATACATTTTATATAAGGAACTATATTTTCTCTCTCAAAAAAAGAATGCCAACAATATCACCAATAATTTAGATTTAGGATTGAAAAGGAGTTTGTAAACAGTGAAGCTTTGACAAACTGCAGAAACTTCAGCTGTATGACTTATTGCATATATCTATCAACATATATAAAGTTTCAAAATTACTACTTAAAAGTTTTCTTTTTTCAGCTCTTACACACAGAATTTTGCTATGGCGGGAGCTCTTCCCAAAATGTACATTATTTGAAGTTTTACTCTACTGTGCTTAAAACAATAAAAACATCTGGTGTTCTACTTGGATATAGAATTATAAATTCCTCAGGGACTATGTAACCCAGTTTAAATTAGAAGACTGAGAAAGTTCCACGTCTGCTGCTTACGAGGTGTGTTTTTGTGTGTGTGACTCATACAGACCTTTGTAATACAGCGAATGTACCCGCGTTGACTCTGTGAATGCCATCCAAAAGGACCAGCTTCCCTTCCAGAGCAGCATTTACAAGGGGTGAGGACCGCCAGGCAGTGTCTCCATTTGGAAGCGTGTATCTCTGCTGTAGCAGCTCACGCGCTGTCATATCCTGAAACCAATCCCCAACACCCACCAAAGAAAATGCAGAATTAATTTTAAAGACATGGAGGATAGTTTCTTTAGCTTTAGAGTTACCTCTCTCTGAATATAACATTCCATACAACAACTGGGGAGTCATTTTCTCCAATCCAAAGAGAAAGATATTCAGAAGCTTTTCTTAGTCATTTGAATTTTTTTCCTATTACTCAGCCACATAATATAGTACGTGTTTGGTTTGGTTTTGTTTTTCTTCTCTATTTTATTTAGCATTTTCCCCCTCTTTTAAAATGTTCACTTGGTATCTATACAGATGACAGCAGTAATTTCTACCCAACTTTAATCGGCTTTACTCCTGAAAGGGCCAAAACATATGGATTCCTTTTTAAGCATTAGAGGCCATACAAACTCATTGGGAGGAGATGCTTATCAATGATGTGCATTTTCTTGCAGTTGAGTTCTCCCGAAAAGCCATGCTAGGAACCACCACAGTGACTCATTTAAAGAGGCTTGAAAATGGAGGAAACTGAGGAGGACAGCCATCAGATGAGGTACAGGAATTGACAAACAATAGCATGGCACTTATAAGCAATTTGTTTAAATTAATTTTTATTGGAGTACAGTTGATTTACAATGTTGTGCAATTTTTAAAAGCACATACCCAATGTACTAGTGCTAAAACAGTGTAACAGGTCTAAGCAAGCTATTAATAGTAGTGGCATATAAACATCTACTTACTGTAAAAAATTTTGGTGCTATATAATATGAATAATTTTTTCTTACATGTGTTATTGTTGAAGATAGTAAGTTTTTTTGTGCTATCAACTTCAGATAAATTCTGTAACACTTATATCAAACAAAAGTTAAACATTTAGTCAATTTTATCCAAAAATTTAAAGGCTTTTGTAAATGCTTTGATACCCAACTCCAGTCTTAAGAAGGTAGAAAGTGAATGAATTTGTTCATATTCACAGTGGCAACAAATCTGTATTGAAATCAAGATTAAAATGTAAGTCTTGGGCTTCCCTGGTGGCGCAGTGGTTGAGAGTCCGCCTGCCGATGCAGGGGACACGGGTTCATGCCCCGGTCCGGGAAGATCCCACATGCTGCGGAGCAGCTGGGCCCGTGAGCCATGGCCGCTGAGCGTGCACGTCTGGAGCCTGTGCTCCGCAACGGGAGAGGCCACAACAGTGAGAGGCCCGCGTACCGCAAAAAAATAAAATAAAATAAAATAAAAATGTAAGTCTTGATCATTTCAATTTTCTCACTATCAAAAAAGTACTGACTTAGGAAGTATAAATAGGCTTATATTGAATCATAATGACACTTGAGAAACAATAATATTCAAACTGATGAAATAAAAATTCAGGGACTTCCCTGTTGGCGCAGTGGTTAAGAATCCCCCTGCCAATGCAGGGGACACGGGTTCAAGCCCTGGTCCGGGAAGATCCCACATGCCTCAGAGCCACTAAGCCCATGCACCACAACTACTGAGCCTGTGCTCTAGAGCCCGTGAGCCACAACTACTGAGCCCGCGTGCCACAACTACTGAAGCCCACGCGGCTAGAGCCCGTGCTCTGCAACAAGAGAAGCCACCACAATGAGAAGCCCGCGCACCACAACGAAGAGTAGCCCCCGCTTGCCGCAACTAGAGAAAGCCCACACGCAGCAACGAAGACCCAAAGCAGCCAAAAATAAATAAATATATAAATAAATCAATAAATTAAAAAAATAAAATAAAGAAAAATTCACATTTTAAGGCAAGACAAGAAAAATGTAAATGTAAATTTTTTCTCTGCCCGTTTGGGCCTCCTCTCTCCCCTCTAGTGTGCATTTTGCATCTGCTTTATGCCTTAACCAGGCCTCCCCAATGGCAGAAAGGCCTACTTAATCATAAAGATCAATTTTTCTTCTTCTGGGGCCAACCATGTAACTCCTTAGAAGATAGCATTCCTTTCTCAATCCTGTGACGGGTCACAATGACCCATCACTCGCTCACCTTGTATGTGCAAACATCTCCGTTGAACTTCATGTACAAAGCCAATATAGCATTTTCCTTAAAGACAGTGATTGGTGCAGAACAGACTGATCAGATGACTGGGGAGATACTGGGTGGCATCTAATGGAAGTTTAAGAACTTAAATACTTACTTATTAATGTTACTATCTATGTTTCTTATATTCTGTCTATTTTACAAGATTACTGTTTCCTGCATTACCAAAGGTGTGACTGAGCCTCAGATAAAATTAATGATGATTAGGTGCCTTGAAATGATTGATCAAATATATAGTTCTATCAATACAGTTCTATATATCAATGATTGTAATAGTGTAACTCTAATATGGGAAGAAGCAACAAGAGGACTCCCTTTTCCTAGACCAAAACTGACTAGCAAGCTAGGTAGTTCAGAGGCTTTTGGCAACTGCTAACAGGGCCTAGTCCAGCTATAGCACATTGAGTGACCTGTGAACGAAATCCTTGCCTGGCCTGAGAATGAGCATTCCTATCGCCATGGGACAAACTGGTCACATAATGCCTCCCAAGCCTTGGTCAAAATTAAGACTAAAAGGGAAGGGGTTGTAAAATAAAGAATGTTGCCCACCATCCAGTGCTACAAGAATCACGTCAGTAATCACTGCAGCCGCTGACCTACAATACACCCTAAAAGGACTTCAGGGTGAAGGTCAGGATAAGGCACTTTGTGCTCTGGGGAAACTGACACAACTGGCCTTCAGGTGGTTAGATATTTTCAGAAGAAATTTTTTATGAACCTGGGTTCTTGCATTTCCCCATACTTAGAAAAACACTAAAACTATTAACTAAGATGTCTGTTCCTCATGACGAGCAGCAACCTTCTACTGAGATGTGTGCTTGACTGCAGGTATCCCCTTTGGCAAAAATCACACACACACTGACCTCTCCCTTCACCTCTTCGGAACAGTTCTCAGAGCTCTCTGAGACTGTCTCCTGGGTTATAATCCTCATGTTGGCTCGAGTAAAATTTTCCGTTTCTTCCTTAGATTGACTATTGATTCATTTTTTTCATTGACAAAACTCAGCAACATAGCCCTAAAAATCCGACTTTGACACATTATCAAAATCTGGCTTAACTCATTAATGTTATCTAATTTTTCAACTATGAATTTTAAATTCTATGCAATTTATATGAGCATGTAAGACTAAACCTATCCTCATCATCAGTGTTTACTGAGATGATTCATGGTGAAAATGAGCTTATTCACACTCGTGGCTATGCTACAGAACCGGAAATGGATCACTCTTGCAGAAAAATAGGACAAATCAAAATAAATGTTGCTGTTTCATTTTCATAATTGAATTATGAAAAATATCAAATATATATATAAATCTTTTTTAAAATTAATATAAAAACAGGTAAATTTAAAGAAAACTCTTGGTATTAATTATTCCAGAAAAACAGTCAGTATAGAGTTACATTACATATTGTCCTAGAGCATAAAACAAACAGAAAACATGTTTTAGCACAGAGGTTCTAAGTCAAGATATGTATCAGAAACAGCTGGAGGAAATTCTGGAAAATATATTGATAGAAGCTTAGGCCTTATCACCCTGAAGATTTGGATTCAGTAGATCCAAGGTGGGGCTTACCACCTATTTTTTATTAAACATTACATAGGTGATATCTTAAATGACTCCCAGGTGGGAAGCACTGCTTTAAAAAAGAGACATTAACTTAATGTGAAACTTTGTCTCATTTATTTATACTCCTTCTTTATTATGATGGGAATTATGAGATTGCAGGAAGATATATACTAATAAAATGTATAACAAAGTAGTATAAATTAAAAGGTGAAAAATAAAGAAGGAAAAAAAAGGAAAGAGTAGGCCTTATTTCCTTTAAGCATTTCTATTGATATTCAGAAAGCAGGTAACATGAAGAAGGTATCCCACTGAAACCATATTGTTAAAGAAATGATTGGGGGTTAATTTTGAAAATCCCAGCTTCAGACCAAAAACACATGGTTTTCTAACCCAACTTTTGCATGGGCCCAAGAAGAGGAGATGAGGATTGTGACTCTGGCATAAGAGGTTCGAACTCCTAAGGAGCCGAGTCTAGCAACTGGTAACATTTTTTTTTTTTTTTTTGCGGTACACGGGCCTCTCACTGTTGTGGCCTCTCCCGTTGCTGAGCACAGGCTCTGGACGCGCAGGCTCAGCGGCCATGGCTCACGGGCCCAACCGCTCCGCATCATGTGGGATCCTCCCGGACCGGGGCACGAACCCGTGTCCCCTGCATCGGCAGGCGGACCCTCAACCATTGCGCCACCAGGGAAGCCCCTTTTTTAAAATTTTGACAGAGAAAATTCCTCACTCTCATACCAACACATCCTAAATCACCATTCTGTACAAGATATAAAAAAGCACTACTTCATTTTGTAGTGATGGATGATTCCAAAGTACATTCATATCTTGTTAATTCACACAATGTCTACAATACTTGCCTCATTCAAATAAGTAAATATTTACTAATAAAGATGATGAGAAAGACAACCCGTATGTACGGCTCCCCTTTTCCAACCTAGCAGTTGGAGACTCCCTTTTACTGACTGAAGTAAACTGAAATAATTATTTGCTGCTACACAACAAGCAGTAATAGACCAACAGAATTCAAAGCTATTAATGCCAACCACAACTACAGACCAGAAATACTTCCCTTTTTTTCAATCTTCAGAGGGTAAAAAATGGAAAACACCTGGCATTTATTAAAAGACTAGCTCAGTTCAGTTTCATCATATCAAGTCTCTGCATACTATCATGTGAAAAAGAGCCATTCTTCATTTCTAATATATCTGTGCATTAGAATAAAAACCTTCCTACGGGAAAAAAAGTATCCTGTTTAATAAAAGTAGTTGGTTTTCATAATTAAGATCCTGTATTGGGAGAAAAGATGAAAATTCCAGCTTTTCCTTAAAAAGATAATTGCCCCCACTTTCCATAATATTAGTTATAATAAGAAATTATTTTCAATCGGGTGAAAGTTATTTTCCATTGTGTGAAAGTGCAAGGACACCAAAGTAAAACTGAACTTTCACAGAACAACTGAACCTAGATCAACAGAATTTTTTTAGAACAGTCTGAAATGGGTCAGTAACATGATTTCAATATCAAACTAATCTTTAAAATGGAGTAACAGCTTTTTCAAATGTTTCTGTCTATAGAATTTTTGGGTTTTAGTACCATGAAGTTGTTTTAATATCCTTACTTATTTTAACATATACTGTAACATGGAATTGTTAAAAAAATATATATCATTTCCTTATTCTTCCTGCCTACACACACACCCCTAAAGCAAGTGGAAAGACAAACTTTTAAGAAGAAATGTGCTTATTCCATACGAGTGTTTTGAAAGCACACTAATAAAAATCAAGAAAGATGAATGCCCTCAGTTTTGCATATATTTTTCTTATCCTTGAAACCTTTGAACTTAAGAGAATAAAAATAGCACTAATGATATCATAGAGGCCGAACCATTTCCTCTTTCTGTTTCCTTAAAAAATTTAAAAATAACAGGACACGAAAACTAGTTCCTTTAGAGCCACCATTGTCTAAACTTAAACATTTCTCCTCCTCATTCAGATCCCTGGAAAACATCCATATATGTATATTAAGATTCTGTGTCATTTGGAATTTTGCTCTTTTGATTTGCAACAGAGAAACCCTACTAAAACTAAAAATGTCCTATTAAAATGAGAAGCATAAATGCACAAAATGTAACAGAGAATATAAATTTGAACCCTAAAGCAATTATATACCTTAAATGTTTTTAGGACCTTTGAATGGTATACATTAATTTTTCTGAGATTCCCTTGAGAAACCTGGATATAAGTAATTAGTTTAATAAATAACTGCAAAAAGTGGCTACCAGAAAATATCCTGCCAGTAGTATAAAATACTAAGAGAATCTGGGATTTAAGGGAATAAAAGAATACACCAAGACTAGCTGATGCAAGCCACCAACTTTACAATAGGGATTAATTATGTCCATAACTATTAGTGTCAGAATACTGCATAAATATTGCATAAACACAGAATATTAATAACTTTTAGGTCCCAAAATAGAAATGAAGCCATTATTTACAGTCTAAGCACACTCCGTGAACAAAATGCAAGGCGTGCTGCCAACATTCCTGTGTCATTTATGTTTGATCTCAAACAAAAAGGCCTCTCATTTTACATACACTGTAAAATTATTTGTAAACTCTTCCATGCTTCTTCCTAAAGTTCTTTTTTAAGCAACTATTTTTAACCTGTCACCCATATAATAAATGCTTCCTTTACGTATATAATGATGGCATTAGAAGACTACCATGATTGTTTTCAGTTACTCTGCTATTAATGGAAGAAGTCGATTTTTATTCATTTATAGCTCTCTTTACTGTAACCAGTGGGATCTATTTCAAGATGATCTACTCTAAAGATTTATTCCATGAACATAGAACAAAATTATTCTGATTGAAGCTAACTAGAAGTCAAACCCACTATGTCACAACTGACCCAACCAAAGGACATCTTAATACAGTCATTCAATAAAATATAAAGTCAAGTTCAGTGTAAGTGCAAATAATGTAATATGTATTCCAAGAAGACACCCAATCAAATCCCTCTACTATCCTTGCTGTAGTACAGTGGCTAGAAAACTAAAAACATCATTTCTTAGATGCCTTTGCAGCTAGAGTTCTGTACGCGACCCAGGTTCTACCAAGCATTCTCCCACACACAAAACTGGGAACTGAAAAAACTCGCAGTGAGAGTGCAGTGCCAGCCAGCACAAGGAAACTCGCTCTTCTAGAAAGCTATGGCTGAAGTTCTCCAGGCTCTGTCATTCCTAACTGGGTAAAATCTAAACACTGTGCCCTATCTCTCCCAGAAATTCTGTAAGCTACGTAATACTCTGTAATAAAACCCTCTCAGTTTTAGACAGCCAAAATGGATTCTATTGTCCACAACAAAAATCACAACCTAAGGATAATAATTTTTTACAAGTAAACCAACGTTATGAAAGCTTGTTTAGAAATGTTCATGGACAACTACATATATAAAAGAGGGTAAGAACAGTTTCAAAAAGGAAGGCAAAAAGCAGTGATGTTATAGAGTAAAGAAAAGATGTTATAGAGTAAAATCCCAGGACACACAACTGAAGAACACATTTTATTCAAATGGTACTGCAAACTTTGCTACATTTTATCACAAATGTTTGACTCAGGAGAACAGGTGGGAAAGTAGCAATCAATTCTAGTTTAAATAATATTTGCCTTATAATAATTATTGGGTTGGCCAAAAAGTTTGCTTGTTCCTTAACATCTTACGGAAAAACCCCAAACAAACTTTCTGGCCAACCCAATAGTAACAAAGTATAAAATCAAAGTTGTGGTATGTGCTAATAACCCGTTCAGTATTCAGTAAAGACACATGGAGCAGTTATAGCATTTGGCCTCACTCAACAACACTCAAATCCCTTCTAGTCAGCCAACTTGGAAAGTATCACAGTTGAAAGAATGGGTACAGTATAAGGAAAGCTGGGTTTTCAATTCCAGTTCTGTGACTTATGATAAATGGGTGAAGTGAGTAAGATATCTTTATAATTAAATGAGATAATGTCTGGCACCTAGTGGGTATTTAATAATAGCTGAATCTGAATCAATTGAAGAAACAAAATCCTAATACATTAACATTTAAGTCTAACAATAAATCTAAGTTAATAGTTCAGGACACTAATAAAAGTATAAAAACAATGCTGTATGACAAAAGAAATTCTTGTCTTAGAATTTAAAGTAAAGGTAATATTGAAACATAAAAATTAGTAAAGAAAAGTTGACAGAGCTGATCCTTTAAAAATAATGTAAATTTTTCAAAATTTATTTATCCATTCCTTCATATGCTGATTGTCTACTACATGCAAGTCACTGATCCAGGTGCTGAGGATACAGCACTGAAAAAGATAAACATGGATCTTACATTCCAGGGTGAAGAGAACAAAAATAGACAAAGGAAAGGGAACTAAGGATGAGAAGGAAGGGAGGGAGGGAGGAGATGCAAATAAAAAAAAATATACCATGGGAATTCCCTGGAGGTCCAGTGAGCAGGACTCTGCTCTTTCACTGCTGAGTGAGTGGGTTCAATCCCTGATCAGGGAACTAAGATCCTGCAAGCCGTGTAGTGCAGCAAAAAATATATATATATGTGTGTGTGTATATATATGTAGTGGTCAGTGCTGCACAGAAAATGTCGGGTAATGTGATAGCAAATGGCTCCATGGGTCAAGGATGCTTTCTCTAAGTATACTGAAGCCATGGTGATTTAAATGATAAAATGATTTAAATGATAAATGAACAAGCAAAATACTGCATGCAATCACTTGTACATGGAATCTTAAAAAAAAAAAAGTCAAACTCTTAGAAATAGACAGTAGAAGAGTGGTTGTCAGGGACTGAGGGGTGGGGGAAATAGGAAGAGGTTGGTAAAAGGGTACAAAGTTTCAGGTATAAGATGAATTAAGATCTGAGTATATAATATAAAACATAGTGACTATAGTTGATAACTCTGTATCACATAATTGAAATTGGCTAAGAAAATAGAACTTCAGTGTTATCCTGAGAGTGAGCTTGCATGCCTGAGAGAGGAATAAGTTCTATTAATGTCCAACTGACATAACAGATGTGTTCTTAAAAACTCTATAAAGTAAAATTTCATATGCCAAATGCGTTTTCCAGCAAATTCTCAAAAATGGGTCCAGGGACGGTGGGTTAGAGCTACTGGAGATGTCCATAGCTATAGCAGATCCTGCAAAAAGCAAATGATGTTAAACTAACAATTGGCTGTGGGGTGGGTATGGCGGATGGGGAGAAAGCTAAGAAGTGTGCCGTGGCTGCAATACTCGACAACGCTTTCTATTGGCTTAATGTGTCCCTTTTGGAACCTTCCTCACAAAACTAAAGCTGCTCTCTCTGAATCGCTCCCCCATGGGAGATACTGTGCAGCAAACACCTTTCACTATGTGGGAGAGAAGGAAGAGTTAATGGATTCAGGGAGCATCATTGAGGATAAACATGGAGTCTCCTGCTTGAAGCAGCACTGAAAAAGGTTTGCTAAGGTTAAAGAAACAGACTGCTGAAGGTAGCAGGGCAACCCTCCCACCCTGTCCATCTTCCCACCTATGTGAGGACATAATGGGCACCACTCCTCACCTGCACAGAGGCTGCCAGCCTGCAGCTACCTGAATCTGCAAGAGCTTCAGGGAACCACAGGAAATGAACAGCAAGGATCCCAGGAGCTGGGCTGGCCAAGGTCCCTCTTCAGGTTGTTAATTTCTCAACAGTAGTCAATAGACTGTAAAATCAGGATTTTCACAGCTTTTACTAGCTTAAACCCCAAGCTACTTCAGCTCAGTTCCCAGAGGCACTAGTTGAACTCTGCCTGTTAATGCCTTTCCCTTTGCTGTTCTTTTTGACTATCTCGCTGGTTCAGCCAAATGGTTTTCAGTTCAGACACCTCAGAAAGCGCTGTTTCTACTATGAGACTGGTTTGTAAATCAGCAATAAAATTGAATATATTCAGAAAATGGGCTGAATCCTGAGTAATTGGGGTTTTTTTAATAGTGGAAGAATAGAAAAAAAAAGCACTTAGAAATCATAAAAGGCAACTAGATGACATAGCTGAGAAGTCCATATTTACTTTTTATTTCCAAGAATAAAACATATTTATAAAATATACTGTACTTACAGAAATTTGTGAAAGTCAAAATCAAATCAAAGTTATGGGGCTTCCCTGGTGGCTCAGCGGTTAGGAATCCACCTGCCAATGCAGGGGACACAGGTTCGAACCCTGGTCCGGGAAGATCCCACATGCCGTGAAGCAGCTAAGCCCATGCGCCACAGCTACTGAGCCTGCACTCTAGAGCCCGTGAGCCACAACTACGGAGCCCACATGCCGCAACTACTGAAGCCAATGCGCCTGGAGCCCATGCTCTGCAACAAGAGAGGCCACCGCAATGAGAAGCCCATGCACCACAAGGAAGAGAAGGCCCTGCTCGCCACAACTGGGGAAAGCCCACGCACAGCAATGAAGACCCAACACAGCCAAAAATTAATTAATTAATTAAAAAATCAAATCAAAGTTATATCCTCTTTCTTTTCTTTCTTGACATGTTCCCCATAAGAATATAAATACATAACTTCATCATTAATCTCACTAACCTTTAGCAAATCCTTACTCTTACAGTGATCTCTGGTGACTATAAATTCCTGAAGACCCTTAAAAGATTGCCCTAAGACCCCTAATCAAAACTACTGTAAAGTACATTTAAAACAAAAGTCCTAACTAATGGAGATGGTCAAGCATAACAATTTGTTCTCAACAACAGTACTGTGACTTCATCACACAGTGTCCTTAAGTTTGGAGCTATTCTACAGAGAATCCTCAAATTTGAAATTCTTTCTCTCTTCAAGTTTATGGATCCTATGTTTCTGGATCACCAAGAATGGTAAATGAAATACCTTTCAGGCTGGAATTCCTTATTTGGTAGGATTCCTTGGTTACTTTTGTTTTCTTCCTTGAGCGAATGGATTTGGTCTTACTGTAATGTTTATTTTTATACACACGCCCAAAGGCCTCCTAGTGTGTTTTTATAAATCTAATAAATACCTCATGATAACTAAATTTGTTAATGTAACACAAAAGTTGTTGCCCATTACTTAAAATGTACACTGTTTCAATTAAATAAGGAGTCTAGTACATACTTGCAAAGTTATAAAAGATTTGAATATCATGTTTGGATACTTTTTTTTAAAAAAAAAGCAAATGTAAAACTTCCTGCCTTTCAAATGGCAAATTTATGCAAATACAACAAGATGAACCTTTATAACATATATTGCACAGGTAAACTTTAAGATACACTTTGCGTTTTTAGAATATATAAGTTTAATAAGTTATCAAGTTGAACCAGCAAATAGCCTACCTTTTCAATACATAACTTTGTACTATGTCCTATCATATTAACACTCCAAGTACTTCTAATTGCAAGCTTAACATAAAATACTACAACTGTCATTACACTCAGCTTTTGAGATGATTTCTCCATCAAAACAAGACCCTAAGATACGTTTCACAAAGTTTCAATTATAAAAATAATAAATACACTGTTGAGATGGACTTTTATCAGTTGAAAACAACCATTGATTTTTGCAAACTCCTCCATTCCTCCTTTCTATTATGTTGTTTTTGAAAAGCTAGCAAGTAGAAAAATAGACCAATACTGAAAAACAAACTGTGATGTAACAAGAACACTAGCATTCTAAAGCAAATCAAGCTAATGTGAAGGAAAGCATTCCAAATAAAAACAGATGATACTTTTAGGGCTTCAACCCAGTTTCCTCTCATCTCAGAGTGAGTCTCATTGTCTGTTACGTACTGTTTTTAAAGATGCAGAGTCTAGTAGGCAAGAAAATGACTTGAAAATTAATAAGCTAGGACCTGTTATAGAAGCTTTGTTTGAGGTATAAACTCTGGCACTTAACCTTTCTCATCCTTAATTCTGAAAGCCAGGAAATACCACTTTACTGGCCTATCTTAGAGTAATTATAAATTTTAGTAAATAACTTGAATCACTTCAAAGAGGCTGCAAAAAGCTATTATTAAATTGTCACAAAATTTTATGTTTGCAAAACACAGGAAGTACACAGAAAATTGTAATTCTAAAACTGAAATGAATTTGTCTCAAAACAGCCTCCTGCCTTATCCTATAAGAACTAATTAGTTCTCAAAAATCAGAAATTGATCTAAATAATTCTATTGCTTTTCTGCATTAGAGAACGCTATAAATGGAAAAGTTCTTAAATGTCTTTGATGGGGAGAATGACAACAATGTTTGAATAATCACATCTATCCCTTACATACTTAAAAATAAAAGTCATTCTACTTAAAATAATTTAAGATTTCCCAAGCCTCTAGGATGGTGCATATTCAACTGAGTATCTTCTTTATGCCAAGCCCTATGCTGTGGTCTAACCTGCTGCATTCTCAATCCTGTTAGACCCAACCCTATTTTATAAAGACCCCCATTTTATAAACAATATTTTGTAATTTTTGCTTTATAGCCTTGAAAAAATCCATAGGTAATATAATATACCTATACACATGATTTCAAAAAAAATTCAGGATAACGCCTACATTTACTATAGGGAAAATAACTTGTTAAAACATAATACACACTTCAACAAATGTATGGGCACAGCTACACCAAAAAATATCATGAAGTTGGATGCTTGCAGCTACATGTAGAATCACTATGCATATGAAAACTATATAGACTGAAAGAGGTGTGCTACATTTGTAACTCAAATACCATCTGTGGTGTGATCTTCCAGAATGGTCAGTGTAGTAGGCAGAATAATACCCTCCACAAAGATATCCATATCCTAATCCCCAGAACCTGTGACTATGTTACCTTACATAGCCAAAGGAACTCTGCAGACCTAGTTAAATTAATGACCTTGAGATGGAGAGATTATTCTGGATTAACCGTGCGGGCCCAATCTTATAATTTGAGTCCTTAAGGTTGGAAGATGTTTCTCAGCTGTGGTCAGAAAGAGAGATGGCAGCTTGAGAAAGACCCAGTACTCCACTGCTGGTTCTAAAATATAAGGGGTTATGTGCAAGAACTGGACAGAGGTCAATCTAGAAGCTGAAAAAGGCATGAGTGAGTTAAGGCATGAGTTAAGACATCCTCCTTAACCTGGGTATAGGGAAAGGCTTTCTAGCCATGACTCAAAATCTAGATGCAATAAAATAAAATATTAATAAATTTAACTACAAATTTTTTTAATTTACAAGGCAAAAACTAATTTATTCATAAATAAAATCAAAGTATAACTGACAAACAGAGAAAAATACATGCAAGATATATCACAGATAAAAAGCAAATATGCCTAATATTAGAAACTTAAAAATTGAGAGGGAAAAAAGACCAAAAACGTAGTAGAAAAATGGGCAAAAGAAATGAACAGATAATATACTAAGGACCATAATAATGGCCCTTAAAAATAGGAAAGATTTTCAATTTCTTTCCTAATATAAGAAATGCAAATTAAAACTACTCCTTAGGGGCTTCCCTGGTGGTGCAGTGGTTGAGAATCTGCCTGCCAATGCAGAGGACACGGGTTCGAGCCCTGGTCTGGGAAGATCCCACATGCCGCGGAGCAACTAGGCCCGTGAGCCACAACTACTGAGCCTGCGCGTCTGGAGATTGTGCTCTGCAACAAGAGAGGCTGCGACAGTGAGAGGCCTGTGCACCGCGATGAAGAGTGGCCCCTGCTTGCCACAACTAGAGAAAGCCCACGCACAGAAACGAAAACCCAACACAGCCCCAAATAAATAAATAGATAAATAAATAAAAACAAAAAACAAACAAACAAAAAAACTACTCCTTAGATACCATTTCTAACTATCAAATTGGCAAACATTAAAGAGCTTGGTAGCCCTCTCTGTTGGCATTGTTGGTGGGAATGCAAAATGGTATAATCCTTACAGGGGAAAATTTGGCAATACCTAACGAAACTACACATATATTTACCTATTGACCTAACAATTCCACTTCTAGGAATTAATTCTGAAGATATACTTCTAACAATGTGAAAATACATATGCAAAGGTTATTCACTGCAACTTAGTTTGTAATTACAAAATATTGGAAACAACCCAATTGTCCATATATAGGAGACTGGTTGAATAAATTCTGGTATAACCACATGATGGAATAATATGCAACTATAAAAGAAAAAGAATGAGGAAGAGCTCCATGAAAATACAACTACTCTTAGTTTATAATTTCTATTTCAAAATTCAGAGGATGTAGAACTTGCATGATGACATACATTTTTTAAAAATAAATTTTATAATAAAAGAAATTTGAAGGAATTGAGGCAAGTAAATTCCTAGATAGCCTTATGAAGGTTATTCTTTGTGGGAAAAAGAAAAAATACTAAGAAGACAGAAAGGATGACAGATTACAGCAAAATAAATCAAGAAAACAAAATGATCTACAGAATCATACAGAAAGTTAGTCTCTGAGGTTGAATATAAATCACTTAAATGAATACAGACTCTTGAAATCTTCATGAAAAAAGTGCAAATTCAAGACAAAGTCAAGAAGCAAGTAAAAAAGTCCAAGACATAGGGCAGTGAAAACAAATGAGAGAGAATAAAAGGTCAAGATATTTCCACTGTATTAGGATACACAGGAAGAAGGAGGAATTGTAGATTAGATGGAAAATGAAGAAAAGGATTTGGTTTGAGTTTAGCTATAGGAAGAAAAACTTAGCTAGGGGGTCAAAAAAATGATCCTAAGACTTCAACGTGTTTTAGACAGTTATTATGTTCATTCTAAGTCTCTTAAACTAATTTGACCTAAATTTTTGATTGGAGTCGACTTGGCTTTTAATCCAAGTAGTACTTAAACAGAGAAACGAGATCTCAGATCTGGTGCTGCTTACCATGGTGTGGAAAGAAATCTGGAAATATGCCCTTATCTGGTTGTGAAAGAGAAGAAGAATAACCTGTATGTCTTCAATACTATGAAATCACTGACTTCAACACTAAAAAAAGAATAACCAGTTAAAAGAATCTGACCAAACACTTGAGACAAATGATTTAAGATTTTTATAACCTATTATAAAACTTATTTTATGTACTGCCACAAATCTGTGTAAAGGCTCTGTTTTTCTTTTTCTTCATATGAAACCCAGTTCTAAAAATAGTCAAGTCTAAAAATAAGGCAAAACCCACATATTAAGTGTAGCTTTATACATGTACAAATAACAGGGAAATGTCTACATCTTCTAGGAAAACAGATGTTGAGTTACTTATTCCCACTATATATTCTCTATGTTGGGTCAAACTTCTGGAAAATTTTCATTAATATGGGCTATATTATTATAAAACCAAAATCTAATCTTTAATCCTATTAAATTAGTTCCTCTGTCCCAAAGAAATAGATGAACACTACTAATAAACATGAAATTGTAAGCAAAAAGAGTCAAATTAATCTCAGGAGCTTGGTTTCTATCATGAAAACCAACAAATTAACAGCTTACAAAACCTGCAAATGTCAATAAAGTGCCTAATGTATGCTTTGATCCAGTTCCTGGAAAGAAGACATATGGAGAGAGAAAGAAACAAACTCACCTACAAAACATGTTTCCATTATTACACTTCTCTATCCCTTTCTGAAGTCTACACTTCAGAAACCATTTTTTTCTTCCAGACATTTCTCTAAAGATTAATGAGCAGAAAAGCAAAATTGGAAAAGGGGTTTTCAGAATATGTGATTACTTTCCTTATCTCTGTACCAGTTTTCCCAATCCTTGAAGGACATCTATGAGGTAGATAGTGGGTATGCTGAGGATGGGCAAAATATTCTTATGGCAAAACTTGTGTGCCTTTTGAATATCATCACCCATGTTTGTCAGATAGAAGATTAATAAGATATGACTAAACGACCTTATCCTGTGGCAGAAATTAGAAGAGACTGACTTCATATCTCAGAAGAGTGTCAGGTAATAGAATGGTCTGCCATCAAATTGAATAGTATAATTTTCCTACCTTTGTTTATTTATCAATCAACAAACAACAGGAAAGTTAAAAAATACATTAAAATAAAATAATATTTTTGTGAACTTATTGTTCTTACAGTGTAAGAATCGCCATACATTGACTACAGAAATCTGAAACGGAAAGAGTACTGTCTGGAAAAAATTGATGAGGCATAAATTATTTCCAGCTTTCATTAGAATGGGAGTTTTTATTTTAATGTATAAAATAATAATGTGTACAACTTTAGAAATAATATTACTAATAAATGGGGATGGAGTCAAAGAGAAAAGAAATATTATCCTCAAAAGGTCTTCTCCATATGATTTCAAAGCAATGGCAGCTGGAAAGGTTAAGTTATGCTTGTATTTATCTTAGACTTACAAGTGGAATATGATATATTTATAACAAAATTTAACTTGTTTTAAAAATATATTGATGATTTGGGATTTTTTTTCTCTCCATTATTTGATAGAAAAGTATTTTCATTGGAAACTAGAAAGTTGATGGTTAACAGGTTGGTGAGATGATAAAATGCCATCCTCAGATCACTTCTAACCTGAGCTATGGAAAGGTATAGACAAATGAACTAGCATATTGAGCTAACCATCACCAAGAGGGTGATTTTCTAAGAGGGCAGGGTATTCTTCATTGCATCTTCCATGAATTAAGCAAAAAATATACTCCCTTCTCCTGCCAATTTCCTTATTTCCCTTAAAAAATCCAATAGACCTAGAATCAATTCATAAAGACTCACTTGAAAATATATTTTTGAAAAAAATATATAAATATACATATTTTCAGTGGGTTCCAAGACTTGTCACCTGCTGTATAATGTAGAAATTTATTTTCTTTCCCCTACATGTTTATTGCTCAAGACTCAGGATATCAGTACTGGTTTAAGTCTCTTCATCTTAATTCATATTCTTCATGATTTTGTAAGCTTGGATCATATGCTTCTTCATAAATTTCATCTTTTAAAATCATGGAGTATTTCTTAGTAAATATTTGAATCTTTTAAGGCCTTAATCAGTTAATTATCTTTTCCTCTTTTTTTATATAACTACCTTTACCTGTATTTCTAGAAATATGATAACAAAAACTGTACAAAATAGTAGGAGGTATAAATCCTCCATAGTTTTATACCAAGGCAGGATGCTTTCTCTTTCATTTCCAAAATTCTTTTCAAAGTAACTCAAAATACTAAATGATACCGTAGTGCTTTGAATGAGTTAAGTTACCCAGAAGAAAGAAAAAAAATTAATTTCAGGGAGAATTCTCAAATATCTTTTACAATAGATTTTTCTGCTTATAGCCCAAAAGTTACCAGTACCGTGTGATTATAATTGCTTCTAAATCTGGCCAATTCAACCCATAGGCACAAAGTAACTTAAAGCAGCATGAAAAAACTCTCAACAGAATCATTTGAAATATGAGCTGTTACCAAATTTTCTATGATAAGGTCACAGCAAGAAACTGGCTTAAATGTCATTTTTCAAAAATAAGAACAATTTTAATATAAATATATTTATTGTCAGTAATAATTAAAAAGTTAAACAAAAGAATAAACTAAAAACACAAAATGCTTCCTAAAATGTAAGTAAATAGTATATCACATCCACTATCCAAAATTGTTCCAAGAATAAGAAACAGAGACTGTGCTAGAAGTAAAAAGATACCATAACCAGCCAAACACGAATACCTAGAAATCGGTAAATTAGCAGGATAAAAATGTCTTAGGGATATCATTACAAAAAAATACATGACAGAAAATTTCACTCTGTAAAAACACCAGCTGTAAGTTTTCTTTTTTATAATACTATATTCAGCATGTACATCCACCAGAATAATCCATTCAAAAATACTTAAGAATAAATTTAACCAAGGAGATGAGACTTGTACACTGAAAATTATAAAACATTGCTGAAAAACATTTAAAAAGACATAAACAAACAGAAATTCATCTATGTTTACAGAATAGATGATTTAATATTAAGATGACAATACTACCCCAAATGATCTATAGATTCATTGCAATTTCTATCAAAATCTCAACTTTTCTTTTTTTTCATAAATAGAAAAAAACCTATCCTAAGATTCATCTGGAATCTCAAGGGACCCTGAATAGCCAAAACAATCCTGGAAAAGAAAACAAAGTTGGAGGTCTCATACTTCCTGATTTCAAAACTTACTATAAACCTATGGTAATTAAAACAGTGTGATACTGACATAAGGACAGACATATAAACCAATGCAGTAGAACAGAAAGCCCAGACACAAACCGTCACATATATGGTCAGTTGATTTTTTACAAGATTGCCAAGATCATCCTATGGAGAAAAGACAGTCTTTTCAACAAATGGTGCTGGCAAAACTGGATATCCACATGCAAAGATGGAAGTTGGATACTTACTTTACACCATATACAAAAATTACATCAAAATGGGTTAGAGACCTAAAATTGTAAAACTCTTAGAAGAAAACATAGGGGAAAATTCATAACATTGGACTTGGCAATATGCTTTATTGAATATAACACCAAAAACACAGGCAACAACAACAAAAAGATAAATTAGGCTTCATCAAAATTAAAAACTTTTGTGCATCAAAGGATACTATCAAGCAAGTGAAAGAATGCTCAAAATCATTAATAATTAGAGAAATGCAAATCAAAACTACAATGAGATATCATCTCACACCGGTCAGAATGGCCATCATCAAAAAATCTAGAAACAATAAATACTGGTGAGGGTGTGGAGAAAAGGCAACCCTCTTGTGCTGTTGGTGGGAATGTAAATAGATACAGCCACTATGGACAACAGTATGGAGGTTCCTTAAAAAACTAAAAATAGAACTACCGTACAACCCAGCAATCCCACTACAGGGCATATATCCTGAGCAAACCATAATTCAAAAAGAGTCATGTGCCACAATGTTCATTGCAGCTCTATTTACAATAGCCAGGACATGGAAGCAACCTAAGTGTCCATCAACAGATGAATGGATAAAGATGTGGCACATATATACAATGGAATATTATTCAGCCATAAAAAGAAACGAAGTTGAGTTATTTGCAGTGAGGTGGATGGACCTAGAGTCTGTCATACAGAGTGAAGTAAGTCAGAAAGAGAAAAACAAATACCGTATGCTAACACATATATATGGAATCTAAGAAAAAAAAAATAAGGTCATGAAGAACCTAGGGGTAAGACACAGACCTACTAGAGAATGGGCTTGAGGACAAGGGGAGGGGGAAAGGGTAAGCTGGGACAAAGTGAGAGAGTGGCATGGAGATATATACACTACCAAACGTAAAATAGATAGCTAGTGGGAAGCAGCCGCATAGCACAGGGAGATCAGCTCGGTGGTTTGTGACCACCTAGAGGGGTGGGATAGGGAAGGTGGGAGGGAGGGAGACGCAATAGGGAAGAGATATGGGAACATATGTATATGTATAAATGAATCACTTTGTTATAAAGCAGAAACTAACACACCATCGTAAAGCAATTATACTCCAATAAAGATGTAAAAAAAAAAAAGAGAGTGAGAAGACAACCCACAGAATGGGAGAAAACATTCGCAAATAATATATCCGAGAATGACTTAATATGCAGAATATATGAATAACCCTTACAGTTCAGCAACAAAAAGACAATGCAATTAAAACATAGGCAAGGAACTTGAAAAGGTATTTCTCCAAATAAGATATATAAATGGTAATAAGCACATGAAAAGATGCTCAGTATCATTGGTCACTAGGGAAGTGCAAATCAAAACCACGAGTTACTACTTCACACCCATTAGGACGGCTATTATAAAAAGCAAAGCAAAATGAACACAGAAACAAAAGAAAACAAAAAAAAGAGGAAATCACAAGTGTTGACAAGGACGTGGAGGAACTGGAACCCTCATGCACTGCTAGTGGGAATGTAAAATGGTGTGGCTGCTATGGAAAACAGTTTAGCAGCTCCTCAAAACGTGAAAGGTAGAATTACAATACGATTCAGCAATACCCCTCCAACATGTATACCTAAAAGAAATGAAAGCAGGGGCTCAAACAGATACTTGTACTCCAGTGTTCATAGCAGCATTATTCACAGTAGCCAAAAGGTAGAAACAACCCAAGTGTTCATCAACATGTGAATGGATAAACAAAAATATTATTCAGTCATAAAAAGGAATGAACGTGTGAGATATGCTATAACATCGATGAACCTTGAAAACATAATGCTAAGTAAAATAATTGAGAGACAAAAGGACAAAAAAAAAGTGTATGATTCCTTGTGACCACCTAGAGGGATGGGATAGGGAGGGTGGGAGGGAGACACAAGAGAGAGGAGATATGGGGATATATGTATACGTATAGCTGATTCACTTTGTTATACAGCAGAAACTAACACACCATTGTAAAGCAATTATACTCCAATAAAGATGTTTAAAAAAAAAAAGGCATGATTCCATTACATGAGGCACCTAGAATAGACAAATTCATAGGGACAGAAAGTCACATAGAGGTTACCAGAGTCTAGAGGGAGGCAGAGAATTTATTATTTAATGGTTACAGAGTTTCTATTTGGGAATATAAAAGAGTTCTAGAAATAGCTAGTGGTGATGTTTTCACAACAGTGTGAATGTACTTAATGCCAGTGAGTTGTACACTAAAAAAAAATGATTAAAATGATAGAATGGATAAACAACAAGGTCCTACTGTATAGCACAGGGAATTATATTCAATATCCTGAGATAAACCATAATGGATAAGAATTTTAAAAAGAATGTGTATATACATATAACTGAATCACTTTGCTGTACAGAAGGTAACACAATATTGTAAAACAACTATACTTCAATTAAGAATAAATATTCAGTAAAAGAAAAAAAAAATTTTTTTAATGGTTAAAATGGTAAATTTCATGTTATGTACATTTTACCACAATAAAAAAATAATAATCTATTTGGTGAATACCTAATTATCTCCCACTGCTGCTGAAACTCATTTTGTTTAGATTTCCAAATTACTATTAAAAGTACTGCGTGTCTGGGCTTCCCTGGTGGCGCAGTGGTTGAGAGTCCGCCTGCCGATGCGGGCGACGCGGGTTCGTGCCCCGGTCCGGGAGGATCCCACGTGCCGCGGAGCGGCTGGGCCCGTGAGCCGTGGCCGCTGAGCCTGCGCGTCCGGAGCCTGTGCTCCGCAACGGGAGAGGCCACAACAGTGAGAGGCCCGCATACTGAAAAAAAAATAAAAAAATAAAAAAATAAAATAAAAAAAAAAAATAAAAAAAAAAAAAGTACTGCGTGTGTGTACACATGCTTGTAAAATGGATCTCTCTTGAAAAACAGACCCTGGTATGTTGGGCACATCAGATATCCTAGAACACACTCTCAAAAATTCCAAATAATTATAGCTGCACTCCAATTTGATAGCTATTTCAGTTATCTACTTCAAAATTAACAGGTACAACTGAAGGAAGAATATCCACAAATTCTGCTAATGGTCCAAAAGTATGTTTATAGTCCAAGTGCTAAAAATGAACTTCTTACCTGATAGAGCATGATAGGCTCTATATTGTATCCTAAGGTATCTGCAAAGTTCTTAGCGATGACTGTTTTTCCACAACCCTACAAATGGAAACACAATCATTCAAGGGATAAGTCAAAACCACCAAAAGTCAGGAAACAGAACTTAGCAGTGAGGCTGCTATTCTTACTTTTCCTCCAATTAAACATATGTCCTTAACCATGTGAGACAGCATCATTTCAGCCAGTAGTTGTTTATGGCTTAAAGTTTGTATAAAACGGTCTGATGTGCAAGGTGGACTTAATGGCCTGGTCCCAGCTGGCACCTATAATTAAAGAGAGGTAAATATAATATGCACATGTTTTTCTGAAAATAATAGTTAAATGAAAGCATACAACCGCCATTTAAAAGCCCCTACTAATTTCCTGCTCAATTCAATTCTATACTGTTTTTGATATTTCAATAGAGCAACAATTATTTTCTCATTCACACATCTGATGATCGCTTTCATCAAACTTCCAAATCAGTCATCCCTCTAAAATTAAAGCCCTATGCTGTCAGACATTTTCATATGAATCAAGTGATTTTCATACTATTTATAACTTATAATAACAATGTCACCGCTTGAGAATGAAGGTTTTTGCCCAAATTTCAGTTATAAGTACAGAATTTAAAATCAGTCTACTGGATTCTCCAAAATCACCAAAGATCTCCTGATTTCTAAACTGTCCAAAAATCTTTTTCCACTCTTATTTTAGTTTGCCACTCAGAAGCACCTGTTCTTAAAATCTCCTCCCATCCTTCACATCTACTTCCTTTTATTTCCTATCTCCTCCTTATTAAAGTCTCCTGGATTTCCATGCCCTGCTGGGGACTCCAGACTTGATCATACTGTAGACAACACAAACCCTAAAGAATTACAAGTTTGGAAGTGACAAGATCAGATTTGTTTTTAAGAAAGATCATCCTGGTGGTAACATAGAAGGCTAACTTGAAGGGCCGGGAGGCAATGATGTTAGAAAGCCATTACCAAAGGGAAGCAAATAATGAAAGCTCGCTCACATCTCATGTCCCTGGACATTCTGTTCAAACCGCCTGAAATGCCCTATCACCTTTCCACTCCTGGGCCACTGGAAAGCTCCTGTGTCATAAGACTTAGCTCAAGCCCCATCTCCTCTCTGAAACTTTCTCTACTCCTTCTCCTGACTCCTGGTGTTACTTCCATCTCTACATCTCCGTAGCCATTCCAATGAAGTTCTTACTCATCTGCCTCTATCCCAGACCATCAGCTGTGAGGTCACTCATCTGAAGGAGACAGAAGAGTGTCGTGTGGAGTGTACTGTCTAGAAGGCCCAGCTGTGCCATTTGGTAGCTGGTGACCATGGGTGAATTGATTACCTTCTTCACATCTGTTTTCTAATCCATAAAATGGAGATAATAAAAGTTATCTCCGGGGTTATTGGGGGATTTAAATGGCATAATATATGTGAAGAGAAAAAGACAGTAACTAGTATATTGCAGGCACTGAGTGGATTTTTTTTTTTTTTTTTTTTTTTTTTTGCGGTACGCGGGCCTCTCACTGTTGTGGCCTCTCCCGTTGCGGAGCACAGGCTCCGGACGCGCAGGCTCAGCGGCCATGGCTCACGGGCCCAGCCGCTCCGCGGCATGTAGGGATCTTCCAGGACCCGGGCACGAACCCGTGTTCCCTGCATTGGCAGGCGGATTCTCAACCACTGCGTCACCAGGGAAGCCCCTGAGTGGATTTTAATACAGAGCCTGGCTCATGGTAGACATAATCAATATTTCGTTTGATGATTGAGTAAATACAGTGACCTGAATAAGTATTACTAATATCACGTTCAAACAAACAAAAAAGCCTATCATGAATGCTTGCTCTGTCATAACATAAGAAGGCAAGCATTTATTCTTTCCTACATTCACTTACAATCTAATTGTCAGCATTTTTCAGGCTGTGTTTCCTAGTGTTGGCTTCCTATCACCTCTTAAGGTTCTTAGGACCCTCAAGGGAAGGGTTAGAAAAAAGGGAGGCAGAGCAAGCTGTTGGAGCTCTATGACCAAATATCGTTCCCCTCCTCTAAAAACTGTTCAATTACAACAGCTCCTCTTTTAACTGTTTCATGTAGCTGACAAAGATTTTATTTGAAAAGAGCATTCCTGAGTTGTTAAAATATGTTTGAAAACAATGACTATTTCTTACCAAGGACTCAGAACACAAAATGCTTTCATTAATAAACACTTTATTTGACTTTCCCAGAGGCTGACTTTGGTTTTTGATGAAAAGCTATCCCTATGTTTCTCCTGAACTTTTCCAGTGTACAAACATACATGACTCTGGATATATAGATATACAGATACATGTATATAGATGTGATGCTATGGAACAAAAGAAGACTTATAAGGGAATCATAAACCCAATTTAGGTCATAAAAATGGACAGAACAAGGCACATCTTAGAAAGTACAAACCTTGATTCATTCATTACCTTAACAGTCACCTCTTTTTCTGCAATCCGGATTGTCACAGAAGCTTGGAAGACATGGTTTTCAGTCATCTTCTCCACTCTCACAACCTCTTCAGGAAGCACAGAGCTTCTTGAATCTTGGAGTCCAAACCGCTGTAAAATTACCAGAAAGACATGTAATTTACTTTTAATTTTAGTATTAATGTTGGATATCTGGAAGGTTCCATCTTAATTAGAACTGAAACCTACTCTATGTTATAAAAATAAAGTTAAAAACTTAATGAGAATTTTTTCCCTATTTTTACAGATACCATTCATTCTACTTAAGCTAATTACTAAGGTGATATGAAAATAGTCCTTAAAATTTACTAAATGCCAAGAAATGGAATCGCTGAGTTCCTGATCTGGTAGAAGTTTGCAGCCTACAATGCTTGATAATCGAAGGTTCCAGTTTCCTAGAAAAGGATGATGAGACTCTTGAAAACATGCTAAAGGAAATTAAAATAAGGCCTATATCAGTTGATTTCTTAAATCAACTGAAGTTAATAACTGCCTGGACACCAGTCTACTGATTGCTTGTGTGGTTAGTTTAACTAATTACAATAAAGTATAACAATCAATCTTCCACAGTATCTGGCACAGTGCCTTCTACAGTGTATGTTCTCAATATTTGTCAAACTGGATTTAAAAGGCCCAGACAATTGATTCTTTCTCCATGTACGCCAATGATCAATGTTCTAACACTAGGTTACACCCCCTAATCCCAGCTCGTTATATAAAAAATGCACACAGAGAACACAAGTATATGAAAAATGAGGATACTAATTGAAAATTAATTAAATCCTATGCCCTACTAACAGCAGCATGTTCAATATGAAGAGCTTAACTCATTTTTAGTGTTAAACAGGCAGAAATTATTCCCCCCAACTCCTACAATACTTTTAGAACATTATCACTATAGTGAAAGAGTTGAAACTCAATGAAAGAACAGATTACTGCTTATTCAACAGAATGACTCAACTCTAGAAAATATATTTTGGGGAAGAAAATTGAAAATTATTTTCAACTTCAACACTGTAAACATAACAGCCCAGATCATGTCTTTATTGCAGTGTCTTAAGTACTCAAGACAATCATTCCTCTTCCCAAGCCTAAGAAAAATTGTTTATTTGTGCTACCATAAAGAACATAAGTTTTATACTTTACACAATTTATATATGCAAACTCCCATGGTGTCACACAATGTGGTAGGAATTGCTTCCATGCTGTAGACAAATAAAAATCATTGATGCCATAACTTCATGCCAAAGAAAAAAAGGTACACTGTATTTTAAGGAGGTTCAATTGGAAAGGAGTAAAGCCTTAGCAAAGTAATTAAATTCATTGGAATTTAGAACCTAGACCCATTGAATCCTAAGAAAATATATATATGAGCTTAGAGGTATGTTTTCACTCCAGCCATAGTAATGTCAGTTTAACTTGATATAGGGTTAATGTCAGAGCATTATATTCCAGAAATGAACACTAATGCCTTGAACCACACTTGCTGTACTGGTTATGTCCTAATAAATAATTCAAACTAAAATATTTCAGTAGAATAAAAATAGTAGGCTAGAATACACTAAAATAGGAAAAGAACTCAAGTTGCAAGGTGAGTTACCATTTGTTGGCATAGGAAATTTAAAGACTCTTAATAAAAAAGGAAATTGAGGAGTAAAACAGATATATAATTCTTCACAAGAAAAGACAATCACTTTTTCTTTTCTTACATAAGTAACAAAATTCCCCTCTTTCCTTTTCTTTTTTAAAACTCTACAATCAGATTTGAAATAATTCCTATTTGTAATATGGATCCTCAATCAGTGCTCTATGTTCCCCTTAATTATAAAGGTCAAAATAAAGGCCAAACAAAATGAAGCAGCACTGAGTACCTTCTTTGGAAAACCCAACTCTTGAAAGGTATTCTATAACTTTATCGAATTTGTATGACTAATTTTGAAATTAGAGACCAGAAATGCATCAAAGTGTTTTCTTAGTAAAAATGAAGACCTTTGTTCATAACGGACTTATCTAGACACTGAATACCTTCTCCTGCTTGTGTCACAAAACTTTACATTGCTTCATTTGATCAGAACTCTGACATTTTCTTCTACCCTATGTACCCTGTTCCCAAGGCAGTGGACTTTGTGCTGATGGGCAACTAGGGAGCTCATCTGTAATCCCAGTCTCTTTTCTTAAACACTAGGTACTCTATTTCAATGACCAATGCCAAAGTAGTCAGATGTTAATTAAATCAAAGATGAGTTCTAGGGCTTCCCCGGTGGCGCAGTGGTTGAGAATCCGCCTGCTGATGCAGGGGTCACGGGTTCGTGCCCCGGTCCGGGAAGATCCCACATGCCGCAGAGCGGCTGGGCCCGTGAGCCATGGCCACTGAGGCTGCGCGTCCGGAGCCTGTGCTCCGCAACGGGAGAGGCCACGACAGTGAGAGGCCCGCGTACCACAAAAAAAAAAAAAAAAAAAAAAAAGATGAGTTCTAGTTCTGTTTTTTAGAGCCTGGAATGAATCTTAGCATGAACTATACAGTCAGATTGGTAGTTTCCTAAATCCTTGAGCATAGGAATTAGTTTCCCCATTTTCAAATGGTTCTTCATGATCTCCTTAACATCCTTCCACCTGCTCCTCTTTACCCACCCTCTCCCTCACCCCTTCTCACACACACAGCAAACCCCTTTCTTCCCTTTCATCAGTGGCTTCTATTTCACTGTCCCTAGCTCTGCTTCTATTCTTTGCTGTCTCTTCTACTTTCCTTTGCCTCTTTATTGACCATTACTTTCCCATTGCTTCTTTATGTTTTTCTTTTAGATTCTGCCCCTAACTATACTTTTTAGCATTTATGAGGAACGGCTTTTTGTTAGTTTTATTTTGTTATTATTATTATTGACATCACCAGTCAATGAAAATACTGTTTCTTGGGTTGGCTGATATATGAAATAAAATCCCACTGAAGTAACTAGGATCTATTGTTCCACTCTTCTGAGCCCTTCTCACTATTATTAGCTGCATAGAGAGTACTTCCCAAAGACCCTGTGTATTCTTTGGGATAAGGGAGAAACTAACACCATTCCATAGGTCAAATTCTGGCCTCCAGAAAATGAAGGGCCCATACACAAGACCACAACTGCTTGGTGTTCACATTCTACCTACTCCTTAGAAATCTATACACCTTGACCCAAACTGTGTAAGAAAAACAAAAGCAGTCTTTCATAAAAAGGAATTATTTGGGGTGAGTCAATGACTCTCTGCCAAGGGTCCGCTTGAAGTAGCTCTCACTGGCCAAAACCTGGGATAATTTTAGCATCAAAATAAATGACGATAGTAATCAATTATAACCCACTGAATAAAATAGGGATCCATAAGTGCATATTGATATAAATGAATAAATAAATACATGGAGGAGAAGAAAAAGCTCTTCCTTAGTGTAGAATGCCTACTAATAAGTGCAGAAGGAATGTTTACGCCCCATTACTGACATGACAATGCCTCCACATGTGGAAAAGAAGAGAAGACAAGGGAAAGAAAGAAAGATGGAGAAAGAAAAGTAGGAAAGAAGGGTAAGAGAGATGAGAAGAAGGGAAAAGAAGGGACAAGAAGAGAAAATGGGAAAGGTAAGGAAAGAAAGTGAAGCAGATACATATTTTTTTTAAACATCGTTATTGGAGTATAATTGCTCTACAATGGTGTGTTAGTTTCTGCTTTATAACAAAGTGAATCAGCTATACACATACATATATCCCCATCAGATACTTACTTTTAAAACAACTTCCACAGCCATCTTCCCTTCATGTCCTAGTAAAACTGTGTATGGGTAAAGCCACTGGATTGCATGTTCGATGGACATCATAGGAAAGGAATCCTATTTAGGAGGAAAAATACATAGGAATGAAGAACACCTAAAATAATCACAGTAAATTTAACCAAAATGTACATATGACATTGAACTTGCATTATAAACAATACCCAATAAGTTTCTCATGTTTTCCAGAAGTCTGCAAAGGCAGATATTCATTGTTTACTCTTCCTGTTCCACACCCCTTCCCTTGGTAAACTCACCTACTCTCATCTTTCAGCTGCCGTGCATGTGTTGATGGCTTCCATGTCTCTGTCTCCAGTCCTGACCTTTTACTTGAGCTCTAGACCTAAACTCTCAATTGCCCATTAGATGCAACTATATGGATGTCCCATAGACTCCCATTCATCATATCTGAAACTACATGTCTGAACACACTTCCCTATCCTACTCATTCCGAAGTACCTTCTCTTTTTCCTCTACTCCTAATCTGAGTTAATCTCATCCACATACTCCTAGCTTCACTGTTATAACTACAAAGTTAGAAAGTGTTCATTATCCTCAAATCCTTCCCCAAAAATTGCTTTCCCAATTCGGTTTACCCTACTTTAAAAAGTCTACTAACAAGGACAACCAGGGAAATTTCAATATGGACTGTCTGTTAGATGACATTACAGAATGATTGTTAACACACTGAGGGGTGTGATAACGGTGTTCTGGTTATGTAGAAGAATGTTCTAATTCTTAGAAGTTGCATACTGAAGTACTTAAGAATTCTGACTACAATTTACTTTCAGAATTGTTTAGAAAAAAAAGAGAAAGTGCAAACAAAAGTGGCAGTATGTTAAAAGTTGGTGATTCTAGTTAAAGGGATTATGGATTTACGTTTTGCTATTTTTGAACTTTTTCTTAGATCTGAGAATTTTCAAAGTAAAAAGTTCCAAGGAAAAAACAAAAAGAATGAAAAGTAGAAGATGTGATAAATAGGAGGAAAAATGCTGTTCCAGATGTACAGAACGGTGTAAACAATACCTGGGAAACCTAACTCACTGACCCTCAGGAAACGTAAAATAAAAAGCAACGAGAGGGCTTCCCTGGTGGCGCAGTGGTTGAGAGTCCGCCTGCTGATGCAGGGGTCACAGGTTCGTGCCCTGGTCCAGGAAGATCCCACGTGCCGCGGAGCGACTGGGCCCCGTGAGCCGTGGCCGCTGAGCCTGCGCGTCCGGAGCCTGTGCTCCGCAACGGGAGAGGCCACAGCAGTGAGAGGCCCGCGTACCGCAAAAAAAAAAAAGCAACGAGAGATTAAAAATAAGTCTCTTGTCTAAGTGGTGTCACTACTACCTTGGATTATGCTCTCCTTAGCACAGTCTCCTACCTGTTCTCTGCACATCCACGCCCCCCCCCCACCTCACCTCGCTGCCAGCAGAGGTGTCTTCCTCCAACATACATCTGATTGCCACACATCCCATCTACTTCATAATGTCTAATGGGCCACTTCTTCCACGCCAGAAAATCCAGACAACTTCACTCACCATGCGAAACACTTCACAGTAAGGTCCTAACCTTTCTCTTCGGCACACATGCTTGCTCCAGTGATAGAATTTATTATCATTCTCCGAAAAACACACCAGGCCCTTTTGTGATTTAACACCTTTGGCCCATGCTGTTTCCTCTGCCCAGCGAACACTCCAGACACTACTGTCATGACCTTCGTGAAACTGCGGTGGACAACGTCTGTTTTCCACCAAATCCCCTTACCCATTTTCCTCCTTCATGTGCCTCCCAGCTTTCCCTTCCAACAGCCAGCTGCTGCAGGTTTTTCCAAGAAAACTGCCCTTGAGCTCCTGGAGCCAGTTTGGCTCCCAGAGTGGGAGAGCAGCTAGTGCCTGGGAACGTGTGCCCCCGGGACGATTACTAACCAGTGAGACTGATGGTGCTGAGTGTGAAAGTCCCAGCTCCCCTGCCTCAGGTTGGGGTGAGTCTGAGGCATGACTTACACTGCTGCAGCCCTCTGCATGAATCAGGTAGAAGTCCTCCTTCCCTCTGTGGAACTTTCACCTGAGCTGCATGTCTACCTTCCCCCGTCCAAGGCTGTAAGCTCTTTAAGGACTCAGAACACATCACTGGTCTCTGCACAGTTTCCTGGGCTGCACAGCAAATTAATCTCAGGCCTTGCAATATTTATAGAAGAGTATAACAAGGCAAATGGAAATGATTACATCTCCAAGGGTTAACTTTTAAGTTTTCTTTGCCACATTTGGGTATACCAGTCATTAATTTATTTTATACATACCAGGATTTGAACTGCAGCTGGTAAACTATCTAAAGGAAAATCTGGAAGTCCAAGAGTAGAAGATTCTTGGGAACAGAGAGTGGTGGCAAAGGATAAGAGTTGAGAAATTCTAGGGGAAAACAAGAAGTGATATTAAATTTTATTCTAATAGTTATAATACATAAAGCCTGCTAAATATAAAATAGCTGGGCCAATTTAATTACTCGAAAAAGTTGACATCCACTATTTAATTCTTAGGGAATAGTTCCATATTATAATATTCCATTTCAAACTCAAGCTGATTAGGTTCACAGATATATTTCTTAAATCTGTCCCAATATGTGAGGTTTTTCATAACCTGGTCCAAAACTACTCTGCTAGCGTCACTTCCCACATTTTCCAATCTAAATCCAAACTCCAGCCTCCAGGAGCTTTTCATAGACCCAAGAATAAGGCATATACTCTCATGCCATGCTTTAAAAACTTTTCTTAGAATTCCTTAATTCCATTCTCTATCAGTCAGAAGCCTACTCATTCTTTAGGACCCATCTCAAATGCCAATGCCTTTGTGAAGCCCTTATAAAGTCTCAACCACAACATCCCCCAATACTCTGAAATTATGGCCCTTACCACACTGTGTTAAAGTGAGGTATTTATACACACATCTGTAAACTCTACTAGATCTTGAGTTTCTTGCCATCAAAGATCGTGTCTTATTAACTTTATCATTAGCTGGTTCCATAGCTACTGAAAAATTCTTCAAACAGTTGTTGAATGAATGAATGAATCAGTTGATCAATGAATGGGCAAAACAAATTCAATGTTAAGTGTCCATATATATATATGAAATACTTACTTCTCAGCAGAAACATTGGCTCCAACTGAATACAACAGTTTAAGTTGGTCCTAAAATAACATAAAACATATCAAATTGATTAATAAGGAATGTAACAGATTAAATGCAAATGTTTGACAGACATAATTCAAACTTTTAATTAAGCAGACACTATGTAATTAATAGCAAAAAATCATTATTGATACATGTCATTTCTAAAAGAGTTGGTCTTTTAAAAAAATCTTTCAGGGTTTCCCTGGTGGTGCAGTGGTTGGGAGTCCACCTGCTGATGCAGGGGATATGGGTTCGTGCCCCGGTCCGGGAGGATCCCACATGACGCGGAGTGGCTGGGCCCGTGAGCCGTGGCCGCTGGGCCTGAGCGTCTGGAGCCTGTGCTCCGCAACGGGAGAGGCCACAGTGGTGAGAGGCCCGCGTACCGCAAAGAAAAAAAAAAAAAAAAAAATTCAGACAAATAATACCACAATAACTTTTCTTTCTAGTTTCCAGAGATTTTCTTTACCTTTATATCCATTTTTCTTTCCATCAACTACTGAGGGGGACATCTACAAACATAGTAACATTTTTATAGTAATTGAATTTATTATAAATAGGAAAACTATTTAAAAAATAAATTGTCCTTAAGGGAAGAGGGGCAAGACGGAAGAGGGGATTAAGAGATATAAGCTACTATGTATAAAATAAGCTACAAGCACAGGGAACGTAGACAATATTTTAGAATAACTTTAAATGAAGTATAATCTATGAAAATATCGAATCACTACGTTGAACACCTGAAACTAATATTGTAAATCAGCTATCCTTCAATTAAAAATAAATAAAAATTTTAAAATAAAATAAATTATCCTTGTTCCTACTTACCTGGAAGGGTAGATAATAAATATCTCTGGCTTGAAATCGAGACCGGAGTGGGGGATCTAATGGATTCCCCGAGTACCTAGGTACTGGCAAACCCAAGGCGATCACTCGGAAATCTTCACTAACTCGGACAATCTTCCAAGCATCCAATTCTGTTTTGGTATGATCCTAAAAGAGTAGGAAATCAAAAATTACAGCGTAATGATAGAGATCACAACTACAAGAGCCAGGCTAAGGAATTTATATCCTGACTGCTGGGCAAACTGTATCTGAGAATGCTCTTGAAGCCAAACTGTCAAGGAAGGGACCAAACTGGAATCAGGAACAGGATACCAGGGAAGGCTCACAAAATGAAGACTGGTGTTTGAAAGGAGGAGCATCCAGGAACAAAGGCAATGTGGGTCAGATCTCTAGACCCTAGTCAATAACACAAAGGAACCGTCGGAAGGGCAAGGAAAAGAACTGGTTCAAGCTAGAAGTCGTAAAATGGTAGTTCTAGAGGGGTACACCACCAGCAGAGCAGAGACTTCCCAGGGACCTTCAGTAAATAACTGTTTATGGATATATTTCTACCAAGGTATATTAATAATAATAAGTAACAGTCTCTGAAAACTTAATACATGATAAGCACTCTCCATGAAGTTTTCTCATTTGCTTTTCACCAGAATCCAAATAGACATTTAATTCCTTTTCATGGATGAATAAACTGACGTTCAAAGGAGTTACATAACTTGCCCACATTCCTGCAACTACTATATGGTGGAGCTGAGACCGGAAACAGCGTAGATTTCGGAGTCACAAATCCTGGCTCTAGTGCTTGGTGTACATTCTAGCTAAGTGACCAGAAACTTGTTATCGTACCCTCTGAGCCTCAGTTGTCTCATCTATAAAGTGGAAATAATATCACCGATATTACTCTGGCTGTTAGGAAAGTTAAATGCGATAATGCATGTGAAAATGAAAGTACCTGGTCCACAGCAGTCACCTGTTAAATGTCATGCCTTCCTTCTCTGCCTGACCCTTCCAATGTCTCTTCACTGTTCTTCAGCCTTTGAAGAGCCCCCCCAGTCCCTTGCTGTTGTCCTCTTTATACCCTCTTGTATCAAGGCATCTAAAGACTTCATTGCACTTATTCATTAATTCAACATATAGTCTTTGAGCACCTACCATGTGCCAGACATGGTTCTAAAGTTCGAGATAAGAACAATGACAAAATTCCTGGCCTAGTGAAAGTACGATCTAGTAGAGGGGGGCAGACAATGAGCTAAAAACATAAGTAAATAAATCATGAGGGATATTAGAAGACTCTGTGGAAAAATATAGAGCAGAGTAAAGGAGTATGGGGGCAGAGGGCACATTGAAGGATTTAATAAAAGGGTGAGGGCAGGCTTCATTGGTAATACAGGCAGACCTCGGAGATACTGCAGGTTCGGTTTCAGACCACCACAGTAAAACACGTATCGCAATAAAGTGAGTCACAAAAATTTTTTGGTTTTCCAGTTCGTACAAAAGTTACGTTTACGCTACACTGTAGTCTATGAAGTATGCAACAGCGTTAGTCTAAAACATGCACATACCTTAATTAAAAAATATTTTATTGCTAAAAAATGCTAACCATCTTCTGAGCCTTCAGTGGGCAGTCAGCTTTGCGCTGGTAGAGGATCTTGCCTTGGTGTTGGTGGCTGCTGACTGATGAGGATGGTGGCTGCTGCAGGCTGGGGAGGCCGTGGCAGTTCCCTAAAATAAGGCCACAGTGAAGCTCGCTGCATCAATTGACTCTCTGTAGCAGGCACTGCTGTTTGATAGTATTTGACCCACAGTAGAACTTCCTTCAAAATTGGAGGCAATCCTCTCGAACCCTGCTTCTGCTTTATCAACTAAGTTTACGTTCTAAATTCTAAATCATATGCTGTCCTTTAAACAACCTTTCCAGCATCTTCATCAGGAGCAGATTCCAACTCAAGAAACCATTTTCTTTGCTCATCCGAAACAAGCAACTCCTCATCTGTTAAAGTTTTATCATGAGATTGCAGCAGTTCAGTCACATCTTTGGGCTCCACTTCTAATTCTAGTTTTCTTGCTATTTCTGTCACCTCTGCAGTTACTTCCTCCACTGAACTCTTGAACGTCTCAAAGTCATCCGTGAGAGTTGGAGTCAACTTCTTCCAAACTCCTGTTAACGTTGATATTTTGAGCTCTTCCTATGAATCATAAATGTCCTTAATGGCATCTACAATAGCAAATCCTTTCCAGAAGGTTTTCAATTTACTTTGCCCAGATACGTCAGAGGAATTACTACGGCAGCTATACCCTTACAAAATGTATTGCTTAAATAATAAGACTTGAAAGTAGAGATTACTCCTTGATCCGTGGACTGCAGAATGAATGTTGTGTTAGTAGGCATGAAAACAATGTGAATTTCATCGTACATCTCCATCAGAGCTCTTGGGTGACCAGACGCATTGTCAATGAACAGTAATATTTTGAAAGGAATTTTTTTTTTCTGAGCAGTAGGTCTCAACAGTGAGCTTAACAATAAACCATGCTGTAAACAGATGTGCTATCATCCAGGCTTTGTTAGAGCACAGGCAGAGTAGATGTAACGTAATTCTTAAAGGCCCTAGGATTTTCAGAATGGTAAATGAACATTAGCTTCAACTTAAAGTCACCAGTTGCATTAGCCCCTAACAAGAGAGTCAGCCTGTCCTTTGAAGCTCTGAAGACAGACATCGACTTCTCTCTAGCTATGAGTTCCTAGATGGCATCTTCTTCCAATAAAAGGCTGTTTCATCTACACAGAGACTCTGATGTTTGGTGTAGCCACCTTCATTAATTATCTTAGCCAAATCTTATGGATAACTTGCTATAGCTTCTACATAAGTACTTGCTGCTTCACTTTGCACTTTTACTTTATGGACACAGCTTCTTTCCTTAAACCTCATGAACCAACCTCTGCTAACTTCAAATTTTTCTTCTGCAGTTTCCTCACCTCTCTCAGCCTTCAAAGAATTGAAGAGAGTTAGGACCTTCCTCTGGATTAGGCTTTGGCTTAAGGGAATGTTGTGGCTGGTGTGATCTTCTATCCAGGCCACTAAAATTTTCTTCAGCAATAAGGCTGTTTCTCTTTCTTACCATTTGTGTGTTCACTGGAGTAACACTTTTACTTTCCTGCATGAACTTTTCCTTTGCACTCACAACTTGGCTAACCGGGGCAAGAGGCCTAGCTCTTGGCCTGTCTCAGCTTTCAATATGCCTTCCTCATTAAGCTTAATCACTTCTAGCTTTTGATTTAAAGTGAGAGACAAGTGACTTTTCCTTTCACTTGAACACTTAGAGGCCACTGTAGGATTATTAACTGCCCTAATTTCAATATTGTTGTGTCTCAGGGAATAGGGAGACCCAAGAAGAGGGACAAAAAGTGGGGAACAAACAGATGATCAGTGGAGCTGTCAGAACACACATTTATTGATGAAGTTCACCATCTTACATGGGTGTGGTTCGAGGAGCCCCCAAACAACTGCAACAGTTACGTTAAAGATCACTGATCACAGATCACCATAACGAATACAATAACAATGAAAAAGTTTGAAATATTGTCACAATTATCAAAAGGCAACACAGAGACATGAAGTAAGCAAATGCTGTTAGAAAAATGGTGTCCACTGAATTGTCTGATGCAGGGTTGCCACAAACCTTCAATTCGTACATAACACCATATCTGCAAAGCACACTAGAGCAAAGTGCAATGTAACAAGGTATGCCTGTATTACATTTGAGCAAAGACTTGACAGGGGTAGAGGAGTGAGCCAGGCAGATATCTGGGAGAAAACCATTCCAGAAGAGCAAAGTGCCCGTGCGAAGCACTGATAAGATAGGATAATGCATATCCAGCAGTTTATGGTACAATAAAAAGGACACTAGCGGCTGCAGTGGAATGAAAAAGGAGAAGGATAGAAGGAGATAAGGCCAAAGAGGCAGTAATGGCCCAGATCACCCAAGACCCTGTATTCCACTGTGAGGATTTTAGATTATATTCTGAGTAGGGCAGGAAGGCATTAGAGGTTTATAGCAGAGGAATGACCTGTTCTGCCTCGTGTTTTAAAGCGACCACTAATTGCCCTGGGGGAGCCAGGATGGAAGCAGGGGTTCCAGTTGCGAAGCTCTTACAAACAACTCAGGCAGGCGATGCTGGTAGCTGGAACCTTCAGGGTATCTTTAAATATTTTACTCATTTCTGTCAATATTTACTGGGCTTTGAGCTTCTTGAACCCAACAAGTGGACTTTATTCAGCTTTGTCTTCCTGGTGCCCAGCACAGTCTAGAAGCTATTAGCCTTGTTGAGAGAAAGAAGAGAAGGGAAAAAGACGATGGAAAAGGAGGGAGAAAGGGAAGAAGAATTAAAAGGAGAAAAAAGAGAAAGAAAAAATAGTTATTAGATAGGCAAACAGAAGTAAGATTCTGGGAGGTCTTCTAACGCGATGTGGAAAACAGAAGAGCCGTACAAAACTGCAAACGCATGACTGACTTCAGGCAGTTTGCCCAGGATGTGCGCCATCTGAACATTTGTCCGCCTTCGGACACCATCATGTCTTATACAACAAATGGCCAACCCACAGCTCAACAGCTAAGGCAAAGCAGTCAAATTTTTCTTTTCTTACTTGCAGAAGTTTGTCGTAACGCTGGGCAGACATCAGGAAGCGTCCATCTTCAAGCTGCATCTCCCTATTTTCCAGCAAGTTGTTCAAAACAGGAAGAACATTCCTCTCCGCCTTTTCCAAGCCTTCCAAGATGAGAGTTCTACCTTCTGTGGCTGCACGAACTGCACACTATTTCCAAGAGACAAAAGCAATAGGAGACTATCAAACACAGGGGAGCATGGCCTGATTTTACTTGTAATGCAAATTAAACTGTGGTTCTTATTATAGGGACCGGGAGTCAGGAAAGCTGGGTTCTAGATCGTGGTTTTGCTTTTCCTGCTAACATGATATTAAGCAAATGATTTTCTCTCTTTAGGCCTGCTTTCCCATTTGTAAAATGAAGCAATTAGAAGAGGTGGTCTCTAAGGCTCTTTTCAGCTGTAAATTTTGTTTAAAAAAAACTTTTTTAACATCTATATGGGAGTATAACTGCTTTACAATGGTGTGTTAGTTTCTGCTGTATAACAAAGTGAATCAGCTATATGTATATATATATATATATATATATCCCCCTATCTCCTCCCTCTTGCGTCTCTCTGCCTCCCACCCTCCCTATCCCACCCCTCTAGGTGGTCACAAAGCACCGAGCTGATCTCCCTGTGCCATGAGGCTACTTCCCATTTCAGCTGTAACATTTTAGATATATCCTCAATAAAACAAAAAACTAAGAGCTCTCTTTGGATCAGTAATGCAATTAAGGAAGCAGATTCCTTAACTTGATAGAAATGAGAAATGAAGATTACAATCTGTCCTATCAAGATTTTTGTGAAGATCAGATAAACTAGGTGAGAACACATGCAGACTGTGAGGTTTTATTTTATTTATTTTTAATTTTTTTTAAATTTCAGCTTTATTGAGGTATAATTGACATATAAATTTATAAGTTATTTGATTATAACACAGTATTATTAACTATAACCCCATGCTGTACATTAGATCCTGAGAATTTATTCATCAAATAACTGGAAGTTTGTACCCTTTGACCAACATGCCCCTACATCCCTCATTCCCCAGTCCCTGGTAACCACCATTCTAGTCTCTGTTTTCATGAGTTTGGCTGTTTTAGATTTTACATATGAGTGATATCATATGGTATTTGTTTTTCTTTTTTTTTAAAAGAGAAATGCAAATCAAAACTACAATGAGATATCACATCACACCAATCAGAATGGCCATATCATCACAACATCTACAAACAATAAATGCTGGAGAGGGTGTAGAGAAAAGGGAACCCTCTTACACTGTTGGTGGGAATGTAAATTGATACAGCCACTATGGAGAACAGTATGGAGGTTCCCTAAAAAACTACAAATAGAACTACCATACGACCCAGCAATCCCACTACTAGGCATATACCCTGAGCAAACCATAATTCAAAAAGAGTCATGTACCAAAATGTTCATTGCAGCTCTATTTACAATAGCCAGGACATGGAAGCAACCTAAGTGTCCATCAACAGATGAATGGATAAAGAAGATGTGGCACATATATACAATGGAATATTACTCAGCCATAAAAAGAAATGAAACTGAGTTATTTGTAATGAGGTGGACAGACCTGGAATATGTCATACAGAGTGAAGTAAGTCAGAAGGAGAAAAACAAATACCGTATGCTAACACATATATATGGACTCTAAGGAAAAAAAATGTCATGAAGAGATTAGTGGTAGGACGGAAATAAAACACAGACTTACTAGAGCATGGACTTGAGGATATGGGGAGGGGGAAGGGTAAGCTGTGACAATGTGAGAGAGTGGCAGGGACATATACACACTACCAAATGTAAATTAGATAGCTAGTGGGAAGCTGCAGCATAGCACAGGGAGTTCACCTCTGTGCTTTGTGACCACCTAGAGGGGTGGGATAGGGAGGGTGGGAGGGAGGGTGACACAAGAGGGAAGAGTTATGGGAACATATGTATATGTATAACTGATTCACTTTGTTGTAAAGGAGAAACTAACACACTATTGTAAAACAGTTATACTCAAATAAAGATGTTAAAAAAAAAAACAAACTACAAATAGAACTACCATACGACACAGCAATCCCACTACAGGGCATATACCCTGAGAAAACCATAATTCAAAAAGAGTCATGTACCACAATGTTCATTGCAGTTCTATTTACCATAGCCAGGACATGGAAGCAACCTAAGTGTCCATCAACAGTTGAATGGATAAAGAAGATGTCGCACATATATACAATTTAATATTACTCAGCCATAAAAAGAAATGAAATTGAGTTATTCGTAGTGAGGTGTATGGACCTAGAGTCTGTCATACAGAGTGAAGTAAGTCAGAAAGGGAGAAACAAATACCATATGCTAACACATATATAAGGAATCTAAAATTTTAAAAAAGTTATGAAGAACCTAGGGGCAGGACAGGAATAAAGAAACAGACATAGAGAATGGACTTGAGGACACAGGGAGGGATAAGGGTAAGCTAGGACGAAGTGAGAGAGTGGCACTGACATATATACACTACCAAATATGAAATAGATAGCTAGTGGGAAGCAGCTGCATAGCACAGGGAGATCAGCTCAGTGCTTTGTGACCACCTAGAGGGATGCGATAGGAAGGATGGGAGGGAGACGTAAGAGGGAGGGGATATGGGGATATATGTATACACGTAGCTGATTCACTTTGCTGTACAGTAGAAACTAACACAACATTGTAAAGCAACTATACTCCAATAAAGATTTTTTTAAAAAGAAAAAAAGACTGATGTTTTAAATGAGTCACCATCAAAACAGATTCAGATTTAGTGTCATTTTCGATTCTGACAACATCAAAAACTTACCAAAACAGAAAAGAGTCAGGTTTTACACTGGTCTACAGCAGGTTGATCATAACCATAGTCCTGTAAGTCTTTCAAGTTTAAGAAAATTAGAAATAGAGAAAAATAGGAAATAAAGTAGGCCCCAAATGGTAAGAAGCAAGAAAAATATAATTTTTTTAAAAGTATTAAAGATGTGAAAAAAAAAAATCTTTCTTTAGCTGATAGATGCTGAACAAAATAGAAAATCTACTTTTTGGTCAAAATGCTTGAAATTCTGCTTTAAAAAAAAAAAAGAAAATCTTGCGACTTCCCTGGTGGTCCTGTGGCTAAGTCTCCACACTCCCAATGCAGGGGCCCCGGGTTCGATCCCTGGTCAGGGAACTAGATCCCGCATGCCGCAACTAAAGGTCCCGCATACCACAATTAAAGATCCCACATGCCGCAACTAAAAGATCCCGCGTGTGGCAATGAAGATCCCACGTGCTGCAACTAAGACCTGGTGCAGCCAAATAGATAAATATTTTTTAAAAAGAAAAGAAAAGAAAACCTCAATGACATTTCTCCTGTGTACTTAACAACATGACTAGGATTAATGCTGTTAAATTTATGTTATCACTCTCTCCTTAAAAGTCTCCTTTTTTGGTCTTTATGGCACTGTATTCTCTTAAAAAAAATTTTCTTTTCTGCCTGCCCATTCCATGTAGGTGGTGCCAGAACTACATCTTTAACCCCAAACTCTTCTTACTCTTCTTCTTCTTTACCCAAACTCTTCTTACTTTAACCCCAAACTCTTCTTAAGGTCTGGCCTGAGTAATCATACTTAATCACATAGTTGCAACCGCCACTATTACACTAATGACTCTCAGCCTCAGGCTCCCCCAAGCCCCACCACATAATCCTGTCACATGGATGTCTCCAACCAGACTCTAGAAGCACCTCAGGCTCTCTTGTACAACACTGAACACATCAGATTTTCCCCCAAACCTTCTCTTTCTCTTATCTTTCTATTTAAGGTGGGAGCACCATTCACCCATGCCAGGTCCTCGATTCCTATCTCATCTCCTACATTCAATTTATCACCATGTCCTGCTGATTGGACTTCTTTAATATTTCTGGAACTCATTCCTTCTACCACTCCTCTAGTTCAGGCCCTCCTTAAGTCTCAGATCTCCTCCCTTCTAAGTCCAAGCTCCTTAACTTAACGTATATGTCTACCACAGTATGGCATTTATCATTCCAATACTTTTCCTGATATTAGTTGCCACACACGTGGTATTTTTATAACAGTGAACTGGTTGAGATTTCCCCCATGCTTATATATACCATACTGCTTTACTAGAAAAATCTGTCTGTTTTATACTTACCCTTTCGCTTAAAATTTAATTTTCCCTATAGTAATTCGCCCCCAAACAATCTGAATATCTGAAGGGAGGAAAAAGACTGCCTCCATATTTTTTTAAGAGACTAAATATACAAAGAAATTTCTCAAATAGCAAAGCATTGACTTTCCAACTGTGCAAAAAAAAAACAGGCATTGCTTAATCAAGCCTCCTTTTAATAAGCTGTTGAATTTTGCACTATATTGCAGAATTCATTTCAAGTGTCTATGTGCTATCATAAAAAAATTAACTTTTATGAAAACCACTATTGGACTCAAGATGATCATCCTATTTTAAAAATAAGATCAATTCATGAATAAACCTACAAAACTGACTATCTTGTGGTAGCAGCTTTATTTTTTTTTAAATGCATGGATAGAAGTGACTTAGTAGCTCCTAAAGAACCAAAAAAAATAAGAATCTCTTTTTGCTAGTTGAGAAAAGGACAAATCTATAGAAATGGCTTCCAGAATATTAAAAATAAAACATAAACTACTTCTTATAAAAATTCATGTTTCAGCTAAGGTCTCAATTAAGCTTTCTTTCACAAGAATCTATTTACTCCAAGAAAACACAGCTCATAATAAAAAGAAACTCAGCTATATCTCAATTAAAAAAAAAAAGAAAAAAACTAAGTTATCACAACTTGTGGCAATATTACATTTAAAAAGCTAAAATTTTTATCAATCTTAGTTATAGAACAGACTAAATACTGTATTTAACTTTTAAACATTTCATAGAGAGATGAAAATACATGTTCTCTGAGATAAAACGAGAGATATATATATCAAAATTTAGTGGTTTCCCAACTGTGGGCCAGGGAAGACAAAGTCTTGACAACATAGGACAACAACAAACACTGCAGATCTGCTTTTATTTACTCCAGAAGACCTTGGTCAATTATGCATTGCACCTTTCCAGAGGAATCTGGAATAAGCTATAGAGAGAGATCAGAAGCCGAAGTCAAATACACAAAGGATCCCTTTCATCTCCCTTAATGGAGTTAGGTGCTGTGATCATATAGTTGAAAAGGAGTGATGGATAGAAAAAGACCTCTTGAAAACCTGATAAATAAATGCTGCATCTCTTCTCCAGAGTAAAATGCACACAGGTATATGTCTACAATAGAGACTTCAAGTTAAGAACCTATACTCTGAAAGAGGGATAGAAATAGAAAGTCACGATTTGGCACACACCATAGTAATAACTGTTGGAAGCAACAATCATCAATGGATGGTAAAATCAGTGGGTAAGAGTATGATAAGAAAAAGGATATTTGCAAAGACTCAAGAACATCTCCCCCAACAAGATATTTATAAGCGACAAAGGGAAAAAATAACACAGCAGTGAAGGAACCTGGTAGATACCACCTTACCAAGTGATCAGTTAACATACAGTAATGAAATGTATCAATTTCATATTATTGCTAAAAAAAAATGCATGAGCTTAACCAAATCATGAGGAAACATCAGACAAACCCATACCAAGTAACATTCTACAAAATAACTGGCCATGAAGAGAAGAAGGGAGGGGCCTGTTGCTAGAAAGGGAGATGGAGCTGGGGACAGTGTAGCAGCAGTCATTTTTTTTAATGATGCAAAAACTTGAGCATATTCAAATGATGATGAGGAGGAGGAACTGTCTTTGACAAAGTATCACTCCTACCCTTCCAAGACTAGCTCTCTGTACTCTGAGCTTATGGCATTCCCTCTCACCTCCTCCAAAATCTTCCGTCAACTATACAATAACTTATTTGCATTTTCAGATTCCTTTTCTTCTACATACATGTCTGTACTTTAAGAAAATCTACAGTCTTCTGATACCTCTTAATATGCTCCCATTTTCCCCTCCCTTATTTTCAAGCCTCTTGAAAACAGTCCACATACTAACTGCCTCTAATAAGCATCCATCACGCTTATTTTACTGAAATTGCTCACTTGAAAGTACCAAAAATAAAGCTGCCGAAAATCAAGCTTTTTCTTAATCTTTGTGTTCACCTGTCCTTCAATCCTCTTCCGTTGATCCTCTCTTGTGCTTTATCGTCTATGAACATTTACCAGGTTGGTTTCCCCTTGGCTTTCCCCAGCCCTCCCTCTGCATCCTGTCCTCTAAAAGGCAAGTGCTTCCCAAGAAGCACTTTCTTAACCTTTCTTAACCTTTCCCCCCATTCTTTTCTCATTGGTTATTCCACTGGCAAAGATCAAAACTACACCCACAAATTCTTATTCATTCACTGAGTATTAATTACATGGCAGGTGCTCTGTTATCTGCTATGTTAAGTATAACAACAACAATAGATAAGACTTTTCCATTTTCTTTATTTCATTATTCTTGAGGAATATACTGTGTGACCCTAGCCTTTCTCCTGAGCTCCATGCTCACATTTCCAAATACCTTTTAAAAATATCTCCATAAGGATTGCTCAAACTCAACATGCTTAATCAAATCAAGCTCATGACTTCTTCCCTAAACCAGGCCCTCTTCCTAATGTCTACTTCAATTAAAGTTTCACTGATTCTCCTGCCATCTGAGATTCATTACTTCTGATTCCTCAAACAATATAAGTGTAACCTCTAAATATCTCACGCATCCATGAACTCTCTTCATTCTCACTGCCACCGTTCCAATGGGAGCCTTCATTACTTCCTGCTTCTTTACTAAAAGAGCTAATTGGAGCAGGCACCATATCTCAATATGTCTAGTCCTCAGTTGTCCTTAAGGTGATGAAAGTTTACCTGCTGGAAAAGAGGGACTGAATCACGCCATCTATAACGTCTATTTCAGCAGCAAGATACATGATCATGTGAGTTATCGCAACTTAATTAAGAATAATTTTTAAAATCCTCCCATTGGGACTTCCCTGGTGGCACAGTGGTTAAGAATCCACCTGCCAATGCAGGGGACACCGGTTCGATCCCTGACCCATGAACATTCCACATGTTGTGGAGCAACTAAGCCCGTGCACAACTACTGAGCCTGCCCTCTAGAGCCCGCGAGCCACAACTACTGAAGCCTGCGTACTCTAGCGCCCGCGTGCTGCAACTACTGAGAATGCGTGCTGCAACTACTGAAGCCCACATGCCTACAGCCTGTGCTCTGCAACGAGAAGCCACCGCAACGAGAAGCTGGCGCGCTGCAACAAAGAGTAGCTCCTGCTCGCCACAACTAGAGAAAGCCCACGCGCAGCAACAAAGACCCAACGCAGCCAAATATTAAATAAATAAATAAACAAATTTTTAAAATTAAAAAAAATAATAATAAATCTTCCCATAAATAACAAAGTCCTACTGTATAGCCCAGGGAACTATACTCAATATCCTGTGATAAACCATAATGGAAAAGAGTATAAAAAAAGAATGTCTGTGTATAACTGAGTCACTTTGCTGTACAGCAGAGATTGGCACAGCACTGTAAATCAACTCTACTTCAATTAAAAAAAAATTTAATTTTTAAAAATCCAAACTGTTTTCTTATTAATTCAATGTTAAATTATTTATTTTATACAACATTTAACTGGCAATGAGGATGGATGCTTTATAGTGCAATTGGATTCAAAGATAAGAATATGAAAAGAGGATTATAAACTTATGACTGCTATAATTTTTTAGAAAAAAATGAAAGAAAATCGAAATGTAAAAGATCACTGAAGATTTTTAACTTTCCTCCCAACTTGCCCTTTGGTTATGTACTTATATACCCAGAGCATATGCAAATTAAAAATTTTTAATGTAGGCAAAATTATTGGCTAAAAGGAGAAAACATTACTATTTTAGTATCTCTTTGCTTCCTGATTCTTTCTTAAAATAGTCTATAAAATGATTAAAATACTTTAATCAGTACTGTCAAACTTTATTAATGCAGTCTGATCATATTTGTAAAGAACGATGTTAAAAACAACTGAATAGCAAATCCATTAAGTACTTTAATATATCAGCAGCATATTGTACCAGACTGTAAATCTCAGACTTAACAGGAGATGCTGGAGAGAAAAAAGCGTTACAAGTTTTGGGCCCAACAGAGGCCCAAGCATCTTAACCTCCTTGTATTAATGCCCCCTTTGCCCTCTGTCTACTCAGCACTTAAGTGTGGAACCACAACACTGAAGTTTTCCTAGTTCTCTCATATACCTGATTAATCTTCCCAGCAGGATTCTTAGGTCTTGAAGGAGTGAGAACCATGTTTTTTTATGTCATATTGGTGCAAAACTGGCTCACAGCAGGCTTTTAGTGTTTATGGAATGAAAATGTAACCATTCAGTTAAAAGATGCTGTTATGTAAGTTTAGAAAGAATTTTTATATGAAGAATACTTATCTATGCCCACACTTGATATGAAAACAGAACTGAACAAGTTTAACTGTCACCATGAGAGATGTAGGCTACATACTTCAAAACTTTTCTATACAGATTTTTAAATAAAATAATTGTGGTATAACTTTTCTTGTGAAATTAAAAAAAAAAAAGAAGGGAACAGTGCATATATATTTTATGTGGAATGAATACTGGTGATCATTCCTCAGTGTAGAAATTAGATCAACCATAAGGATCATTTCCTGCCCTTCAAGCTACAGAACTTCCAGAGACCTAATTTCTCAAATAGAAATCAGAAAAAATGCAGAAAGATCCTTCTGGACAAAGCACCCCATATAGCAGCTTTAACCACCTAACACGTGGATACAAAGTAGTTCAAGATAAAAGCAGCTGCATGACCTAAAATCATAAACTGTCTAAGCCCTGTTCTAGATTTGCTTCTGATTTGATAAAAGACCTTAGGCAAACAATTAATCTGGATGTCTGTGTTCTCATTTACTAAATGAGAATATCCTCAAGGGGTACTGTACAATGCCGCTATTTATGAATCAGCGCAGTACTAGAAAAATATTTAAAGCTGTAAAACCTATTAACATATAAATTATTATTAATACAGTCATGATCTAATGAAAATAGATTCCAAAGAACTTCAAATACTCTAAATGGTTACAGTGTAACAGCATTGAAGAAGCCAAAGAAAAATGAAAAAATTTATATTTCAAATTCTTTATTTTGAAATATCAGAATAGGATCAGATTGATTTTTGGTGGCTCTATCACCTGCTATGGGTGACTTAGATAAGTCACTTTCCTCTCTAAGCCTCCATTTCTTTCTAGTAATGGTGCTTATCTCATAGATTATGGTAAAGATTAAATAAGATAACCTCTGGCACGCAGTAAACCTTAAAAAGAAAACCACTTGCCTGTTATTAGTACAAATACTATTATCCTTGTAGCAGCTGTTATCATTGTCATTATCATCATCATCATCATCACCATCACTGCTCTTTCAAGGAAGTAGCATATGACAGAAAGAATCTATATTTTGGAACTGGACAGATCCTGGTTCAAATCTTACCACTGCTATTTATCAGTTGTATGACCATAGCCCTCTAAAGACTCTTATTTCACCTATAAGATGTGGAAGTCACCTCCAGCCTAAGGATGTTTTGAGGATTAAATGCAGTCATATAAAGCACCTAGCACAACAGAGGTCCCCTCAATGAAAGTTATTTTTTATCTCCCTTGATCCTTTTTAAATAAATTATATAAATCTGTCAAACATTTAACATATGAGTCGATAAGAGTTGGCCTGAGCAAGATGGCTACATGGTAAGGAGCCACGGCCTGAGTTCTGACTAATACAGAGGCCAGAGTAAACATAGAGAGCTTTTCCAACTGTCCTAGTGACAATTGGGACATATTATAATAATACGGGTGCAAAGGATTTGGTGCAGCTACTAGAATTCAATCATTCTCAAAAAACAAGTAAATGTTTTTCCCTATTTGCTAAAACAAGTAAACGGCACTTATACAAGATAAAAATCTCATCTTCTGATCAATAGCACTGTTATTCAATGTATTGAGTTGCTTTTAGTGACTTGTAACATTTAAGCAGCATATTACAAAAAGTTAATCCTTATTTTTCTACTAATAAAAGAGAATCGAGAATTATCTGAAACAGAGACTACATTAAAATATTATATAATTGTTTAAAGTGCATTTTATATGGAATATTAAATATGTATATTGTATATTAAGGAACTTGACATTATTGTGTCAAACAAATTAACAAGATTCTAGTGTGAAAAGAGTTACTGGTTTAGAAAAGTTGAAAAAAATCATTTGAAGTTCCCCATCCTAGCTTTCTACTCCCCAAATTAACGCTATATAGAGTGTCTCCTATCAGCCAGACATAAAAACTTAATCACAATTTATTTGTAGCTTAGCTAATTTGTAACAGCTTATATTTGAGAAATGCAATGTAGAATGACTTAAAAGTCTTCATCTCCAGGTCTTTGGACACAGCAGTCTTTGGCTCACAGGACAATAAACAGAATTAATGATAAGAATGTCAACAAGTAAGGTAAGGGAAAAAATTAGAGTAATAGATTTTTAAAGGGTTAGAATATCAACAATTTAGGCTTTTCTTGGGTTATTTTACCTTCAAAGACAAATGAAAGTTCATATGGTAGCAAAAAATCTTAATCTCCTTATTTCTCCATAAGTGTCATAATATGTCATATAAATTTTGATATTTCTGTTCTTTAACCTATTTTTCTTTTTAAAACGTTCCTATAATCTATTTAGCAAAACAACTGCATAAAAAATATTTAAGTGGGCTTCCCTGGTGGCGTAGTGGTTGGGAGTCCGCCTGTCGATGCAGGGGACACGAGTTCGTGCCCCAGTCTGGGAAGATCCCACATGCCGCGGAGCGGCTGGGCCCGTGAGCCATGGCCGCTGAGCCTGCGCGTCCGGGGCCTGAGCTCCGCAACGGGAGAGGCCACAACAGTGAGAGGCCCGCGCACCGCAAAAAAAAAAAAAAAAAAAAAAAAAATTTAAGTTACCTTCACGTTAACAAGTGGATAAGTTACAGTAAATATTTACATAGACAAACATGGGGTATATGTCAACATTTTCTTGACAGATGGTAACTTATTTATTTCATCAGTATCTCTCTCCTTTTCTATATCCACTCAGTTCATTGACATCTTACAGAAGCAATAGCCAATAAATGTAAACATGATTCAACCTGGTTAGTACTTTTTAACGCAAATTAAGTCTATCAGTTTGGCAAAGTACATACATGGAAATACTCAATATTGACAAGAATCCATGAGGCAATCACTCAGTGCATACTGATGAGAGTATGAGTTGGAGCACCCTTTCTGGAAAGCAATTTGGCAATATATGTATATCGAGACTCTTGAATATGTCTAGACCCTTTGATTATATTTCCAGCATTCAAGTCTAAAAAAATCATCCAAGGTAATAACAAGATCTAAGTACAGAGATATTCACAAAGAGTTATTTATAACAGTGAAAACTTAGAAAGAACCTGAATGACCAACAACATGGGAAGGTAGATAAAATGGGAATATTAAATATATAATGTCACATCTATTTGATGAAATACTGTACAGACACTAAAAGCCATATTTTTGAGGAATATCTAATATCACAGGAAAATGCTCCTAAAAAAAAATCAGGTTTTAAAAAAAGCAGACTGTAAAACTTTATATGCATGGTATACCATTTTTGTAAAAATTACTATACTTGATTAAATAGATATGAATATAGGCATCATAGAAAGAAATACAGAAAATATTCACATTGTTGGTCTTGAAGGGGAAGAGAAATAATTTTTATATTTTTCCCTATGCTCTTTATCACTTGCTCTATTATACTATCCTTCTTTACTATGTTTATTTTGTTTCCCCCACTAAAACATAAGCTCTATGATAGGAGGAATTTGTTTCTTCTGTTCACTGTACCTAGACACACAGCAGTCATTTCAATAAATATTTGTTAATTAATAAATACTATATGTGTATATACACACACATATATATCTATAAAATGAGCATTTATGACTTTATTAATCAGAAGAAATAAACATTATTTTGAAAGAAAATATAAATTCCCTACTACAGAATTATTAACCTAATTCTGATCTTCAAGAGTAGCAATTGAGTTCAACCTCTCATTTTATCATCAATTATCCAAAAATCCTGCATGAAAAAAAGCAGCCTAAGGCCATGACCCCCAACTCGGATTTGGGAGTTTAGTCAAGGTTTCCAGCTGAAATGTCAATTAGAAATTACTTGGACATCAGTCATATGTGCATACAATGTCAACCACAATGAAAACCGCAAACTTTTTCTCCTTAGCACCCACTAGATGGCCACAGGTATTTCTCATCTAGGTTGGCCCACCTACATTATGAAACCTCACCTGATGGTTATGTGGACACTGCCTTTCCCTTGATCCCAGACATCAAAGTCAACGGTTAAGAATATTAAATAAAAGAAATTTCTAAATAAAATAAAGATCTTTCACTCTAACAAACATGAATAGTTGGTAATCAATTGGTAACTTCAAATATTTAGAATTCAGATGGTAATTATTCATTCTGATGACTCAAAATAGATGTCAAAAGGACAGATATATTTTCCAATGGAAAGCCCCCTGGTCCCATCCAGATCCTATTTATTCTTAATTTACTTAAAATTTTAACAAGGTTGATTAACCAAAGGAGAAACCTGTCATAAAATGTAAGCGTCAGTTACATTCCAAACAGTTTTTAGGTGCTAGAGATATGCAAAATAGTTACATCCTAGTGGGGAAGACAGACAATCAACATGAAAACAAAGAAATAATTAGGTAAATTCAGAGAGTGATAGGTGCTCTGAAGATTACATTATGCATATGACAGCAGGGTTCCTGTGGAAAGGGCATGGGCGTGATCAGTGATTATAGAATGTTACGAGAATTTATAAGCTGAATGACAAGGAGGCAGGAATATACAGATCTGGGAGAAAGTCATTCCAAGCAGAGGAAATATCAGGTACAAAGGCTGGAAAGCACTTGGTCTATTTTTAAAAGAACAAGAAGGTCACTGTAGCTGGAGTCTACAAAGCAAGGGAAAGAAGGAAGGAGATGAGGTTGACAAGGGCGGGTCCTGTAGAGTGTGGTGGACTTGTTAAAGGGTCTGGATTTTATTCTGGATGTGATGGGATTGCATGGATTTAAGCAAGGAACTGATAGGATCCGATTATGAGCAAACAGTAAGGAATATTAACTGCCAAATAAGAGAGAAGAGAAAATGTGAAAATCAGATACAATCTCATAAATAGCCTGAAGCAAGTTAGAGAAAGGACTAACATGCCTATATCTCCATCACAGGCTCTGAAGGTGTCAGTGCATTACAGCATCCTAAATAGCTGATGTTTATCATAATAAGTAGGATTCACCAAGAAAACATGAAAGTATAAAATACTACCATATATTTACATAGCACTTTAAATATTTTACAAATGGTAAAATAGATATCATCTGAAAATATGCTTTTTAGAATGGCAAGGAGAACATAATATCAGAGTTTCACCTAAATAATATATATTATGCTTCAAGAAATAATTCTTTAGCTAATCAATAAACTTAGTTACCTAAAATGACTCCATTTCTGAGATTTCTAAATAGGCAAAGTTTTAAGCTGTCTTTAAAATAACCAACATACAAAAATCCCTTTCTCTTCCTTACTATTTGCATTGCAACAATCATCTAGGTATAAAACACACTCAAAAAATATGTTTTGAAATCCATGCTCTACCAGACAAAATCAGTTCTTTCATCGTCACTTAAATATATTCCTATCCCCTCTCCTCTACACAGGCTGTGGTCTCATTTTCTAATCTCTCTCCTTAGCTGCTCACTATCTCAACTCAAATCCCATCTCCTTCATTTCATCCTCACTGGGTCCAGAAAAGAAGCAAGCATTGTAAAAGTACATTTTTTCCCATTTATAATTAGAAATAAAGTGAACATTTGGCATTATGTGAATAAAATGGATGTCTTTAAATACACTTATGTGCCTCATCCACAAAGCATTACTTTTTTCATTGCTGGAAGTCTGAACTTCTCAGATTTTCCCACAATATGATGCTAAGTTTGCTCACCACTGTTTAAGGTAGTTATTGGCAAATCACTTTAAGTACATTTTTCCTTTTGGAATTAATTAGTAATCTATGTGACAATGTGAATATTCTGGTCTCCAAAAATTCTTTCACTCAGTGCTTCTTACAATTTCACTCTTTTAATTATAAGTAATAGTGTGTACTCCTGGGAAAGCTTCAAATTTAAAGAACTATGAGTTCTTTCCTCGCCCCACCCCAAATGCTCAGTCATACCTCCACAGAGGTCAGCTCTGTTTATGGATTCTTGTGTTTCCTTCTGGAAATGTTCAATGTGTACACAAACATTTACACATTTCTTCTATTTTTCTAAATCACAAATGGGACCATATTACATATACTGTCTTGCAACTTCATTCTTTTTCAGTTAATATATCCTGGATTTCTTTCCTATCACCTCATATAGATTCATCTCATTTTTTTTCATGGTGACAGAGAATTCTAGTTACCATTATTTATTTAATTAGTCTCCTAAATGTACATCATTATAATTTTCACTTACAGTTTTATATGATATCAAACAATGCTACAATAAACATCCTTGTATATATAACTTTACATGCTTTGTGTGAATAACATTGGAAAGAAAAAATGCTAGAAATATTACTGCTGGATACAAATATGTTTGATTTCTTTTCTTTTGATAGATAATCACCAAATTTTCTTTCAAAATTGCATCAATCTACGCTCCCATTAACAGCAATGCTCATTCCTCATCCCTTCTTCCTCATCAACAATGGACATCAGCAAATTCTTTAATCTTTACCAATCTAATAGGTGAAAGAAAAACAGCAGCTCACTAGTGTTTTAATTTTGTTTGTTTGTTTGTTTTTGTTTTTTTGCGGTACGCGGGCCTCTCACTGTTGTGGCCTCTCCCGTTGCGGAGCACAGGCTCCGGACGCGCAGGCTCAGCGGCCATGGCTCACAGGCCCAGCCGCTCCGAGGCACATGGGATCTTCCCGGACTGGGACACGAACCCGTGTTCCCTGCATCGGCAGGTAGATTCTCAACCACTGCGCCACAAGGGAAGCCCTAATTTTTATTTTTTTAACAAGAAGATCAAGCATCTTGTCACGAATTATTGAATATTTGAAATCTTTTCTCTATGAAATGTGTAAAGCCTCTGTCCTTTTTTCTATTAGGTATTCCTAACAAAGAAAAATATTTAACATTTTAAGCAATATATTTAAAGAAATGTACAACAAGCTTCATTATAATTTTCAAAAAATATTATTTTAATTGGTGACCTACACCTAAGTACTCTCTCCAAAAAGCTGAAGTTCCTGGAAGTATATATCTAATTTCAGTATGTTTAATAAACCTTTATAAATGACCTTTATATTGAGAATACTTTAATAAATGTGCTAGAGAATTTCCTATATTAAAATCGCCTTAATTCTTTTAAAAAAACCCCACAAATTTCTATAGGCAATTAATAGGAAGCAACTGAAAATTAAGAAATCAGCATATTGATCTTTAGCTAACATTTTAGAACCACTAATTTCAACTATGGCTTCTTATTTAGTACTAAACTAAGAAGGCATTTCCAAGAACATGAAAACCAAAAACCTAAATTAAATCTGTCTTGAGAGAGCACAGTACATCCATCTTTCACTATTACATGAGCTACTCTTTTTCTACTTCAAAAATCAATTTCTTAAAGACCAGGAGTAAACATGTTGGAGTGTGGTAAGCACTTGCCTGATCGATGTAAAAAGCCGTTCCTGCGCGGATCTCTCGACGCTGTTTGAGATCACTTTCGGTGGTGTCTCTTGATAAGGCGATGTATTCAACCTCCCGTTTGGTCAACTCCTGAAGAGCAGAGCGTGTAATTGTCCCAAAACAAAAATCAAGTTCCCAACATATGCTTTGGAGCCAGTTATCTGACAATGTCACTCTACAGAAGAGCATTTTAAATGTAATTCTAGATTAAAGGCTTTTGAGCCTCAGCTTTAAGAAAAATGCAATAAATTCAGCATTAATCAAAATATGTATATATCTCTCCTCAGAGCTTTACTTTTACTGTAGGCAATAATTTATGACTTAATTACTTACTACTTAAGCAATAATAATCAAAATTAGATCTTATAAATCTTAATGTCTGCTGTAGAGTTCTTTTCAAATATCAAGAGTAATAATTTGGCTATTACTCGATTTTCAGACAAACGATAGTCATCTCTGTAAGTAGTGTTCCTCTTTTTTTTTAAAGGGTGATTTAAATTAATTTACTCCACGAACCAATGTTTACCAACTACATACTGATACAATATGTTAGGTATTTAACAAGTGTGAAAATAAGGTAAATATCAATAGTCAGGAGAGACACATACATAACTATTCAGGAAGGAAAAGAAGAAGTAAGATGAGAAGGAGGAGGGGGGTAAGGGGGTTATTATTTCACACACACAAAAAAATCATTTGATTTGAAGGAGAAACCATCCAGAATCCATTTCTTTTAGAATAATTAACCTATCTCTAAATTAATTTTGCCATATATGTAGAAACTATGTACAAAAAGTTTTTAACATTATCTTTGGTTTTACAACGTTGAATTAAAAGCAATGACATGCTCCAATCCAATAAGGCATACAATATGTTTTTACTAAACAGGAAGAACAAATTAATTTACTGGACGAGTATAAAGAAAAAAGTTGAATGAGCATGCCATTCTTTAATGGTGAAAGGGGATATTTCCACACAATGGGATTGTTTTCTCCATCGTGTCTCCATGTGATGTTGATAAAAATATATTATTATTGTCATTTAGTTTTTTAAAATGTGCTGGTTCCCATGCACCCATAAATTTCAGTATATGTGGAAAGAAGGGAAAAGTTTTAAACAGAGAAGACATACACTGTAGTGGTGAAGCTGTGGTGATACCAAATGATGTTTCTCTAAATAAGAATGAATTGCCCATGAGAGCACAATTTTGGAGTTAAGTAGCAGGTTTTCTTTTAGCAGATACCTCCTTCTGACTTCTGGAACACATCACAGTGCCTTCCTGTCTTGTTTAATTGATTGTCTGAATACGATCTCCCACACTGAAAAACCCTGTCATTCACATTGGTTGACAAAGTGGTGTATGCCTCTTACTGTTAAATTGTACCACGGTAGCACTCTGAACTGCCACAATGAGGATGTTATCCTCAGTCTTGAGTTTCCTGGGACTCTTCACCAGCCAAGACAAGCACCAAAGTCCCCTCAGCTGCTGCTTCACAGAAGTGGTACCAGCAAGCTCACACACAGCACCAGCAACAGCAGATGGGAGAGGCGGCAGAGGCCTGTTGAGTTTTTTATGAACTATCTACAAAACTCATTTTATATGAGTGAAATATGAAATAAACGCAACCATCAAATTATTTCTATTTAATTTCTCATTTGGGGGCAACAGGCTTGCCCCCAAATTTCTGCCTTTAAAGATGTCATCTACTCTGGCTATTACTATGCATAGGATCCTATATCTAATGACAGCAGTACCCACTGCAGAGCTTGGAAGGCAGCTTAGGCTATTAAGTTTTCTTACATGTATTTCCACATCCTAAAGCCGCCTCAGCTCTAATTCACAATTTACAGTTTGGTGGTTGTTGTTTTTTTAAGATACAAGCTTTATACTTATAAACTTGAGTTGCATTTTTGAGCCAACAAGACTCCTATGATCTCCTAGCCTGGCTCATTCCACATTTCTAACAAGCTTCAAAGTCTTGCTGGAAACAAAATCAAAGTGAGATATTGTGGCCTTTGAAATAAGCCAGGCAGTGAGTGCACATCTTTAAACTAAAGAGGTTCTAGACCTGGGTTTTCGGTGGCTGACTCTGCATTCTTAGACAAGACACTTTTGCCTTGTATATTAATAAAGTGAGGATACTACTACAATGGCACGTTGTACCTCACAAACTGGTTCTAGGAACATATAAAAGATATGAAATTTATGAGCTAGAGGGAGTTAGTTTCTGATATGTCCATTCTATTTTTATCATTCCTGCCCTACATGATTTTGAAAGTACCAAGATAAATTCACCACCGAAATAAAAGAGTACACGAAGTATATTTCAATAGCTTAGAAATCAATTATTTAATATCAAGTTACAAAAGGAAACTTTAAGTAAGTTTTTTCTCTTCATCCTAAAAAGTATCTTTGGAACAGACCAACTTCATCTGATAGGGTTCTCCCTTGAATCATTAGAGCAATGCCTATTAATGCTGACAAAGTAGTAGAAAAAAAGTCCTGTAAATTTTTTTTAATTTGTGTTGAGATTTGAATATTTCAACTCGCTTCACAACCGTACTCAGAGAACTACAAACATTTAAGAGAATAACATGTCAGAAAGGGGAAGCAATGTGAGATCTGAAGTCTAGCTCCATCATTTACTCGCTGGATAAAGCTTGAGTGAGTTATTTAATTTCTCTGAACTTATTTTCTCATCTATTTAAGAAAAAAAAAATGAGTGCAAGTTAACACATAAGAAAGATTCTGTAATCCTTAGGCTCCCTTTAAAGACCACATAACTCAAAAAATCAGAATTATCTGGCTTTTCAAAATGTGGACCAAAGATAAAAGAATGTTCCTGAGTAGTATAAAACTACACTTTGTTTTGTAATCTCAGTGTTGCTGATTCTGTCTGCTACTCATTGCCTGAATTTAGATACATTTCTTTCCTACTGGAAGTGGAGGGTTTTCTACTTACAACAACATTTGCTAAAGCTATGAAAGGCCAATGTACATTTACTTCCCAAGTAACTTATTCCAAATGCTTTATAAACAAATCACCCTTCAACGTCAACATTTTTAAAGCAATGACTAATCCTGATATTTTTGTAAATTCTTTATTTATTTACAAAATGGCTTATCATAGTTAAGACCCTTAGGAATCCACAAGAATTCATTGCTTACCAGGTACTGCATAGCAATAGAGCGTCGAAGAGGACCAGGAGGTCCTATTAGAAAGACATCTTGCCCCAAAAGATCCTTCTGCATTATCCATCTTAGATGTTGAATTACTGATTGAGCCAGAGAGTCTGAAACTTTAAGGTGGAAAAAAGGTAAAATGAAATGCAAATCAGAATACTACATATAAGTCTTCAAGCAACCAATGCCGACAGTACATTAAGTTAAAATATATATATATTATATATACATACACATATATACACACATGCACACACATGCATATATACATATACACCATATACATTCATACATACATCTGGCGAATTTTCACACTGTTTTACAATAAACCATTATTACCTAATGTTATAACAGAACAAAGTTTATTACATCACAAAGAGTCACATAATCCCATACTTAAAAGCTTATTAAGAAATGGGAATTCTCTGGTGGTCCAGTGGTTAAAACTTGGGCTTTCACTGCTGTGGACCCAGGTTTGATCCCTGGTCAGGGAACTAAGATCCCACAAGCCACATGGTGTGACCAAAAAAAACAAAAAACAAAAAAGCTTATAAGAATGCTTGAACAACGTGTCACCAAAGGAATGAAAGTGATTTTCAAGGGTGATATGAGCAGCTAGTACCATTACTTTGCCACAATTTTAAAGCCCACCTCTTTTGTTCTAAAAAGGGGATATGACCAAATCATCCCAGACAATTAATGATTATCACAGTTGTGAAAAATTTTTTAAAGCTATAACTTAAGTTGGCACTGGGTTGTGAGATCCCTCAAACTTCACAGTTAGGAAGTCTGATGTAGACTTAAATAAATGACTTCTTCAGAATTTAAGTCTATTCTACACCAGCTCTTTTAGGAATAGAAGACTACTCTGTATAATGCCCTTCTAAGTCTACTATTTTTCTTTTTTTTCTTTTTTTTTTGCCACGCGGCATGCGGGATCTTAGTTCCCCGACCAGGGATAGAACCCGTGGCCCCTGCATTGGGAGTGTGGAGTCTTAACCACTGGACCACCAGGGAAGTCCCTAACTCTACTATTAAATCACCCATCAATCCACTCATCTTCTCCCTAAACATTTTTTAAAATGTTTGTATTAATACAATTAGTGTTTGTTCACTTATAAGTCACCCAGTGACCTAGCAAGTGCTTTCCTAGGTATACAAGAAAAACTCTCGCCCTAATACATCAAGACATATAGAATACTCACAGCTGTGTGGCTCAAAATAAAATTGGAGACACGAGATGGATAAAAAGCACACAGTGGAATATTATATAACAACAAAAAACCCAGAATGAACTACCATTACTTCCAACAATATGTTTAACTATTAAATGAGAAAAAAAGTCACAAACTAAATCATACATTAATGATTAATATCACTATTTTGATAAAGCTCAATAAACTAGCAAATTGAATTCTTTACAAATACATACATATGTGATAAAACAGTGCTTGAAAAAGCAAAAAAGCAAAAGAATGATAAATTCAGGATACTTGGACATGGAATCAGAGAGATTCTCATGGATAACTTCAACGGCATTAGAAACATTCTACTTCTTAAATTGGGTGTGGGTACAGTGTTTCCTTTACTATTATGTTGCACTTTATACGTAAACACATACAATACTGATATTATGTATATGTATATATATTTATGTGTGTAAATGTATATAAAAAACATAAAGTCTTTTGTATGTGTTGAATAACCCATACTTGTTAAACTTCGTTTAATCATCCAGGAAGGTCATGAAAGAATTCAAAGATCAAACTAAGAACGCTTGCCTAGGACTAAAGCTGTGCTTCCCCCCCCCACCCCCTCCACCAATAGCATAATCTTGCTAGGGTGGTTCCCCCTACCCTCCCTGAAAAAAGTTAACATTGACTCATTGGAAAAAATAAAGATACATTTCTGATTTTCTTAATCATGGTGGGAAGATCAAGGACAAGGTTTTGGGCAGACTGGTTGGTATATCACATCACTGGGGTCACATTAAACCATTTTATAATTTCCCCAAAGCAATGCTTCTATGTCTGAAAATCAGGAGACTCATCACCCAAGTGGAGGTGCTTGGCTTCTCTCCTGTCCTCTATGAAGCCTCTACACCATGCATGGGGGCAAAAACTGGTTCTTGGAGGGGGACTTGAGAATAAGTCTTAGCTATTACAATGGTCTGTTGCCCACTAAAGGGATGCTGTGAATCAACAGATATACAATATATTTGTGCATTGAAACTCCATGGAACTGGGGAGAGACAATTGGGGGAAAATGTTCTTAGGAATGCAATGATGAAAAATAGAATAAAAAACATTGCCCCAAGACCTATACCTCTGAGAATCTCTCAAGGAGCTCCACAACGCTAGGAAGCAATTCACCTGTACCTCATTCTTAACTGTCAGATGTCCACTTAACTATTTTTCTTTCCTACTCCAGGCTTAAATCTTTGTCATACATGGTCTACTCTTTATTTCAAGATAAGTCTATCTGCTTGCTGTTTAAGGATGAAACAAAATAAGAGTTTAGAAGCTCTAGGGCTTCCCTTCCCTGGTGGCGCAGTGGTTGAGAGTCCGCCTGCCGATGCACGGGACTCGGGTTCGTGCCCCGGTCCGGGAAGATCCCACATGGCCCGTGAGCCACGGCCGCTGAGCCTGCGCGTCCGGAGCCTGTGCTCCACAATGGGAGAGGCCACAGCAGTGAGAGGCCCGCGTACCGCAAAAAAAAAAAAGCTCTAATTTCTCTATCAGTAAAATTACACAAAGTTCCCCTATGCTGCAGATCTACCACCTCTTCTTACTTTGACATCAAATATATAATTAAAAATGTAAACACTTTGGGTTTTTTTACATTTTCACAAATCTCAGTTTACTTTGGCCACAGGTCTTCTCTACACTATTCTTGAAGTTTTATGTTGCTTCTTTGTATTCACCTTTGGAAATGTGCCTGACCTTTCATTACCTGGACTTGACTACTGAAAATATGAAATGTCCAAAGTTCTATCAGGTAAAGCCAAGTTGGTCTCCTCAGCCTCCTCCACCTTTTATTGTTTATAACTATTTGTAACTATTCATAATGACAGAGTCTCAGTATAGTTCCATTCTATTTTGAATGTCTTGACCTTGGAACTCATATTTCTTTTCAAGATTTTTTTTTTTTAAATCGAAGGCAGGATTTCCTAATCAAATGTGAGGTCTTCCCCTCACAAGTTGTCAGTGTTAGCAAAGTGTTGACATTTAGGAATAAGTTATCTTTTTCTTAGCAAACTGAAGAAGAATCAAAATTATAATCAAAGAGCAGTTTGTACACCAGTGTACTTTCTTAAGTGGGAGGGAAAGGCATGGAGATGGAGTTATTTAAAGCCGGATCCTGGGAATTGTGTAGAACTTTGAGTGTGTTCATGGGCGTGTCTTCCACTCAGCATGATCCTCACGTGCTGAGAACCACTGGCCCTAAGGCAGGCATATCTGACAATTCTCAGCAATCCCTTCCCTTGCTCATACCACTCAACAATGGTTCTCAACCAGTGGCAGTACTGCCACTACTCCATGCCTGCCAGAGGCATCTGGAAATGCCTGCCTCTACATTTCAACTCTACATAAGTTTCTTAATATGGATAAGCAGCTTCTGAACCCCGTGGCTGCCTTGTAGTCTACGCTGTACCCTCACAAAGACCTCTTCTTTTCCCTTCTTTGGTCTTCCCTTAATAACTCATAAGGATAGTCATAATTTATTGCCTTCCTGTCATGTGCTCGGTAAAAATACGAATGATTTTTCATACTCTCATTTAGATCTCACGACAACCCTAGAAGGTAGCAGACTACCGCATATAAGGACACAGACTCAACCCAAGCTGTTTAAATCCCAACTGTTTTAGTAGAGCTATTTACTGTGTAATCTTAATCAGTTACTTAAATTCTCTGTGCTCAGTTTCTCCATCTGTATAATGGATATGATAAATGAACTTACTTATAAGGTGGTTATGAGGATTAAATTAGAGACTTAGAACAGTGTCCAATAGTAGTATAAGCATGTGTTAAATATTCATTATCCCCATTTTGTGAATAAAGAAATCAAAGAACTTACGGTGGCATCATTTGTCCACAGTTGATAAGTACATAAACCAAGATTGAGACCTAAATTGAGTCCAAAGTTTGCACTCCAGCCACCGTGTCCTACTGCTCCTCTAAAAATTTTTTAACAGGCTCTATCTTCAGGTCCAAGACTTTCCCTACAAGTATGAACCTCACAGGGCTCCATCAAATGTAGTGGACTTAGTTTTATGGACACTAATTCTATTTCTTGGGCTTTGGTGATACCAGTGATACCTTCTTTTATTAAAATTTAAAATTCATTTTGTTGTTTACATTATGTTATCAGAGAACTCACTTCTCAAAAAAAATCCTGTTTTCACTTATTCGTATCTTAGTATAGCGTATTTTGTCAAAGAAAACGTTTAATTTGTCAGGAAGTCGCATTAAACTACTGATAGGTACTACTGTGTGATGTCGGTGGTACATTTTACATTAATGCTTAAAACTAGCTGTATTTTTAGGTTGACCTCAAGAAAACATGAGTCATACTTAAAAGTGTTCCAGAAATAGAAACAAGATGTAAGACTGTACATTACAAACATCTGCGAAACAAACTGGCAAACTGCCGCGCATAACCTAATATAAACACAACCCAGTGCACGAGAGAAAATCCCGACCTCAATGTTTCCAGGCACAAGATGCTATCTTTCTTTTTTTTTTAATTGGAGTATAATTGTTTTAAATGTTGTGTTAGTTTCTGCTGTACAATAAACTGAATCAGCTATATGTATACCTATATCCCCTCCCTCTTGGACCTCCCTCCCATCCTCCCCACCACACCCATCTAGGTTGTCACAGAGCACCGAGCTGAGCTTCCTGTGCTTTATAATAGCATGTGCCCACTAGCTACCTATGTTATGCAAGGTAGTGTATATACATCAATCCTGATCTCCCAGTTTGTCCCACCCTCCCCTTCCTCCGCTGTGTCCACATGTCCATTCTCCATGTCTACGTCTCTATTCCTGCCCTGCAAATAGGTTCATCTGTACCATTTTTCTAGATTCCACATATATGCATTAATATACGATATTTGTTTTTCTCTTTCTGGCTCACTTCACTCTATATGACAGACTCTAGGTCCAATCACGTCTCTACAAAGCACCCAATTTCATTCCTTTTTATGGCTGAGTAATATTCCATTGTATATATATACCACATCATCTTTAGCGGTTCACCTGAGGGGCAGCTGGGGGAGGGGAAGGGATCCGACGCCTGAAGGGGGAAATTGGGGAACCACTGGGAGAGCAGAGGATCAAAAGGAAGCATGGCCAGGTTTCTTCTGCCCACGTAGACCCCCAGGAACCTGCTGAGATCCCAGGCCTGATCCTCTGCCCAGCTAGGCCCCCTCCAGCCACGTGGGTTCTGAGGGAGTGGGAGGGAGGGAAGGGGGAGGAAAAGTAAAGTCTAGACCTCTGGGACTGGCACCCCTGAAGGGTGGCTGGGGAAGGGGAGAAGTTCCTACACCCAGCTGGACTCACCCAAAGTTAGGGGTCCAGCAGCAACAGGGGAGACCCTGGGGGAGAAAGTGGGGGATGGACAACAAGGAATGGAAGGGAAGGGGGCCAGTGCCTTCCGTGTCCACTTAGGTACCAGGGAGCCTGTTGGGCTCATAGGCCTAATCTTCTACCCTTGGAGCCTCCCTCCTGCTGCGCAGAGCCCAAGCCCCACCTCTACACTCGGAGACCCTCTCTGAGACCCCCTCCAAGGTGTTGGCCTAAGCTCCACCCACACACATTCACCCAGGGCCTTACGTCCAAACTCCAGAACTCCACACTGCAGAGGTGCTCCATTCAACTTGCTGCCTCTCCCCTTCCCTGCAGGTCCTAAGCTGAGGCCCCGCCCCATGCTAGAGCATCACCCCATCTAGGCCCCGCCCAGGCCCTGCCCTATGCTCAAAAGGCACCCTCCCACCTGCCTAGATCCCACCCCACCTTAAACCCCATCCCTCCCTTAGTTCCACCCCTGCCTAAGTTCTGCCCCCATAGCAAGACTTTTTTTTCCCTCTTTTAGATTCGTTTTCTGTTTTACCTTGTTGATTCATTGTTACTGATTCTTTTATAGTTTTATTTTTCCTAATAAATCCTTTATTTTTCTAATTTTATTTTATTCTTTATACTTTGTTATTGTTCTCTCCTTTTGCTTATTCCCCCCATCCCTTTGTTTTTCTCTCTTTTTTATATTGTGGTTTTATTTTACCTTTTTGCAGTTGCTTCAATTATATTTTATTTTTTCTAATATATTTTTTATCTTTCTAACTTTATTTAGTTTTTTATTCTTTCATATTGTACTGCTCCTTTTTTTCCTTCTTTGTTTCTCTCTCTCTCTTTTAAATTTTTTTAAACCACACCACAAAGCTTTCAAGATCTTGGTTCCCTGTGGGAGGTCAGGTCCAAGCTACTGTGGTGGGAGCTCTGAGTCCATACCACTGGATTAACAGAGAACCTCAGACTCTAGGGTATATTAATCGGAGTGAGGACTCCCAAAGGTCCTCAGCACCAAGACCCAGCTCTATCCAACTGCCTGCAAACTCCACTGCTGGACGTCTCAGGGCAAACAACCAGTAGGACAGGGATACAGCACCACCCACCAAAAAATATGTTAAAAACCTACAAGACCAAATAAATAAAGACAAAATAGGCAATCTACCTGAAAAAGAATTCAGAGTAATGATAGTAAAAATGACCCAAAATCTATGAAACAGAATGGAGAAAATACAAGAAACACTTAACAAGGATCTAGAAAACTAAAAGGCAAACAAACAGTGATGAACAACACAATTACTGAACACTGAACAATTATGCAATTACTCTAGTAGGACTCAATAGCAGAATAACTGAGTCAGAAAAATGGATAAGTGAGCTGGAAGATACAATGGTGAAAATAACCGCCAGGGAGCAGAATAAAGAAAAAAGAATGAGAAGAATTGAGGACAGTCTCAGAGACCTCTGGGACAACATGAAATGCAACAACATGTGAACTATACGGGTCCCAGAAGCAGAAGAGAAAAAGAAAGGATCTGAGAAAATATTTGAAGAGATTATACTCCTAAACTTCCCTAACATGGGAAAGGAAATAGTCAATCAAGTCCAGAAAGCACAGAGAGTACCATACAGGATAAACCCAAAGAGAACATTGCCAAGACACATATTAATCAAACTATCAAAAATTAAATACAAAAAAGAAACATTAAAAGCAGCAAGGGAAAAGCACCAAGTAACATACACGGGAATTCCCATAAGGTTAACAGCTGATTTTTCAGCAGAAACACTGCAAGCCAGAAGGGAGTGGCAGGACATATTTAAAGTGATGAAAGGGAAAAACCTATAACCAAGATTACTCTACTCAGCAAGAATCTCATTCAGATTCGATGGAGAAATTAAAACCTTTACAGATGAGCAAAAGCTAAGAGAATTCAACACCACCAAACAAGCTTTACAACAAATGCTAAAGGAACTCCTCTACACAGGAAACACAAGAGAAGGAAAAGACCCAAAATAACAAATCCAAAACAATTGAGAAAATGGTCATACGAACATACATATTGATAACTACCTTAAATGTAAATCGATTAAATGCTCCAACCAAAAGACACAGAATGGCTGAATGGATACAAAAACAAGACCTGTATATATGCTGTCTACAAGAGACCCACTTCAGACCTAGGGACACATACAGACTGAAAATGAGGGGATGGAAAAAAGATATTCCATGCAAATGGAAATCAAAAGAAAGCTGGAGTAGCACTTCTCATATCAGACAAAATAGACTTTATTATTTTTTTTTTAATCACGTTATTTTATTTTATTTTTTAACATCTTTATTGGAGTATAATTGTTTTACAATAGTGTGTTAGTTTTCCCTCTACAACAAACTAAATCAGTTATACATACACACATGCTCCCAAATCTCCTCCCTCTTGCATCACCCTCTCTCCCACCCTCCCTATCCCACCCCCCCAGGCGGTCACAAAGCACAGAGGTGATCTCCCTGTGCTATGCAGCAGCTTCCCACCAGCTATCTAATTTACATTTGATAGTGTATATATGTCCCTGCCACTCCCCCACTTCGTCACAGCCCACCCCTCCCCCTCCCCATATCCTCAAGTCCATGCTCGAGTAAGTCTGTGTTTTATTCCCGTCCTACCACTAATCTCTTCATGACATTTTTTTCCCTTAGAGTCCATATATATGTGTTAGCATACGGTATTTGTTTTTCTCCTTCTGACTTACTTCACTCTGTAGGACAGACTCCAGGTCCATCCACCTCATTATAAATAACTCAGTTTCATTTCTTTTTATGGCTGAGTAATATTCCATTGTATATATGTGCCACATCTTCTTTATCCATTCATCTGTTGATGGACACTTAGGTTGCTTCCATATCCTGGCTATTGTAAATAGAGCTGCAATGAACATTTTGGTACATGAGTCTTTCTGAATTATGGTTTTCTCAGGGTATATTCCCAGTAGTGGGATTGCTGGGTCGTATGGTAGTTCTATTTGTAGTTTTTTAAGGAACCTCCATACTGTTCTCCATAGCGGCTGTATCAATTTACATTCCCACCAGCAGTGCAAGAGGGTTCCCTTTTCTCCACACCCTCTCCAGCATTTATTGTTTCTAGAGTTTTTGATGATGGCCAATCTGACCGGTGTGAGATGATATCTCATTGTAGTTTTGATTTGCATTTCTCTAATGATTAATGAGGTTGAGCATTCTTTCATGTGTTTGTTAGCAATCTGTATATCTTCTTTGGAGAAATGTATATTTAGTTCTTCTGCCCATTTTTGGATTGGGTTGTTTGTTTTTTTGTTATTGAGCTGCATGAGTTGCTTATAAATTTTGGAAATTAATCCTTTGTCAGTTGCTTCATTTGCAAATATTTTCTCCCATTCTGAGGGTTGTCTTTTGGTCTTGTTTATGGTATCCTTTGCTGTGCAAAAGCTTTTAAGTTTCATTAGGTCCCATTTGTTTATTTTTCTTTTTATTTCCATTTCTCTAGGAGATGGGTCAAAAAGGATCTTGCTGTGATTTATGTCGTATAGTGTTCTGCCTGTGTTTTCCTCTAAGAGTTTGATAGTGTCTGGCCTTACATTTAGGTCTTTAACCCATTTTGAGTTTATTTTTGTGTGTGGTGTTAGGGATTGTTCTAATTTCATACTTTTACATGTAGCTGTCCAGTTTTCCCAGCACCACTTATTGAAGAGGCTGTCTTTTCTCCACTGTATATCCTTCCCTCCTTTATCAAAGATAAGGTGACCATATGTGTGTGGGTTTATCTCTGGGCTTTCTATCCTGTTCCATTGATCTATATTTCTGTTTTTGTGCCAGTACCATATTGTCTTGATTACTGTAGCCTTGTAGTAGAGTCTGAAGTCAGGGAGCCTAATTCCTCCAGCTCCATTTCTCGTTCTCAAGATTGCTTTGGCTATTCAGGGTCTTTTGTGTTTCCATACAAATTGTGAAATTTTTTGTTCTAGTTCTGTAAAAAATGCCAGTGGTAATTTGATAGGGATTGCATTGAATCGGTAGATTGCTTTGGGTAGTATAGTCATTTTCACAATGTTGATTCTTCCAATCCAAGAACATGGTATATTTCTCCACCTATTTGTATCATCTTTAATTTCTTTCATCAGTGTCTTATAGTTTTCTGCATACAAGTCTTTTGTCTCCTTAGGTAGGTTTATTCCTAGATATTTTATTCTTTTTGTTGCAATGGTAAATGGGAGTGTTTTCTTAATTTCACTCTCAGATTTTTCATCATTAGTGTATAAGAATGCCAGAGATTTCTGTGCATTAATTTTGTATCCTGCAACTTTACCAAATTCATTGATTAGCTCTAGTAGTTTTCTGGTAGCATCCTTAGGATTCTCTATGTATAGTATCATGTCATCTGCAAACAGTGACAGCTTTACTTCTTCTTTTCCTACAAAATAGACTTTAAAATAAAGACTATTACAAGAGACAGAAAGTACACTACATAATGATCAAGTGATCAATCCAAGAAAAAGATATAACAATTGTAAATATTTGTGCACCCAAAATAGGCACCTCAATACATAAGGCAAATACTAACAGCCATAAAAGGGGAAATCAACAGTAACACAATCATGGTAGGGGACTTTAACACCCCACTTTCACCAAAGGACAGATCATCTAAATTAAGATAAATAAGGAAACAGAAGCTTTAAATGACACATTAAACAAGATGGACTTAATTGATAATTGTAGGACATTCCATCCCCAAACAACAGAATACACTTTCTCCTCAAGTGCCCATGGAACATTCTCCAGGATAGACCATACTGTGAGTCACAAATCAAGCTTGGTAAATTTAAGAAAACTGAAATTGTATCAAGTATCTTTTCCGACCACAATGCTATGAGACTAGACATCAATTACAGGAATAAAACTGTAAAAAGTACAAACACATGGAGGCTAAACAATACACTACTAAATAACCAAGAGATCACTGGAGATATCAAAGAGGAAATTAAAAAATACCTAGAAACGAATGACAATGAAAACACGACAACCCAAAACCTATGGGATGCAAGAGAAGCAGTTCTAAGAGGGAAGTTTACAGCAATAGCATCCTACCTCAAGAAACAAGAAAAATCTCAAATAAACAACCTAACCTTACACCTAAAGCAATTAGAGAAAGAACAAACAATCCCCAAAGTTAGCAGAAGGAAAGAAATCATAAAGATCAGATCAGAAATAAATGGAAAAAAAATGAAGGAAACAATAGCAAAGACCAATAAAACTAAAAGCTAGTTCATTGAGAAGATAAACAAAATTGATAAACCAATAGCCAGACTCATCAAGAAAAAAAGGGAGAAGACTCAAATCAAACGACAGAATTAGAAATGAAAACGGTGAAGTAAAAACTGACACAGCAGAAATACAAAGGATCATGAGAGATTACTACAAGCAACTATATGCCAATAAAATGGACAATATGGAAGAAATGGACAAATTCTTAGAAAAGCACAACCTTCTAAGACTAAACCAGGAAGAAATAGACAATATAAACAGACCAATCACAAGCACTGAAATTGAGACTGTGATTAAAAATCTTCCAACAAACAAAAGCCCAGGACCAGATGGCTTCACAGGTGAATCTATCAAACATTTAGAGAAGAGCTAAAACCTATCCTACTCAAACTCTTCCAAAATATAGCAGAGGGAGGAACACTCCCAAACTCATTCTACGAGGCCACCATCATCCTGATTCCAAAACCAAAGATGTCACAAAAAAAGAAAACTACAAGCTAATATCTCTGATGAACACAGAAGCAAAAATCCTCAACAAAATACAAGCAAACAGAATCCAAAAGCACATTAAAAGTATCATACACCATGATCAGGGAGGGTTTATTCCAGGAAATCAAGGATTCTTCAATATATGCAAATCAATCAATGTGATACACCATATTAACAAATTGAAGGATAAAAACCATATGATAGGGCTTCCCTGGTGGCACAGTGGTTGAGAGTCCGCCTGCCGATGCAGGAGACGCGGGTTCGTGCCCTGGTCCAGGAAGATCCCACATGCCATGGAGCAGCTGGGCCCGTGAGCCATGGCCACTGAGCCTGCGCATCCAGAGCCTGTGCTCCACAACGGGAGAGGCCACAACAGTGAGAGGCCCGCGTAACGCAGAAAAAAAAAAAAAAAAACCCATATGATAATCTCAACAGATACAGAAAAAGCTTTTGACAGAATTCAGCACCCATTTATGATAAAAACGCTCCAGAAAGTAGGCATACAGGGAATCTAACTCAACATAATAAAGGCCATATATGAAAAACCCACAGCCAACATCGTCCTCAATGGTGAAAAACTGAAATCATTTCCTCTAAGATCAGGAACAAGACAAAGTGGCCCACTCTCACCACTATTTTTCAACATAGTTTTGGAAGTTTTAGCCACAGCAATCAGAGAAGAAAAAGAAATAAAAGGAATCCAAATCAGAAAAGAAGAAGTAAAACTGTCACTGTTTGAAGATGACGTGGTACGATACATAGAGAATCATAAAGATACTATCAGAAAACTACTAGAGCTAATCAATGAATTTGGTAAAGTAGCAGGATACAAAATTAATGCACAGAAATCTCTGGCATTCCTATGCACTAAAGATGAAAAATCTGAAAGAGAATTTAAATAAACATTCCCATTTACCATTGCAACAAAAAGCATAAAATACCTAGGAATAAATCTACCTTAGGAGACAAAAGACCTGTATGCAGAAAATAAGACACTGATGAAAGAATTTAAAGATGATACAAACAGATGGAGAGATATACCATGTTCTTGGATTGGAAGAATCAACACTGTGAAAATTACTATACTACCCAAAGCAATCTAAAGAGTCAATGCAATCCCTATCAAAGTACCAATGGCATTTTTCACAGAACTAGAACAAAAAATTTCACAATTTTATGGAAACACAAAAGACACCAAATAGTGAAAGCAATCTTGAGAAAGAAAAATAGAGCTGGAGGAATCAGGCTCCTGGACTTCAGACTATATTACACAGCTAGAGTAATCAAGACAGTATGGTACTGCCACAAAAAACAGAAATATAGGTCAATGGAACAGGATAGAAAGCCCAGAGATAAACCAACGCACATATGGTCACCTTATCTTTGATAAAGGAGGCAAGAATATACAATGGAGAAAAGACAGGCTCTTCAATAAGTGCTGCTGCAAAAACTGGACAGCTACATGTAAAAGAATGAAATTAGAACACTCCCTAACACCATACACAAAAAGAAACTCAAAATGGATTAAAGACCTAAATGGAAGGCCAGACACTATCAAACTCTTAGACGAAAACATAGGCAGAACACTCTATGACATAAATCACAGCAAGATCCTCTTTGACCCACCTCCTAGAGAAATGGAAATAAAAAGAAAAATAAACAAATGGGACCTAATGAAACTTAAAAGCTTTTGCACAGCAAAGGAAATCATAACCAAGACAAAAAGACAACCCTCAGAATGGGAGAAAATATTTGCAAATGAAACAACTGACAAAGGATTAATATCCAAAATTTACAAGCAGCTCATGCAGCTCAGTATCAAAAAAACAAACAACCCAATCCAAAAATGGGCAAAAGACTAAATTGACATCTCTCCAAAGAAGATATACAGCCTGCCAACAAACACATGAAAAGACGCTGAACATTACTAATCATTAGAAAATTGCAAATCAAAACTACAATGAAGTATCATCTCAAAGTGGTCAGAATGGCCATCATCAAAAAATCTACAAACAATAAATGCCGGAGAGGGTATAGAGAAAGGGGAACCGTCTTGCAGTGTTGGTGGGAATGTAAATTGATACAGCCAGTATGGAGAACAGTATGGACGTTCCTTAAAAAACTAAAAATAGAACTAACATATGACCCAGCAATCCCACTACAGGGCATATAACCTGAGAAAACCATAACTCAAAACGAGTCATGTGCCACAATGTTCATCACAGCACTATTTACAATAGCCAGGACATGGAAGCAACCTAAGTGTCCATCAACAGATGAATGGAAAAAGATGTGGCACATATATACAATAGAATACTACTCAGCCATAAAAAGAAACAAAATTGAGTTATTTGTAGTGACGTGGATGAACCTAGAATCTGTCATACAGAGTGAAGTAAGTCAGCAAGGGAAAAACAAATACCACATGCTAACACATATGTATGGAATCTAAAAAAAAAAAAAAAAAAATGGTTCTGAAGAACCTAAGGGCAGGACAGGAATAAAGACACAGACATAGAAAATGGACTTGAGGACACGGGGAGGGGGAAGGGTAAGCTGGGATGAAGTGAGAGAGTAACATTGACATATATACACTACCAAATGTAAAACAGATAGTGGGAAGCAGCTGCATAGCACAGGGAGATCAGCTTGGTGCTTTGTGACCACCTAGAGGTGTGGAATAAGGAGGGTGGGAGGGAGACCCAAGAGTGGGTGATATGGGGATATACATATGCATATAGCTGATTCACTTTGTTATATAGCAGAAACTAACACAACATTGTAAAGCAATTGTACTCTAATAAAGACGTTAAAATAAATAAATAAATAAATATAAACTAGTGACGTTTTCTTAGTATCCCAAGGGGCAACATAATGCAATGGAAAGTAAAAGCCTCTGAAGCCAAACAGACCTAGTTGTGATTTCTCATCCTGTCCTTTATCAGTGTCCTTGGACACGTATTCTGAATCTCCTGGGCCTAAGTTTTCTTATTTTCAAAACAGCAGTAATAATACTTACTGAGTCGAGTTATTGGGAGGATTATAGGTAAAGCACCTTGTCCAGTCCCTCAGACAGTGAGAACTAGGTGTGGAAGGATATTAAAAGCCCATCCTCACCTGCACAGTCCTCTACCTGATGTGCACCCTAGACAGCACGCTGCAAGGTGTAGACTCAGTGGTCATGAATGAGCTTCTGGGTTTACACTCAAATTACCTTCTGCACCTAGAGCCTACCCTGAAAAAAATAAGGGAGAAAGGAACCTACCTAACTAGTACAGCCTGTGTGAGGTGCTTTCCCAAGACATTACATTTTATTCACCAGAGTCATCCTAGAAGATTGCTCAGAAAGAATCTGAACCCAGGCTCTTCACACTCCCTGCATGCATTACCATCTCAAGAGAGATTTCAAAAGAATCACAACTAATCTCACTGCAAGTGCACGCTCATTTACTAAACTGTGACCTATCTACCGTGTATCACTCTCTACTAGGATATAATGGACATCAAGGGGAAAAACAGGGGAGCAAGGGACATAACACAATATGTTTAGAATCAAAGTCCTCATTACTTACCACATGCGCTAACTGAACTAAGAAATTAAATCGTTCACACAGTTACATTTATTCAGGATCTTCTATATGCTTAGCGCCAAGAACACGAAGATAAGTACAATAAGATCCTTTGAAGGTGTCAAAGGAAAAAAATGCATACATATAAAGCCTTAGCTTATATAAGCCACTCATCTATAAAGTGGGCTGATGGGACTGATCTAATACAGATAGCTGTAATGAAAATTAAATGAGAAGTATAATACTGGCCAGTACAGTACTGAGCATAGAAAAGGTATTCAGTTTTTCTTAAAATTGGAAAAATACTTCAATATACATTAAATAAATCAGAGTATATACATATACGTTAAGTATCAAGCTATACATTTTTTGTGTAGAGGTGTCAGAATAAGAGTATTTATGCAAATTTTCTTGTATTTGCATAGGGAAACACAGGAAGAGGAGGAAATACTTCCCAATTCTCTCTATGAGATCAGTGTTACCCGAATACCAAAATATGACAAAGATATCATTCAGTCCACCACAGTTATGGACTGAATGTTTGTGTTCCTCCAAAATTCATATGTTGAAATCCTAACTACCAATATGATAGTATTCGCAGGTGGGGTCTTTGGGAGGCCATTAGGTCATGAAGATAAAAGCTAGACAAAAACAGAACACGTGTTGTATTATTATATTTACATAAAATTCTAGAAAATCCAAATAAATCTACAAAGTAGATCAGTGATTCCCAGAAAAGGGAGGAACCAGGGGACATTATAAAGGGGCACAAGTAAACTTTTCAGAGCGACGAGTTTATTTGATTACTATCTAGATTTTAGTGATGTTTCATGGTTACATACATATGTCAAAATTTATGGAGTCGTACATTAAATATGTACAATTTGTTGTATGTAAATTACACTTAGTAACACTATTTATTAAAAGATTAGAATTAAAATGTTAACAGTGCTTATAATTAGGCTTACGAATGATTTGCATTTTATCCTTTGTTTCAGTGTTTCCCAAGTTTTTGTATTGATGCTTTGCTTTTGTGATAGGAACAAACAGTTATATTTCTTTTGAAAAACCATACTGCAAAGTAATCATAGCCATACTGAAAGTAGAAAAGAATTGTGATACACAGAGAAAGTAGCAATTTGATGGGTGACATATATTAGAATATTTTGACTAATCAATAGATCACAATTTAATACCCCAAATTCAATTTGCAATTCAGCCTCTTAAAATGCTTATCCATAAACTATTGCTAAATTGTGATAATTTACAAAAGACAACTTTGTTGGTCTTAATGTAGCTAGTCATGTTCACGACAAGACAACAATAATCAAAAACATAAAACGAGATCAAGGAATGACCTTCAGTTATGAACACATCTCAGAAGAAGCAAGCATTTTTAGGTCCTGTCAAATTCTTTAAACACAAAGCATTAACTTTTCATTTGTATGAGTCAGATCAGAAAAAGCAGTTATAATGGATGTGTTCTCTAATTTAATAAAGTTTCACTTTAAACATGGGAGTTTAATAGCTTTTTTAAAGTTACAGTCTAACATATACTTACTATAACAAAGAAAAAAATTCCAAAAATGTAAAAAGAAAAATTAAATGATCCTTTCCATTTCCAACCCCACTCCTAACCCAGTGCCCCAGAAAGAAGTAAAGAGCCTGGAGTTCAGCCTTCCACACTTTTCTCTGTGTACAGGGAGACATATAATACACCTGCAAAGTGTGTTCCAAGTTTGTTTGTTTTTTAAAACAATAACAAAATGTGTATCATACTTTATATACTACTCTGCAGTCTTCCATTTTTCCTTAACAACATCATATGGACACCCTCTAGGTCCACAGATATAAATCTAATTTATTCTTTTGTAACAGCTGCAGAAGTTTCTATAATATATCTGTAAAATAATCTATTCAACTATTCCTCCACCGATACACTCAGATTGCTTCTAGTTTTTGTCACTATCAAAAACAACAAAATGCTTCAATATATATTGTGTACAAATATCTTTTTTATGTGCTGATTTTTCCCTTAATGGATAGAACCTAATAAAGAAACTGCTACATCCAGAAGGTATTTTATTTTAATACCTATTACCATATTACTTTCCAAAGAAGTCAAATGAACTCACACTTCCACAGCAATGTATGAAATGCCATTTCCCTGCGACCCTGTAGATACTGGACATTATAATACCTTTTAATTTTGGCCCAGATGATGTATGAATATTGCTATCTTATTGTATAATTTGCACCTTTCTAACTGTTAAGCAGGGTTAGAACATATGTACATATGCACATATTGGCCATCTGGATTTCCTGTCCTGTGGTATGCCTATTTAAACCCTTTGCCTATTTTCTACTGGATCATATGACGTTTCTCATCAATTTTTATGCTATATTTGTATATAAAGGGCATTAAATCTCTGCCTATCATATATGTTATATATGCATTGAAAATGTGATTTTTAAGTTAGGGGTTTCGTACTTGAATTCATTGAAACAATGTCATTAATGGTGGTTAAATTGCCAGGTAAATCCAAAGAAGCCTATTTAACATACTACCTAGCTCAAAAACTGTACATCTGCAATGAAAGTTACAGAAAGCAACAACAGTCATTAAATAGAAAATTAAAAGCAATGAAACACATCAATAAACTTTAAGTCATCTTCAATATGGTACTTGGGAGAAAGAAGATTAAAGAAAAACTAGGCACTGAATAAACACTGCTATAGTGACCCCAGAGGAAACTTCAGGGCATGTTCAGGAGCTTTAAAAGTTGGTGGGGGGCCTTCCCTGGTGGCGCAGTGGTTGAGAATCCGCCTGCCGATGCAGGAGACACGGGTTCGTGCCCTGGTCTGGGAAGATCCCACATGCCGCGGAGCAACTAAGCCCGTGAGCCATGGCCGCTGAGCCTGTGCTTCCGGAGCCTGTGCTCCGCAACGGGAGAGGCCACAACAGTGAGAGGCCCGCATACCGCAAAAAAAAAAAAAAAAAAAAAAAGTTGGTGGGACTCTTCCTTTTGAGGACTCTATGCTTAAAAATATATCTAAAGAAATCTCAAATGAAATCCTTTTCCAAAGTAAATTCTCATGTAATAAGAGGCAATTAGGACACTAGTAAAAATAAGGCAAGTCTTAAGGATTGGAGGCTTTGCTTCTCAGATTGTTTTTCAAGCACTGATGACTAAGTAAGGGAATCTGAGGTAACACCTCCCTGGAGGCATTTTGTGTAACCTCTTCACTAATTTATTAAAACTGACATGTAGCTGCAATGATTGTTCCACATTATCTACCCTGACACAAAAATGACATAGCTTTTCCATGCTATTCTGTCATTTATAACATTGATGAATTTCTCAAACCTCTTAAAATCATTTACAAACTAAAGAAAAGGTTCTTTCCCACCTAAAAAAAACTCTCATCCTGTTAATTATGCTCAAACTCACCATTTTGAGAGCACAATGCTATAATTCTTGCAGTAAATCTTTATGGGCCCTAATTGCTTAGATAAGAGTTCAGTGTGTCCAGTAAACCTTAAATGACCTCACATATAATTGGTTCACTGACTGCAACAAGAAGATTATGTAAGGAAGCAGAAATATAATTCTGAGGTCAGGTTTAAAGTCATCTCTTGAAAACTTGCTACCTTGGAGCACCACTTCATAAGTCAAACCTTGGAAGAAATACCAGCTTTGATACAATATCGTTTAACTTCAAGCACAAAAACATGAAGGAACCCCTTTTCAACAGCTGCCAATTTCAACTAAGCCTTGAGATTTGCTTTTCATACAAAAAGGCAAAAAAGCTTCATTATCCACTTCAACACTTGCAGGTAAGAGACTAGGGACTAAGATGATAAGTGGAAGTTATAATGGTCAAGGCGGGAGGTAACAAGACCTAGATAATAAAAAAAAACTAAAGAACAGTCCAACTCTTATGTCTATTATATGCCAGGCACTGGGCTAGATACTGGAGCTAAAAAGATGTCCTGCTGTGCCCAATGCTGTGAAGACAGAAACAGTTCACATGAGAAGCTGACAACTGACTACAAAATATAAGCATTCATTATCTCAATCAAGTGGTCAGTGAATTAAGAAATTTTACTTGGATGAGATAATACTGCTTTTGTGTGGTTTTTAGTTGAATTTTAGACTTCCACTTAAGAATACCTCCAGTCTATAGCTTCTGCCAGTTAGCAGGACTTCTACCATTCCATTAAATAGATGCTAAATCTGAATATCAGGGATCATAGTTCAACATTGTGACTTTTATTTCTTCATTACTAAAATACAAGACTGATTTTCAATGCTCTAAATAATAACTTTAATTAAGACAGAGATACAATAAAACTGCCATGCTTCAACTATTTCAACATTTTTCAATAATCCTTCACACTTTTAAATTCCAAGAGTTTTCTAACATCGCAGGACTTATTCTAAAGAAAGCTGCCAGAGACACTGTGGCAGACTATAAAAGAAAAGTCAAACGGAAGTCAGAAAATCTGGGTTTTGCTACTAATTAATTAGTCTTCTGACCTCTTTCTTGTGATCCTACTTTTCTGGCTACAAAATGAGTTCCAGAGAGGATAATCATTGCTAAAGTCCCTTTCCTTAACAAAAGTCTACCATTTTATGTTTCATTTCAAAATATTAAATATCCAAAAGGCAAAAAGCTAAAATGAAGCATAAATACAGGAAGGAAAGTAATAGGGTATCAAACTTCAACAAAACACCATTTCCAAAATATTTTAACATATTTAACATATTTTTTAAAATAACTCTTAGGGAGAAAAAAATCCATCAAATTTCTCTCATGGCCAAAACCCATAATCTCTAATCAGTCGTGTAATAGCAAGAATGAAGCTGTAATTTTCCCATTCTGGTAATAGTCCCTGAGAGAGGGAGAAAACGTTCAAAGAACTGTATTTGAACATAATACAGTAAATAGATGCATAAAAACATGTATATTATGTAATACAATATATCTGTCTAATCAATGTGTAGCAACCACATAGTACTTATGTGACTATGTGAGATTTTGGTTGAATTAGCTTGGCCACTTTTCCTATTTCAAGTTAACAAACGCCCAACAGTCTTTTTCTTACAAATGGCACAGTTGCTCATAAGAAATACTAGCAGAGGCAATATAACAATTTACTATTGGGTAAAACATATGCTATCATCCTCTTGATATATGGTAGGAACAATGACGAATGGATAGTAGGCACAAACCATCCAACTGATTTCAGTATAAACTCTCTTCTGATATATTTCAAAGGGTAAGCTACTAATAACGAAACACAAAAGAAATGAAAACTTTTGATTACATAAGAGATGCATGCAAACAATAATAAAAATTGAAAGTATGTAAACCAGAAAATGTTGCGGGCTTTTCTTTGTTTTTCTGGGGGGGGGGGTTCGTGACAATTTATGGGAGTTTTGCTATATTTAGGGACAGATACCTTTTACACTTTGGGACTTGGTCTGAGCCAGCCACTGTATTGTCCCTCAGTCATTTGCAAAGTATGAGAATACATTCATTCAAAGCACATGCTTATAAGTTTTTTAATTGATATTATTGCTAGGATCCCTTGAATTCTTGAAGCTAGTACAGACAGTCTTGTTAATTCTCTCACTGAATAAGAAGATCCTCAAAATTAGTTAAGTATCTGTGATTACGACAAAGTACTTCAGCAGACCCCAGACAAGACACCATGCCCTCTTAGTTGTTAAAAGAAGGGATGGATAGTGCTATCCCTTGTTGATAGCTATCAGGCAATGACCATGCTTCAGGTCTAGGTGAGACTAAAAAGGCCAACATTCTTTCCACACTGTAAATATGTTAAGTTTGATCTTTTTAAACTGAAGTGTATTTGAAGAGCCTACCAACGTTGGTGACCCTGCAAACAATCTAACTGAGGGCAAATTCAAAATTAAATCTAGCTGAAATATATTCCAGATTCATTTTTTAGGGATGAGACTGAATGAAGATGAAACTGTTTTTAGCATATCTCTTAAGCAGAATCACAACAGCCTTTAGTAATCCCTATACTCAATAGTGTCACAGGCATGGGATAATGGAAAATGAAAAGGAACAAGAATCAGGAGACTGGGGAAATGGTTGTATCAGGAACTCATATGTATTCAGCACTATGTGCCAGGCACTATCGAATATATTTCACATATGCTATTTGATTTAATCCTTACAATATATCAGTGAGGTTGAAATGATCATCCCCATATAGTCAAGGAGACTCAGAGCACTTAAATGACTATGGAAATTGACACATCTAAAAAGAAAGAAAGAAGGAAGGAAGGAGGGAAGGAGAGAAGGGAAGAAGGGAGGAAGAGAGAGAGAGGAAGGAAGGAAGGAAGGAAAGGAGGGAGGGAGGGAGGGAGGGAGGGAGGAAGGAAGGAAGAAAGAAGGAAGGAGGGAGGAAGAGACGGAGAAAGAAAGAAAGGGAGGAAGGGAGGAAGGAAGGAAGGAAAGAAACTCATACATCTAGAAAGTAGTACAGTCAAAATTTTAAACATAATTTCCCCCCACCAAGTAGTTGTTTCCCTACAGAACTCAAACTATATAGCACTTTTCTTATTGTCTATCAAGAGCAGATATTATTCTTCACATCTGAAGTTTATTATAAAAAAGTTAGATACATTCATAATGAGAAAAGACCCAGAAATCAGGAAAAATGAGTGGGTTTTTTGGTCAATTATCACATACCTATGACATGTAAGATGTTATAGATCTATTTTGTTAATTTTTCTCTAGACAAGTATAACAACTTGTTAAAGAATTAAGCCATTAGTCTCACCCCTGAAAAGAAAACCTGTCTATTAAAATAATATGATTAGGCATAACCATTAAATAATGAACATCAAAAATAAATATTCCTAACTCCCACTCCTAGTTAGGATGGCGAGAATTGCAAGAGAATTTCACTTCCAACGTAACAACCAGGCCAAACCAGTTAATCTACAAAAATCACAGTTTCTTAAAATCCATCATACAGCTAAGGATACAAAGAAATCTAAATGAACTAGATTATAGAAAGTAATGAGCCCTTTCAAGGAGAGAAGAGACCCACAGCTAACTTTCATCCCTGGTAGAATGGCAAGAGGAGGAAGAATCTGCCATAGATGTGTCAGGGTAAACAAGCTGAACTTTTAACAAACTATAATGGCCATACATGGGCTGGCATGATGAGAAGTCCCAGCAACAGAGAAAATCTGCACCTACCACCAACTCTTTCCCATCCACGTATTCAAGCATGAGAGATGAAAAATAAAAAGGAAAACTAGGGACTTCCCTGGCAGTCCAGTAGTTAAGACTCCATGCTTTCACTGCAGTGGGTGTAGGTTCCATCCCCAGTGGAGGAACTAAAGATCTTGCATGTGGGGCGGCGTGGCCAAAAAATTAGAAAAAAAAAAAAGGAAAACCAAATGGACATGGTAGAAATGAAATATATTAACTGAAATGAATGAATCATCAGATGGGACTAACACTGAACATACGAAACAGAAGAGAGAATCAATTAACTTAGTTATGGACAAAAAGTTACCCAAACTGATGACAGTTATTAACCCATAGATTCAAGAAGCTTAGAGAAACACAACAAAGATAAATTCAAAGTAAACCGTACCTCGGTACATCAAGCCAAACTTCTGGTGAAAAATAAAAAATAAAAAAAGAATCTTAAATGCAGATACAGAAAACAGACAAGTTACAAACAGGAAGAAAACAAAAATTATAGCTGACTTTTTATTAGAAACAATAGAAATCAGAAGACAATAAAATGATGTCTTTAAAGTACTAAAAGAAAAAAACTGGCATTCCATATCCAACAACAACAAAAAAAATGCTTTGAAAATGAAAGCAAAATAAACACAATTTAAGACAGACAACAGATGAGAGAATGCATATCTAGCAAACATACTAAAAGAAATGCTAAAAGAAATTCTTCTGGCTAAAGGGAAATGCTTTCAGATGATGTTTGCCTGAATCTGCAGAAAGGAATAAAAAGCAGTAGAAAGCATTAAAATATGGATAAATATTAAAAGCTTCTAAAACTATCTTCATTTTATACCTATATATTTATTTTATTTAAAATTCTATTATTGCTTAGAGCAAAAATAACAACAATAAATATCACTGTTTTAGCAAAAATGAAAATAAATATCATAGTGTTTTAGCATATATGGAATTAAAATATATGTTGACAATAGTACAAAGGGTATGTGATGTAAATGAAAGTATAGTATATATAGCTCAACAAACATCAGGTAGGAAAACTCATAGAGACCACATTCAGACACATCATAGTCAAATTATCAAAAGACAAAGACAAAGAGAAAATATCTTGATAGCAGAAAGAAAGGTGATTCATCATGCAGAGGGGATCCTTAGTAAAATTAATAACTGACTTCTCATCGGAAACTATGGAGACCAGAGGCAGTAAGATGACATATTCAAAGTGCAGAAAAGAAAAAACTGTCAACCAAGAATTCTTCAAACAATAAAGGTGAAATTAAGAAATTTCCAGACAAATAAAAACTGAGAATTCATCTCTAGCAGATCTGCCCTATAAAAAATACTAAAGAATGTCCTTCTTTCAGGCCAAAATAAAAGCACAGTAGATAGTAACTCAAATCCACACAATAGCATTCCAGTAAAGGTAACTGGAATATATGTAAATGTAAAAAATTTATGAAAAAATATATGTAAATATAAAAATATAAACATAGGGCTTCCCTGGTGGCGCAGTGGTTGAGAATCCGCCTGCCGATGCAGGGGACATGGGTTCGTGCCTCAGTCCGGGAAGATCCCACATGCCGCGGAGCAGCTGGGCCCGTGAGCCATGGCCTCTGAGCCTGCGCGTCCGGAGCCTGTGCTCCGCAACGGGAGAGGCCACAACAGTGAGGCCCGCATACCACAAAAAAAAAATAAATAAAATAAAATAAATATAAACATATTTTTGTTTGTAACTGTTTTCTTCTATCTGATTTAAAAGACAATTTCATAAAATGATCATTATAAACTTGTGTCACTAGATTTTTAATATATAAAGCTATAATTTGTATGACAATAATAGTACAAAGAAAGTAGACGGGAACAGAGCTATACTGGAACAAAGTTTTTATATACTATTGAAATTAAGTTAGTATTAATATGAACAAGTTTGTTTTAAGTTAAACTGTTAATTATAACCCCTAGAGTTACCACTAAGAAAATAACTCAACGGACTCCCTGGCGGTCCAGTGGTTAAGACACTGCACTTCCACTGCAGGGAGCATGGGTTCTATTCCTGTTCGGGAAACTAAGATCCTGCACACATATGGCATGGCCAAAAAAAAAAAAAAGCCAACAGCAAAAACCTCAAAAAAATACAGTAAAAGAAAAGTAGGACAGAGTGGAGAGGACAGATCGCAGAACCATTTAGGAGGTAGAGTCAATGGAAATTTGTATTGGATGAAAGTGAGATATTCTCCCTCAAGGAGCTCATTGTCTACTGAAAGAATCTGAGGAGTGAACAAAAAATTATTTTCTATTGTGCCCAATGACTGGAACATAGAACAGGAGAAGTACAGTGACAGATGAGGTTGAGACTAGATCATGAAAGGTAAGGATTGACCTTTGTTCCTAAGGTATTAGAGTGTTTAAGGAATTTTGATAAAAGAATTGACATGATTTTGAGCAGAGAAGTGATTGTGAGTCATTAGAGAAATTCAAATCAAAACAATAATGAGATACCACTTCATACCCATGAAGATGGCTACAATAAAAAGGACAGGGGCTTCCCTGGTGGCGCAGTGGTTGAGAATCTGCCTGCTAATGCAGGGAACACGGGTTCGAGCCCTGGTCTGGGAGGATCCCACATGCCAGGGAGGATCCCACATGCCCCGGAGCAACTAGGCCCGTGAGCCACAACTACTGAGCCTGCGCGTCTGGAGCCTGTGCTCCGCAACAAGAGAGGCCCGCGCACCGCAATGAAGAGTGACCCCCGCTTGCCACAACTAGAGAAAGCCCTCGCACAGAAACGAAGACCCAACACTGCAAAAATAAATAAATAAAAAGGACAGACAATAATAAGTGTTGAAGATATCGAGAAACTGGAACCCTCGTACATTGCTTGTGGGAATGTAAAATGGTACAGCCTCTTTGGAAAACAGTTTGATAATTCCTGGAAATGTTAAACAGAGTTACCATATAACCTAGCAATTCTAATCCTAGGCACATATCCAAGAAAACTGAAAACATATGTCTGTATAAAAACTTGTATATGAACATTTATAGCAGTATTATTCATAATATCCCAAAACTGATGAATGAACAAAAAGTGGTATATCCATACAAGTGAACACTATTTAGCCATGAAAAGGAATGAAGCAACTGATACATGCTACAACATGAATGAACCTTGAAAACATTATAAGTGAAATAAGCCAAACACAAAGGCCACATATTATATGATCCCATTTATATGAAATGTTAAGAATAGGCAAATCCAAAGAAACAGAAAGTATATTAATGATTGCCGAAGGCTAGAGGGGCAGCAGGGGGAAGAGGAGGAGGAGGAAACAGGGAGTGACTGTTAATGAGTGTGAGGTTTCTTTTTGACTTGATGAAAAATGTTCTAAAGTTAGGTAGTGGCATGGGTGCACAACTCTGTGAATATGCTAAAAACCACTGAGTTGTACACTTTAGAAAGGTGAATTTTATGGTATACGAATTGTATTTCAATAGAGCTGTCATAAAAAAAAACACCATGATGAGTTACCATTTCACACCTTGTAGAATGAGTAAAATCTAAAAGACTAGAAATACCAAGGATGGCAAGGTTGGCAAGGATGTGGAACACTGCTGTTGGTCAAAGGGTAAAATAGTACAACTACTTTGGAGAACTTTTTGGCAGTGTTTAGTAAAGTTAAACAGGCATCCACACTATGACACATCAACTCCTTGTTATTTATTTAAGTGAAAACTTATGACTACAAGACTTCTACAGGAATGTTCACAGTACCTTTTTCATAAAAGTCCAAAAAATGGAAACCATCCAACTGTCCATCAACAAAAGAACAAATAAATTATGGTATATTTATACAATGGAATATTACTCAGCAGTTAAAAGCAAGCTGATTGGTACAGGAATATGGATGAACCTCAAAATTATTCTCGGTGGAAAGAAACCAAATACACCCACACAAAAAAACTATACTATATGATTCTATTTATAGAAAGCTGAAGAACGAATTAAATTAGCAAAACTAATCTACCATGGGAGAAAATAGAACAGTGGCTTCCAGAGCAGGAGAGAAAGAGAGCAGGGAAGGGGCACAAGAGAACATTCAGAGGTGAGGAAAACAACCTTGGTGGTTATACACATTTATAAAATTGTCAAAACTAATCAAAATGAATACTTAAGATCTGTGCATTTTATTAAGTATAAATTTTATTTCAGTTGAAACAGAAACAGTAATATGTGGAAAAATAAATATTTTACTGAAATATTCATGGATAAAGTGATACAAAGTGATAAATTCATAAAATAAATGATTAGTTCTTACGGTAGTTCTGTGGCACAAGTTCCGGGCTCTTAGGCGTTTTCAACTTGTAGGATACATCTCCAATATTAACTGTATCACCTAAAAAGAGAATACAGAAACACAACCATTACAAGAGACAAGTAAGAAAACAACACACTATGGCTTTTGCAACAATGATTCTCCTGACCTACAGAGAGGGATGTGTGTACCACAGATCTGTCTGTGTTGGGCATCCATAGAAACACCTGTCTATGTCAGGCACTGTGCTGTACAACTAGTATCCATAGTATAAGTTATATATATAGAGAAGAAGTGTCGGTGAAATTCACTTTTTAAACGCTATTTTAGCAAAAAAGGTGAAATACTACAAAATATATTAACCAGCTTTACTTTCTCATTAATAGCAATACTAATAAAGTCAACAATACAAAAGGATGCATTTTTGTTTAAGATCGCCCAAAGCACCCATAAGGTGTACCTTTAACATGTATTTGCAACCTGTTTACATCTTTATAGGTTCTTATTTTTACTACATACAACTTCAGGTTCTCTAGCAACATAACTCCCAAATTTAACATTTCTAGATACATGAAAAGAGCAACGCTCCAGTGGCATATATGCCAAGAATTCCTACATGAAACAAGCAAAACAGAGCAAAAGCTCTCAGTCACTTCTACATGGTTCTAATTTTTTTAAAGTAACATTAATTTCTGGTTGATCTTCTAAAGTGCAGGAGTGAACCAAACAATCTCTGCTTTGCTCTCTCCAACAGCAAAATAGACATATTGATCCCATCTGCAACTGGAACTTCACTTGGAAAGGGGTCAAAAACACTTTTTACACAGAAAAAGTAGCTGTGTAAAACACATCTTTCAACACTGCCAGATTTGAGCTAGTGAGGTATCCTGGAGAATAAGGCCTTAAATGATGGTACTAACAACAGCCAACACTTGTTGAATGATTACTATCTTCTAAGTCCTTTACACATTCCCCAAATATGTGAGACAGAGACTTTATAAATGAGGAAATTTGTAAATCTACGGAAAAAAAAGTTTTTATAGATGAAGAAATATATCACAGGTATGTGGTAAATTAAGAGATAAGTAGAAACATTGTGTAAAACACAGGTATAATTTCTAATACAGAATGCACATACATTTAGAGTGTAAATCAAAGGAATTTTCCTCTGAATTGGTCTAGACATCAGCTAATACTTACTGAGTACCAGCTATTTGGCAAATACTATTATAGACATATTTATTTATGTTATTTCATTTAATCTTGACTCTAAGTAACCCATGGTTCCTGTGAGCTATTTCACAGACCTACTGTAACAGAAACTCCATCTCAAACTAGGTTAGTATGAAGACATTGGGTTTTTGTTACAGAGGTTCTATGAAATACCTCACAGGAAGCATGGACCCATCATAAAGAGACCTAGGCTCAGAAACTAGCCCACAGTATGTTAGGGAAGGCAACAGGAAGCACAGTCAAAGTCACACCCCGGGATAAACTCACTGAGATATCACCCCAGGCACCATTAGATCCATACTGTGGGACAACACAGTCAGAGGACAACTTTTTCCCCCATTTTATTTTGATATTTCTCAAACCTGTAGGAAAGTTGGAAAAACACTACCTTAAGATGCAAAAGGCATGATTCTTCATCCTTAAAGTCTTCAGATATATCTTCTAATAAAAAGGACACTGCCATAAATACACTGTTCCTGCAGCCTTTGCACAACTCCCTCATGACTCAAAGTCATGGGCAGGAACATTGAACCGGCCAATCCTATGTCATTAGCCACAGCTTGGCTGCCAGGGTACAGGTAGCAGGAAGAGCTAACCACTGTGACTTCTGGAGTGGAGTCAGAGCCCTGCGTCCAATCACAACTAACTCCACAGGGATTCCACCACTCTCTCTCTCTCCTTGCCCTCTCACCTCCTCTCTTTTCCTCCTACCTCATTATGACTCAAGTCTTCTTCACCTTTTCTTCCTCTCCTCCTCAACTTCCGATCACTGGGTGCGGAGGCCCGGTTCTAGCCTCTTTTCTTTTATATCTATAACCTCTCCTTGATGAGCTCATCTAGTCTTATGCCTTTAAGTGCAACTAATATGTTGCTTGCTCCCAAGTTTATATCTCTAATCCAGACCACAGAACTCGAAGCACGGACACCAACAGACTCTGAGGTGCCTAATGGTCAGCTTCAAGTTGACATGTTCAAAACCGAACTTCTCATCTGTGTGTGTTCCACCCACTGTATTCCCCAATTCTACTAATGGCAGCTTAATCCTTCCAGCTTCTCAGACCAGAAATTTTAGAGCCATTGTTAACTTTTCTCTCCCACCCCCCATCAGAAAATTGTAGTGACCCTGTCATTAATATATATGTAGTATTGCCCACTTCTCTCTACATCCTCTACCACCACAATGCTGACCCAAGCCAGGTAGGGGTTTACTACTTAAATTCATTTTCTCATTTAAACAGCATGACCTCTCACTCCCTACAGACCTCCTGTCTCAACGCTTGCACCCTACAGTTAATTCTCAACAGAGCAGCCACAGTGATCATAAGAAAATAGGAATCGAGTAATGCCAGTCCTCTGCTCAACCCCCATCTTTGCATTGGCCTAAAAGGCTATTTCTGATCTGGCACCCCATTTCCCTTCTGAGCTCATCTCCTACTAGTGTCCTCCTCACTTATTCTACTCCAGCCACGTGGGTCTCTTCGCTACTCCTTGAGCATGTCAGACATATACTCATTTCAGGCTTTTGCACTGGATCTTCCTACTAACTGAAATGCTTTTCCTAAATATATCCATTATCAATCAGGGGTCAAGCAAGACACTGATAGTCCGTTCAAAATGAATAACTGAGGAGAGAAAAATAAAGGAACCATTTATGAAGGTATGGGCAGAGTTTGGGAAAACCAATAAGGACGGTGCAGTACCCTGGGACTAGCAATAACAGAAAGCCATTACCACCACTGGGCCTGAAGGGGCCACAGGAGAGCAAGGAGAGTGAGTGAGTGTATTTAGAATAACTCCTGAAAGGAGCTGTGACCCTTTGTGGGGGAAGACATCAAACCTAAGGTGGTGACTGGCAAAGAGGGAGCTGGGGAATAAACATGAAGCAAAAACTGACAGAACTGAAAGGAGGAAGAGAAAAATTCAAAATCATATCTGGATATTTTACTATATCTCTCTCAGTAAGTGATGGAAGAGCAGAAAAAAAAAAGAAGGATATAGAAGTAAAAACAATCAGTTCTTGGCCTTTTGGCTAAGACCAAGTGTAGAAGTAAAGATCTGAAAACCTTATTAACCACTTAACCTAAATGACCTTTACAGAACACTACACCCAACAATGGCAGAATGCATATTCTTTTTAAATGCACATGAAACATTCATCAAACTAGATCTTCGGCTGCACCATAATGCAAGTCTTAATAAATTTCAAAGGACTAAAATCATACAAAGTATGCTTTCTGATCAAAATGGAATTCAACTAGAACTTAGTACCAAAAAGATAACTGGCAAATCTCTAAACATTTGGAAATCAAGAAACAGGCTTCCAAAAAACCCAAAGAAGAAATCACAATGGAAATTGGACTCATTAAGAAACAAGGCAGTGATCAATTAGCCATGTCTGCTGTAGGCAAAGCGGAAAAAGACATTCATAGGGGTTAGACATTTGCCCTCCCTGCCTCAAATGCTTATGTTCTTGGCCATCTGCTGTTACCATGTTACACTTGACTAAGTCATCTAATCCATACCCATAGCCCACATTTGACCTCTGTACAATTCAAGTCTTATATGTCTACTTTGGCTCAGATCTCTCTCCCGAGTTCCATACCTCTCAGTAGCCTGTTGGACACTTTACTTTGATATTCCAGAGACACCTCAAATTTAACATGAGAAACACAGAACTCTACATTCTGTGTGTGTTGTCCAACCAACTCCAACCAGCTCTACCTCTTGTATTCTTATCTCAGGAACTGATGCTTTATTCCCTTGACCTAGAAGACCTTCCACATCTCTCACACTTTTCCTTCACACAAGTACTCCTCGGATATCTTCATCTCCCCACTGAATCCACCCTAACTTTTCCTTTTGCACCATCTCCACCTCACTCAAGAATTGATCACTCCATTCCTGTCCTTCTGCATAGTATCTGGCTCATCCTTCTGTAATAGCATTTCTCACACTGTACAATTATTGATTATGGCTCCTTTACATTAAGAGTCTTTAAATCAGGGTACACAAGGACTTTCCAAGGGGACAGAGCATGGCAGCCTGAAGGGGATCAGTTTTCAGATCTTCATTTCCATGTGTTCTTCCCTAACATTGACCTGACTGAGAATGGCCCTACAGGCTCTCCATCCCCACGGGTCTTTCCAGGAGCCCTTCTCTCACTTAGTTTACTATAGTGAACGGTGCGTTACTCCAGGGGACCAAACAAAGGGGCATATTGAATTATGGTTGAGGAGAAGTCTGCTTTCAAAAGTATTCAAATCAACATACACCTGCCTAGGAATGCTCTTTCCATCTCATATAGTTCTACTAAAAGTGAAGAGTAGCTTTGGAACTGACCAGAGTAGTTTGGCCTGGGTTGGCGTGTGTCAGATACAGTATATTGCAGAGTGAGGAAGTGTGAGTATTGTCAAATAATCCAAGATGGGAGAGCTCAGAGAACAAAGTAAAAAAAGCTTCGAAAACTGGCTTTTCACGACCTTAAAGGTAAGCTATTTTTTCAGCTTTTCTCATTTCTTATCTTGAGAAAATGCTATTCACAGAAAAAAAAAAAAAAGGCACCTCTGAACATCTGAAGCAGTACACATTATTAATACTGATTCATTTTAATGTAACTGAAATAGGTTTCAGCACTACCAAATTTTTCACAATACACTGGATAAAAAGAACAGAGAAAACTTTTAAATGTTTCAGATCAGACGTATATCTTTCAGAAAGGTAGATAGGGCTTCCCTGGTGGCGCAGTGGTTGAGAGTCCGCCTGCCGATGCAGGGGACACGGGCTCGTGCCCCGGTCCGAGAAGATCCCACATGCCGCGGAGCGGCTGGGCCCGTGAGCCATGGGCGCTGAGCCTGCGCGTCCGGAGCCTGTGCTCCGCAACGGGAGAGGCCACAACGGTGAGAGGCCCACGTACCGCAGGAAAAAAAAAAAAAAAAAAGGTAGATAAAAAATTATTCTCAAACAAACATCATCATGAAATATTCATTATATATATATATAATATAGTCATTCCTCATCTTATAAAATGTTATTTTCTAACTCTTATAATGAAAAGGTTATAAACTAGCTTCTGAACCAAATAGTGCTCTGTTCCACTAAATACAATGTCAAAGATTGATCATGAGGTCTAAAGAAATGGATGAATTTATTACTGATTGTTAAACATGATTTCTATTTAATTGTTCTCTAAGGCCCATAAACAAAGTTCATTACACATTCAATAAAGTAATATCATGACTTCTGCCACAGTCCTCTTTACATAAATAAATTCTTTTATAACTATATTATATTACTTTACTATACATTAAAGAGCAAAACTATATTATCATATATTATGAAATAAATAATTTAAATATGTAACCACGAGATTCCTTTATTCTTGGCTTTACTGCCTTTAGTAATCTAGCCTTCAAAATGTGTCCCATAATTTTTCAGTGGTTTTTATAACATTTCTTAAAATATGCACTAACACATTCATTTGAATTGAAAAGGAAAGGGCTTCCCTGGTGGCGCAGTGGTTGAGAGTCCACCTGCGGATGCAGCGGACACGGGTTCGTGCCCCGGTCCGGGGGGATCCCACACGCCGCGGAGCGGCTGGGCCCGTGAGCCATGGCCGCTGAGCCTGCGCGTCCGGAGCCTGTGCTCCGCAACGGGAGAGGCCACAACAGTGAGGGGCCCACTTACCGCCAAAAGAAACAAAAAAAAAAAGAAAGGGGAAAAATAGCCATTTGATAAATTTTGGTGAAGCCTTTTTAGTGAACTTCCCAGATATTGAGGCGGAATGATTCTATTGGCTGGGTCAGTGACTTTACTTGCAAGTCAAGTGGTTTCCAATTCTTTGCCATGAACAAAATGAAAAGGCTATAATCAAGTTGCCAGTTTATAGATCATTAAAAATATCATTTTTAATAATAAATCAACATATTTTTGACTTAGAAAGTCTGCAAAAAATTGAGTGATACTGCTATATCAAAATTCTTTATACTCCAGCAATAAATTAGGGAATATTAATTACAGTAATTTATAGTCAACTGGGAAAAAGTGCTACTCATGTTATTAATAGGTATGTTTCCACAAAATTTTAGTTAAGACAATTTGAAACATATTGATGTTCTTTTGAACAATTGTGCTCTAATAATTATGATAGAAACATTTTAACATTTAGACATTTTTCATTGCAGAAAAATATGATAAAGATAAAACTTTCAAAAATAAGAATATATTAAGATAAAATTATGAGAAGTGTAATTGCAATACAAATCAAGGAAATAAAGAAATAACATACATTTTCTGACAGTTAAAGATGAGCTTTTTATCTATTTTCAGAAAGAGATGGTAGCTAACAAATTACTAGGATATTCTGATTCCATTTGTGAACCAAAATACTGCCTGCCATGTCAGTAAACAAAGGACATTGCAGCCATCAAGCCATCACGTTACAGCCACCCCAAAGGTGAGCCCTGAGTGAGCTCAGGATAAAACCAAAATGCCATCCCGGACAGTGCACCCTGAGGAGACTTAGGATAAGAAAGCACAGGATACTGGCCCTAAATATCTGAGGTGCATTTCAAAGGAATGATTTCAATGAGCCCAGACTTTGTATCTTCTCATACATAGAAAAGCGCTAAATTCCTTAACTTGAGATATCTGATTTTCTTTAATTAACAGTAATCTTTTGATGTTCCAACTACCTGGTCTTTAATGAAAAAACTCCTATATATCCTGGTTCCCCCCTTGTCTCTTGGATGAAGCAGTCCCAGGTTATCTGAGATCCTGTGTTCCAGGCTTGAAGTCTTCAAACTGTCCACCAAATTAAACATAACTCAACTTCTGGGTTGTACATTTTTTTTAGTCGACAGTTTGGGCAACCAATTACGAAGGGACCCAGAGCATACTTCTCTCCTTTGCCTAAACTCTACAAGGATCCAGAACCTTGATACCAGAAGAGGCCTCTTGTGCCCATCCGCCTCCTCAGAGTCCAGACAAATCTGGGTCTCTCCTGGTTCTAGGATCTCCTGTTAATGGCTGATGATCCTGAGTTGCATTTGGCGGTTTCTAACAGGTACCTGGCTTCCCAACTGAAAGACATTAGGGAGTGACCCCCCTAATCTAAAGGTATTAGTGCAACAGGGAAGAGCCAAATCTGACTATATGTTGAATCTGTTTTACTTTAACCTTTGCTTTCCGCTGCTTTTGTTCACTAAAAGGATGCTGTCTATAAGCAATGGACTGCCTCATGGAACCCTGCCCCTCTGCCGAAATGTTAAACCAAAGTGCCTTTGTACATCCTGACCCTGTCCACCTGCGGATGGCTGCAAGAAAGAAGAAATTAACACGTCCCCTCCCCAAGGCTGGTCATTCCAGGGGACAGCTGCAAATCTTATGGCCTTTTACATTATTTCCTCATCTCCTCCCCCTCTCTGTTCTATAAAAGAAACTGGCATCCAAACCCCGATAAGATGGTTTTTCGGAGACATTAGTCCGCCATCTTCTTGGTCTGCCGGCTTTCTGAATAAAGTCGTTATTCCTTGCCTCAACACCTGTCTCCGATTTATTGGCCTGTCATGCAGCGAGCAGAGTGAGCTTGGACTCGGTAACATTAGGGGAGCCTGGTTGAAAAACACTGGGAGACCCCCCTAATTGGAAGACATTAGGGGAACCTGGGATTTGCTCAGTAAAGGAAACCAAGAAGTCTGAGCTGAGAGGTTGGAGAGGAGGCTGACCTGACATCTTTAAAGGGGCATCAGAAAGCCAACCTCCAACTAATACGCCAGCCAGATCACACTTGAAGGTACCTAAATTATACTAAAAGAGATCTCAACCTTAAATGGACAAGTTGGGCTAATTTGTGTGTGTGTGTGTGTGTGTGTGTGTGTGTGTGTGTGTGTGTGTGTATGCAGTTAAGTTAAAAAGCCAGTTTGACAAAATATCTTCTCAGAATTCTGACCTTAAACAAAAGCCTTGTAGAGGGAACTGGCATTTCTCTTCCTGTGTCTTTGAGATGTCCATCAAATTTAAACATGTAATTAAAGCTAACTGAAATAATAACATAAACATTTCAGTATACAGTAGGAAAGTAGAATGTGTGTTTTTCTATAAAGAAGATATTAGAAATGGAATTGCATTTTATTAAGGGAAAAGAAAGTAAGTTTATCTTAGAGCTGGTTCTTTCTGGATGGAAAAAAATAAGGGACAAACTAATATGGATACAGAAAGTGATGGAAGGTTTGTGGATGGTCAGGATTGGCTAGGTTTAAAGTTAATTAAGTAAGTGAATTTTGTTGTTAAAAGTAAGCTGGTGCAAGACTAGATTTAATTTTCTCTCTCCAAATTCTTGATGGTTTATTGCAACCAGTTACACTAATTGTTTTAATTTGTTCTTTGTTTCTAAACTGTTTATGCTTTGTGTCTCCCTGCTGCAGTATGACTGCCAATGTTACTAGCTGTATTACTTACATCCTGTCTATTTTATAAGATTCTTGTCTCTTACATTACCCAATGTGTAACCAGGACTCCAACAAAATTGATAATGGCTAAACATCTTGAGGAATTAGATCACATTTATAACTCTACATAGAATAATTGTAATAGTGTAATTCTAGGTATGGGAAGAAGCAACAAGAGAAAATATCTCCTGGAGCATAACAGACTAGTAAGACAGAGGATCCAGAGAATTTTAAATTATCAACAGGGCCTAATCCAGAAAGTAGCACCTGGAGTTGCATATCAACAAGAATCTTTGCCTGACCTAGGAATGAGCATTCCTAGCAACATGGGACAAAAATTGGTCATGAAATGTCTTCCAAATATTGGTCAAAGTTGGGCCAGAGAGACTGTGAACTAAAATACTGGCTGCCATATCAGTAAACAAAGGATGTTGCAGCCATCAAGCCACCACATTACAGACGCTCCTAAGGTGAGCCCTGAGGGAGCTCAGGATGGAAACAAAATGCCACCCCGGACAGTGCACCCTGAGGAGACTTGGGATTAGAAAGCACAGGATACTGGCCCCAAATACCTGAGGGGCATATCAAAGGAATGAACCCAGACTTTGCACCTTCCCATACATAGAAAAGCGCTAAATTCCTTAACTTGAGATAAATCTGGTTTTCTTTAATTAACAGTAATCTTTTGATGTTCCAACTACCTGGTCTTTACTGCAAAATCTCCCATATATCCTGGCTCCCACCCCCCCACTCCCTTGCTTCTTTGGAGCAGTCTCTCAGAGTTATGAGATGATGTGTCCTGGGCTTGAAGTCCTCAGAAAGTTCACCAAATAAAACATAACTCTCAACTTATAGGTTGTGCATTTTTTTCAGATGACACATGTAAAAGATACATTTTAAAGAGTATTGTAACAATTTTTGTGTCAAATGTCAATATTTACAACACAATAGAAACAACATGCTCTTCAATTATTCATACTTATCAGGGAAATTTCTAGATATCAACCTACAAATATATAAAGGGATATATATTTGCAAAACCCTTTTAGGAGATAAGTGAGAAAAACATTTGAAGACCACCAGTCTATAAGACTATAGCATTTTGTTGGCCAAGTCTATGTTTTAATCACCTTTGTATTCCCAGTGCCAAAAATAATACCTCAAACCAAGCAGGTATTCAATAAGTGAATATGTGAATGAATGATTACAGTTTCTAATTAGATATTGTTTCCTTAATTAAGTATTGTTTTAAGTCCTGGTTCACTTAATTTGATACTGTTTTCTTAATTAAGTATTGTTTCAACCCCTTGTTTTCTGTATTCTTTGAGAATAGCCCATCTTCCAACATGCTCAGAAATCAAGTCATTTTAAAAAAAATAAAACTGAACCAAAAATGTAGAAAAAAAAGAAAAGAAATCAAGTCATTTATTTGTAAAGGATTCATATAAGTGAGGTAGTGTAAGTATTAATCTAAAGGAGAATGACGATACTTATACAACAGGTAATACAATTTAGGCAAAAGAAACTAACATATGCCTCTCTTCAAATAAACCAAATAAATACTTTGGTCAAGTGCAATCATTTTTTTAAAAGATTTTAGTAATAAGATACTCATAATGGAAATTGTTAGAATAACTAAGAATGATTTAACAAAAAGTACAAATTGTTATAGAAAAAGCTGCTTAACATTTAATTACATTTATTATTACAAATAACGCAAAAAGGCAAGCCCACGTAACTCATAACGGATTAACCTTAATCCGTGTACAATACACAAACTGTCACATAACTACTACTACCAATAAATTAAGTTATGTATTTTATTCAAGCATGGAAAATATGGACTTGAAAATTAAAAACCCTGAAAAGAATCAAAGAGTTTCCAAATGAAATCAAATTTAAGGCCATTTTTAAAGTAACAAGGTTTGATTTTTATCTTGTAATTATCTTGTAATTTTATCTTGTAATTTTTATCTTGTAATCTTGTAATTATCTTAATTTAAAGGGATTTCCCAAAAGTTTACAGGAAAATAATTTCTATATTCAAGATAATAATTAATATATCTTTTACATAACACTTTTACAAACCTGTTCGGACATTACTCACTTGATTTTTAGTGGATAGCTGTTTTGTATTACATGCCCAATATTCTTTCCCCTTTTGACAACAGAATCCTTCTCTCCAGTGAGGAACCCACCCAATTTGGTTTGGGTAGTTTATACCACTCCTCCCAACCTTTACCCCTGCATCCAGAAATGAGTACCCTGCACAAGCCTTGCCAGAACATTCCACTCTCTGACCACAGTGGTTGTTTTAGAGATGGGCCTGTGATCCAAGCTTGGCCAATAAGATTTCTCGCCAGGATTTTTCAGAGCTCACAGGAAAAGATGTTCTCTCTTCTTCTTACATTGTGAACTGTAAGGAGAGTCAAAGTCTGGGGCTGTCAGTAAGGCTGTCACTGCTACCAGCTAAAGAAAGCCTGCCAGACATTGAAACCAATACTGCAAAAAGTAGATCCAATAAAGGAAGAGTGGAGACTGGGGGAACCATGGGGAAAGACAGAGAGAGCCCAAGCCCTACAGATGTTCTAATATCCGGCATCTAGTCCAGCCTGAAGCCATTGGACCTCCCACCTATGTGAACCAATCATATGCTCTTCTGTGCACATTTCTGTCACTTAAAACCTAATGACTGCTGACTAACACAACAATTTTTGTAAGGTAAAGGCAGGCAAAGCAAGTGTAGCTATCCCTATTTCACAAAGAAGATACTCAGAGAGGAATATATAACATTTTGATCCTGAGGATATTCTGAAAACAAACATTTTAATCAGAATAATACTAGCATTCATAAATTTTCATCAAGTAAGTTAACTTTTGAGAAAAATTAAGCCAAAAGAACTCCTTGATCAATTTTTATAGAGCACATTTTAATTTTATTTAAGGAATTATTTTATAGTGAGGATTTATCAATCACATTTTTTGTCCATATAGAATTTCACCAATTATATCTTCTGCAACTCTGTTTTCCTTTGTGGCCATCAGCATGGACTGAACACCAAAAAGATTTTGCTCTTTCTTCAGTTTTTAATCAATAAAAAATCTTTTAGAATATAGCTTTGTCAGAGTTTTATTTTGTATTGATAGTTTCTAATAAGACTTTAAGTTTTTTATAAGATTCATAATTTTTATTTAGTTCCTGGCTAACCAAGGAGAAATATGGGTATTTCCCTCAGATATTTCAAAGCTGTTCTATTGTCAAAATCTTTACCAACCTCAAAAATGCTTTTCTTAGTTACGTATTTCAGGCACATCTGTGGTAGTCCTTCTCCTAAAATGGGAGATGCTTAATATTTAATGCCTTCTGAACTGCAAACTACAAATTAAGTTGATGAATATACACTCCTTAGGACATTCGACTCTGAAGTGGACTCACAATTCAATGACTTGTAGCTTTGAACTAAACCAACCAAAGAAGTTGGTTTAGTTGAGGGTTTCTCAACAGCCTGCACAACTGACATTTTGGGCCAAATGATTCTTTATTGTTAGGGGCTGGCCTGTGCATTGTAGAATGTTTAGCAGATTCACTGGCCTCCACCCACTAGATACCAGTAGCACCCCCTTCTTCCTGGTTAGGACAACTAAAAAATGCCTTCAGACATTGCCAAATGTCCCCTGGGGAACGGGAATTACCCCTGGTTAAGAACCCGTAAGTGTCACCATTGTTTTTTTTTTAATACAAAACTTAGACCCAAGAGAAAACCAAATATATCAGCAATTTCCAGGCTAGTCTTCATGTTCCCAATAAGTTGTTTGTCCAGAAATTTATTAGGTTACAACTGTTCTGGGATTTTACTGCTAAATTCTTTAGTACACAAAAGCCACAATGTCCTCAGGGTCAAAATAGCCTACTGCAGGTTCAAAGTAGTTAATAATTTCCCCAAAGTTCAATACCTAGTAAATACAGAGCTAAGACCTGCACACACACACAGAGTACAGTTTTTCCCTTTACACCATATTTCTGAATTGAAGCAGGAGTTCTATGTTTCCCTTCCCCAAAGTCATTAGTTCTATTGTAACCCAAGGATATAATCTTAAAGTTACAAAAATACATATGGATGGATGTTTATTGCACTGTTTATATATTTAAAAATAGAAAACCTGAATGTCTAAGCACGGGAAACTGGTAAAATAAATTATATGGATAAATGTGTGAACTTAATGCCTATTTAAAATGACCATATATAGCAATATTTACCACTATGTTAGTACGTTAACAATAATGGCTAAGTGAGAATAAACTGTAAAACATACATGATTCCATTTTTTAAAAAGAAATATGTATTTATATAAATGCACATTATATATATTTTTTACAAAAACTGATAGTAACACACACAAAAAAATGATAATCATGAATTTGCATGGAAAGATTATATTTTAGGGGATTTGTCTGTATTTTTCACTACAATGAACATAGATTTCTTGTACAAAAAGTATCAATATTTTTAAATATTTCTATAAACAAACTTATACACAAAAGTCAGAAAGATAAAATAGTGAACCCCTTTAATAATAATGGTGTAAAAGGATGGCACTCAGTGTGTCACAGTGGATTTATAGAGTTATGTTTCCAGATTTATCATTTGATCTTAATCTATGGTATATCTGAGCCTGTTTGACATCAGAATCCTACTGAACTAATTTGGCTCCTTCTGTGAAAGCACCACAATAATCGTTATGAAAACTCTTTGCAGGGAATTCCCTGGAGGTCCAGTAGTTAGGACTCTGCACTCTCACCTGGGTTCAATCCTGGGTTCAATCCCTGGTCAGGGACTTAAGATCCCACAAGCCGCGAAGCTGTCCAAAAAACAAAAAACAAACAAAAAAACCCCAACTCTTTGCAGTAGCTAACCTCCTTGTTAACCGCTTTGTTCCTAAAACCAAGAGACAATACAACCAATTGAAGTGTAAAGAGATATAAAGAATTTGCAAATTATGGATGTTTAGACTATCTAATAGCAAAAGATAAAAAGCAGTGGGTTTGGGGAATTTTTTTTTTTTTTAAACAAAATGACCCTCTCTTCCCTCTGCTTCTGAGGCTTTATAAAGCTCCTATCTTGAAAGCCAACAAGGCAATTCCAGGCTCTCCTGCTCCCTCTCTGTATGAACTGGAAGATAATAAGCCACTGAATACTTCTTAGGTACAAAGAGTTGTCATGCACAAAAAGGAATATAAAGATAAATAAGACATACATACAGCCCAGGAGAGATAAGAATAGTATATAATTTGTATCTGTGTTGTTTTTTTCCAAACTACTAGGAAGCAAGGTCAATTACTTTCAGAGAGGTGAGTTACTAGTCACATGTCTTGAGTGCAGCTGAGAGCATCTTTCCAATCTAAACTGTAATTCGTTACAGCATAATGCTATTTGTGGTTTACATCTGTCTGTGTGTGACATCTGGTTCAAAATGGGACACTTCAACCTTGATGGCCAATGTTATGTCCCAGGGAAGCCCAGAACTTGCCTCCTGTTTACCTGGCTCACAGCTGTTCTTACTTGAGTCCAGATCTCTGGTGAATTTTCAGGTACATTTATCCACAGCCCTCATACCTTCAACCCTGAGAATCTTTGCAAGGCAGGTAGGGTTAACATAATTTACTACATGTGGTGTCATGCTAAGTGACTGAGCCCAATAAGTTAATATGTTGTTTGTAATGTGTACATGACTCTCACATTTGAAGCAAAGCCTGTACTTTGATTTGCTGGACATACCACAAATTTTGAAGCCGTGTCTAATGTTTTTATAATCAACATGTATTATTCATGTATAAAGAACATTTTTCTTTTTAAAGTTCCCATGAATTAACCCTGCTCCATCAGCCTACCTAGCCAGTTCTCACAGTTCAAACCTAAAAGGAACTGGTTTCATTTCTTCTAAAGCCAAGGAAACAATAAATCTCACACAGCTGAAAATAACATACACTAAGAATAATAAAGAAGCTAATTTTTATTGAACATTAATATGTGCCAGGGATTGTATAAACTAAATCCTCACAACAACCCTATCAAATATACTTTCCTTATCCTCATTTTACAGTTAAGGAAACTGGGACACAAAATTAAGTAACCTACCCTCAAATCCCCATACCTATACGGTGCAGAAATGGCCTCCAACTCAGACTCTTCACTCCAAAGCACGAGTTATAGATTATGCTACACTTCTACCATTGACCTCTGCCTTCTAGGACAAAGGAGAAACTAACAAATAAAAAACTCAAAGACTAAAAAACAAACGAACAAACAAACACCCTAGAAGCATAATAATTGATAAAGGGTCAAAATCTCAAATCACAACCCTATACAGGAAAAAGAAAAAAAATTGTTTAATGAATGAATGATGAAATGGATGGGACTTAAACTCCCTCACTTCTGACAAGGAAAATTATTGGGATGGGAGAAACTCCCTCACTTCTGACAAGGAAAATTATTGGGATGGGAGGCGCAAGAAGAACCATGAAACTAGCAATCTCAGGTGAATACCTCCATTATTCTAAGCAATGACTGACAAAATCTTGCCTAGAATCACTTAGCCATTCACGTGGAGCAACAACATACATCCCTTCCCTTAACCAACACAAATGCTCTAACTCCAGCGCGCTCACACACACACACACACACACACACACACACACACACACACACACACAGATCCCTAAAACTATCTCAGATAGAGCCAAGAAATACTGCGCTTAGAAATCAGAGCTGGGAATTCCCTGGTAGTCCAATGGTTAGGACTCTGCGCGTTCACAGCCTAGGGTTAGCTGTGTTATCTTCTGGAAGTCACTTTTCCTTTCTGGGTCTCAATTACCTCAGTTATAGAGTCAGGGGTTTTAACTAAATTAAATTGTGGTTTTCAGTTCTAACAAACTGTGAACCTGTGAGAATGAAAACTCCAAGTAAAACTTGGAAAGACTCGTGGATACATCTAAAACCTAATGAGGGGTTCTTTGGCGAGAACCTACACTTCTAAGCCGCCACTAACTCTGGCTGGAACATGGCACAGACTGACTTCCAGTCCCTTGGGACTCAGAGAGCAAGGTCAAGTCCAGCTTTCAACACCCTCTGAGGGCTGCTGCATTAAGCCCTGCGTGTGCTGTAATCTAAGTCAGAATCCCGGGGGTGGGGGGCGGGTGTGTGTGAAAGAAGCAGTGCGGGAAGGAGAAAGCACTATTCCAGGTCATCAGAAACCTAAGTCCAGTTCCCACGGGTTACATAAAGAGGCTCAGAGAGTACAAGCGCCTGGCCCCGCGTTACACAGCAGTTAGCGGCGAAGTGGAGACTAGAACCTCGATCTCCTGGCTCCCGGCGCAGCGCTCCTGCCCAGCTGAAGCAACAGGGAGTAAGGGGGGGCGGAGGTGCGCAGGGGCCCCGCGTGGAGCGCTGGGCGGAGAGGCGCCCCGAGGTTACCTGTGTCGGCCCCCGCCCCGGCGTGCAGCAGCTTGACCTCCGAGCGCCGCGCGTCACCGCCCGGCTGGCGCCGCACCACCTGCCGCAGCAGCAGCCTCACGCGCCGCGCAGCCGGGCCTCCGCGGCCGCCCGGGGCCCCGAGTAGCAGGAGCCGGGATTGCATGGGGCCGGGGGCGTCGCCGGGCACGGGGCGGGGAGTCCGGTGCGAGCCGCGTCCCGGACGGGCGGTGTGTGACGGCGCGAAGAGGGGGACAGGAAGCGGCACCGAGCCGAGTCCGCCGGAAACTCCTTCCCCCAGCGCGGCCGGCTCAGCCGTCTCGGGCCGCCCTGGCCCAGCGGGGCGAAGGGAATCGGCTCCCGCCGCGGGGCAGACAGGGCGGAGCACCTGCATACCTGTGGCTCCGGGGCGCGCCTCGCCCTCCTCGCCCTCACCTGCGATGGTCCCCGTGGTTTCCCCAGGCAGACCTCTAGTCGTTCCCCTGTGCTCGGGAGTTGAGGAAATGCTTAAGGGTTTAAGGAGCATTTGACTCTCTTGGTTAATGGCCCTGTCTTATTATATTGCGCTTTCCCTGTACACTGCTTCAAACCCTTTTCAGAAATTGAGTACGTTTTCTGAAGATTGTGGGAACTTTCACCTATCTGGATTCCTTGTACCCATACCTGTGTTTCCAATCAGTACCTGAAAGCCTTACCCTTTTATTTTTTCTACATGTTTTACTACCACATCTTAATAAATTCTAAACGGGAGTGATACATAGAAGCTGCCAAAAAGTCAGAAAGGACCCAAATCAAGCACTTTTTCAGTCGTTCTGCAATGCAAGAGTCATATAATTTATGTCTTTAGTAAGAGAGAAAAGTAGGACCCTGGCTAAGGCTGCCTTCCTGTCATCCATGCCAAAAGGGGAAGTGGTCCTACCACAAAGCAGACTAAGCCTAATACAATTATACAGCATCTCCAAAATATTAAGAGTACATTGACCAAGGAAAAATGTTTCAATCAAGTTATACAAAACAAACATCAAACAAAAAGAATGCAAAAGGTTTCACGTTCAGCTAAAGGCCTTGCTAATTCTAGAGCTGTTACTATATTTAAATCTACTTTTGGTGCCTAACATGTGCATGACCCTGTGATAGGTGCTGAGAAGAAAATGGGAGACTTTAAAAGAAAGAAGCTGAGCTGGGTAAGGCTTTGTGCATCTTGCTGAGGGTTGGACTTAATGTGTTCAGGCTGAAACGGGCTTCTAACCTAGTTGCAGAGACAGTGAAAATAAAGGTAACTACGTTTGCATAGTGCATTACAACATGGTTTCACATATATGTTCTCATATAATCTTTACAACAACCCTCTGAGAATACTAAGGGATAATGACATAAATGTAGTACGTAACAGTTTAAGAAATGCTTCTCCCACTTTGAGCATGTCAGGTACTGTGCTGAATATTTTAATGCATTGTCTCATTTTACACAGCAACACTTTGATTGAGGTGCTATTATTATCCCCCCTTTTACAAATGAAGAAACTGAGGCTGGGAGAGTTAAGAACCTTGGCCAGGGCATCTCCATTTCATCTTTTTTTTTTTTTTAATAAATCAACTCTAGTTCAATTTTTTTTAAACATCTTTATTGGAGTATAATTGCTTTACAATGGTGTGTTAGTTTCTGCTTTAAAACAAAGTGAATCAGTTATACATATGTTACCATATCTCTACCTTTTTGTGTCTCCCTCCCTCCCACCCTCCCTATCCCACCCCTCTAGGTGGTCACAAACCACCGAGCTGATCTCCGTGTTCCATGCGGCTGCTTCCCACTAGCTATCCACCCTACGTTTGGTAGTGTATATATGTCCATGCCACTCTCTCACTTCGTCCCAGCCTACCCTTTCCCCTCCCCATATCCTCAACTCCATGCTCTAGTAGGTCTGTGTCTTTATTACTGTCCTACCCCCTAGGCTCTTCATGACATTTTTTTTTCTTAGATTCCATATATATGTGTTAGCATACGGTATTTGTTTTTCTCCTTCTGACTTACTTCATTCTGTATGACAGACTCCAGGTCCATCCACCTCACTACAAATAACTCAATTTCATTTCCTTTTACAGCTGAGTAATATTCCATGGTATATATGTGCCACATCTTCTTTATCCATTCATCTGTTGATGGACACTTAGGTTGCTTCCATGTCCTGGCTATTGTAAATAGAGCTGCAATGAACATTGTGGTACATGACTCTTTTTGAATTATGGTTTGCTCGGTGTATATGCCCAGTAGTGGGATTGCTGGGTCGTATGGTAGTTCTATTTGTAGTTTTTTAAGGAACCTCCATACTGTTCTCCATAGTGGCTGTATCAATTTACATTCCCACCAACAGTGCAAGAGGGATCCCTTTTCTCCACACCCTCTCCAGCATTTATTGTTTGTAGATTTTTTTGATGATGGCCATTCTGACCATTTGAGATGATATCTCATTGTAGTTTTGATTTGCATTTCTCTAATGATTAATGATGTTGAGCATTCTTTTATGTGTTTGTTGACAATCTGCATATCTTCTTTGGAGAAATGTCTGTTTAGGTCTTCTGCCCATTTTTGGATTGGGTGGTTTGTTTTTTTGATACTGAGCTGCATGAGCTGCTTGTAAATTTTGGATATTAATCCTTTGTCAGTTGCTTCATTTGCAAATATTTTCTCCCATTCTGAGGGTTGTCTTTTTGTCTTGGTTATGGTTTCCTTTGCTGTGCAAAAGTTTTAAGTTTCATTAGGTCCCATTTGTTTATTTTTGTTTTTATTTCCATTTCTCTAGGAGGTGGGTCAAAAAGGATCTTGCTGTGATTTATGTCATAGAGTGTTCTGCCTATGTTTTCCTCTAAGAGTTTGATAGTGTCTGGCCTTCCATTTAGGTCTTTAATCCATTTTGAGTTTCTTTTTGTGTACGATGTTAGGGAGTGTTCTAATTTCATAATTTTACATGTACCTGTCCAGTTTTCCCAGCACCACTTATTGAAGAAGTTGTCTTTTCTCCACTGTATATTCTTGCCTCCTTTATCAAAGATAAGGTGACCATATGTGCGTGGGTTTATCTCTGGGCTTTCTATCCTGTTCCATGGATCTATATTTCTGTTTTTGTGGCAGTACCATACTGTCTTGATTACTGTAGCTTTGTAGTATAGTCTGAAGTCCAGGAGCCTGATTCCTCCAGCTCCATTTTTCGTTCTCAAGATTGCTTTGGCTATTCAGGGTCTTTTGTGTTTCCATACAAATTGTGAAATTTTTTGTTCTAGTTCTGTAAAAAATGCCAGTGGTAATTTGATAGGGATTGCATTGAATCTGTGGATTGCTTTGGGTAATAGAGTCATTTTCACAGTGTTGCTTCTTTCAATCCAAGAACATGGTATGTCTCTCCATCTATTTGTATCATCTTTAATTTCTTTCATCAGTGTCTTATAATTTTCTGCATACAGGTCTTTTGTCTCCTTAGGTAGGTTTATTCCTAGATATATTATTCTTTTTGTTACAATGGTAAATAGGAGTGTTTTCTTAATTTCACTTTCAGATTTTTTCATCATTAGTGTATAAGAATGCCAGAGATTTCTGTGCATTAATTTTGTATCCTGCTACTTTACCAAATTCATTGATTAGCTCTAGTAGTTTTCTGGTAGCATCTTTAGGATTCTCTATGTATAGTATCATGTCATCTGTGAACAGTGACAGCTTTACTTCTTCTTTTCCCATTTGGATTCCTTTTATTTCTTTTTCTTCTCTGATTGCTGTGGCTAGAACTTCCAAAACTATGTTGAATAAGAGTGGTGAGAGCGGGCAACTTTGTTTTGTTCCTGATCTTTGTGGAAATGGTTTCAGTTTTTCACCATCTCCATTTAATCTTACTGGAATCTAGAACATGCTTCAAACAGTGAAAGAATAATCTAAGGCAATTTAGCAAAATGATTTGAATAAGCACTAAGAGCCCTTTCAGTTACAGCACTGGGGAGATCAATACAGGTTACAGTGTTCAGTCATCGGGCAACGTTTACTGAGCAGCTATTAGGTAAACAGTATTCTGCCAGGTACTGTGTAGCAATAGGCTCACATCAAGTATAGAACACAGACATACAAATAAAGAATTACAACACAATGAAACACATGTTTAGGATATTTAGACTCAAAGTACTCTGGGGTGGAGTGCTTCACCTGGGAGAAATCAGGGAGATTTCACAGAGAAGGTAATGTTTGAAGAGGTTCTTGAAGGATATGCAAGAATTTTTCAGGCTGAGAAAATGGCAAGTCATATCTGGCAAAGGAAAGAACAGGTACAAAGGTACAGAAAACTAAAAATGCATGGCAAGACTGAGAATCAGAAAGTGAGTCACTGTGTCTGGAGGTCAAGTGCATAAAGTAGTTTGTAGAGATGCGACCAGAAAGAGAAAGTGGGGCTATGTTGTATGCAAGGGGAAAGAGTTTTTGGATTGACAGATCTGCAAAGTGAAGAAGAAAATGCAGCCAGGGAAAAGGTAACATCTGAGTTTCACTTTGAATGCTAGTTTAGATTTGGATAAACAAAGAAGAGTGAGTAGAGGCTTAGAGTCTTGACAAGACTGATTAATTTACAGAGACATTGAAACCAGCCAGGTGAGAGAGGCATAGTCTTTGGAGAGTGGGAAGGTATTGTCAGAGAAAGAGGAAAAGATTATAGACTGAAGAATCTTGAATGGCTGGGTAATCTCAAAAGAAGAAGTTGGACTTCATCTTATAGGCAAATTGGGTCACCACTAGATGATACAATTGATCATATTTGATCAATTTGATCATGATATTTTAATCTGTGATGAACTATGAATTGAGTAAGACAGGAAGCATCAAGTTCTAGCTATGTGGAAGTAAAAAAAAAAACAACAACAACAACTTGAAACAAGAGACCCCAGTTGGTGGCTATGAGGTTGAATGAGAAAGAGTAGAAGAGTAGGCCTTAGGAATGTTCAATAGATGAACCAGAGGTGTTTTATTTTAAGAGATGTCCATCATAACCTCTAGGTAAATTCTCTCTCAAATTCTCCCTAAAATAACTAGTACTTTTGATAAAACACACTGCCAAAATCTGGTATTTACTGTTAAACTTTTTCCAGAGTCTGGGAGGAATATTTCTTGCCTGCCACACTACTGTAACTGGATGGAACGTGCAATTAATAATCCATCCATGCGGGGCTTCCCTGGTGGCGCAGTGGTTGAGAATCCGCCTGCCGATGCAGGGGACACAGGTTCGTGACCCGGTCTGGGAAGATCCCACATGCCGCGGAGCGGCTGGGCCCGTGAGCCATGGCCACTGAGCCTGCGTGTCCGGAGCCTGTGCTCCGCAACGGGAGAGGCCACAGCAGTGAGAGGCCCGCGTACCTCAAAAAAAAGTAAAATAAATAAATAATCCATCCATGCTATGTCCAATTGCTTCATCCCTCCTTACTGCCCACGCTACTGAGAAATCAAAGGTCCATACCAGTGGCTCCCAGACATTAGTGCGCCTCCTGGTCATCTGGACAACTTGTTAAAATGTCCACTTTCAGGCTTCATTCCCCACCCCTACCCTGAGATTCTGATCCAGTAGGTCTGAAAGGGCCCAAGAAGATGCATCTTCAGCCATAACTATAGGAGATCACCTACATCCCACATATTTCAGTTATAAAGCTGGACAACAGTTCTTTCTGTTACTGTTTTGCTGCGAAGGCTGTCCCACCTCTTTATCCTCGTCAACACTTTGTTAAGTGCTCTCCCTTCATCTGCAAGTAACCGGAATAAAAAATAAATACAATAGAATAAAATAAAATAAAAACTAAGCAGGGAATTGGGGGGAAAAGGAAAGAAGAAAACAGATGATGGCCCTTTTACATCCATAAAATGTTTTTGTTTGTTTGTTTTTTAATTTTTATTTATTTATTTATTTATGGCTGTGTTGGTTCTTCGTTTCTGTGCGAGGGCTTTCTCTAGTTGCAGCAAGTGGGGACCACTCCTCATCGCGGTCTGCGGGCCTCTCACTATTGCATCCTCTCTTGTTGAAGAGCACAGGCTCCAGACGCGCAGGCTCAGTAATCGTGGCTCACGGGCTCTAGAGCACAGGCTCAGCGGCCATGGCTCACGGGCCTAGTTGCTCCGCGGCAAGTGGGATCTTCCCAGACCAGGGCTCGAACCCGTGTCCCCTGCATTGGCAGGCAGATTCTCAACCACTGCACCACGAAGGAAGCCCCATAAAATGTTTTTAAACTAGGACACTGGCAGGAAAAGAGCAAGAGGGAGAGATGAGTAAAGTAAGAAAGTTACACTAGCAGAAACTCTCCCACTACAAAATACCTAATAATGCTGGATAAACTATTTTAAATTTTCATTTAAAATGAATTTGTAAATTTATGTAGGGGAAAGTAGGGGAAATTCTGTAAAACCAGCAATGAAGCTGGAAGAAGAGTCTGGGAAGGTAAGGATTCACTGAAGGTGCTGGATGCCCTGGGGATATCTACTGTTCCTGGTGCCCATAGCTACAGGGGCACCGACAGGACAGGGAGTAGACTGAAGACCCCAACATAAAGCCAGAACTGACAAAGGGCTACACAGTTAGCTAAATGGTGGACTACAAAAAAAATTTGCAAAGGGAAACAGCAAGAAATCACATCTGTCTTCCTGATTCTAGGTAGAACTATTTTTTTCCCTCTAAGAATTGTGGCTTTTACTTGAAACTCAGATGGGTTTAAGGCATGATACAGTATTTGCATGTTATGAAGAAAAGTATAATTTTAATTTAAAGTGAACTCAGTAGATATATAGGATATTTGAGCAGCATAATTAACAAGCTTTATTTGATGAACATACAAAAAAATCAAAAAGCATCAGTTGGAGAGTGCCTGTTATTTGCAAGAACAAGCAAAACATTAGAAATGGGTTATATTAAAAGCTACAAAGCAAGTGTCAACAAAAATTTAAAAATAGAGGACATTATTTCTGATCTTAATGCAATCAAATGAGAAATCAATTTTAGGAAAATTAAAATAATAGGTATACTTCTATATACTCATGAGTCAAAGAAAAAAAATTAGAAAACACTTGACACTGAACATTAATGAAAATTCCTCCTATTAAATCCTGTGATGTGGAGCTAAAGCCATATTGTGCTTAGAGCCTAAAAATTAATAGGCTAATTTGTCAACTTAAGAAGTTTTTAAAAAAAGTAATAGATTAAATCCAAAAGAAGTTGAAAGAAGGAATAATAAAGACTAAACAAAAATTAATGAAGTGAAAAACAAAGATAAGGAAAAGAATCAACAAAGGCAAAAGTTAGTCATGTGTAAAGACTAATTTTTATGGCAGAGATAAAATGATCTCAGCAGAAAGTTTACAGGATAAAGTTCGATTAAATCCTCCAGAAAGGAGAACAAAAAGACAGAGAAAATATTTCAAAATTAGAAGATCCGTCCTGGAGGTCCAATGTACAAGTCCAGAGTTCAGGAGTTCCTGAAGGTGAGAAGAGAATTAATGAGGAAGGAAATCACTGAATCATCAAAATTCAAGAAAATTTCCCATAAATGAAGGAAGTGTCCAGATTAAAAGGGCTCAGTCCAAGAAAGCTGGTTGTGAAATATCAGTCAACTGAGGACAAAGAAACAAGTTTGCTAGCTTCCAGAGAGAAAGTCAGGCTTTATATAAAGAATTAAGAATCAGAATAACATCGGGTTTCCAAAGTCATAGCTAAAAGAGAGGGAAACAATATAACCCCAGGTGCCTGTTTAACAGGGCATAATAAGATGCTAATGAGATAACTTTTTATTTTACTTTTGCACTGTTAAACAATATTTACATTTATTGACTATTGAACGCATAAATGAAATGTATTGAACATTAAATGCAGAAATGGTGCTTTTGTGGTGTAATTTTTATTTATGAGTACATTATAGCAAGAAGTATATTTGCTATACAGTACATTTCTCCCAGGGAGAAATTTGCCCTTGCTATAGCAGTAACGGAAACCAGAAGACAATGAAGCAATGCCTTCAAATTTCTGAAAGAAAATTTTTGCCGAGAATTACTACCCAGCCAAACTATCAATTAAGAGTGAAGACAGAAGACAGACATTTTCAGACATGCAAAATCTCAAAAACAACTTATTTTCTGTGCACCTTTCCACAGGAAGAGGGGGAGTAAGGCAAGAAAGAGGAAGAGACCTTGGGGAAAAGACATGTTGACACAAGATAGGAAAAGAGAATTCCCAAATGACAGTGAAGAGAGATCCAAAGGAGGTAGCTGTGCAACAGGCCAAAAGGCCACCAGTCTCCATAAGATCAGGTCAAGCTTCAAAGAGACTTCTTCAAGAAGATCAGAGTCGCTAGTTATTGTCAAGAAAATGGAAAACAACACTAGTGGGTTTGAATGTAGTGAGTTAATGATGAATACATGAAAAGCTAAAAGAACAAAAAAATATTAATTTCAAGGAAAGTAGAATGTGCTGGAAAGGTATAGTGTAGTATGTGGCTCAACTGTACCTAGCATTTACATAGCCGTAATGATGTAAAAACTGAATATTAAGCTAGCCAAAATTATGGTGTGACTGCATTAGCAAGATAGTTCTGAAAACTCAAGAAGTAGCAATATAAGCATGCTGTTAGAGATATTAGGATAAATACCAAGAATCACCTAAAATATTCGAAAACAGTTGTGAGATGGGAAGGGGCGCTCAGAGGATTGATGGTTTCTCATAACAATCTTAAAAAAACTAAATTTGGGTAAAATAAAGGGATTGTACCAATATTTACTCCCATCAGTTTGTACAAGAGTCTCAGCTTCCATGATACCTTGCCTACGCAGGATATCATAAAGAAAGGAAGGGGCTTCCCTGGTGGTGCAGTGGTCGAGAGTCCGCCTGCCGATGCAGCGGGCGCGGGTTCGTGCCCCGGTCCGGGAAGATCCCACATGCCGCGGAGCGGCTGGGCCCGTGAGCCATGGCTGCTGAGCCTGCGCGTCCGGAGCCTGTGCTCCGCAACGGGAAAGACCACAGCAGTGAGAGGCCCGAGTACTGCAAAAATAAATAAATAAATAAAGGAAGGAAGAAAAAAAGGAGGGAGGGAAGGAGGGAAGGAGGGAGGGAAGGAGGGAAGGAGGGAAGGAGGGAAGGAGGGAAGGAGGGAAGGAGGGAGGGAGGGAGGGAGGGAGGGAGGGAAGGAGGGAAGGAGGGAGGGAAGGAGGGAGGGAAGGAGGGAAGGAGGGAGGGAGGGAGGGAGGGAGGGAGGGAGGGAGGGAGGGGAGGATAAAAGAAAAAGAAAGGAAATCATTGTCTATGTAGTACCCCAAAACTAACATCCATTGCTATTTTAATTTTTATTCCTTTGATTACCAGTGAGGATGAACATTTATTCGTAAGTTTAAAAGTCTTTTGCATTTCTGTTACTAATTGTGTAATTCTCCTTCATGTAGTTTTTGAAATATTTTTGAAATATTTTGAAATATTTTTGAAATATTTGAAATATTATTTTGAAATATTATTTTGAAATATTTTTGAAATATCATTATTTTTGAAATATTATTCTAACTGATTTTAAGAATTCTCTCCATATTAAGAATATTAACACTTTTTCAGTAGATTGTCAACACCCTTGCTTTTTCCTTCCTCTACATTTTTGCAGTTCAAATCCTCAAATACTTGTGAGCAAATAAGTTGGACCAAGGAAGAAGTATGAAGACTATGGGCTTTGGAACGAGGTGAATTTGGGCTCCAGTCACACGTCATCACTCCTAGCTGTGTGTCATTGGGCAAATGACCCACCTTTCTGGCCCTCAATATCCTCATCTTAAACAGAAATAATAATGTTCAATAAGGCGTTGTAAGGACTTAATAATATATGTAAAGTGTCCAGCAGATCACACTATAGGTTTTCAGGAAATGTTAACAATTTGAGTAACCAATCTTCAGAAATTAGGCAACTTGATAATTTAAAGGATTTTGTGTGTGTGTGTGGTACGCGGGCCTCTCAACCATTGTGGCCTCTCCCGTTGCGGAGCACAGGCTCCGGACGCGCAGGCTCAGCGGCCATGGCTCACGGGCCCAGCCGCTCCGCGACATGTGGGATCCTCCCGGACCGGGGCACGAACCCGCGTCCCCTGCATCGGTAGGCGGACTCTCAACCACTGCGCCACCGGGGAAGCCCTTAAAGGATTTTAAGTGGGTATTAAATGTAAATTCAGTGTTTGGAGGAGAGTCTAGAAGTCTTAATTACTAAGTAACTATGGTTACATTTGAAAACTTATAAAAGGGCACAACTTTCTTCTATCCCTTTTCCCCCAAAGCAGCAATATCTAGGTTTCTCTCTACACGAGGGAGAAACCACTTCGTCTACTTCCTCTAATGGAAGTAAGCTCTTTTCCATTCAGTACCTGCATCTCCCAGACCTGATGAGGCTGTCAGTTACCTAATCCCACCTCATCGGGCATAAGGGTTGGGCATATGACTCAGACTCACAGAGCTTGATTCAGCACCAGAGAACTTTATCAGAGTTGGCTATGGGTGCGAGGACTCTTCCTGTCTAAAATTACGGTTGTTCACAGCCCCCATGTAAGTCAAGCACTCTCAGAGCCATCTTTGCTGTAATTCAGGGAGAGCGTGCCTGAGCCAGAGCAAAGCAAAGCAAATGATTAAAACAAAAGAAACAGTGTCCTGGCAATATTCTTTAAACCCTGAACCGGCCAAATTTGAACCGTCCCTTTGTATATCTGTGAGTAAATAATATTTACTTAATGAAGTTTGACTTAGCTTTCTGTCACACATAATTTCAAGAGTTCTGACTGATGTCAGCTCTTATCCCTGAAGTCTTGCCAGAGATGCTTGACTGAGAGATATGGCTGTCCTTGGTATTCACCACTTTATAGAGCCTCCTTACATATGTGGAAATATGGTGGGGCTGTCGATTATTAATTACATTAAGCTCCTAACTTACTAGCAAAGGAAAATCTTGGTGGAAGCAAGATGGCCACACATGAGTATTTTGTCTGCCCTCAAAGTTCCTAAATGGGTGAACATCCTTCCAGCACAACTGTCCACTCAATGTAAGGTCTTGTCAAGTGTGGAAAGCTCAACCCTTCTAGCACCGTAAGTTCCATCACACTCAGGGCCTATTAGGAAAAACTTAATCAAACTTTGTACTTATAACTAAGGGAGTATTGATGTCAGGCTCTTTTTGTCCTTGACTTTACTCCTGCACCACTAAAGCCCAGCAAGGGAGAGCAGGGCGATCCCAGGGGTCCCTGCTCTATACTTTCTTATTCTAGAAACCTGCTCTGCCAGAGCCGCTCTTTGATTTAATACCTATTACATCAGTTGTTCTAATACTGAGTTTGGTCTAAGGACCACAATTGCAAATCCATTTCATCATATATGAGTAATCAAGAAGCTAAATTAGAGACCAATTTTCTCTATTTAAAAGGATTATCTATAAGATTTCTTAAAAATGGTCTCCCCATAGTGAATATAATCACTTGATAAAAATCAACACATGCTCAAATTTTTAAGAACTATTCTGTTTATTTTAGGGATTTTAGAAGTTTTGTACATTTATCCTCAAAATATTTCTTAAAAAGAATCTAGTCATCACAGAATATTAATTACCCTCTTATTTTATAGCCAAAATGTCACATCTCCTATTGCATTACGCTGTAAGCTTATAGAAGTCCCCTTCATTCAGCACCATTTAAGGCAGGCCACTGCATGTAAGTACCACTTTCTTAAGTAGTTCAGGGATTATTGTGCTTTGACTCTTGCCGTTCTCTCTTCCTGTAATGCTCTTCCCCCAACATATCCATAACGGGTTCTTTCTCAGTTTCAGTTCTCAGCTTAATATTCTACTTCTCAGAGAAGCTTCCCTATTCACTTTATCAAAGTATTTCCCTATTTTCTGTGTCTTAATGTCTATCTCATTACCCTCATCCCAGTCTATAGGTACTATTTGCCTTTTATTGCCTGCCTCCTTCACTGGACCCTAAGCTTCAGGAGGACTATATGGTCGGGCATTGTCTCCCAAGTGTGTAACACATGACCTGGCAGAGTAAGTGCTCATTAAGTATTTCTTGAGTAAATGATCATGTTCTTTTTATTCTACACTCTAACAAGTCTCAAGAAATTGGCAAAGGCCGGTGATGACTGCCATGGCTCCCACCAATACCAGATTTCGTGACACAAACCATGGATGATGAGGTTGGTAAATTACACAATGACAGTTACACTGTCACATTTGGGTATTGTCATCACAGCTAACTTTGGTATGTTTAATAAATAAGACTATTCGTCATTTTTTTTTTTAGACAAAAATTTTTTAAATTGTGGCAAAATGCATATAATATAAAACTTACCACCGTAACCATGTTTAAGTGTCCAGTTCAGGGGCATCAAGTACATTCACATTGTTGTGCTACCATCACCACCATCCCTCCACAGAACTCTTTTCATCTTGCAAAACTGAAACTCTATACTCGTTAACCAACAACACCTCATTCTCCCTGCTCCTAAGCACTTGCCAACCACTCTTCTACTTTGTCTCTCTATGAAGTTGACTACTGTTGGTATCTCATATGTAATAGGCTGTGTTCTCCAGCAGAACAGAACTAACAGGATGTATAGATATAAATATAGACATAAAGATAGAGAAACAAAGAGATTTATTATAAGGAATTGGCTCACACAATTATCTAGGCTGAGAAGTCTGCAGCTCTTCGGTTGGCAAGCTGGAGACTTAGGAGAGCTGAGGGTGTAGCTCCAGTCTGAAATCTGGCAGGCTTGCCACCCAAGAAAAGCTGATGTTTCAGCTGGAGTCTGAAGGCAGGAAAAGACTGAAGTCCCAGCTCAAGCAGTCAGGCAGGAGGAATTCTTTCTTAATCACAGGAGAGTCAGCCTTTTTGTTCTATTCAAACCTTCAGCTGATTGGAGGAGGGCCACCCACGTTAGGGAAGACAGAAGGCTTTATTCAGTCTGCCAATTTAAATATTGATCTCATCCAAAAACATCCTCACAGACACACCCAGAATGTTTGAACAAATAACTGGACATCCCATGGCACAGTCAAGTTGACACATAAAATTAACCATCACATCTGTCAACGTAAACACACACACACACACACACACACACACACACACACACACACACCATAAAAACTGTGAGTTGAGTTTATTCAGTGTCTTACTGAGAACAGTAGCCTTGGAGACAACCTCTCAGATAGCTCTGAGAAACTGTTTCAAATAAGTAAAGAGGAGCCAGGATATATATGAATTTTATCACTGGGAAAATCAACATGGGCTTCTCTGGTGGCGCAGTGGTTAAGAATCCACCTGCCAATGCAGGGGACACAGATTCAAGCCCTGGTCCGGGAAGATCCCACATGCCGCGAAACAACTAAGCCCGTGCACCACAACTACTGAGCCTGCACTCTAGAGCCTGCAAGCCACAACTACTGAGCCCGTGTGCTGCAACTACTGAAGCCCGCACGCCTAGAGCCCGTGCACCGCAACGAAGAGCAGCCTCCATTCGCCGCAACTAGAGAAAGCCCGCGCGTGCAGCAATGAAGACCCAAAGCAGCCGAAAATAAATAAATAACATGTAGTCAAACATCAAAAGATCACCGCTTATCACAAAGAACAGACATCTCAAGTGAATGATGTTAGTGCTTTTCTATGTATGGGAAGATGCAGGAACCTGGGGTCATTGAAATTTTTCCTTAGATATGTATCTTAACTATCTAGGGACTGGTGTCCAAAGCCCAGAAGGCTTCCTGTTTTTCACCATCCTGAATTCCCCTAAGGCACACTGTCGGTGGGCAACTGCAGTGGCTAATGGCTTGATCCTTGTAGAACCGGAATGGCAGGCAACATATTTTTTCCTTTACACATCATATAAGTGAAATCATACAGTATTTGTCTTTTTGTGACTGTCTTAATTCACTTAGCATAATGTCCTCAAAGTTTGTTCATGTAGCATATGTCAGAATTTCCTTCCTCTTTAAGGCTGAAAAATATCCTTTTGTATATATACACCACATTTTGTTTATCCATTCTTCCACTGATGGGTACCTTGGTTGCTTTCACCTTTTGGCTCTTGTGAATAATGCTGCTAAGAACATGAGTGTACGAGTATCTTTTCTAGTCCCTGCTTTCCACTCTTCTGTATATATACCCAGAAGCAGAATTTCTGAATCACATGGTAATTCTATTTTTAATTTTTTGAAAACACCGTGATGTTTTCCACAGCAGCTCCACCATTTTACATTCCTATCAGCAGTGTACAAAATTTCTAATTTTTCCACATCCTCACCAACACTTGTTATTTTGTTTTTTGACAGCAGCCTTCCTAATGGGTATGAGGTAGATACTAGTTTCTTTTATATTTAAATTTTAGTCACTTTCTGTCCATTTTTGTCACTTTAACTATATTATTTGGCAATACCCCTGTAAGACTGCAGGTCCAGGTGTAGATGACAAGCAGTACTATTTAGTGAATTTCCAAAGGACAAAATTGTAAATAGAGGCAAGAGAAGAAATAGGAAGTGATTAGGTCTGGGCAAAACAATCAAAATAGTTAGCAAAGAGGAAATAGGCACGGATGTAGACAGTAGGTTATGGAAAAATCTTTTTTCTCAGAACCAAATGGTTATAGTAAACAGTCATTTATATTTATAGTTGGAGTGGGAGGCAAGAAGGAGGAAAAGGGAGTGTAGTTCCTCATCATCTAAAATGACTTCATACCAAGCACACTGACCACCCCTGGAGTGAGACAAATATTAACAAGTACATCTAATAATAAAATATAAATCTACTAACAGCTTCAAAAACTATCTCTTAGTAAAAAAGTGGTTGCCAGAGGCTGGGGCCTGGGGGGATAGGGAGAGGTTGGTAAAAGGATATAAACTTTCATTAGGAGATGAATAAGGTGTGAGGATCCAATGTATAATATGGTAACTATAATTGATAACACTGCGTTGTATAATCACAATTTGTTAAGAGAGTAGAACTTAAATGTTCTTAGAAAGAAAAAGATGAGGTGATGAACGTATTAATTAATTGGAAGAGAGGAATCCTTTCACAATGTGTGTGTGTATATATATATATATATATATATATCTCAGATCATCGTGATGTACACTTTAAATATCTTATGGTTTTGTCAATCATACCTCAACAGCGCGGAAAAAAAAAAAAAACCGATCTCTTAGAACACTTTACCCTTTTTCTAAAGTGATTCCACACACCCTAAATTTTTAGGCTTTTCTCAATTAAACAAGAGACACCAGAATTTAATTGTAAATGATTTTCAGAAATTGCCATTGTGAATTACCTGTGTTCTGGCCAGATCATGTATGATATCTGTTTTCTGTTAAACTACAGTGCCTTTTGATGTAAATCATTCTCTGAGCATCCAGCACTGTGAATGTTCACAATGGAGGATTATCACATATATCACACACTTAGAGTGTGCAATGGCCTCTAGCCTCCAGGAGCTTACACACTAGACGTGGCGGAGGGAAAATACATCTTGGTGCTTGAAGTAACTAGGAAAAAAAAGTCCTAAGACAACGTATGACTGAGTTTAAGGAAACCCTTCCATACACGTTATTGAACACCCATTGTATGCTAGGCGCTGTGCTGTTCTCTGGAGGAATAGCAGTGAATGAGCCAGATCCCTACCCTTGTGGAATTTATCATCTGTTTAGGCTGTATTATGTTGAAAAGCTTAGAGTTTGTTCTGTTGGTCAATGGTTTTCACACTGTGCTTTGGAGACTGTCATATAAAGAATTTGGTCTTTGTCTCAGATTCTGGGCACAGATGGAAGTGTCTTTGTTACTCTTGAGTCCCTTGAGCCACACTTGAGTTTATGCTAATGAGGTGACTCATAGTGAAATAGCCTGATGGGGGCTATAGTCATGCTGGAAAAGCCAACCTCGTGATTAGAGGGTTGGAGCCTTGGATCATGTGCTATCAGCCCAACCTCCTGACCTCCTGGGACCAGAGGGATGCTAGAGACTGAGCTTAATTACATGGCCGAAACTCCAATAAATATTCTGGACACCAAAGCCCAGGGGAGCTTCCTGGTTGGTGAACACATTAGTGTGCTAGGAGGGTGATGCACCCTGATTCCATGGGGAGAGGGCATGAAATCTGTGTTTGGAACTCTGCCAGACCTCACCCTACGTGTCTCTTCAGTTGGCTGTTCCTGATTTGTATCCTTTATGGTAAAACTGTAATCATAAGCTTAGCAGTTTCCTGATTTCGGTAAGTCATTCTAGTGAATTATCACACTTGAGGGGGGCTTGGGAACCCCCCAGATCTGTAGGCACTTGGTCTGAAGTGAGGGGAGTCATGCTGTAGACTATGCCCTTTAACTTGTGGGATCTGTGCTCACTCCAGGTGGTCAGTGCCAGAGCTGGATCGCAGTACACCGGTTGGGGTCTGAATAGAACCCCTTCAGGGCCTGCCAAGGCTCAGTACTACTTGTAAATTCTATTTTCCTTACTGGCATCCTGGGTAACTTTTATTGAGTGCTTATTAAGCACCAGTCACTGTTATTTCTATTTTACAAATATAAAACCTAGGCTTAGAGAAGATACACAACCTACCTATATACAAATGTGAAGCGTCAAGGGACTTGACTGTTATGAAGAGAAGGTGAAATTCAAGAGCCACTGTAGAAGAAAAGTTACATGTGAAAAATTATCTGTGAAAATCCAAAGAGAAAGAAGCCAGAGCCAATTTAGGTTGTGACCCAAAGGAAACCAGAGTTTGGGGATATCAACAACCACCAAAGAAGAAGGATGTCACTTTGAGAAAAGGTGGTTACTTTGCATAAAAGAGAAACAAAAACATTTGAAGTTCAAAATGTGAGTGAAAAGCGGGGGTGCTGTGGGAGGGGGGGTGGAGACTGGTATGTGAGAGAGAGAGACAGGTGACTCAAGCAGGTTACTTTACTCATAATTAAAGCCTAACTTTCCTCATGAATAAAATGGAGAACTAGTGATCCTGAAGATTACAAGTTAGTTCCACAGCATTATCTTGGCATACTTCAGGTTCTCAGCAGACAGTAATTCTCTTTCCTTCTCCTTAGTGTGTGCAATTAGAGCAGGAGGAAAATATGATAAGTGATCCAAAACAGTAATGCAACCATTTCAGCCTGTTCAAAATCTACACTATTTATTAAGACCCTTTCCCAAACTCAATGAAATCCTGCGATTATAGCAGAAATACCACCGTGTGTCCCGTAGCCCCTAGCTAAAAGTTTAGGATTGCTGGAGAAGGGTCATGCCAAATCATAACCCATAATCACTGCATAATGGAATTCAGCGTATATTAAAACATTGCAAATAATTTTTGTATTTATATTTAGTATTTACACACTTGAATAAATATTAAAATGAGATTATAAAGACATTTACATTTAAAACATAGTTTGGTCCTAGGCTCAGATAATCATATACAGGTTTCTCACTTACGTGAGTGAGCACAGCACTGGATAATTGTGTGGGACACGTTTTACAGTAAGGTGGCATTTGTGCACTGCAGGTCGTCTACCATCCTTGGTCCCCGACAAGGGCGCCAGGAATGGTTCCCTGTCGTTCTGACAGCTCCCAAAACCACCTCGACAAACTTCCAAACTGCACCGTATAAGGTGGCACTACTCCAGGGGAGAGCGACTGCCCAGAGCTTCCCAGACTGAGAAGACATCTGGGGCGGAGAATGAAGGTCTCTTCATTTACATGGGTACAATTGTAATCCTCTCCTTGTTGCTTGCCACTGTTTCTAGCTAAACCATGGTCATCTTGCCCTCTGTGTGGCCATTGAACAAAGGGGGCACTTCAAGGGCAAGAGGCCCAGCATCCCCCTTCCTCCATAGGGTCCTGAGAAGACCACCCACCTCTCAGCCTTCCTCCTCTCCCTCCCCCTCCCCCTCCCCTCCTCCTCTCCCTCCCCCTCCCCCTCCCCCACCCCTCCCCCTCCCCCTCCCCCTCCCTTCCCCCTCCCCTCCCCCTCCCCCCCCCCCCTCCCCCTCTTCCTCCTCCTCCGCCACTGCCCTGGGGGCACATCCCACGGCCTTTGCTGCTGGTGTTGCCCTCTGGCGTGGAGCAGCCACGTGGCTCTCACTTCTTTCCATGAAACTGGGCTCCTGACTCACAGGAAACTCTGGGATCTGTGCTGAGGAAAGTCATGGGCAAGCGGCTGTGCCATAGCCAGCCCCAGTCTTTGTTTTCCGCTTGGACCCTTCCCCGCTCACCTGGCTTTGGGGGTGCGAGGGGTAATATGCATGAGAAAACTGCCTTTTCTCTCCGCTTAAGGCCCACGTAAGGGTTTCCTCTCTCACCTCACCAGCCCACTTCTTAAATACTAGGGCGTTAGGCAGGGTGTCTGCTAATGGCATTAGGGCACCTCTCGGTCACTCAGGTCAACTCAGGGGAAGGTGTCCAGCTCCAAATGTTGGCAGGACTCTAGAATGTACAGTCATTTTGCCTCTTTGTCCTCAGCTCTGGACCTACTTGCCAATTCCGGGGAGAAAGGAAAAATCCTTCTTAACACCCTGTTGTTATGTACACTTGTCACTTTTGGGGAAAAGGACTGAGGGTCTAGGATGGGAGGCAGACAAACATTTCGCCATGTGCATTTGTTTTTTTCTTTTTTTTTTTTTAATTTTATTTATTTTTTGGCTGTGTTGGGTCTTCGTTTCTGTGCGCGGGCTTTCTCTAGTTGCGGCGAGCGGGGGCCACTCTTCATCGCGGTGGGCGGGTCTCTCACTGTTGCGGAGCACGGGCTCCAGACGCGCAGGCTCAGTAGTTGTGGCTCACGGGCCTACTTGCTCCGCGGCACGTGGGATCTTCCCAGACCAGGGCTCGAACCCGCGTCCCCTGCATTAGTAGGCAGATTCTCAACCACTGCGCCACCAAGGAAGCCCCGCCATGTGCATTTGTGCTGCTTGAACTTAGTATCATGTGCGCCTATTGCACTTCCTTAGTGAAAAACTGTCTATTTTTAAAAGGGAGGAGGAACTAGCCTATGTACATTGACTTGAAATGATGTATGTGACGTATTATGACGTTAACAAAGCAAGATGCAGCATAATGGGCATAATAATAATAGTAATAGGCATAACAACAGCAATAATACTGATAATAGGCATAATAAGAAAAGGAAAAGAAGGGAAGAGCTCCCCCCACCAACCAAAGCCCATGGTGGTACGTGGTGTGTAAGTGCAGGGAGAGGTGTGGAGGGTCACATACCAGTCTGTTAACATGATTGCCTCAGAGGGGTGGATGTGGGGGTAAGGGAAAACCTTTTATTTCCTTTGGTATTATTTTAAATTGCAAAAATAACACATGCTGGTTGGAACAAGTGCAGGTTCAAACGAGCATGTGTTGTTTTTGTACTGTGAAAAAGGAAGGAAGGAAGGGAAGGGAGAGAAGGAGGAAGAGAGGAAAGAATATCTTATACCACCACAGACACATCACAAAGCCAACGCACCAACCAACAGAGCAAGCTGGGACTCTCTCATCCCCAGGTCTGCCTGCTGCCACAGGCAGCCTTATTTCCTCCCTCTCTCCGTCTGCCACTTGGTCCTTCAGCTTTCAAGAGTAGATACTTAACATACAGGCATGGATCTCGCTTTCCGAGGACGAGATCTCAGGACCAGCTCAGTCTTTCAGGACAGGGATCTTCTCTTCAACCTCCAAGACTTGTAGGACCCGGCAGGGTAGAAGAAACTTACCACTGTGTTTGTAAGTAAAGCAAAATTTAGATGCCTATCCGTGGTGAAGAAATTTAGCCTTACCAACATCTATTAAATCCTTTAGAGAGCAAGATTGGATAGGGGAGAGGAGCGTAAAGATGCTGAATGACCCTAAGGCAGGGGACTTGGAAGGAGGTGTCTGAGCATAAAGGGGTGTGGGGCTGCAAACCGACTTCACAGCCCTCCCCATGGTAACCGGGCCTAGGCTCCCTAAGCAGCAGATCAGCCTGAATGCTCTTCCTTCCCCACTGTAACAATGGGCACTAGACCGCTTAGAAAACAACTAATAACACAAATCTTATGGCCCATCCTAAGGTGAAAAAAAATAATGCTTATGCACATCAGACAGGCAAAGATTTTTTTAAAAAGCCTTGATGATTTTAAAGATAAGAATGGGGTAAGGGGATCACCTTACACATTAGGTGAGTGTGTAAAGTGGCACGGTTATCCTGGGATGCAATACAGCATGCATTAGGAGTCTGGAAACATTTTACACCCCTCTAGGCCTCTAGCTTGAGGAAATACACAGAGATGGTGTCAGAGATTTGGTCCAAGGATGTTTTGGACAGCATTATTTATAATATTGAAAACGAATTGTTCACTAGGAATGGCTAACGAAATCATAGTAGAGTCATAAAATCTTCACAATGTACTGTTTAAAAGGCTAGAACAGGGCTTCCCTGGTGGCACAGGGGTTGGGAGTCTGCCTGCCGATGCAAGGGACACGGGTTTGTGCCCCGGTCCGGGAAGATCCCACATGCCGCGGAGCGGCTGGGCCCGTAAGCCATGGCCGTGGAGCCTGTGCTCCGCAACGGGAGAGGCCACAACAGTGAGAGGCCCAACAGGATTCCAACTTTTAAAAAACATATAATAAGGATATAAAATCTAAATTGTATCTGAGCAGTTTGTGAACATGCTTGTTTATCCTTTTTATGCTTTAAAACTTTTCTACTATAAACATATGCTCATTGTATTATTGGAGAAGATAATAAAATGAAGGCCAAAAAGTCACCTGTATTCCCACACTGAGAGAATGAGTTCTCCTTGACGTATTTAAATCCATGAATTTAGGACAACCCTATTATCTGACCAATGTCAGGTAAGTGAACAGTCTGTTTCTGAATTCACAGATTTCCCTAAGGTCCTAAGAGATCTACCTGTTTAGGTACTAAGGAGCCATTACTCCCAGGAGAAAAGAGAAACCCCAAAATAAAAACAAAATTTTTTATTTATCACTTCACAGCTCGTGAAGATTCGTGGGTGCACCTCAGAATCCCTCAAACAGTTCCCGTGCACTTTTTTTTTACTATTGTTCAAAATAGGTAGGAAAGGTCAGCTGTGCTGTGACATCTGCATGACGTCCTTTGAGGATTACCTTCCCCCAAACATTACTTCTTATTGCAGTGAAACCTTTACAAGGTAGAGCTGTACAAAAAAATATATATATATATAAACAATTCTATTTTAAGAAGAGCAGCAACTTAACACTGCTTTAGTTCATTTAAATTTTCTTTCTCAAAAATACATTCCTAAATATACAAACTCTATATAGACAAGAATTTGACAACAGTTTGTGTCCCTTATGCATTTTAAAGAACTGACACAACCTTGAATGGGATTTTGCCCAGAATTTGTGCAGATGGAACATAAATATCATCCCGAACTGCATAGGGCCTTCATCCTGCCCAGCCAATCTGGAAATGTCTAGTAAGCTGTTTATTGTATGAGCCTAGAGTTGGGAAGAAGAGGTGGGTTGAAATGCAAATGTGAGTATGTTGGCTTATGTGTGGCAGTTGAAACCCTGGGAACAACCTCCATCTAAATCTGTGATTCTCGACAGGGAATGATTTTGTCCCCCAAGGAACATTTGGCAATGTCTGGAGACATTTTTGATTTTCAGAACTAGGAATAAGGCGGTACTAACATCTAGTAGGTTAGGCCAGGGATGCTGCTAAACATCCTGCAATGAACAGGACAACCACTTAAAACACAGAATTATTCGGCCTAAATTGTCAATAGTGCCAACACTGAATAATCCTAATATAAGGACTTGCAGGTGTCCTAGACTCAAAACTGAACTCATCCTTGGTCCCTATCCTATTCAGTAGTAACCCATTTTAATCTGTTAACCAAATTAGAAACCTTAGGTCCTCCTTCAACCTTTCATACCTTTACTTTTTATATCCAAATGATAACCAAATCCTGTGAAATTTACCTCTTTCGTAGCCATCTATTCTCTCCCCTCTTCTTAATCTCCCTGTCATTGTCCTGTTTCTGACCTTAATCATAACTTATTGGTTGGCTGCAGAAACCTCCTGCTCTTCTCTCTCCAGTCTTATTACCCTCTCATCTCTTCTCCATATCATTTCCAGGATGATCCTTCTAAAATGAAAATCTAATTATGTCACTTTATTGCATGATATCTTTGACTGATTGCCCTTTACCTTCAAGAATAATTCAAAACTCCTTATAATTACATAAGGCCCTTCATGGTCCGACCTTCTCCCACCACTCACTCTGCTATATTATAAACAAGCTTCTACTAATATTCTGTTTCCCCCAATAGACTTTGGGCACCCTGAGGGCAGGATCAGTGTCTTTCATCTTTGGTCTCCCAGTAGCTAGTACAGTTCCAACTTCCGTTTGTTGATTTAATGGACAATGTCACTCTCAGAGAGTGTGCTGGGTGAGAAGAACAGAGCACCTAGGACAGAACCCTGAAGGGCACACAGTTTTAGGATCAGCAGATGAAACCAGGAGACTGGAAAGCAACCAGTGGCGTAGAACCAGGAGACTATAGTGTCCACAAAGCCAAGAGTAGAGCAGATAGCTTTAAGGAAAGTGAGATCGTCGAATACCATGAAGGGAAGTCAGTTAAGCTGAAGACTAAAAATAGTACCACGTATCAGAAAGAAAATATGGTAGTTGTTGGCAACTTTTACCAAAGTAATTCTAATGCTCTGTGGGCCTGCAGTCAAGTACTTGGTGCTGAGTTTGGGGTCACTCTTGGTGAGCAGGTTCAGCAGTTGGCAAGGTTAGCTGGGCACAGAACAGAATGAGAATGAGGACAAACTGAAATCATCCAGTTATCTCTGCACATGTCTATTGGTGTGTCTGACCACCACAGCCTTTCCAGAGTAATGGCCTCTGCTTTATTTCTGCTTTCCAGATCTCAGGTAAGTTCTTTTTTGGTCAACTCTTACCTAGAACCACACAGGCATACGGATTCTAGGAAGTGCAGCCCAGTTGGGAGTGGTGGTGCCAACCTGACCATACGCAGTTCAGCACATGTGCCCTTAATTTTTAAATGTTTAAGAAAAGATTTAAATGATCATATATGTTTACCCACATGTTTACCATTTCCAGTGTCTTCTATTTCATCTTGTAGATCTGAACTTCCACCTGGTAATATTTCCCTTCAATGTGAAGAATTTCGTTTGGCATTTCTTGAAGTGCAAGTCAGCTGGCAATGAATCTCTCCATTTTTATCTGAAAACGTTGTAATCTCTCCATTTCTGGAAGATATGTTCAATGGATGTAGATTTCTGGTTGAAATTTTGTTTTTCTTTCAGCCCTTTAAAGGCTACTGTCTTCTAGAATCCACTGTTTCTGACCAGTAAGGCAGCTTGATTCTTCTTGTGGGTGTGGGTGGGTGGGGGGGTGTCTTTTTTCTTTTAGTTGCTTTTAAGATTTTTTTCTTTTTCTTTTTCTTTTTTTTTTTTTTTTTTTGTGGTACATGGGCCTCTCACTGCTGTGACCTCTCCCACTGCGGAGCACAGGCTCCAGACGCGCAGGTCCAGCGGCCATGGCTCACAGGCCCAACTGCTCCGTGGCATGTGGGATCGTCCCAGACCAGGGCACGAACCCATGTCCCCTGCATCAGCAGGTGGAATCTTAACCACTGTGCCACCAGGGAAGCCCAAGATTTTTTTCTTTATTTTTGGTTTTCAGCAATTTGGCTAAGGTGTGACTAGGTATGGTTTTCTTTGTATTTATCCTGCTTGGAGTTTACCAAGATTCCTGGATCTATGGGTTGATTTTTTAAAAAAATCAAATAGGGAAGAATTTTGGTCAATAATTTTTGTATTGAAGTATAGTTGATTTACAATATTATATTAGCAAACTGTATTCAACAGTATAGAAAAAGAATCATACACCATGATCAGGTGGGATTTATTCCAGGTATGCAAGGATGGTTCAATATCCACAAATCAATCAATGTGATATACCACGTTAACAAAAGGAAGGATAAAAATCACATGATCATTTCAATAGATGCAGAAAAAGCATTTGACAAAATTCAACATCCATTCATGATTAAAAAAACCCTCTCATCCTGGTATAGAGAAGACATATCTCAACATAATAAAGGCTATATATGACAAACCCACAGCTAACACCATACTCAATGGTGAAAAGCTGAAAGTTTTCCTTTAAAATCAAGAACAAGACAAGGATGCCCACTCTCACCACTTCTACTTAAAATAGTATTGGAAATGCTAGCCACAGCAATCAGACAAAAAAAAGAGGCATCCAAATTGGAAGGGAAGAGGTAAAACTGTCACTATTTGCAGATGACATGATACTATATATAGAAAACCCTAAAGTCTCTACCAAAAAAACTATTAGAACTAATAAATGAATTCAGCAATGTTGCAGGATACAAGATTAATATGCAGGAATCTGTTGCTTTTATATACTAATAATGAACTATCAGAAAGAGAAAGCAAGAAAACAATCCTTTTTAAAATCACATCAAAAAGAATAAAATATCTAAGAATAAACTTAACCAAAGAGGTGAAGGACCTATACTCTGAAAAATACAAGACATTGGTGAAGGGAATTGAAGATAATACAAAGAAATGGAAAGACATCCCATGTTCTTGGTCAATAATTCTAAACATTTTTTTCTTCTTCATTCTTTCTTTCCTCTCATTCTGGAATATATTATATATATATTCACTATATATGTCATAATGAACTTATCCTATTCATTATTCCAATCCCAACCCAGTTTCTAGCTTCTTAGTGAAGCCCCATAACTTTTCTTTTTTTTAAAATTTAATTTAGGGCTTCCCTGGTGGCGCAGTGGTTGAGAATCCGCCTGCCGATGCAGGAGACACGGGTTCGTGCCCTGGTCCGGGAAGATCCCACATGCCGCGGCGCAACTGAGCCCGTGAGCCATGGCCGCTGGGCCTGTGCGTCCGGAGCCTGTGCTCCGCAACGGGAGAGGCCACAACAGTGAGAGGCCCGCATACCGCAAAAAAAAAAAAAAAAAAAAAAAAAAAAAAAAAAAAAATTTAATTTAATTAATTTATTTTTTATACAACAGGTTCTTATTAGTTATCTATTTTATACATATTAGTGTATATATGTCAATCCCAATTTCTCAATTCATCCCACCACCACCTCCCCACTTCCCCCCTTGCCCATAACTTTTCTAATTCAATTTCTCAACTATATTCTCCTATTATACTACCATGTATCTCTCCTTTATATCATTAAGCACCACTGCAATTTTACAGTTGTTTGTGATTCTTTGATTAATATTTCTCTTCCCACTAAAGTGTGAACCCCTTGAGGGTAGGAACTATGTCTTTTGTAGTTGCTATATTACATTATATTCCCAGCATCTATTACAGGGACTGGTACATAGTAAGAACTCAATAAATATTTGCTGAATGAGTAACTGCCTGAATAAAATAAATGAGATAATTCTTTGAAATCTCTTAGCATAATGCTTGATTTATAGTAAGCCATCAGCAAAACTTAGCTATTACTAATAACTAAGATTCCCAAATGCATTTACCATAAAACTGATTTTCAATACTATGAAACCAGTATTTCTTAGATGCTTTGGAAAGTGCTGGCATAGACTATCTTTTGAATATTTTGTCCTTGAAAGAAAAGAAAGAGGTGGGAACTAGCTAGACAAGGATTCAGGATCAATGGAGAGTTTTGATTTCTTGATGAAAAAAGAGTTTTGGTTTCTTGTGGTATCAGAACAGAGCAGCTCAGAAATATTTCACCAAATTATTTCTTTTCCACCTAGAATATTTTTTTAATAAACAAGTTACACATCAGAGCATCTTAAAGGCACAGTACGGTCTCTTAAAGCTCCACTGACTTCAGGAGTATTATGACATTGTCTGTCAAAATCCCTTTCTCGCTGGAGCCTGGTGGATGGGTAATAGACCCTGATCTTCAGGAGGAGATAAGAGAGACCACTACACAATGGGGGCAGCGTGCTGAAGTAATCCACAGGAGCATCTCTTGGCTCTCACTTGCTTGTTTTAATAGTAAATTAACAGATAACAAAAGCTGCAGAATCATGGTAACAGGGGCTCAGACTCCTCAGGAATGGTAGTAGGAGTCATTTTACTAGGCAAGCCAGCTAGACCAGGATAGGAATACAAAGGTCCAGGTGGCTTGCCTCAATATGGGACAATACTGAAATGCTATCCTCTCTCCAGATTTGGCCACAACACTAGCTGAGCTCTTGGCCTCTCCCTCTGTTCAACCTGCCTTCCTTACTTCTTTGCAGGTGTATCTCCTGAGAGCATTCCTGCCTATACTTTCTGCCAACAGTTCTCCATCTCACATTCAGGGAACCCAGCCTAAGATAGGGAGGCTTGGAAGACAGTACCTTTGCCATGGACTTTGACATTCTTGGCATGGCCACCATGAATTGTGACACTAGAGGGAGTCTTTAAGTGACTTTGATTAGAGGACAGAGACGAAGAGATGTGAAACTTCCCTTGTAGATGCTCAGAAATATCTGAAGAGTCTTTACTAAGGAGATAGAGGTCCTGAATGAGCAGGGGGTTAATGAAAGAAAAAATTTAATTGTCCTTGCTAATGAGACCTCATTTGTTGGAAGATATCTGAGTTATACTTCTAAGGAAACAGTCTGATTACTACATGTATGTCTCTTCTAAAATTAGACTGTATTGTGCTACATTGAAATAGCTTTCTCTTTCAAAGAGAGTTACTGAAAATGTGTTTTGGGGACCACCTGCGTCAGAAACACCAGGAGGCTTGTTAAAGATGCAGATTCTAGGGCCCCAGCTCATATTTGCTAAATCAGAATCTCTGGGACTTGGGAATCTGCATGTTTAACTAGCTTTTAAAATAAATATTTCCAGACTGTTTATTGGGCATGGGGTTTCTTTTGTGGGTGATGAAAATCTCCTGGAATACAGAGGTGATGATTGGACAACATTGTGAATATACTAAAAATCACTGATTTGTGCACTTTAAAATGGTTAAAATGGTTAATTGTAAGTTAATGTGAATTTTATCTCAATTTTTAAGAAAAACTATAAGGACGGAAATCACATCAGTGATTGCCAGGGGCTGATGGTAGGGAGAAGGGACGGACTGCAGAGAATCACAAGGTAATTTGTAGGGATGATAGAAATTTTCCATATCTTAATTGTGGTGGTGGTTATACACACAGCGGCCCAAACTTGTAGAACTATATACCTAAAAAGGTCAATTTTAGGGCTTCCCTGGTGGCGCAGGGGTTAAGAAACTGCCTGTCAATGTGGGGGACATGGGTTCAAGCCCCGGTTTGGGAAGATCCCCCATGCTGCGGAGCAACTAAGCCCATGCACCACAACCACTGAGCCTGCGTTCTAGAGCCTGCGAACCACAACTACTGAAACCCGTGCGCCTAGAGCCCATCTGCAACAAGAGAAGCCACAGCAATAAGAAGCCTGTGCACTGCAACCAAGAGTATCCCCTGCTCACCGCAACTAGAGAAAGCCCGCGTGCAGCAACAAAAACCCAACACAGCCAAAAAAAAAGTAAATAAAATTTTAAAAAATAATAAATTTAAAATAAATTTTTAAAAAAAATTTATTTTTAAATAATTTTTTTAAAAATAAAATAAATTTTTTAAAAAATAAATAAATTTTTTAAAAATGTAAGTTATTCCTCAATAAATCTGATTTAAATAAATAAATAACCTCCAAGAAATTCTTGGATACTCTAAAGTTTGAGAACTACTACTCTGAAGCAGTCGTCTCCAAAGTGGGGACACACATCCTCCGGGTTTTAGAAGACCAACCCCTGGGGTATGGGGAGAAAATAATAGAATCCTATTTATATATTTTTTAAATCTAAAGATGAGTAGGAAATTATGCTTTCCTAACGTTTTGCAATCCACTTGCGAGGCTTTACTAACGTCTATGTACAGAATAGCATTGTTGCTCCCACTCCATCTGCATTACGTCAGGTGCACAAGGTGTCCCGGGGAAGACTGGCGATGGCAATGATGAGCCTGACCTTTGTGATCTCATCCATTCACTTGCTTTCAGCATGTTGCCACAAACTGCAGTTTACATGGATTTATGGATCATAATAACCAGTTTTAAACAAACTAATCCTCAAAACATGAACAAATGGTTTTGTTTTGTTCGCGGTACGCGGGCCTCTCATTGCTGTGGCCTCTCCCGTTGCGGAGCACAGGCTCCGGACGCGCAGGCTCAGCGGCCATGGCTCACGGGCCCAGACGCTCCGCGGCACGTGGGATCTTCCCGGACCGGGGCACGAACCCGTGTCCCCTGCATCGGCAGGCGGACTCTCAACCACTGCGCCACCAGGGAAGCCCGAACAAATGGTTTTAATAATCCCTGCAAAGAAGCTACGGATTGAAGATGATATTGTGAGGGAACAGGAAATGGCAGAAATGACCTTTTAGCAAGTGGCTTCCGTCAGCCACATGAGGAAACAGCAATGGTCTAATCAGATCTGAAACGAAGTCAGCTAAAGAGTGAGAAATTAATTACTTTTCCAAACAAGCCTGTATTACAGAGAGGGGCATTTTGAAAACTGAAGTTTGGCGGTGTTTTCATCGTGAAGTGATTTTGTTGCCTAATGAATGCAAACACGACACCTACTAAACCTTTCATATCTACACACCTAAAAAACTTGAGAGAAAACTTGGAAATATAATTTTCTAGCCAATTTAAAGATCTACCAAATGAAGGGCTTCAGTGGGCCTTTGACCTACTTGTTAAAAATTTAAAAATACAACACTTCCCAATTAATGTGCAAGGACAACCAATTGATATCAGGAAAGACAGAAATTGACCATCTGGATTTCAGTAAAACTTTTGCATAATTAATGTATAGAATAGAAGAATGAGTATCGTTTTTTCAGTAAGTGGTGCCAATGATTCACTTCTTCCCTTTGATTCTGTGTATCTTTGCAAGATACTTTATCATTAAAGCAAAGTATAACCATAAATCAAATTAGAAACAGGCATTTAGATCAATATATCACAAAATGTCAAACCAAAATATTGCAAAATCATGCTGCATATTCAATCACATTGCTTTCACTTTAAAAAGTTATCACAATACTTTAATGAAGCCATTCCTTTTTTCAATTTTTTTGAGATACAATTGATATATAACAAGTGTACACATAATGATTCGATACTTGTAGATATTGCACAATGATCACCACGGTAAGTCTAGTTAACATCCTTCACCACACATAGTTACAAAAAATGTTTTCTTGTGATGAGAACATTTAAGATCTACTCTCGTAGAAACTTTCCAATATACAGTACCGTATTGACTATAGTCACCAAGCTGTACATTACATCCCAGGACTTAGTCATTTTATAACTGGAAGTTTGTACCTTTTCACCACCTTCACCCATTTAGCCCACCCCCAATCCCTGCCTCTGGTGCTCCGACAAACACCAAACTGTTCTCTGTGTCTATGAGCTCATTTTATTTTTTTTTAAGATTCCACGTGTGAGATCATATGGTATTTGTCTTTCTCTGACTTATTTCACTTAGCAAAACACCCTCAAGGTCCATCCATGCTGTCGAAAATGGCAATATTTCATTCTTTTTTATGGATGAATAATATTATGTTTATACACATACTATAATATATGGATTTTCCCATGCCTTGGCTACTGTAAATTATGCGGCAATGAACTGGGGGTGCATATATTTTTTTCAAGTTAGTGTTTTAATTTACTTCAGATAAATACCTGGAAGTGTAATTGCTGGATCATATAGCAGTTCTATTTTTAATTTTTTGAGGAACCTCCATAGTGGCTGCCCTAATTTACATTTCTACCAGCAGTGCCCAAGGCTTTCCTTCTCTCCACATCCTGGCCAGCACTTGATATTTCTTGTCTTTTTGATAATAGCCATTCTAACGGGTGTGAAGTGATGTCTCACTGTGGTTTGGATTGGCATTTCCCTGATGATTAGTGATGCTGAGCATCTTTTCACACACCTGTTGGCTGTTTGTATGCTTCCTCTGAGGTCGTTCTTTAGCGTTTACTTTTGCACTTTTCTTTCTTCACTCTCCACTTAGCACTTCCTTTCACTCTCACAGTTTTAGTTGTCATCTCTAAAGGGATGAATTCAAAATGTAAGTCCCTAGCTCTGAGTCTTGAATTTTCAACTCTTTAAGTATAACCTCACCTGGTTCATCTACAGCTCCTTCAAATAAACTATGTCTATCAAGATAGCTCCTTTCTCTATCCCATTCCTCTTTGGTGTTCCTCATCTGGGTTAGTGGTACCACCTTCTACTGAGATTTGAAACCTCTATGTCCTTTGCAACATCTTTCTCTTCTCACGCCTCACATTCAATCCACCACCAAAGCTTAATCCTTCTACCTTTCTGGCTCTGCTTTTTGTTTTTCTCTATCTTTCCACTTGTATATTGAGTTCTCTGGGGTCTCTGTCTCTGGATCTTTCTATCTCAAGAGATCTTTCTATCTCTTTCTAATTCTATTTCTTTCCTCATTTTCCCTTATTCTCTGCCTTCCCCATTACCCAAAGAAAGAACAACAGTATTTTTTATTTGCTGTATATATTAAATATTCATTGTACTAAAGTATGAAATGGAACACTTTCTATTTCTCTTTCTAAAACCTATATTAAATTACATATTTATGTAGACTTTGATTGATTTTTATTGTTGTTGTTGTTTCTGGGTGTCAGCACGTTTGGATAGAAAAAAGAAAAAGAACTTCCACTGCAGAATTAGTGAAGTGGTGTTTCCCTTATGGCCTGACATGGTTAATACATGGCCACCCCCAACTCCTAAGAATTTTAAATTCTAAGACAAATGTTTGTGTTACCAGGAATCTGGGTCTAGTTTTGTTGCTCTTGTTAAAAGCATTGCTTTTTTTAGGACAAGATTTGCCTGAGAGGAAAAGGCTTTGTAAAATAAAGGAGGATTTCATAACTCAAAAGGGAGTCTTAACTAATATTCCTTTTTCAGTACCATTCAGCAGGGTTTGTTTCAGGATGTACTCGATATATAGATAGATAGATAGATGACAGATAGATAGATAAACAGATGGATAGATGTTGATATTTGTTTCTTTTTGTTTTAGAAAAATATAGGAAGTTTTTTTCACAAGAATTACTGCCTTTCAAAGAATTTTTAGCATTCATTTTCAATGGAGCATATAAGACTTAAGCATTAGAGCTGTGATGCTGATTTTTAATATTTGCTTTTGTTTGTGGTATAATATATTACAACAGGAGAAGTTCCTGGCTTACGTGTGCCCATTTAGCCCAAGTTCTTTGCCTGTGCTCTAGCGGGCTGCTATGAATGTGGTCCTCTCTCACATCAGCTGCTGAGAACTTCCCTCCTTCACTAGGGATCCCTTTCCCTTATGCTAGTAAAGACCCTCTGATGCCCAGAATGACACACCTCTCACGTGTGCTGCTCTTCCTTAGACCTTGTCACTCCTCATCACTTCTCACCTTTTTCCAGGGCCTCACTTTACTTGTCACTGTGCCCAAAACGCAACACTCTACTAGAGATAAAAGACTTAGTGCCTACCTCAAGGTGCTCACAGTTTCGTAGGAGAAACAGAAGGATGCCAGTAGAAACGCTAAGTTAGAAGAATGCACCGAGGGGCCGGAAGGAGTCCTGCCCAACCCAGCTTCAGGGTCCAGAAAGGAATCAGTCCCATGAAATGGGTGGAGGAGTGGCCAAGGCATGACAGGAGGTAGACGGGAGCCAGATATAAGGAGTTTAGCTTTGATCCCAAGAGTACCAGGATCCTTAAGTAAGAGAGCAAGATGATGAAATGTGTCTCACTTACAGGATGGAGGGTGGATGTAAAGCAGAAGAGTAGAAGCAGGGAGAATCGTGCGAGTTGCAGAGGAGAGAGGGTGAGAGCCCGACCTCGGCGGTGGCCAAGGGCGCAAGAAAGAGACAAACACGGGGTGAAATGGAAGGTGGAAAGAATACATTATAAGGAACGATGGGGCATGTGGCTCAGGGAGGAAGGACACTAGACAAGGCTTTCTAGAGAAGAGAGAAGATGGAGGAGACTGGGGAGAGAGAAATGGAGATGAGAGACGGCACTGGAGGAACAGGCAAAAGCAGGAGAGAGAGAGGACAGGAAATTTCCATTACTGTCCTTCCCATCACTCCCAGCAGCGTGGGTTTGTGTTTTCAAGGTAATGGAGAGAGACTGGAGAAATTAAGTGATGGTGAAAGCCAAGACAAATCAAAATCAGAAAAGAGGAAGGGGAACATTAGTTCAGCCTTTCTCCTCACATCCACCCTGCAAGCCCCTCGTCCCTCCTCCTTTCGGAGTTTCTGTTCCTATTTTTCGGGTTTTCTCTTCTGGTGAGTAGCCATGTTGAATTGTATTGTAAAGGGAGTGAATTATCTGTCTGCTTAAAAATATCTCTAAGAGGGCTTCCCTGGTGGCGCTAGTGGTTGAGAGTCCGCCTGCCGATGCAGGGGACGCGGGTTCGTGCCCCGGTCCGGGAAGATCCCACATGCCGCGGAGTAACTGGGCCCATGAGCCATGGCCGCTGAGCCTGCGCGTCCGGAGCCTGTGCTCCGCGGTGGGAGGGGCCACAACAGTGAGAGGCCCGCGTACCCCCCCACCAAAAAAAAACCCAAAACAAACCAAAAAAAGTATCTCTAAGTGTATTTTATAGTAGAAGGAAAAAGTAAGTCCTCACAGTTCCAGATACTTTGCCTTTTGTGGGTTCCCCCAGGAAAGGAAATGCATTGCTTCAATGGGCAGTAAGTTTTGAGTTCCAAACAAATGTCTTGCGATTCAGGCTTGGAAAAAATCTGCACTTGAGCTCAAAACTAACCATATTAAGTATATACTATGAAGAGGAAGATCAGAAAATGCTTTAAATGCTCTCTTCTTAAACTTTGGCTTGTTCCTGCTGATTACTCACTATTTGAAAGTACATGATAGTTATATTTAGAAGGAAAGTGAGAAATTCAGTCAAGAATGTTTTCATACACCCATACATATTTGATACTATATAGATAATTCCTTGCATTTACATATAAAATGTGTCTCTAAACACTTGTACATAATATTGTTCTTTTAATAAGGTGCCCCTGGTACAACTGGATTCCAAGATTATGGCACCCTTGAAGAGAAGAGACTGATAAAGATCTTTACTGAGATTGGCACAGTGTCATTTGGACTTGCTCTTGATGTGGCACATGTGGTACTTTTCAAAATAGAATAATCCATATTTGGGGACTATACTAATATTAGACTTTGGTGTGTTTATCTTATTAGGGCCATAGGCCAGGCCACACTCCTGTAGGTGGCAGTAGGGTTTCCTATGAGTGGAATGGACATTCCACTGTCAGTCCTGTGGGACAGAGGTCTGTCTTGGGGTAGGACGTGAGGCTATGGAAATCAGGCCTCAGACTTTCTCTCCTCTTGGGGTCGGGGATCAGTTCGGTTAGAGTGGGGGGCAAAGTGATGCCGAGGCATTTCTGATGATTTGGAGTGGGGTTTGTGTTGAGCTTTGCTGCAGACACGAGAATGGGTGTTGCTCAGAGAACCTTTCAAGAAAGACTCTTGCCTAGCTGTGAGGAGTATGGTCAGTGACCGTCTCCAGCTGTTAACTCCTTCAGGTCCAGCTCTGCAAAGACAGTCTCTGCTCCTGGGCTCCCATTGGAGACAAAGGATCTTTGTCAGATCTGCATCTCATCTGATGGCTCATGTACCCAATCCCAGAGGCTCCCTTTTCTTCCAGCAGGTCTTATTCCCCAGTAAACCTTTTGCACTCCCAGCCCCATGCCCCCATCTGTTTCCCCAAGGGCCTGACACACCCTGCCACGAGGAAAGGGGGGGGACGGGGGAGATGTTTAGAGGTGGTCACACTGAGAGGTCCTAGAATGGGTCTGGACCTGCGTGGAAGTTACAGTTAGTCTCACGGTCATAATTCCTTTCTAATATCCCTTAAAGGTCAGAAAATCGCCTTTAAAAGTCACATGCTGGTATTCACCACGTTGCAGGGGGATAAAATGGGAAGCTTGGGAGGGCTGAAGGAGGACCTCTCAGCAGAGCTTTGATCCCTGTAGTAGCAGCGTGACAGCCTGACAAAGAGGCTGGAGCGAAGACCAGTGAGGCTATTCCTGAACTCACCTAGGAGTCCCTTGGAGCCCCTCAGAAACAGTTAGGATTGCTCTGAGGGGCCTAGTTCCTAGGTAATAAGTCCAGAGGCGACTTAGGCCATCAGTGGTGGGTTGCAGTCTACTGACTTTGCACCATGAGAGCCCCAAAGATAGATTTTGTTATCCCCATTTTACAGGTGGAAAAATGGAGTCACCAATCTAGAAGTTAATTAGATTTTCTTTTTACTAGTCCATAACTGCCCTCCCACCCCCATCTTGCAATACACTGCAGCCATTGGGTCACCATTTCCTATTAAATAACTGAATCTAATGTAGAAAGGCATCTTATGGGCCTGAAATAATTTAATGCTTTAGGTGTGGAAGTCAGGCCTCCAAAGAGCAGCACCATAGTACTTTTTCACCGTTAGATGCCTCTAGTGCTACCAGGAAGCACATTTGTTTGTTTAAACGAGACCACAGTGAGTTTTACAGGGGATATGAGAGTCTGCGTTAGTAAAAAAAAGAAAAAAAGAAAAACAAAAACAACTACACATTTTCCCCTACTTTTTATATCTGACTCTCACCCATTTTATGATAGGACTTGTTGAAAAACTTACGTGAGCAAGTATTTTCTAATATCTTAATTATTTAAAAGAAGTTTAAAGTTAAAATCATTTTTCCTACTAAGTCTAAACTTTTTTTTAGGTACGCGGGCCTCTCACTGCTGTGGCCTCTCCCGTTGCGGAGCACAGGCTCCGGACGCGCAGGCCCAGCGGCCATGGCTCACGGGCCCAGCCGCTCCGCGGCACGTGGGATCTTCCCGGACCGGGGCACGAACCCGCGCCCCCCGTATCGGCAGGCGGACTCTCAACCACTGCGCCACCAGGGAAGCCCAATTCTAAACTTTTTGATCGCAGTTGTTTGATGCATGTAAGTCGTCTGTGTGGACTTCCCCCTTAGAATCACTATTTCTTTCAACAAATATTTTCTTATGTATAAGTAATCCTTTATACTTTTCCCTCTGGTGAATTTGTTACCTTGTTTTACCGTCCCTATTTTTGTTATTGTTGTTGTATTTTAACATTTATGGTGAATCTCCTTTGCTTAAGCCCTGGAAATGGTCTGTACTCTAGGAGCTCATGCTCTGTTTTTCGTTTTATATTTTTTATTTTTTGGCCGCACATGTGCAGCATGCGGACTCTTAATTACCTGACCAGGGATTGAACCCGTGTCCCCTGCAGTGGAAGCGTGGAGTCCTAAACACTGGACCACCAGAGAAGTCCCTGTTTTTTCTTTTTTTTAAGTTGTATCTTCTTTGCTTTCCTAAGTCCTTCTGGGACTTTTATTTTTCCTCTCCCCACATCTTTCTGAAACAAAAATGAAAACAAATTTAAAACATTTACCAATTTGTGATTCTGCTTTGACCAGTCAACCCTTCCCACAGAGTAATCTAGTCAAAATTCTTTATTAATCGTTCATCTGGTACAAATTCTCAGCTGCCCTGGGCAAGTGTCTGAGTGGTTATTGCTAAACCTGCTTTAGAGCAGTAAAAATAATTATCCTTGGATTTCTTTTTCACGCTCAATTTTCTCCTGGACTTTATTTCTGGGCTTTGTAACTTTTCCAAGGAAAATGAACAATGATTTTACTGACCTTTTTTGTGCTTCAAGCTCTTTATACTAAGCTCTGTGTCTAAAGGAATTTTTTCTTTTATTCTCTGTACCATAGGCCAGGAAATATTTTAACCAATGTTTTCTAGAACTTTTATTCTCTGGCTGTTATGCTCTGTGAACAATTTAGCAGTTTTCTTCTACCTGTCATGCCCACAGAAGGAGAGTAGGGTAATATTGCTCTGTGAAAATATTTGGATCTGACCCCTACAACTGAGAGAAAAAAAAAATGAACTTAAATGGACAAGAATCATGTTTATTTTTTTTCTGGGTTATTTATTAACACGTGACAGGAACTATCATACTATGAAATAATTCTCTGTTAATTGTAAAACATTGTTTTTCTAGGATGCTAAAACCTCCAAACTTTTAAAGTTTGGAGCAGTATTTCTAGAACGGTTTTTACCAAATTACTTTTTTTTTTTTTTGGAATGGCTACTCTTTAATATAACTTTACCATGACTATTCAAAATTCTCAGAGATCTTGATTAAGTGAAAAGAAAAACTTCTATGTTAGCTAATATTATCTTTTATAATTTGAAAATGTGTACCTTAGTAGAATCACAGAATTTACACTGGAGGAAAACCAGCAGATTATCTAGCTTAACTTCGAATAGAATGCGGAATTCTCTCCAACCACATTGTTGAGACGTGACCATTTAATTGTTGCATGAATGCCTCCATTATAGACAGCTCCCAGGAAAGCTCATTTTAGTTAAACAACTCTGAGATTAAAGAAGTCATTTAATTTGAATCTGAATCTGCTCTATTCTTTCCATCTTTGGTACCAGTTTTCCCTTTTGGAGTGACTTGTATCAGGTCTGCTGTTCTTTCTATATGGTAGCTCTTTATATATTTAAAGATTTGAAGCAAACATCACCTTATAGTTCTCCTTTCCAGGTTAAACACTGACACCTCCTTCATCCATTCTTGGTTTTCAATTCTTTCTCCACCTCACCTAATTCATGAATGATACTCTTATATGTGACATGCAAAGTTATACTCAATTCTTTTTATGTTTTAACATTTTTAAAATTTACTTTCATTGAGATATAATTGACATATAATATTCCATTAGTTTCAGGTGTACATTATGATTCAATATATGTATATGTTGCAAACTGATCACCAAAATCTGTCTAGTTAGTATCCATCACCACACATAGTTACAAATTGTTTTTTTCTTATGACAGAACTTTTAAGATCTTCTTTCTTAGCAACTTTAAAAGATACAATACAGTATTATTAACTATAGTCATCATGCTCTGCATTACATCCCCAGGACATACTTATTTTATAACTGGAAGTTTGTACCTTTTGACCACCTTCACACATTTTGCCCAGCCCACCTTCACTCCCTCTGGTAACCACCAATCCGTTGTCTGTATCTAGGAGTCCAGTTTTGTTTTGTTTTTAGATTCCACATAGAAGTGAGATCATATGATATTTGTCTTTCTCTGTCTGGCTTATTTCACTTAGCATAATGCCCTCAAGATCCATCAATGTTGCCTGTACAGATGGCGAGATTTCCTTCCTTTTTATGGCAGAATAATATTCCATTGTGTGTGTATATGTATATACATATACATAGATATTATTCATCTCAATGGACACTTGGGTTGTCTTAATGTCTTAAGTATTATAAATAATGCTGCATTGAGTATGGTTGTGTATATATCTTTTAAAGTCAGTGTTTTTGTTTCCTTCAGATAAATACCCAGAAGTGGAATTGCTGGACCATATGGTAGTTCTATTTTTAATTTGAGGAGAGCTTCCATAGTGTTTTCATAGTGGCTGCACCAATTTACATTCCCACCGACAGTGCACAAGAATTCCCTTTCTCCACATCCTTACCAACACTTCTTATTTCTTGTCTTTTCGATAATAGCCATTCTAAAATGTAGGAAGTGATATCTCATTGGTTTGCTTTGCATTTTCCTGATGATTAGTGATGTTGACCACCTTTTCATGTAAATGATGGCTATTTGTATGTCTTCTTTGGAAAAATGTCTATTCAGAGTCTCTGCTCATTTTTTTAAAGTTTTTTTTTTTTGCTATTGAGTTTTATGAATTCTTTATGTACTTTGGATATTGACCTCTAATCAGGTAGATGATTTTCAAATATTTTGTCCCATTCCCTAGGTTGCCTTTTCATTTTGTTGATGGTTTCTTTTGCTTCTATACTCAATTCTTGTTTCAAAGGACACTTTCCAGCAAGTGAAAAGACAACTCCACAGAAAAGGAGAATATATTTGCAGATCATATGTCTGATTATGAGACTTGTATCCAGAACATATGAAGGATTCTTACAATGCAATGACAAAAACCAAACAAATAATCCAATTTAAAAATAGGCAAAGGATTTGAATAGACATTTTTCCAAAGAAGGTATGTTAAAGTACGGTAAAAACATGAAAAGATATCAACATAATTAGTCATTAGGGAAAGGTAAATCAAAACCAGAGTGAGATACCACTTCACACATAGATGACTATAATAAAAAAGACAACCATAACAAGTCTTAGCAAGGATATGATGAAATTAGAACTTTCTTACATTGCTGTTAGAAATGTAAAATGGTACAGCCACTTTGGAAGACAGTTTGACTATTTCTCAAAAGTTAAACAGGCCACTTCCATTGACTGAGCAAGACATGGCAGCAGCAGCTCCCAGGAAGGTGTAGGGAGAAGTGTGGATCTTTTCATTCTTTTTATTTAGCAAGTCAAGTGCATCTTCTAAAACCTGGCATCATATGTGAGTTCTAGAGGTAGAAATCAGCTAAAGGAAAAAGAAAACTTTTATTTAGTGGATCAGAGGGAAATCAAAAGCCCAGATTTCATTTTATTTCTGGGGGGAAAAATTTTAAAATACTAAAAATACTAAATATATTTCCAATTCCCAGCCTAAGTTCTCCACATTAGCTCCAGTTGCCCTCCTGCAGCAGAAAAAGGTTTTTGTGTACTACAGGTGTTTTCAGAGAAAATAAAATCAAAGAGAGTGGAGCCTACACTCCCAGCAGGGCTGCTGTCTTAGTGGAGTTGGGAAAATGTGTGAGCATGTGTCAACGGATGTGTCAACAAATAGAAACCAAGGCAGGTAGCCTCTAGCTGACTGAATTCCTTCCTTCCTCCCTCCCTCCCTCTCTCTCTCCCTCTCTCCCTCCCTCTCTTCCTTCCATAAGGTATCAACATTGCCCAAAGTACAAGACTAGAAGAAATGGGACAAGATGCCCTCCTTGTCTTTTAGCAACTTAAATCCGCCCCTACTTAGGAAAAAATCACTATTATCCTGACTCTCAACCCCAATCATCAAACATCCTCTTTCCATTTCCTTCTCCAAGAGCATCTTAGGAATTCTATCCCCACTGCTCCCTTTGTAGTGAGGATTCATTTGCGTATTTTAGACTCTTCCTGTTCATCTGGGGCAAGCCCAGACTTGTGAGTCTTTTCTGCTCACACACAGCACATAAGTGTGAGCAGGGCCCCCTGTTCACTACTACTGCTGCCACGCGTGAACCTTTATTGAGCATCTATTATGTTCTGAGCATTCTGCTAAGTACATTTCTACATTATCTCCGCTAACTCTCAAACAACGTCGTGAGGCAGGATCTGTTAGTATCCCCATTTTACAGATAAGGCCCCTCACGTACAAGTGTGTGTATTTCCACGGCCTTGGTTTGAAATTAGCATGCTGTTACTGCTCTTCCGTGTTAGAACTCTTTGAAATCTTGGGGACTGAACCAATATCTTTTTCTGTGGTTAAAATAAGCATAACTTAAAATTTACCATTTTAATCATTGTTAAATGTACAATTCAGTGTCATTAATTATATTCACAATGTTGTGCAAACATCATTCCTAGCCATCTCCAGAACTTTTTCATCATCCCAAACAGGAAATCTGTACCCATTAAACAATAACTTTCCATTCCTTGTCTCCCTAGCTCCTGGTAAACTCTATTCTACTTTCTGTCTCTATGGATTTGCCTATTCTAGGTACCTTGTATGAGTGGAATCGTACAGTATTTCTCTTTTTGTTGTACCTGTACAATTTTGGGAGGTAAAAGAGTGAATGATTCCAGCCAAATGAAGACCTTTGAAATACATCTGGACATTCCTGCCCTGTACTCAATGTTTAGCTTTCCTGATTCTCACTATCCAGATAATCTTTCCAATCTTGCATATTTCTCTGACCTTTTTGATCAGGATACCTGATGAAATCACCCTGCAGCACTCCGAGTTCTGGCCTCTTCTGCACACCCTGTTTGGATGCCACCATATTCTGAACACACGGCACAAATAAGGAACAGCCACATATCACTTCAATGCTTACAAAGTGCTTTATTACACATATCTTTTATTTTCCTGACAATACCCTTATGAGGTAGATAGTACAGTATTTTACAAGTGATGAAATTAAGAATTCAAGAGAGTATATGACTTACCCACAGTTTGATGGTTAACAAGTGCAAAACCAAGAATCAAGTCTGTGGTCTTCTCTATGTATCAATCTCTTTGCCTTCCGCCCAAATTCTGTCCCCTCTCTTTTTGAAGAAGTTCAACTACTGGGTAGGGCAGAGGAATGCTCAGGGATGCCGTGTGTGTGTGTGTGTGTGTGTGTGTGTGTGTGTGTGTGTGTGTGTGTGTGATTACACATGCTCACTAAGAAGGAGGGAGAAATGAACTCATTTCAGTGTTGCCCCCATTTAGTCTCCAAGTATGTATTATTGAGTTTCTCCACTTAGGTGTACCTGAATCCTGCTTAGTGCTTATCTCTGGGCTATGATTTATAAGAAATAAAATACAGAGAATTATTCCAGCCACATGCACACTCTCCTAGAATTTCTTCCCTGCATCTTTGTCTGCTTTCCTGTCCTATTGAACGAGCTGGAGAGCACAGACACCGTAACATTCGGTGTGTCCTCTTCCTAAGTCTGCGGCCAACACTAAGCAGCCAGCTTCTACATTCTCCTCTCTTTAGCCTCACCTGGTTTCCTCGTAAAATGCCAGAATCAAAGATGTTGCCTAAGCTGACACATACAGCCCACGCCTTCTTCTGCAAGAGAGAGAGAACATAGAGAAAGGACAGGGAAAGATGGGTTTATAATCCTGTCAATCCTCCAGCTAGGTGTGGTGGCCCTGTGCCCTGAAGAGGTCTTCCCCGAGGGGCTGAAAGGAAGTTATGAAGCCAAGTATGTGGCTTAACACTTCCGCAGCTGCTGTAACATAAGTCACCTTCGGTTTCACCAGCCTATGGATATAGATGGGATTATGTTACTAGAATTTACCTTTGGGTAAATGGACTTCTGCAAACACTCCTCCGGATACTTCTGGGAGTCCCCAGACAATATCTTATACGTCCCTGCAAACAAATTTCCTCTCTTCCCTGGGCACCAGCAAAGCACACACACGTGGCATCTACCCACTTGCTGGATCATCAGTACCTCCCGAAGCAGCTGATGACGCATCAGAGCTTTTAAGGCGCCAGAGCGTTTCAGTGTTGTGTTCCAAAGCAGAGGAGAGTGTCTCTTCCGTGTTACGCTCTTAAAGCAGAAGGGAGCCAAGCTTGTGCTGAGGTTCCATGGAGGTAAGGGTCTCCTTTAGGTTTTCTTTTATGGATACCTTCCTCCTAATAACCCTACAGAAGTCCAGTGAGTCCTGGGTCGGGAAACACATTTAAACATCAGCATTTGATACTTGAGATCGATAATTGAATATCAGTGCTGTTTCCATAATACTCCCTCCTCCTCCAACAACCAAAGCTTTCTTACCGAGTCAGTCTCACAATGTCTAGCATCTGCTTTCTACAGGATGAGTTCCTCCCAAGAGGCCTTTCAGAGCTCAGGAAACTGTGCTTCCAGAAGGCTCATCCCACTGTTTTGTCAGATATGCTCAGCCTCAACTGACTTCCCGTGGACCTGTTCTACAGATGTATTATTGCCACAGCGGTCCTTTCCCAGCCAAGAAAGACTATTGGTTTGGTTACAAAGCTGTTCCAGCTGCAGATAACATGAAGCCTGACTAACAGTAGCTTAAACAAATAGGATTTCATTTGCTTCTTGTGACAAAACACTCAGACGTCACAGTCCAGGGCCTGTGCACTGGTTTTAGGGGGCTCTCAAGGAGCCACGCTCTCTCTCCTCCTTCTTGCCCTGCCCTCCTTAGCCCATCAGCTTCTATTCTCAGGTATCCCACAGTCACCTTCTGGTTGCTGCACTTCTCCGCCACGGGTCTGCGTTGTGTGCAAAGGAAGAAGGAGAAAAGGTACACCTGCAAACTTGCACTGAGCTCTCTCCCACCAGTGCCTCCTGCATTCGCTGGTGTGTGTGTGTGTGTGTTAGCGGAGGCTGGGGGGAAGTAATTTTAACTTTCCATTTGGTCCAAGCTGAAAACAGACTCTCCATCAGGCATTACAGTGACATCTCCGGTGTGGGATTGTTAGACATTCCCCTGGCAGCAGCTGCTCTAGTGGACCACTGTCTACTCACTTCATGTTCTAGCCCCCAAACAGGCCACACACCTCATGCCTCACCTGTCTTTGCGTAAATAATAACATGAAGCTAACTACTTAAATGACAGTGGAGGACCTCAAGACTTTTTATGCAGTTTTTTCAATGTGATTCTTAGAAACTACTAAAATATTTTAGAGCACTGCTTCAACTAACGTATACCATGCCAGACTATTCATGAATCACCAAGAATTCATCAGTTCAGTATTACTCAGAGTGTGTTTTATCGATGTTCTGAAACATGGATACACATGCTGGAAATGCTACTTGTTGTATCCAGATCTTACAGCTATACAATGCACATTGGTATGTTAAAGATTATGCTGTGTCCTCAAAAGTTATTCAGTAAATAAGCTTGTTTGACTTTATTTAAACCACTGCTTCCCCAATTTTTTGGATAAAGAAACCATTTCAGCATAATGGCAATGAACATGTTATGGAACCAGGGTCTATGGAACACTCTTTGAGAAATGCTAACCTACTCTATTTCTTATGTTAAACTCTAGCTATGTTATCTAACCAAGCTTATCAGATTGAGTTAAGTGTGAAATGTAAACAGTATAATGCTGTGTTAGCAGTTTAGTGAGCCTCTAAGTGATTCCTTTCACCTTTCCTCTTTGAAATTTGTTTATACAAACCCTTTCCATTTAACAAGAAAACCATAATGCAATTTGTTATTCATATAGGTTAATTAAGAAAAACAATGTTTTAGTTTTAATACATGGCAGAGCTTTTGAATAAGGAAGAGTTTGGTTTATTTTAAAAGAGGAAGACAAGTTGTGTACATATTTAAGGAAAGAAGATAATATAATAAAAAGTTAAATTTAGTAGTATATAGAATATATTAAAAAGGAGAAGAATTTTTTTAAAAGCATGCCACAACCAGGAAAAAAAAAAAAAAAAAGACTAGACTGTGATATCATGGCCACCATGGTGAACTGAAAAGAAATTCAGTAGCTTAGGTCTATAGCCAAGGGGGAAAAAAAACAAGAAAAAACTATTGGATTGTAACTGCTGACAATTTTCCACAAAGGTAAACAATTTTAAGGAGTCAAATAATTGAACAGAAGCCAAGTTCAGATTATATGCTTCATTAAAATTTGTGGTCAGTGAACAGAACATTCTCAAGTGCCTCCAGCCTGGACTAATTTTGTATCATGTACACACATTCGCATGCAGAGTCATGGTGATGAAACTCCCAATAGAGATAAGAGCCAAATATGGCTAGCCTCATGAGGACACTGGAGAAGCAGTGGAGGCCGTGGCCTCAAACCCCACAACATGGGCCTGTGGGTGTCGACAGACTGGGCACAAAAAGTAGTGCTTCTGTAGTGCTGTAAGCATTTTGCAATTAACCCTATGTCATATTTAACTCCTAGACGCCAGTCTCTCTGACTTACCGGTGGAGAATCAGTAGCCTCTATAACAGAGTTAGGCATTAGCCTAAGTAATTAGAAAATATATGACTCTAAATCCCTGCCTTCAGAAATAAACAAATGAGTGTTGAGCATTACCATGATATATAATAATTTTATGTAATTATATATGTATACATAGATATAATATATATAATAATATACAATTTTACATAAACTTTTAATTGGCTTTTAATGGGGAGTTTACATCTTAGTCCCCAAGGAAGAGTACAAAATATTCCTTATTTTCATTTTCAGATCTGTTCATTATCTGCAACAAAATGCTGCTGCTATTTTATCACTGTCATAAAAGACAGAGGCTACTATAGAAAATATGTAACCCAACGAGATGAGATTCTTTACTTTAAAACCTTTCTGAGTGTTGTAAACATCAGCATGGGAAGCAGGGTAGGGGGAATTTCAGTGTGTTTAATTACATATGTGATGGCTTCTGAAAGAATGAAACCTCAAATACTATGCTAATGCCAAATTTTAAAATTGCTTCAGGGGTAGAAATTTTAAAATCTAATATTATATATGAAAATTTAAGAAAGAAGGAATTTGAAATGAGAGAGATTAATCTATAGTTTAGAAATAGCCTGTAAAATAGGAGCTCTCCTAGAAGTGGAAAAATAATGGTTAGCATTGTAGGTTTCTAATAGCATTTATTTCTAGACAGGTCTTGATCATGTTTAGCATTGATCTGGTCTATATTTAGGACATATATAGCCTATATAGACCAGCCTATATAGCCTGGTCTATATTTAGGACAAGGTATATTCAGCAACTAGACATGCATATGAAGGTAGGTGGAATTTGGAACCCTAATATTTACTTATTCATACACTTATTTTAGAGGAAGTAGAGGTCCTATTATAGATAACCTATTATCACTCTGTGAAGACCTGCCTGTTGGAAACAAGTCCTGGTGTTTGTGTTTTCTCTCTACATCACGATCTAGTCAAGTGGTTGTTTAACCATATGTACCAGACAAATAAAATAAATCAAATATATTAAAATAGTTGTATTCAAAGAGCTATGCTCCTTTCCAATATGTAGCCAGCCTATGGCTGAAGTTCAGCATTCTTAAGAATCATTAAATTGAGATTGCCACAACATCGTAAATCGACTATACTTCAATTAAAAGAAATCATTAAATTGAGTTGGGAAAATTTTTTCCATGAAAATGCTTTAGTTCTATGAGGATACAGTAGGAATCTCCAGGGAAAGACACTCACTAAGGAACTCTCTGACCTTTTCACTGATACAATCTCTGTTTAAAAAAAATTTTTTTAACATTGTGGTAGAATATACATAACATACAATTTTCCATCTTAGCCATGTTTAAGTGTCCAGTTCAGGGGTATTAAGTACATTCACATTGTTGTACAACCATCACCACCACCCATCCACAGAACTCTTCTTCTTGCAAAGCTGAAACTCTGTAGCCATTAAACAAGTCCCCATCCCCTTCTGTCTATGAATTTGACTACGCTAAGTACTTCCTATACGTCAAGTCATGCAGTATCTGTCCTTTTGAGACTTGCTTATTTCACTTAGCATAAAGTCTTCAAGGTTTATCCATGTTATAGCATGTGCCTACCATCTCCCATTTGGTAGCTGAAAAAAAGGCAGCCACAGTCACTTCAACTTTTCATGTCTACATAACATTTCATATGACTTTACTTCAAAGGGACTTCAGAAAGTTTGCATGGTGTATGATTTGAGTCCCCCTTTAAGAGAAACCCAAAGGAACAAAACGGTGTTAGTGGTGGTGGGGGGCTAAGTATATAATACACAGGAAAGGGCAGGAAAAAAAGAGGCAATTTTGACTCTGGGTAAAAGATCATCTGCTCTACTCTCAGATTTTCTGGATCCACAGATTTGGATGAAGTCCCAGGATCAATATTTTTAAGAGCCTTAAAAACAATACAAGAATGCAGAGAATACAAGTTCTTCTTTGTATTCCACGGCACTAGTTCTACCTGTGACGTCCACCCATGGTCAGCTGCTGCATAGATAAAGCCAAGCCATCCTCTTCGAACAGCCTTTCAAAATTTGACTTGGTCTCCTCCTCTTGAGACAAAGCACCTCAGTTATGCTGAATCAAGAGACTTTATTTTATGTGGTTTTCTAGTCTTTTAACATCCAGTTTGCTTTCCTTTAGACATCCATTAGGTGGTCAATATCCATTCAAAATGATGCATCCAGAACTATGGCTGTTCAACATCATTTCCCAAGATTCTGCCTGTGCTAGGCAGAATTCTAAGATGGCAGTTGGAATTAAGGTCACTAGTAAGTTGAAAGTAAGATTATCCGAGTTAGCCTAACCTAATCACACAAACCCCTTCAAAAGCAATGAGTTTTCTCCTTCTATTTGCAGAAGTAGTAGTTAGAAAGATTCAAGGCAAGAGAGGGATCCACTGTGAGGGGGGTTCTCCACTGCTGAAATGGAAGGGCCACATGGCAAGGACCTGACAGTAGCCTCTAAGAGCTGAGAGTGGTCCCCGGCCAAGAGCCAGCAAGAAAGCAGGGACCTTGTCCTATAACCTCAAGTCCTACAAGTGCCAACAACCTGAGGGAACACGGAAACAGATCTTTCCCTAGCCAGGCCTCCAGGTGAAGTTACAGCCAGCCAACACCCTGATTTTAGTCTCAGGAGACCCTAAGTGGAAGACCCAGGTGAAACATGCCAGACTCCTAAAAAACAGAAACTGTGAGCTGATAAATGGGTGTTGCTTTAGCCACTAAACTTAGGGTAATTTGTTACACGATAGATACCTAATACACTGCCCCTTCTATTTTATGTTCCAACAATACTTAGCTGCTTGCAGTTCCTGAATACAGGTTGCTCTTTTAGGCTTACATACTTTTGTCCATGATGTTTTCTTGCCTGGGGATCCCCTCTTATCTGGTCAGATGGACAAACTCTATTCTTCACACTCAAGACGCATCTCAGGCACAAATGCCACCAGAAAATGCCACTACCTTCCCCAGGTAGACTTACTGTGTATTAGGCCCTTCTAACTGTAGGAATCGGAGAGAGCCCTGAAAAACTCCACTGACTCCAGTTAACAACTTCACGATTTTATGGAAAAAAAGATGATGAGGACTGCATTTGAGAATAAATGTTTAAGAACCTCACAGATATTTTTTATATTCCCTAATAGAATGCAAGCAGTGTACCACACATAATAACATTGATATTCTACACATCATATTAGGAATAATTGGCAGTCTGCTTTTTGTATTTATCACTTTTTGCTAAGTAGAAACTTTAAAGAATTTCTTCCCTCTACAAGTTTCAGTGAGATGCTTGTAAATTCCTCCTGTTTTTGTTCCAGAGAGGGTTGTGTGTATGTGTGTGGGGGGGTCAGTCTCACCTAAATAGTCCATGATTTTCATAACTTTTAACTTTGAGGTTTTTTTCTCTTCTTCCTGCCTCCTCAATTCTGTAGACAGTTTTAGTCTAGACAAGAGCAAAGCAGAGTCTTGGCTCTTTAGGGACTGGGGTACTGGTAAAAAAAAAGACAAAACTCCCACATGGAAAATCAAATCTGTGACCCAATTACCAGAAGTAGGCCACAGGCAGTGGTTAGGTCTTGAATGCAGTTTTTAAAACTGGAGCAAGTCAGAAATTGCATGTCATTCTACCCATATACTTGTGCAAGTGTGCAAATACATACATGAGAGTTATTAATGTCAGCATTGCTGGTAATAGTGAAAACCTTAGAAACAACCAAATGTTCACAAGTGGGGTTATATAAAAGGTGGTATGTCCCACCAAGGGAAAATTTTGCAGCTCTTCAATTCAATGAGGTATCTGGCTCATATGAGCTGATGTGGAAAGATTTCCAAAATGTATTATTAATTGAAAGAAATGAAATATGGGACAACACAAACAGCTTTATATTACCAGTACAAATAAAAGGATATTTCTCTAACACACACACACACACACACCAGTGTATGTATATTAGTGTCTATTCAGGAGGAAAAAAAAAAAAACACTTGAAGCATTTCAGACAGAGGAGATTTAATACAGGGATTGGTTAAAAATTGTTGTAGAGCCAAAAGGGAAGGATAAATTTATCCAAAGGTGAGCAACTGTAGGAAACCACTAACAACTGATGGAGGAAAAGGACAAGTTATTTAACTGAGTTCACAGTTGCTATGGTGCTGAGGCTGTTGGAGAATCTGTTTAGGAGAAAACCTGAATACTCCACATCTCAACGATGACGTCCCCTTCACGTGCTTTCTTTTTTCTTTTGGGCTCCCATTAGGCTGAGTCTATTAATAGGACACATTTGAAATGTATATTAAATGGCAGCCTATTATTATTATACATTTTATGGGCTTAGTACATTGTGAAAAGGGAAGGGATCTTGCATCAGTAGTTTGATTTGTTTATTTTTAGATTAAGCTTAGACTTGGTTTCCTCTAGGAAACCTCCTCTTCCTCCGCCACCCCAAGATCAAACTAAGCGCCCCTTGATACTCTCTGTAGCAAATACTTTTGGTGCTCTGTGCCACATCTTGTTGCCCTACCTGGGAACAGTTTTATGTGCTTTGCCCACTCCCCACATCAAGTTCTCTCTGAAATGTCTCTGTACTTTGCTGCCTTGGAGCTTTCTCTGAACCAGGGAGAAACTGCTCAGCCTGGTTGCAGAAGCAGCACGGAAGTGTGGCAGAAGCTAATACCCCCAGAGGCAACCCCCAATTAGTAGGGGACAAGGCAGCGGATCATCCAGTGCAGTGATCTCAGGCCCTTTCCACACAGTTATTTACAGGGTCTCCAGTGGGACTATGCCCCTGAGGACATCATTGCTCATTGAAGACATTTTTTATCTTTTCTCCTTCTTTCTCTCATTCACCCACTTACTCACCTCTGCCTCCCGTCATGACCACCTACGGCGAGCTGCGTCTGACCAGCAGAATAACAGTCGCCACACGCTAGATTCTTCTCGTATCACACTTTATTGGAGTACAGCTTGGTTGAGGAAAGATGGAAGGAAGACGCCGCAGCCGTAACGGCAGCTGCCTATATAAGATTCGGGATACTGTGCAAGTCTCTGATTGGTTCATATCGAAGGCATAATTACACGTCGCCTTCGGACTGGTTACTGCTCTAAAACCTTGTTAGCATATCTCAACGCATGCGCACTGGCTACAGGATGGATGACTCAGCTTTTTCTACCCTGCTTTGCGGCAACGCTTTGCCGCGCCCCACAACCACCCAAATAAACTACCTGTATCCAAATATTTTTCTTCGGCTCTGATTTAGGTGGATGGAGTTACCCAAACGAAGACATGCTCTAATAGTATCCAGTCAACACTGCTGTCATAGCATTTATTCCATTGAACTATCATTGAAGCTTTACCTTTTTCAGCTTTGCCACTTTGAAATGCCAGTGCTATGACATTGTGGATTAAAATAGACATTATGTAAATATGTAAAAGCAGGTAGGAGAGAGAGAGAGATTAAGAGAGAAAGAAGAGAAATACGGAAGGAAGGAAGGAAGGAAGGAAGGAAGGAAGGAAGGAAGGAAGGAAGGAAGGAAGGAAGGAGGAAGGAAGGAAGACAAATCTTTGGCCAACAACACTTGCTTAGTGATGTCTATTCCTACTGCAATACCTTTCACTTTGTGAAGGTAAAACTTTGAATAACGCATTGTATATGTAGAATATTTTTGGAAAGTCATTTGAAAAGTAGGACACAGACACAGAGTAGGCTTTTGATTTGTTCTTCTCTTGATGATAAAGTGATTATGAGACTCAGCCTATCCTTGGAACTGTGACACACCGTCTCAGATTAGCCATGAACAAAACCAGAACAATAGTTCTTTGGGGGAACTGACTAGAACAAAGTACCTGTTAGACAGTGATAAAGATGGAATCAGTCGTGGCACTGCCCTCGAACTGCTTTCATCTCCCTCAGGACGTTTGTAAGCAAAACAGAATATGGGAGCTGGCGGCCAAAGTAGGCTGGGCTCGCTCGGGGGGATTAAAAAAAAATGATGAATCCTTTACTGGAATTTCACAGATGATTTCTTCAAAACAACTTTAAAGAGAGTAAGCTTCACTAGTGAATAATATGATGCCCTAGCATATAATTATTTATGAAGTTCTCATCACAGTGGCACCTAAATACTTCAGAGGTATTTGATGCATGGCCTAGATGCATCCAGAGCTTTATTAGACTGAGGGTCCATTTACAGATGTAATAAAGGCAGATGTCTAATGGATTCACATTAAAAGAACAAAACAAAACAAAACTCACTGCCAAGGCACTTTCATATGTTCAGTTGTTTCATACTACCCGAACACCAATCTCAGGAGAAAGAGCTGGAATAGAGCATAAAGAAGTGGGCTAGAAGCTCTTGGTCTCTGAAGGGGATTAGTGCTGCGAGAGAAAATAATAATTTAGGAGAAGTAAGGATTAGTCATAACACACACTTGTAGCTCTCTTTGCATGTATTTTTTTCCTTTTAAATTTCTTTTTAATTACTTTAAAATTAAGTCCATTTTAATCTTTAATAATTTTGATTTTATTTTCCTTTCTCCCATTTTAATGTTATTTATTCCATTATTCTTTCCCCAGAAGTTCTTTTGTTTATGTTCAGAAAATCTAGATAGCCGGGGGAATCCTTGGCACTCATCATTTCCTACGAAACAGATGTATGAAGTTAACAGATATTCCATTCCTAACCTGTTCCACTAAGGCAAAGACTACCTATAGAGAAGGATTTTCATGCAAAATGAATCTTTGAAAAACTTAAAATACAGCTATATTTGGATCTGTGAGCTATAAACAGCAGGAAACCTACAAGGTTCTAAAACCTGCTATTTCCCCTTTTAGCGTCTCTGTTTTACAAAGCTTGGTGTGTTCCATCTGCAGAAGCTATCTCAAATCTTCCAGTTCAAGCAAATTTACCTTTATCTAGTGTGCAGCCTTTGGATTTTTCTGACTTTACCCACAGATGTCACCCAGAAATGATGCATACCCCTCAGTTCAATTTGCACCATTACACAAAAGGGACTCTCCTTGGAAACCTTTTATGTGCTTCTAAACATAATAGCATTTCAAAGAAATATGTTCTTTTTAAGATAATAACTGCTGTTAACTCCCCCACTAGATCTTGCTGAAGTATCTGACAATTAACCCAGCTTACCACTGGCTTGAAATGATTTGACAGTGATTTAACTCTTTTGGGAAATGTTTTTCTTTAACTTGTACTAAGCATTTTTTTTTTTCTTTTCAATGTACTTTGGTGCATTTAAATGTCATCTCTATTTTTCCTCTATACTTATTCCCTGGGGTAGGAATCCATTTTGGGTTATGTATGTTTGTGGTTCTTAAAAACATATACAATCATTGAGTTATAAACTGAATTTGTCTCTCCCACATTCAAATGTGAAAGACCTAATCCCCAGTCTTTCAAAACTTGACTGTATTTGGAGATAGGGCCTTAAAGAGGTGATTAAGTTAAAATGAGTTTGTTGGAATGTGCCTAATCCAATCTGACTGGTGTCCTTATAGGAAGAGGAAATTTGGACACACAAAGAGACGTGAGGAATGTACACACACAGAGAAAAGGCCATGTGAGGACACTGCAAGAAGACAGCCATCTGCAGGCGAAGTGGAGAGGCCTCAGAGGAAACCAAACCTGCCGACACCTTGATCATGAACTTCTGGACACCAGTGTGAGAAGACACACTTCTATAGTTTAAGCCACCCAGTCTGTGGTATTCTGTTACAGCACCCCTAGCAAAATAACACACATAGAATCCAAGTGGTCATTCCAGCTTTGGCTTGAGGCTGTTCAGATTCAGAGAATGGGTCGCTCATTACCTGTTCTATTTAGGGAAGCCCTTTGGGAAAGTACTTCCTCCTGTTCTGAGTAACTATGAACTCCTGCGGTAGTTCCTCTGCTTGAAACGACATCATGATATACAGAGGGCTCTCCTCTAATCTGCACAGAAGCCCGTGTTTTCAAAATCAAACGACAATACTTTGATTAAAAATGGCCTTGGGAATTCCCTGGTAGTCCAGTGGTTAGGACTCCACGTTTCCACTGCAGGGGACTGGGTTCAGTCCCCGGTCGGGGAACTAAGATCCCACAAGCCACGTGGCACGGCCGAAAAAGCAATGGCCTCACATTTTTAAATGTTCAGGCCATGGCTCGGAACTCCTTTAACTCCTCCATCTTTGAGCTCCTTTGTTTCCACCACATCAGAAGAATATTGAAGAAGAATATTGATGATAATAACAATAGTAATAGTAACAAAAACATAGTCTTTCTTCCTGATTCTCTCGTTCTAGGCCTTAACTACCATCTTGCTGGTCTTCCTACCTAGAGTTTTCAGTAATTACTACCCAAGAGAGATTATTTTATGAACGTTGGAGGGGTAAAATCCGCTGTGGACTAATCACCCATCACCCTCTCCATTATTATGTGGTGAGATTAAATTATAGTGAACAATGAGGCCTGCCTTAAACAGAGAAAGAAGACACCTGGGCGCAGTTCAGAAGCACCACCTGGGAAAGACAGACCCTTTGTCTTGCACAGAACGTGTGTGTTGCACTAACCTCTAACGAGGCTCTCTTTCTGCCCCTGCCCTGACAGTCATAGCAACCCAATGATGACATTAAATTCTAAGTCGTATTTGCACAACCTTCCCTCCCCTGGGCTTCCCATCGCACTCAGGGTAAAACTTGAGTCTTCATAGTGGCACCCTGTGAACTTTCTGACCTGTGTGACCTCCTGCTGTCATCAAACACCTCAGGCTCCCACACTGTGGCTTTTGCTCTTGTTATTCCTTCAGCTGGGAATTCATGTCCCCCAGATATCTGTTTAACTTTTGCTCAAGTGACACTTCATTTTTTTACCCTTCCCAAGTCCCACCAATAATAAGAAGAATATTGATGATCATAACAATATAGTAGTAATAAAAACGTAGTCTTTCCTGCCATGTTTAAAGTTTTACAAGTGATCCCTCCATTCGGCACTCTGGGAAGAGGCAGCATTTAAACCTCGTAAATGCAGTAAAGACACAGATGTTCTTTTTTATTTTTAATTTATTTTATCGAAGTGTGGTTGATTTATAATGTTGCATTAATTTCTGCTGTACAACAAAGTGAGTCAGTTGTACGTATGTATACGTTCTTTTTCATATTCTTTTCCATTGTGGTTTATCACAGGATGTTGAGTACAGTTCCCTGTGCTGTACAGTAGGACCTTGTTGTTTATCCATGCTATGTATAATAGTTTGCATATGCTGATCCCCAAATCCCAATCCATCCCTCCCCGTCCCCCTTGGCAACCACAGGTCTGTTCTCTATGTCTGTGAGTCTGTTTCTGTTTCGTAGATAAGTTCATTTGACACAGATGTTCTTTACTTTGTCACATGTACCACCCTTGGAAACTCACATGGTGAAAAATATTTCAAGGATACTGATCAATGTTTTTGGCTCTTATTTGCAAAGCTTGTTCCAATCAGACTTTTTAAAATGTTACATTTGATGAAAATACTCTGTATGATATTATAGTGATAGATGCGTATTATTATACATTTGTCCAAACCCACAGAATGTCCAACAGCAAGAGTAAACTCTAGGTACACTTTGGACTTTGGGTAAACATAGGTCATCAATTGTAACAAAGGTGCCAGCGTTCTGGGGGATGTTGATAATGGAGGAGGCCATGCATGTGTGGGGTAGAGGGTATATGGGAAATCTCTTACTTTCCCCTGAAGCTTGCTGTGAACCTAAAACCACTCGAAAAATTGTCTTTTAAAAGAGAATTTTATTTGCAAGCTTTGTATGGGTTCATACAAAGGAGTGAATGAATTAATATAATTGGATTGCTCAAGTTTTCATTTCTTTTCTTCCTGGCTCTAGGTCAAAAATTTAATTCTTAACTTATCGTCTCCTCACAGACGAGGTCCTCAGGAGACATCTGAAATAAAGTCACCTAAACCCTTGCAGAGTCACCCCTAAGGAACATTTGTCTGGTCTCATTTGTGCTTCTTTGGACATTGAAATGGAACATGTATCACACTCTACCGCAAATATTTCTTTATCCGTCTGCTTGATTTCATATACTCTGACCCTTTAAGGACAGGGTCTTTAAGGAAGATCGTAAGATGAATACATGCTCAAAAATTCAGATGGTGTGGAAGTGAACAGTCCCTACTGCCCCATCCCTTCACTTTTACTCCCCAGAGGTGTCCCTCGTTAAATTTATGAAATACCTTCCTGAATACCTCTATTTATAAACAAGCATATATCTATACATAGCAGGCATGATTATTTCCAGGACACTACCTTCAGAAGTGCAAAAATGTATCTTTTTAAAAAAAAAAAACATCTTAAGCTTTATTTGGAGCACCAGTTCTGTCGAGTGGCAGAAAATGTTTGTCAATTCAAAGGAAACACAGGCATTTCAGGCTTTTCTCAGTCAAGTGAGGAGCTTCCTCTGCCCTGGATTGCTGTTGTTCTACATTCTTGGGGCTTGGCTCAGAGGCCTTGTAGAGGAGATGGCCAGCCGCACGTCACACCTGCACACGCAGGCATCTACCCTGATGCCCGCCACCACCTCTGGCTCTGGGCTACCACCCATCAGCCCTCTGGATTGGCATCTGGTGGCGGTCAGGTGGCCGAAGCTGCATCTGCTGATGGTGTTGCCTCACGCTGGCCCAGAGGTGTCCCCGGGCTGTTGATTCTTTACAGAAATCCTGAGGCTGCTCCCTGAGCCCCAGCCAAAGGAGCTGCCTTACAGGTGTCTCTCCTCTATTCTGTGCCAAGGTAGCAAGAAGAACTCTACGGGGGCCCTAGACAGGCACCTGGGCAGAGCTCCTCATTCTCTCAGCGCCCCCGACTCTGTGGCTCCGCCCAAGGTAGGCGGCGTGCAGGTCTTCATCTCTGTGTTGCTGCCACCAGCTCTCCTCTCTCTGCTCCTCTTTTCTCTCCTGGAATATGTTTATCTAGTTTACAGCAGGAAAACTGGCTCTTCTATCAACATTCATTCATTCAAAGCTCTTGCTTTACCTATTGTCTCTGCCAAGACTTTCAAAATTCTATTCTGAAACGAAAAAGCTGAGAATTGATTCTTTTGTTTTCTGTTCCATCGTGGCCCAGCTCCCCCAAGGCCTGGGCTGCCCTGGCTGTCGGGGGCCGGAAGGCAGTGGCAGAGGAGGTGATAGTAGCAGGAGGGGGGACACATTAGTAAACACTTCCAAGGATTATTCCACCACATTTATAGATATCCTTTGTGTGGTTGTTTGTGTGTGTGTTTGCCCACAAGTGTAACTCCTCCATTCCCACTGTTCTATAGCTTACATTTTTTTCATTCAATGAAATATCATGGATGTATTTCCAAATCAGTACATGTACGCCTGCCTTATGCCACTTCACAGTTGCATAATGTCATTGTCTGGATATATACTATTGTTTATTTGATGTCCACTGTTGATGGACGTTTAGGTAGTTCCAGGTTTCGGCTTTTCAAAAAAAGCGACCGTGAGCATCCTTCTAAACACATATTTGGTTATGTATATGAGATATCCGTAGTAGACTTTGCCAGAAATGAAATTGCTATATCACAGAGTATATCCATTTTTTCATCTTGGTTCTTATTGCCACACTGTCTCTAAAAATGTGTACGAATTTACACTCCCACAGAAAGTATTTAAGAGCATCAGTTTTCTACAGCAGTCACCAGCACTAGGCATTTGTCAAGGTAAAGGTTGTTCTTGGTTTCTTTTTGGCTTCCTTTTTGCATGAATTGCTTGTTCATTTCCTTGGACTATTTTCTTTCCCTTAAACATTCTGATTTCTTATTGATTTGTATAAGACCTTTCTATATGAAGGAAATTAGGCCTTTGACTATTTTCCTTGGTATGCTTTGTTTTTAACTCTGTTTATACCTTTTCTTCTGTGTAAAAGTTTGAATGGAGTAAAATCTATGAACTCTCTCAAATTTGTTCTTTTCTACCTTTGGTGACCTATGAAGAACAGCTTACTCCACTCTAATAATAAATGCATATTAATTTATATTTTATTATATATTTTTTTGTTTTTCTTTTTCACACTTTAATCTATTGGAATTTACTCCTGTGTAAGATATCAGGTATAATGTTATCTTTTTCCAAATGTTTCAATACCATTCGTTGAATATCATATATTTTCCTCTTATGTACTTTTCAGGCAAAAGCACTAAATTTAGTCATACAATTCAGTCAATAATTTTTGGATTATCCAGGTCAGGGTCTTCTCTTCCTCCTCTTTTCCCAATGTTTTTGATTATCACTTCCAGAAAGTAGGCAGAGGTATATGATTGCCTTTATGTGGGTCTGGAAAGGAGAGGGGACCAAGGCAAATGACCCTGCTTGTGTCTCCCTCCTCCTAAAGGACAGATGCTCCTGTGAATGAACACAAACGGATGCTCCCCAGAGAGGTCATGATTGTTAAAGCTCACAATCGCTGTTAGCAGTGTGAGGCTTCTTGTTGAAATCTAAGTGTTATCGGTGACTCAGCAGACCCTTCTATTGTAAGGTGTGTGACTTCCACTGGTGTCATAGCCCTGAGCAAGTCCTAGCTAAGACACCTACTTGGAAAATACAGAAAACCTGTCCCTTGAAAAGACTGAAGCCCTGAACCTAAGGCATCTTCCTCCCCTCTTGGCTGATACTTTGTGAACAGAGTAAGCAAGTGGTTATGCCTTGTCTCTTTCTCAAGAGTGGGAGGGAGCCTCAAATTCAGCTTAAGTTCTGTCCCAGTAAGCACTAAAGCCACAAATTTATCATGAACATACATGCTATACGGAATGTTTGAAGATGAGAAGTGCTATGGAAAAAAGCAGAGCAGAGTAAGGTACGTGGGAGACCCAGAGTGTCCTGGGAGGGAGGGGCAGGTTGCAATTCTCGACAGGGTGGTCAGGGTTGGCCTGTGGAGAAGGTGACATCTGAGCAAAGGTTTGTAAGACGTGAGCTTGTGAGTCATGAGAGGTTTTGAATAAAGAACATTCCTGAGTAGAAGGTCCTCAGGTAGAGTGTGCCTAGATATTTAAAGTACAGCAAGGAAGAGCTTCTGGGTTGGTGAACATGTGGAAATTCAGGGAGGTGCCTGGTGAGGGCTTGGGAGCTCCACACCCCTTCTCATATACCTGGCCCTATGCATATCTCCCACCTCGCCGTTCCTGGAATATATCCTGATAGAATAAACCAGTGATCCAGTATAAATAAATAAATAAAGTACAGCAAGGAAGAGCAGTGTGAGGGAGGGGGCGGTAGAAGGAGAAAAAGCCAGAGTTAAGGAGTGGGACGTCATGTGGGGTCTTGAAGACCTACGTTCGAATTATGGAGCCATCACACCTCGTTTTTATTGTTTTTTTTTTCCACAGTCCAAAGACTAAATCTTAAAAACCAATTCATAGAGCCCTAAAATACTTCACTTAAGCAATTCATGGAAAGTCAATCAAATTAGCAATTAATGTTTTCGAACACAGAGTAGGCTGGATATGTACAGTAAAATAATCCAATGTTATAAGTTAAGTAAGCTAAATGTATTCCGACGAGTGAGTTTGTTGTATTCCAAATGAACTTATGTGAATATAATTCAATAAAAAATCATTCAAATGAATAATTTTGTTATATATAAACTCCCTAAGTTAAATCTATTTAAGTGAAAACGACTTTTCAAAACTCTAAAAATATTATTAGTGGTTGAGGAGAGAAGGAAATAGACAAGATAGAAATATGCATGCTGTATGTGGCTCTTTCTTAACTTCTTTCTCACAAAACAAACAGACAAATAAGTAAATTAAAACTGAAACAAGGAAATGACAAGAAACAATGCCTGTTGGCACTTTGTCACTTCCCCGGGAATTTTTATTTATTCATTATTTGAAGACGTAGTATTGTCTGAGGCCAGAGCTCAAAACCAGGAGTCAGGCATGTATAAGTATCACTAGATCTTTGATTTTAACTCATTTAAGAGCTTTAAGTGCACGACTTCACTTCTAGTCTTGAATTTTTTCTTCAGAAAAACAAAAATTGAATTAACTCTGTGACAAAGTGCTTAAGCGTTGATAACCTGGAAATTTTTTTAGTGAAAGACTTTTTTAAAAATTTTAAAGTGGTTGCTTAAGTCATATTACAAATATTTGATTATTAGTGCTAATGTATTCAGCAAATATTTAGCAAGTACTAAGGTAGGTGGAAGTAGAAGACCTTGTGAAGAGCCTGAGAGAGTGTGGTAGACAGGCAGGAGATAGGGAAACGGAGAAGTATAAGAGGAGCTAAGCAAAGAGAAAGTTTTGAGTGGAAGCAAGTGTCCAACAGATTTAAATATTGCAAAAAAATCAAGTAAATTAGTGCTGTAAACTGTCTAGTGGATTTGGCATTTAGGAGTTCATTGGAGACTTTATTAAAAATGGTTTCCATTGTATGTGGTGTTGTAAAGCACTCTCACATGTATCATTGTATTAAGTTCCATCTGTTGCAGTACCTAGAGCGATACCTGACTGGGTCCGCATTAATACACAGCACATACCAGCTAGGTCAAGGCTGAAGTTTGAACTCACTGGGTAGGTGCAGTTATGTGGTACCTGCTATCCTTTCCCACCTCTGCTTGCATCACTGACTTACATGGAAGCCAGGAGACTCCTGAAGAGAAATAAAATCTTGCTTCTACCTGGGCTGTAGACACAGATGTAGGCACAAGGAGAACTGATGTGTGGGTGAGTTATAAGGGTAGGGGTTGTGAGGAGAGGTGATAAATTACTAGAATACAAACCCTGTGGCAGAGCCCACTGTAAAAGAAGGAGTCAAACAGATGGGAAGGGAGTCAGAGACAAAAGGGAGTGGTGGCCACAATATGAATGGTCTCAACCAAGACAGATAGTTTGTGCCCTGAGGGGAAGAAGCTGTGTGTAAACCAAAAGACAGACCTTACTATACTCTGGAACACCTCTGTACCCCGTTAATCTTCCTGTGGGAGCCCTATAACAGACTATCACTCAGGTGGAAGAGAGCTGCCATTCACGTGAGTATGCCAGTTTGTCTTAACACCACGAGGTTTGCGAAGATCTGAACCTTAGAAGGTCAAGGACAGTGTCATTAGCAGAGCCTGGCAACAGTCAAATAAGGCAACAACTTGGACTGATCACAGCTTCCGTGAAGTACCTTCTAGGGACCTCCCCCCAAATTTTGGGAGAGCCGAGTAGAACTTCGTGAAATGTGGAAGTTTCTGCCTGATTGGATGGAGGCCAGAATCGATGTAATTCAGGTTACAAAGCCAAGACAATGAAACAGACTTTATCTCAAACTTCTAGGGAGGGAATAATTTCCTGAGCTTTGAAAGAACAGAAGAATTCTCAAATTTTGTTTTCTAGTTCATACCATGTCATATCATATCATGTCTATTTCATATCATCTTTGAAATTTACACTTCGGTTTAAAAACTTATATACAAATTATATGACAGCCTCTAATCATTTTCATATTATTTATTATAGATCTTTCCTTATTTTAGAGCTTTAAATTTGGTTTCTTTCCCTTTTGGCCCAGTTAATCCTGTGGTTGAACAATTTTGGTAACACAGAAAAACCAACTCTTGCTTCAGTTTATCAATAAAACTGCTTTCTAATTTTCCAATATGTTTATATCCTAGCTTTTTATAAAATCCAGCTTTTTTTTCACCTCTCCTTTGTTTCTTTGTGTTTTTACAGATTCTTTTGGTATAGGAAAGGACGAAAATTAACATTTATTGAGCTCCCCACTATGTACCAGGTTTTATTATAGATTGATTATGTTTATCCTTTAGTATCATTTTCAAACTTTAAATTTAGTTCAGAAACATTTTTCTCACTTTTTGTGTTCTCTTTTGGTATTTTAGATTTCATAACAATAACACTTTACTTAAGGTACTTAACTATCTTTGCTGTGATAGTCATCAAAATCACTTAAATTTACTGTTCCTCTCTATAGTTCTGATCTTTTGTAATTTATTTTGTAGATGCAGATTGTGTTCAAATATTCCTTCAGGTTCTGTGTTTGCAAAAGACTTTCTTCTGCCTTAAACACAAACGACCCCCCCCCAAAAAAAAACCAAAAGAACCAAACCAAAACAAACAAAAAACCCCAGGGCCATTAGGCCATTATGATGAATTTGCAGTGAGAATCAAGCATTTTCAGGAGATCTATGATAATTTTATTCTTAGGGCTTGCTTATGTCCTCTTTATTGTATAAGTTTAAAAAACTTTTACTCTCAGGATTTCCCTGGTGGCCCAGTGGTTAAGGATCCACCTTCCAACGCAGGGGACGTGGGTTCGATCCCTAGTCAGGGAACTAAAATCCCACAGGCCACAGGGCAACTAAACCCTCGCACCACAACTACTGAGCCTGTGCGTGTGCCACAAGGAAAGATTCCCACATGCCACAACAAAGATCCCGCGTGCTGCAACTAAGACCTGAGGCAGCCAAAAATCTATTCTTCGAATCTTTTTTTGGCCTCTCCAGTTGCGGAGTACAGACTCCGGACGCGCAGGCTCAGCGGTCACGGCTCACGGGCCCAGCCGCTCCGCGGCATGTGGGATCCTCCCGGACCGGGGCACGAACCCACGTCCCCTGCATTGGCAGGCGGACTCTCGACCACTGCGCCACCAGGGAAGCCCTACTCTTCAAATCTTTAAGGGATAGCTCTCTCTCCTCTTCATCTGTTTCTGGTCAATATCGTATGCCTCTGTAGTTCAAGAATTTTACAAGTACACATCCAGGAATAGTCCTCCACATACTCGAGAGAGACTTCTTGTTCTTCCTTAACTGAGGACAAGTTATTTTCAATTATCTCTTTCAGTACTCATTCTAGAATTTTCTTCTCTTTTTCTCTGGCAACACTGTTCACGGATTCAATTGGAGAGATCCGTTTCTTTGGGCCTACAGGTTTCTCTTGAATTTCTTTAAATTTTAAGACATCTCTCCTAGGATTGGCTTTTCTATTACTGTTGAGCTTTTAAAGATGCCTGCTGTTCTCTTAGTGAGCTTAGGATGGAGGAGGCACCTTGTGTTCTCTTCCTCTTTACAGGTTAATTCAGTGGCGCTCCAGATGGCCAGTTAATAGTCTCAACCTCCAGTTCAATAGAAGAAATGCTGTAGACTTTGGAGGAAACATTACTTCCTTGAGAACTGTGACCTTAAACCAGCAGAGCCTGATGTTGCAGGCATACGGAGCAAATATTTGTGAGTGGGTTCTTACATGTGACAGTGACCCAAGTGACTCCCTTTCCCAGACCTGGATTCCTGGACCTGGCATTCTGGCTGTGGGAGAAACACCACCATATATTGATCACTGGCTCAAAGCATGAAAGCGTGGACTCCATCCTATAGGACAGCATGCCAACCTTGTACCGTTTCAGCATTCTCTAAGGGGCCTCTAGAAGATGCGGACTTGGTGACATCAGTGAATTCCATGGACATGAGCCCATTGCACCACTAGTTTGCTGTAAAATTAGCTCCTTGGTCAGAAGCAGTTCCAAAATTGGTAATTCTCATTGGGAATTCATTTTGGTATATAGTATGAACTATGATTCTAAAAGCTCATTTATAAGGGCTTCCCTGGTGGCGCAGTGGTTGAGAGTCCGCCTGCGGGTGCAGGGGCCACGGGTTCGTGCCTCGGTCCAGGAGGATCCCGTGTGCTGCGGGGCGGCTGAGACCGTGAGCCGTGGCCACTGAGCCTGCGCGTCCGGAGCCTGTGCTCTGTAATAGGAGAGGCCGCAGCAGCGGGAGGCCCGACCACCGCAACAAACAAAGAAACAAAAATAAAAATAAATAAAAGCTCATTTAAAGTTTACCAGAGAAAATGACTTCATTTATACTGTCTCAGTTTCCTCTTTGTCATCATGTCAAAATAAAACAAAATGAAAAAGATGAAGGAGATGACAGAGAAGTGTGCAATGCTCTGATTCTTTTTATTCTCATGAGAGTATTGGTCCTTTTTCCAATTAGTAGCTTAAAATCTGTTTACCTAAAATATGTTAAATAAGTTAGTTAAATAATCCTCAGAAGATGCAGAAGTAGAAATCTTTTTTTAACATGTTTATTGGAGTATAATTGCTTTACAATGTTGTGTTAGTTTCTGCTTTACAACAAAGCGAATCAGCTATACATATACATATGTCCCCATGTCCCCTTCCTCTTGCATCTCCCTCCCACCCTCCTTATCCCACCCCTCTAGGTGGTCACAAAGCACCGAGCTGATCTCCCTGTTCTATGCAGCTGCTTCCCACTAACTATCTGTTTTACATTTGGTAGTGTATATATGTCCATGCCACTCTCTCACTTCGTCCCAGCTTACACTTCCCCCTCCCTGCGTCCTCAAGTCCACTCTCTACGTCTGTGTCTTCTTTCCTGTACTTCCCCTAGGTTCATCAGAACCATTTTTTTTTTTTTTTTTTTTTGCGGTACGCGGGCCTCTCACTGTTGTGGCCTCTCCCGTTGCGGAGCACAGGCTCCGGACGTGCAGGCTCAGCGGTCATGGTTCACGGGTCCAGCCGCTCCGCAGCATGTGGGATCTTCCCGGACCGGGGCACGAACCCGTGTCCCCTGCATCGGCAGGCGGACTCTCAACCACTGTGCCACCAGGGAAGCCCCAGAACCATTTTTTAAAGGTTCCATATATATGTGTTAGTATACGGTATTTGTTTTTCACTTTCTGACTTACTTCACTCTGTATGACAGACTCTAGATGCTTCCACCTCACTACAAATAGCTCAATTTCGTTTCCTTGTATGGCTGAGTAATATTCCATTGTATATATGTGCCAAGTCTTCTTTATCCATTCATCTGTTGATGGACACTTAGGTAGCTTCCATGTCCTGGCTATCGTAAATAGTGCTGCAATGAACATTGTGGTACATGACTCTTTTAGAATTATGGTTTTCTCAGGGTATATGCCCAGTAGTGGGATTGCTGGGCAAAAGTAGAAATCTTAAAACAAAAACTTCTTCAAAGGAGCTTCAACTTTTCTATATATTATCAAATGGATATTTGACAAATATAACTCTTTGGTACATGATTTATTGGGTAAATTGATATTTGGTTATATTGATTGATTGAGTATATGTGGTATTTCATATATAATTTTATAGGTTGGTTTGTGCATGAATATATACTCGCTATCTAATCTACAGATATATAGATTTGGTTATATTGATTGATTGTATAGATATAGATATTTAGAATTATTTTCAATTAACAAAACATTCCTAGTAGTTTACTTCCAAACCTCTTTGTGTGCATGTATATGTGGACACACACAGGGTTTTTGTTGTTTGTTTTGAATATGGCATCATATTGTACATATTGTCCCATAAATTGCTTTTAAATATATTAGGGACATCTTTGCATGTTAATGTCTACAGATGGATGTAAGCATTGGGGTTTTAGGATTTGCATTGATTTTGTAGATCAATTTGGGGAAAATTAACATTATATGTAATATATGTAATATTATATATTAAATTTTTGTATATATAAATATTACAGTTATATAATATTTAAATCTTTTCATGCAGGAATAGGATGTATCTGCATCTTCTTAAATGCCCTTTAGCTAAGTTTTATAGGTTTCTTCATATAAACCTTACACATTTCTATTTACCCTAGGTATGTTATATCTTTTGTTCCTGTAATGCATAGGATTTTTTGAATTTGTTTTTTATTGAAGTATAGTTGAATTACAGTGTTGTGTTAATTACTGCTGTACAGCAAAATGACTCAGTTATATCTATATATTCTTCTTCATATTCTTTTCCACTGTGGTTTATCAGAGGATATTGAATATAGTTCCCTGTGCTCTACAGTAGGACCTGTTGTCTATCCACTCTATATATACCAGTTTGCATCTGCCAATCCCAAACTCCCAATCCAACCCTATTTCACCCCCTTCCCTCTTGGCAACCACCAGTCTATTCTCTTTGTCCCTGATTCTATTTCAGTTTCATAGATAGGTTTATTTGTGTTATATTTTAGATTCCACTTATAAGTGATATCATATGGCATTTGTCTTTCTCTTTCTGACTTACTTCACTTAGTATGATAATCTCTAGTTGCATCCATGTTGCTGCAAATGGGATTATTTCCTTCTTTTTTATGGCAGAGTAGTATTCCATTGTATATATGTATCATGTCTTCTTTATCCATTCATCTCTCGATGGACAATTTGGTAGTTTCCATGTCTTGACTATTGTGAATGGTGCTGCTATGAACATAGGGGATGAATAGGATTTTTTTTAAGTACAACTGATTATTGCTATTGATTTTTTAAAATAAATTTATTTATTTACTTATTTATTTTTGGCTACATTGTGTCTTTGTTGCTGTGCATGGGCTTTCTCTAGTTGTGGCAAGTGGGGGCTACTCTTCATTGTGGTGTGCAGGCTTCTCATTGCTTCTCTTGTTTTGGGGCACAGGCTCTAGGCACACGGGCTTCAGTAGTTGTGGCATGCAGCCTCAGTAGTTGTGGCTTGCAGGCTCTGTAGTTGTGGCGCACGGGCTTAGTTTCTCCACGGCATGTGGGATCTTCCCGGACCAGGGCTCGAACCCATGTCCCCTGCATTAGCAGGCAGATTCTTAACGACTGCACCACCAAGGAAGTCCTTATCAAATGGTTTTTGAGGGCATTTATTTTGAGATGATTTTTCAAATATTCCCCTCAGGAAATTTGATTTTGAAAATCCAATACCAGACTCAGTCATTATCTTTGGATCTTCATATTACTGGTGTGCAATTGCCAGTTGTAAAAAAATGTCATATTTGTTGAAGAAGAGCTTTAAAATCACTTTGATTAATTTTAAGATTAGAGATGGTTGTGTATTAATAACACCCGATTGGTAAACTGTGCCTATTATTGGAATTAATTCTATTGAATTGTTGTATAGAAGTCAATTGATTCTTACAGAAGTCAAACTGAGAATTTAAAAACACAGTAATATGGAATGAAGACTGATTGTTTTTATGTTTCTTCCAACAAATGGTAAAGCCATTATATATTCATGCAGAAACTAAAAACAGCTTTATGATCTTTACAGAGCATCTGCCAAAGTAAATTATAAATACTCCAGTTAAACTTTGAAATTATATTGGAAAATACCATAGCTATGTACTATGGCTGACAAAGAGGAAAAATTATTAAAAGTGTTGAAATACTTGTAAACTAGATACGAATAAAGCACAAGCTCCTAGCTCTAACACCTCGGGAGACGGTAGCAAAGGAACATGTACGGAGAATGGTTAGAAGGACTAAGCAAGGTGGTCTCCAAATACCTGTCCACAGGCTAAAGCCAGTTCCTCCCCGGTGTCCTCTGGCCCACGGCATCCTTCTGATATGGATCTCTGACTATTCAGGCCTATTAAAGGCCTGAGCTGGGCAGCCCCAGGCAGAGAGTTCTTCCTGTAGCCTGACCAGCCAGACACCTGGCCTCATTCTCTGAGGATAAGATGGAAACAGCAGCTAAACTTGTGGGAACTGTTGTTCCTTAGCCTTTCTTAGTTCACCCAGAATATTGCTGGATTGTGTAAGAATAGGGCATCCGTTGCTTGACATTCTTGGTGAACTGTTAAAAACCACACTACTAGAACAAGTTGGACATTTGAGCTTTCCTTCCTCACTGCAGTGTCCAATAGAGATGCCAAAGTCAACAAACTTACATAAAAAACACTTACATAAAATGTGGATTTTAAATTATGGCGTGATTTTTCTACATTTGAAAACATTTTGCATCTTCTTAAAATAACGTTGTCTCTTCCTAAATATTTTTTATATTAAAGAGACCTTTCTATTATGAAATGACGTAATAGTAGTTTCTTTCTGCACAATTATTTACTTACAGTAATGATCAGTACTAAAATGAAGACATAGAAGATGCTATGTGAGCTTATAAAAAGGGGTCTAAGAATCAGGGAAGGTGTTCTCAAGGAAATGGCATAGCCACTGGCTTCATTTAGGCAGAATCTGCTATATCAGTCTGTTTACCAACCTAAATGATGGTTATTAGAGTTAAGTGGGATGGCACCAGGGAAATACAAGGTACCTATGCAAAGAGAAAGGGAAATTTGGTCTAGGATGCTTCCTAGCTTTGAAATATATTCTTTCCTTCTCTTTCTCTGTGTTTTCTCTCCTTAACTCCATGGTTCTGTCTTCTCCTTATGATCTCTCTCCCTCTTTCTTCTTTTTCTCTTGTTCTATGTAAGACAATGATCTAGACAAAAGGACATTAATGGAAAATAACTTTCCAAACCATCAAGGCTAATGAATTTAGAATATTGTAACAATAAACTACTGTAGCAATTGAACAAATTATATGGTTACTTGGTAATGACGAATTGTCTTCAAGGTGGAGATTTTTTTCTACAGAAGGCAGGCTGGGTATTATTCAGAGGACAGTAGCAAGGAAAAGATAGAGGAGGTGAGCTGACTTTGTTGTTTGCCTTTATGGAAACTGTCTGGAGATAGAGGAACCTAAGATGTTCTCTGATGTCATGTTTATTAGCTCTCCCTGGGCTGATGTGGGATCGTATCTCCCTTCATTGCCTTCTCTAACTTATGTGTTATTTCTGAATAAAAATTGCCGCTCCCCACACCCTCACATACACATAGACAACAAAAGTCTTAAGCAGACATGAATCTCCGATGCCAATTGACTGGAAAGGAAATCTTTTTGTTTTTAAAGTAATTTTATTTGTCAAACTAAAATAATAGGCAACTCTCTTGCATAGGGTTCTCGGTTGCAAACAAATAAACAAAAATCCACTCCAGCTAATTTACATCTAAAGGGATTTATTAAGTTGAAAAGATAGTCCGTCCTGGAGGCTAAAGAACTGAATTCCAGGTCGGAGTCCCAGAACCTCACTGCAAAACTGGCTTCCCTAGTGAACAGCGGCTTCTCTCAGGATCAGGAACTTGCCCAATCAGAAGCCCCCATCAGAGCAGCTAACACACACCACCCTGTCTAGGCTTAGACCCTTCCCCCAGAACAAGCCAAGATCAAAGTCTCCTGGGGTGTGTGTCTTATTGGCAGAACCTCAGTCACAGATCTGAAGCCTAGAGACCAGAGAGGCTGAGAGGTGGAGCTCTGTGGACTTGACTTTGGGAAGGAGGGTTCACAATATAGAGAATTATCACACTGTGGAGAGGGTATCCAGAAGATTTTGAGCAGCCTGGAATGACAGCTCTCCACTACAACTTCCTCCACATTGATCTCTCAATTAAAAATGTCTCTGGTTTATGAAATTCCAGAGTCTGGGAAATACAGTCATCTAAAAAAGGGAGCATGGGTGAAGCTAAATTTTTAAAGGTCTTGAATACACAACAAAGAGCTTGAACTTGATTCAGTAGATGATAGTGTGTCATTGAAGGAGCAGAGGAAGTTCACTGGAATTCATATTTATAGGTAGAACCCTTCCCCTTTGAGGATGGGATGGGAAGTAATGTTGTGTACTTCCATAGACAGAATTAAAATGCTGTACTTTAGCCAGTTTTTTCCTTTCTCTATCTAGCTTTGCCCACCTTGCTTGCATAGGACCTACTGCTGGTTATCTGCAATAGTGGTGAAATTCCACCTGGTCACTGTGGGTCACCCTCAGATAAACAGTGTTTTGATGTGTGAGAATTTTGGCTTTTTAATTGTGAATTGCATGTGCCTCTGGGTTCGTTGCCCCAGGTCATGCTCCTTAACTTCTTACTGTTTTCCTATCTTTGCTAGCATCTTTGAGCCAATCCAGGATCAAGGAAGAAGGCAGTGTAGTATTCAACTCTGAGAATGCCTCTGGCTTATCAGCAGTCTCTCTGAACTTGCTACTGCAAGCTCACAGGTTAGTTCTAGTTACAGATCTCTGTTCTCTGTAATTATGTGGGGAGATAGTCAAAGAAATGAGCAACAAAGCCTGGCTTGGCGATCTTTGTGGTTTGACAGCAGGACCAAAGGAAGTCCCTGTGGATCTTAGATAAGCCTTAGATTGTGGCTAAGGATTTCAGGGTCCCAGAGTGGTGAAATCCATCAGTGATCAAATACAAAGGAATGGGCAGACTTGCCACATAGCAAAAGTAACTTCTTCTTGGACAGAGGCAAGAATAAATTAGACCATCAAAAATCTAAACGTTGGCCTTGCTGAAAAAAAGTATTTGATAGGCTGGGCTAAGGGGGGTCCGATTGGTACAGAAACAGTGGGACGTCTTTTGTGGGCTGGCAGGGCAGCAGAGGGTGTTACAAATGCACAGAGGACTGTCTCCCAGGAAACAGTCTTAGCTTTAGACTAGACTTAGCTGAAGGAGAAAAGGATCCAGAGAGGTGGTGGCTTGAGATGTTAGTGGTCAGGCTGGCGTGGTGAAAGGGGGAAAGAGTGTGGACCTGGGTTTGACTGCTTTGCAAGATTTAACTGTTCTGTGTTCACGACTGGTGACTGGACTCAATGTGATTTACAGAGGCAGGGGGAAGATGAGAGATGAAACTAGAATCCCTGCTGAAGAGGGGTCTCAGGTCCTGGGAAGGGTGAAAGGTGCCCTCTGAGCCCTATGGCCAGAGAGACATAGCAAACTCATACGTGGATCTCAAGCAGCTGAGTCCTCTTCTCATGGGTCCGGGGTCCTAGGGGGATAACTCATGGGCAAAGGCACAGGTAGACAGCAGCCTCTTGGAGGTATAGGAAGGGCTCTTCGTGGCTGTACTGATCTCCTCCGCTCTGACTGACCCAAATCAGGGGAATGCTGGCCCTCGTTCTCCTTCCCCTCTCTGCCCTGGGGGTGGGGTGTGGTGGGAGTGGACACATAGACTCACACACACTCACATACACGGGGTGGCTGGAGCATCCCACTATGACAACACTAGCCACAAAGATCTATGATCAGAATGACTTTCTCTCTTAACACAGTGTTCAGCTTTTCCTGCTTTCTCTTAGGGTCCTCTTTTTCTCAGGGCTGTTAGGACTAATAGGCCGGCGGGTCCCTCCCCAACCTAGGAAGGCCTCAGTGGGCGACCTAAGCCAAGCAGTATCATTCAATATTGAAGAGCATAGACTTTGGAGCTAGGCTGCTTGGGTGAAATCCCAGCTTCTCCTTCCTACCTCTCGCGTCTACCTTCTCCTCACCTGTAAAGTGCAGAAATCATGGTACCTGGCTCCAGTGGTGCTTTGGGGTTGAAATGAAGACATATGTGTAACATTTTTTTAACAGTCTCTGACTCCTAGCAGGTGTCCTATAAATGTCAGCTTTTAGACCTTGAGACAAAATATTCATCCAACACTAATTTATTGAGCATCTACTATGTGTCAGGCACAAAAGTACTGAGAATAAAGCAGTGAAAGAGATCAGATCTGTCCTTACGTGATGCTTAAACATCCTAGAAGGGAGGCAGTTAGTAAACAAATGAAAGAGTAAAAAGACAAGATAGTATTAGGCTGTGATAAGTGCTGTGGAGAATATAAAAGAGGGTGAAGTAACTGAGAGAGTCTGAGACACTACTCTGGTTTGAGAGGCAGGGACAGCTTTTTAGGGGAGATAACACTGAATGAAAAGGAGCAACCCCGTGAAGACTAGAGAAGGAGCATCACAGACAAAAGGAACAGCTTGTGCAGAGTCTCCAAGGCAGGAAGATGCTTGACATGTTTGGGAAACACAAAGAACAATGTGGTTGGAGTATAGCAAATAGAGGGAGAGTGGCATGGCATGAGGTCAGAGAAGTAGGCAGGGGACAGATTTAAAGCACCCTGAAAATTTTAGCATGTTAGCAAGAATTTTGGATATGTTCAGCGTGGTACTTGAGGCCATTAGTAAATACCAAGCAGATAACTGACATGATTTTATGCTTTAAAAAAAGTCATTCTTTCTGCCATGTTGAACATGGACTGAGTAAGAGGGGCAATGGTGGAGACCAATAAGGACACTGGTGCAATAGCCCAGTAAGTAATCATGGCGACTTGCACTAGGGTCAAAGTAGAGAGAGCTAGAAATGGATAGATTCATTCTTGGGATAAAGTTGTCCGCATGTGTGATGGATTGGATATGGGGGTTGAGGGTAAAAGAGGATTTGTTGTAGGTCTTTCACTTGAGCTACCGTGTGAATATTGGTACCTTTTATTGGTGTGGGGAAATGGAGAGAGAGAAACAGGTTACAAGGCGAAGTCTGCTTGGGTTATGTTAAGTTTAATATGCCTATTAGATATATGTCAAGAGTGTAGGTGGATATATGAGAATGGAGTTTGGGGAACAGTCAGGGTTGGAGATAGAAACGTAGCTGCCATCAGCATGTAATTGGAAGGTAAATCCGTGAGGCTGAATGAGAGCCCCTGGGAAGAAGGTGTACGTAGAGAAGAGAAATGGCCCTGGAATTGAGCTCTGGGACATGTCAGCCTTCAGGGGATGAGCAGAGGAGGAGGAGCCAGCAAAGGAGACTGAGAAGAAGTGGCAGATGAGGAGGGAAGAAAACTAAACGAGTGTCATTTTCTGGTTCTTTGTAAACATGGACGTCAAGAGGAGGACAGAAGTCCAAAAGCAGGGAGTGGTCAACTATGTAAAAGTCAAGTATTGTTGAAAGGCTAAGTTAGGTGAGGACTGAAAAGGGTCCACTGGGTTTGGCAACGTGGAGAATGCTGGAGAGATTGACAAGACTGGCTTCTGTGGTGGGGAAGGGCAGAGCTGGATCGTACAGGAGTTAAGGAGAGGTTGGGGACAGGGGAAGTGGAGGGGGTGACTATATATATATATATATATATATATATATATATTTTTTTTTTTTCTTTTGGACTGCTCTTTCCTCACCATTAGAGTAGTAAGAAAAGAAGGCAAGGAAAAGCCAGTTTGTTTTTCAAGGAAGAAAGGGCAAAGAGGCCTGCTTTGGTTCTCAACTGTAGGCCTGCCTCGGCCTACCCTGGCTCAGCGAGGGACTGCATCACAGTTTGGGACAAAACCTCATAGCAATTCGGAGGCACGCTGTGCCCTTCTGCATTTTCTTTATCTCTGAAGAAGCCTTGAGGAGAGCTGGCCTCGGTAGGCCCTAGGCTTCTGTCACAAGCTATCTGCTTCTCTCTCGCAATTCGCTGAGAACGCTAACAGTTACCTTTACAACCGAGAAGAAACGGTTAGAATATTAATTTCATAAATCACCACTTCATTTTGAGGCACATAGTTCTTCACAGCTAATGACCCTTTACCTTCAGTCCCAGCTTTTTGGAAAGCCTTTAATCTTGTTAAAGTTACGTTTCAACAAATTAAACAACATGACTAATTCTGTGGCCTAGTCGCTGACTGATTCCAACAGGAAACTTCTCTTTAGGAAAGTTCACTCTGTAGGTACACTGATCTGATGTCTAATCATAGATAGGGTGTTTTTTAGACCGTGAGGCAAGAATATCGTATCCTAATAAAACGCCAGGTGAACCTGCAATTGTTTATTCGCTTTGATTTCCTTATTCAAAGCAGTGCTTTAAAAACTACATAAGAACTTGTGTTTGAAATAAGCTTCCAACCTTGTCTCCCACCCCCTCCCCAAAGGGTAAAGCCTGCTTCAGCTTGTATTCTTACTCCACCCTGGAGGAAACTGTTAATTTCCAGATCTTTCAAGATGCCAGACTGGTTAGTCAGAGGATTTCCAAGCTCGTTCAAAATACCTCCCTCCCCGCTTCAATCTTCACTCCTATGATTCCATTACTCCTTTAGCCTCGTTAAAAAAAACTATTAGAAAAGAGATCTTTAAAAATGGTACCTGTGGGCTTCCCGTGGGCTTCCCTGGTGGTGCAGTTGTTAAGGATCCGCCTGCCCTGAATGCAGGGGACACGGGTTCGAGCCCTGGGCTGGGAAGATGCCACATGCCACGGAGCAACGAAGCCCGTGCGCCACAACTACTGAGCCTGCACTCTAGAGCCCATGAGCCACAACTACTGAAGCCCATGTGCTTAGAGCCCGTGCCCTGCAACAAGAGAAGCCACCGCAATGAGAAGCTCATGAAGCCCGTGCACCACAATGGAGAGTAGCCCCTGCTCACCACAACTAGAGAAAGCTCGCGTGCAGCAATGAAGACCCGATGCAGCCAAAAATAAATAAATTTTTTAAAAAATGGTACCTGTGCTCTCTAGTCTTGAAGACATAATATCAGGGTATTAAAGATGGAAGGTAATAAGTTGTTATAATCAAACCTAACTTGCCTTCTAGGAGTTCAAGGGATTAATTAATCAATCAGATGACGTGCTCACTGCTTGCTCTTATCGTTATGTTAAAGATGTGAAAGCCTTTGCTGCTGTATTAAGCTCTTCGTGATCCATCATCTGTTCGTTTCTTCAGCCACAGCTCTACTTCTCCACCTCATACTGTGGTTAACACTCATGTGAAAATTCTTTTCGGAACATGAAAGAACCAGCAGAGCCCTCCTTTGCCTCTGAGCTCTTAGAATCCATTCTTTCCCTCTGCCTTCTTTCCTTCCCCGCCACCCCTCCATACCCGACTTGGTCCAGCTAATGAATGAGAGTTAGGTCTCACTTTAGATGTCACTTCCTCCAGGAAGCCTCCCTCAACTATCCGAGATTGGTTTAGGCATCCCTTCTATGTGCTCTGGTAACTTATCATGTATCATGGCACTTATCACTCTCTGTGGTGAGGGTCCAGCCATCTTCCTGATACGACGCCTCAGGTATAGTAAGTGCTCAGTACATATTTATAGAATGAATAAACTGAATACCTATGATTTGGTAAGTAATAAATTTTAAAAATATTTTCCTTTAACACATTCCAAAATATTACAATAACAAATAATACATTAAATAAATAACTTCAGTGTAACCATTTGTAAAGTTCTAAAAGTTCCATACCTCACGACCAGAGACACTTAGCTAATGGGAACTGTTTAACATCATTTCTGGACAAGCCAACGTTAATGATTTGCACAAAGTCAGTGTTCAATGAATTCTTATCAGTAAAGAAATTAAAATGTAAGGTTCTGAGACACTTTCCAGCTGACACATAAAGCAGAGGTATCATTAAGTGATTCTCACGTTCAAGTTAGCGGCCCTATGATATTTTCTCTGGGTGCTGCAGTGCCCACCCCCGCCTTCCATGAAGGTGAAATGCAAATAGCCCCACTCTTCCAGCCCCCCAGTTTCTATCCTTCCCCCACCTCTTCAGCCTCCACCCTTGTGATCCCCTGCCTGCCGCCAGCCTCACTGGGTGTCCACAGCGGCAGGGCTGCATAAGTGGGAGAGGCAGGACTGGGCAGACAGAAGGACACCCGCTTCGTTCTGGGTTCAGTGACAGCTGCTACCCACCAGCTGGGGCAGGCAAAGCTTCCGAGGTCCTGTCCTATCATCTGCTTGTATTTCCTCAGGTCCTTCCCCGGGGCTAAAAAGGCTAGGGTAGGGATACCTGAGGAAGACTGGCCAGGACCCTGGGTGGGTGGGTGGGCAGGCGGTGGTGCAGGAAGCAGAGTTGAAGGAAAGCCAATCAAGGAACATGTCTAGTAAAGGGGTGTCGTGGGCTGGAGGCTGGGGAAAGGGAGGGACAGACTGGACCCGGTCTGTATCAGACCTTTGTACTGAGGGCAGCTGCCGTATCCTGGGGCAACGGGAAAGAAAACACACTTGACAGCTAGATTCCAGTCTAGGTCATAACAACAGTTAACATTTATGGTGCGTTTCTCTTCCTTAATGCTTCTATTATCAGCTCTGAAGAAATAAGAGTTCTATAAGCCTTGTTCCTCAACCTGGGCATCAGACTTTCTCCCGGGAATCAGTCCCTCTCTCTTTGGCATTTGGTCATTTTTCTGTCCACTAGCTCCTTCCCACTTGTCCAGAAACATGATTGCTTCCCTAGACTACAAAACCAACACCAAACGCCGCCCCCCAACGAAGTTCTTGAGGAGTATGTAGTCCACTCTCCTGACTGCTCCTGCCTTTGTACCACTATTCCTGATTCTTCCTCTACATCTTTGATGGGACTCCTACATGCTAAGAACTCGACATGCTGGCTCTGTTTCTTACAAGTTCTGTGACCTCAGGCAAATTGCTTAATCCCTGAAATGTAGTCTCCTCATCTGCAAACTGAGGATGCCAAGAATTACCCCATGTGGCTGTGCTGATGATTAAAACCAAAGTGTCATTTACTTAAAAGGGAGCTTTAAAAATCTGTTACGGTAGGACGGGAATAAAACACAGACCTACTAGAGCATGGCCTTGAGGATATGGGGAGGTGGAAGGGTAAGCTGTGGCGAAGTGAGAGAGTGGCATGGACGTATATACACCACCAAACGTAAAATAGATAGCTAGTGGGAAGGAGCCAGGAGCCGCATAGCACAGGGAGATCAGCTCGGTGCTCTGTGACCACCTAGAGGGGTGGGATAGGGAGGGTGGGAGGGAGGGAGACGCAAGAGGGAAGAGATATGGGAACATAGGCATATGTGTAACTGATTCACTTTGTTGTAAAGCAGAAACTAACACACCATGGTAAAGCAATTATACGCCAATAAAGATATTTTAAAAAAGCAAAAAGCAAAAAAAAAAAAAAAAAATCTGTTACGTGTAAACTTTGGTAAAATCTATGGTTTTCTAATTCCAGGAGCTGCTAATTGCAGAGTATATGACTTCCCTCACTGAGGGAATGTTCCCCGTCTAATTTATGTGACATAAAAGTTATATTCCTTGCACTTCTTTTCCTTTTCAGCTGGAGCTCTTTATGCTTGTAAGGAGCACCTATTTTATGCCAGATTTTTTCTTTTTTTCTCGGCATGCGGGCCTCTCACTGTTGTGGCCTCTCCCGCTGCGGAGCACAGGCTCCGGACGCGCAGGCTCAGCGGCCATGGCTCACGGGCCCAGCCGCTCCGCGGCACGTGGGATCTTCCCGGACCGGGGCACGAACCCGTGTCCCCTGCATCGGCAGGCGGACTCTCAACCACTGAGCCACCAGGGAAACCCGTCAGACATTTTTAGTACAGTATTTAATTTAGTCCTCAAACAATACTGAGAAATTGGTTTTGTTAGGCTCGTTTTACAATGAGGAAACAACTTGCCCAAGGTCTCAAGGTTAATCAGTAGAAGAGCAGGAATTTGGGCACAGTTCTCTTGAATAGCAAATCCCATGCGCCGTACACTCAATGTTAGTATACCTCAAATGGCAAAGGGCCAAATCTCATTCTACCTGCCTTTATTTCTTCCTTGCATAGTTTTCCAAAAGAAAACACTCCTAACCTGCTCCGAGAAAACCACTGTATAAACATCAGGGGGAATTAAAAAATACAAGATGGCAATAGATAGTTTACAAGAGAGGAACTTGAGAGTTAAAGTGTTTTAGTTATTTTTGTTTATTTGTTTAAAATTATCTTTAAAGAAAGGGGATGAAGATATTGACTAATCTTAGGTGTTACATCTGTAGGTTAGTTTTAAGGGTAACCACTAAAGAACTGAAATAGAATAGGTATAAGTTCCAAATCAGTAGAAGTGTTTAGAAAAAGGGAATATATTAAGAAAATTCAATGACTAGAACAGGAGATGAGAAAGGAGAAAAAAAAGAAGCAAAGAGGAAGAAAGTTAAATAAATACGAAATGGGACGATGGTAATAAATTCAAAGATGATGATCATAATGTGACAGAGCATGCTAGTTTTCACCAAAACTCTGTTCCCTTTCTTTCATGGTTATAGAGTTGTGGCTGGGACACGGCTACCCTGCTAGTGGCCTCATTTTCCTGCTGCTTTGCTGCTAGGTGTGGCCATGTAACTAAGTTCTGGCTGATGGGATACGAGCAGATGAGAAGTGTGTTACCTCTGGGTCTAGGCCTTTGGGTTTGGGTTCCGTGCTTTTTTCTTCCTCAAGCTGGAATTCCCTAAGCTGCTTCTACCATGTAGATAAAGGCAACACCCTAGAGGATGGAATAGCAATATGGGGCAAAGGAGCCACCCAGCTCCCTGGACCGCTTATCCCAAGAGTGTTTTATGAGAGAGATATAAATATTGTGTTTGAGGGATGGCAGGGAGGAAGGAGCATTTTACCCTAATTAATATGCATAGTAAATGAAAACTGGTTAACATAGACTACTAGAAGGCAGACTCTCAGAAGGAGTAAATAATACCAAAATTCAACTGTTATTTACAAAAACATTTAAAAATAATGACTCAGAATGGTTGAAAATGAAGAGATGGAAAGATGTATACTAGGCAACCACTAACAAAAAGAAAGATAATTGTATCATACAAAATAGAATTTAAGGTGGAAAAACAATGGACAGATAAACACCTAATGAACTTAACTAGGCAAACTAGGTTATAGTCCTGACTTTGAAATTTATACAGTGGAACCCTGGGCAAATTGCTTTATTCTTTTCTAGTTTCAGTTTCTAGCTCTATAAAAGATGATAATAACATTATTTGCAGAGTCGGGAGTTAATGTATGGGGAACATTCTCTACAGCCATAAAAATATAGTAAGTCAAATTCGATCATATAATTCACTCATTCGACATTTACTGAGCACTTCCCATGCATCAGAAACTGTACTGAGAACTAGGAAGATGGAGTCACTCATATCACCTGTCATCAGAGAGATAATATGTTAAAAAAAAATGAGTGTAATCAAGTATTCTACAGCGTTATGGAGGGAGGGGTGTGCATTTTGTCTAGAGAGAGTGGCCAGCAGAGTAAAAAAAGATTTCATTAAAAAGGTGACTCTTAGGTTGATTCTGGAAAGACGATCGGTGTTTGGACAGGCTGAGTAAGAGGAAGGGTATTCCATGAGAGGGTACAGTATAAAAATAAGTGGCCTGATAGGGAACTGCATTCGAGGAACTCAGAGTGTTTGATGAGACTGGAGAAATAGATGCTGGCTAAGGTATTGGGACTTCATCCTACAAGATGAAGCCATTTGAAGTGCTTATCCAGGGAATCACTCGCTTGATTTTGCATTTTAGAAAGCTTATTTTAGCCACAAGGTGAGAGATGGCAGAGGTGGAGGTGTAACCAGCTTAGGGGCTGTGAAACTAATGAGGAAAGGAATGCAATGTTTCAGTGGCTTGAAAGAAAGGACCTGAAACCAGGCAAGAGCAGTGAAACGGAGACAAGGTGACGGGCAGGAATGTCTGGTCCACGGAGGGGCAATGGGGGAGAGAAGGAGAGCCTGGGACAATTTTCAGATTTCTCCTTTGGTTGACTAGGTGGATTGTGGAGACATTTACTAGAACGAGACTAGAGAGAACAGGCAACTGGCGGGAAGGTTAACTCCTGTTTTAGTCAAGCTGAGTTTAAGGTCACTGGGATGTCTGGGTAGAAATTTCTGATAAGAAATTGGCTTTACAGACTGGAGATCTGGGTTAGGGATGGACACTTTACGAGTTACTAGCACATGGTTGGTAGTTGAAGTCATGGGTGGGTCTGGATAGAGCAGGCAGCATTAGAAACAGAGCAAGGGCAGAGTATTTAAGCACTCCAACATGTCAGAGACGGCAAAGGGGCTGAGCAAGATGGTTAGAGAACTGGAAACTGAAGTGTCACAGTGGCCAATGGAAGGGATAGCTTCAAGGATAAAAGCTCTGGTCCCCAGTGACAAATGCTGCAGATATGTTAAATAAGAAGGGAATTGGGGGTCGAGGGGGGGGGGGGAAACAATCCAACGGTTTAGGGAATTTTGAAAACCATAGGTGACCTTTGTCAGGGTCGCCTCGGAAGAAGAGTGAGCACAGAAGTGGGTTTGCAGCGAAGAATGAGTGGTAGATGAAGAAATGGATGTGAGAATATTGAGAAAAGGCGTTTATCTCCCGAAGAGCTTGGCTGTGAGGAGGTGGGGACTGGAGACAGACTGGATCAAGTAAGTGTTTTGAAAATTTCAGTTTGTTTTAAAAATGTGTGAATATATTTGACATGATTAAGGGCCTTGGGAAGATGCTGACAGAAGGAGCCTGAAAGTCCAGGAGACGGAATAACCTGTGAAAAGCCATTCTTGGATTGGAAATAGATGGAAACCGTCTTCGATGCCAAAAAGATGATCGGAAACGCTGTGTGAAACGTTCTTTTCAAAGGGCGGGACCAGGTGACTTGCCATTTATTGAGCAGTCCCTGCAAGCCAGTCCCTTCCCCTCTAACTTGAAGGTAGTGTTCGAATAGGAAGGCAGATCGACTCCTTAGCCGGGTTTATTTTTTTCCATGAAACCGTTAATCATTAAAAGTGAATAAAAGAAGTACTCCCTCAAGCTTAACCCCTCTTGCAGATGCTAACCCATCTGCAGTGCTTTTAACGTCACAAAGAATAAACCATCCCTAGCGCAACTGGTTCAACAGCGGCTGTGGAATGCAGTTATCTCCCTCGCTCTGTCGAAGTCGGTTACTGTCCAGCGTGATTTCGTTCAAGCCTCAGCTCCCAGAGGAGGGGAGGTGCCTGCCGCGCGGGCCGCCAGCGTCTGGAGGGAGGCGGGCGCTGGCTGCAGGCACCGGGAGAGGGAGACTCGGGGAGAGGGGCGCTGGAGGCGTCTCCCGGGACTCGCGGCCACCGCCGTTCCCGTCGCCAGCGCATCGGCCGGCCCAGCCCGGGCTTTCCCCGCCGCTGCCCGCGCGCCCGGCTGCGGCTCGGCGTCGGTCCCCGGGGGAGGCCGCTCCTGTCCCCACTGCCGCCCCGTGCCCCTGACCACCCGGCGGCCGCTTTCGGTTCCGCGCCTTATAAGGCCTGACAGGGGGGTCACGTGCGTCCCGGGCCGCCCGCCGGGAGGAGGGGGCGGCGGGGAGGAGGGGCGGGAAGCGGAGAGGAAAAGGGGAGGGAGCCGGGGGCGGAGGAAGGAGCGAGGGGCGGATTCTGCGGCCGTGGGAGGCGGTGGTGGCGGCGGCGGCGGCGGCTGCGGCGGGGAGCGGACCGCTCGGAGCTGGACCGAGGAGGAGGAAGAAGAGGTGGAGGTGGAGGAAGGGACCGGCGCGGGGGCGGGAGAGTGCAGCGCGGCGGAAGCCGGAGACGGCGGGAGGGCCGGTGGCTGGCCCCGGGCGGGAGCCGGGGCGGCGGCGGCAGCGGCCGTGAGGACCGCGGCGAGGGAAGCGCATCCAGCGGCCCCGGCGGCGGCGGCGGCGGCGGCGGGGGCCCGGGTCTGCGCGCTCGGGCGGCCGGCGGGCGCGGGCCGGCGCGATGGAGCCGCAGCACGTGCGCCCCGCGCCCGGCGCCCGCAGCCCGGCCTGGGAGGAACCGGTGGGTACAGCGCCCGCGCCCACCCCCTCCCACTTCTCCTCCCCCCCCCCCCCCTTCCCGCGCCCGGGCCGGGTTCCGTTCAGGAAATGGCCCGGGATGAGGTCCCCAGCTGCTTCCCAGCCGGGACAGCGCTTCCTCCGCCGCCCGGGCTCCTCCTCGCGCGCCTCCCGGAGTGCCTTTGTCCGGCCAGCCGACACTCTCCTCGAGGGGCCGCCGGCGATCCTCTGACCACGGCCCTCGGGGGACCGTTTCCGTGCTTCATCGACTTTTCAACTTTTTACTTTATTTTAGAGCGAGGCGGGTGGGTAGGGAGGGAGAAAAGAGAAACCCACTCTGTGGGTCCGCGTGCATGGCTCGGAGGAAACCGGTCTTCCCTCCCGAGACCGCGCCCTGGGCCGTCACCTGGGCGCGCAGGTTCCTAGAGATACGCGCAGGCTAGGCGGATCGCGGCTTGAAGCCCAGAACCACGCCTCCGCCTCGTGTTCGCCGCTAAAGCCCAGGGCTTTTCTAGGGGTCAAGGGGTTTGCCAGGGATGAAGCGGGAAGCTGACCTCGATTTCGCCGAGGATTTTCGCTGCCCATACAACGCGGAGGTCGGGTAATTTTAGAGACCAGAGTACCGTGTGCGTGTGCATTGTGTGTGCGAGTATAAGGAGCAGGAGCCCGGGGGGCTTCGGATTGAGTCCCTCAAACTCCAACTTCTTTCTTCCAACTCAGACAGTCAGAATCACCTCACATCTCTCCAGTGATTCTACCCCGAAACCCCCTTCTCACTCAGAGCTCTGTAATCCTGTGTGGGCTGCCTTTTCCCTGGCATCGAATTTTGGCTCTCTACGTCCTGCCTCGATGTTTGCTACTCCCGTCTTGGTTGAAATTCTTGAACCTATTTGAAAAGCCTCGTCCGAAATTTCTGGCCTCATCAGTATTTTGTTCAACATGTTCGGATGCTCTTTTCCCAGGGACTCCGCGTTATCTGCTCAGGCTGGCCCCCTGCCTGTTGAGAGCTACTAGGTCAGGTGCTAGGCTTGGTTATCCTTTTTTTTTTTTTTTTTCTAATATGTACACTCCCAGCTCCTTTGCCCAAGTACGTTTCTCTACCTTCTGTTTCCCGACCTTTCGGGAGTGTCCTTCAACTCTGATCCATCTGTATCTGCAGCTGTCTTTGCTTTTGTAAATCTGAACATGTTGTTAGGTTGCCCATCTACTTGTATTTCTTCTATTGTGGTTATTCCTGGGGATTAAATTATTCTTGAAACTAAAAATACAATTCAGTTTTGGAGTTTAAATCAAAGATCACTGAGAACTAAATTCAGTGACCTGGTTTTGTAACTTTTTAACTTTCAAACTCTCCTATGTGAAGTCCTTTTTGAACTTGCATACTTTAAGCCAACACCAATCACAATGAAAAATATCCGGTTATATGTATTTTACGTTAGGATGCTGATGCCTCAACTACTTTGTGGCTAGAAAAAAGAGGAAGACTTTTATTTTTGTTTTACTTATAGTGACGAAAATGAAAATGTTCATTTATTAGCCTTTGAAGCTAGAGCCCGAACAGAAATATGTGAATGAATTGTGACACTTTGTCCAGCTAAAATAATTAGGTTTATTTTCTTTAAACACTGAAGGTCTTTTAATTTACTCAACAGGCATTTTATACAGCACCTACTATGTTCCAGGACTGTTGGAGCTGACAGCACAGGCACAAATTCTTAAATCCTCACAGAGTGTTCATTCTGAGTAGACAGAATGTCTTGTTTCATACATATTAATAGTTTACATTCAGAGAGTCCAAAAAAAAATCTTCAGAGATCTCATGTGTGGTATAAAATGATGCTTTTGACAAAGTGATTTTATTTGAAACGCTGTGGCCAGCTATGTCTGACACAAAGTCTAAGAACTGATAAAGGGGATTCTCATTTAATTTCTTAGAAAAGTTAGCCAAATTACTGAAAAGTGGTGTATACAAGAAAAAAGAAGGGGTAAATTAGGGGAAATAGAGTATTTAAATGTCAATTATTTCAGACGTGTGGATTTAAGTGGGGAAATATCAGCTTAATCTAAGTATGTTGAAGGACAGTTTTCCCTTCAAAACAAATTTCATCAAAATCAGGGATTCTTGAACTTTTCTTGGATCAATGATCCCTTTAAGAATCTAATCAAAGCTGTGGACTCTCTTTCTCCCCAAAATGTACACATGCAACATACATATAAAAATTTAATAACATTTCAAGGGAATTGCAGAGTTCCCCAAACCAAATCTGTGGACCCTCAAAGACCTTGGGTTAAGAACATCTGCTTTGATCTGGACTCCATTTTGCTGTCGTTTAAAATCTGTTTTTTTAATTCAAATATAGGCAAGTTTAATACTTTACCATAAGAGTATACCCATTTACATTTATGAAAAGGAATATTCAATATTGAACAGGCAGTATTCACAGCACACAGATCCTGTTGCATTATCCCTTACTGTATATGCCAGCATACATATGTGTTAAGGATTTACTTTCCTTATCCTTTTTTGCTGGACCCCAAAATGATGTGATTCTACATAGAACTATTCTGACAGAAGAGTAAACATAGTATCAGGAATCGATGCTGAGGAATAATAAAGAGAACGGCAAGTCTAACTTGAAATGCACCCATGTCTGGAGCTGAGAGGCAGCTGCTGGCCATCGTGACTTTTTTGTACATGGAGATGAAATGAAGTTATTTAGTTAAGTGAGGGCATTTAAATAAACTGTTAGCCTTATCATTACTCCACCTAGGGCACTGGGCCTACAAGAAGATAAATGTTAGCATTCAGGTGTCTGTGTATTTTGTTTAATGCTAGGTCTGGAATATAATGAAATCAGTAGAAACAGAGACATTACCTAAATTTCTAATTAATTAAAAAATACTTTGGTGGTGGAAATAGGTGGGTAGGAAGATATTTAGCCAAGCAGCCCTTACTTGTAGATAATACCCTGGGGGAAAATGGATAGTTAGAATTCTAGCCAGAACTTAGAAGAGTGTGGGAGTATTTACAAAGTAGTTCTTAAACTGCAGGGATACTAGAGTACCTTTTACTTGTTAAAATTTATTTTTATTTCCAAATGATTTTTATCTAGCTGGCTCTGATGAAACTATTCAGAACTACTGAAAAATTTGGAAGGGAAGAGTTTCAAAGGAAAAAGGGCCAAAACATAACTGAGAGTTTACAAGTATATTTATGTATTAAGTCTAGATGGCCAAAGGTTTTTGCCTTAGGTACAGTGATGAGCATATGTACATGGAATTGATATCACAATTAATTTTGAAATCTTTTTCGTTGAGGTAACAACTAAGGAGATTTTAATGAAGTTTTGAATGTTAAATTCTAAACGTGGAATAGACAGTGTATTACGGAAGTAGTTTTAAAGTTTGAATGAAAGCAGGTCTGTACCTGTTCAACCTGCAGTGTTCTTTGCATGGTTCCCATTGATTAGAAACTTGAGTCCTTGAACCTAACTCTTTTTAAAGTGCCTATGTACTTGGGTTCTTCAGAATATAAATGTAGACTTCTCTATGTTTGATATAATATTTAATGTAAAAACCATAGAACATACGAGATTTAAAAGTTGCGAATGGATATTAAACCTCTTGTTATGAGTAGTGATCAATAAGAATGTAATTCAAAATATCTCTATAGATATTAATGTTAATATTCATAAAGTTGGTATCAGAATGAGAATTGGCTCTAACTTATACATCTTCAATATAATAGTTTTTTTTTTAAATGGGGCAGAAAGCCCTATTAAATAGAAACCTAAACCTAATTTAGTGGTAGCTTCTATTTCCATTTCTTTTTGAATGTAGTGTCTATGTGGCTTATGTCCAAGTTTGTGATAGTGTGTTTGTGATATGTTGTGTTCCAAACAAAGATTTCAAAGTAATAATAAATATGTAAGACACATCTAAGAAATTATTTGAAAATCTGAAAACACCAAGTAAGGAAAAATTCAAGGAAATCTTGTAAATTAATGAAATAATGTAATATGCCACATATTTGAAATTTGTTTTAGTTGCTATTTTGAGGTACATTAAAATGGTTGCAAATATTGAGCTCTTGACATTACTATTATATTTTTAAGGCAAGTGAAGTGCATTGCAAGTATACAATATACAGCTTAAATATTGATTCTGGAAATTTTACAGTTAAGACCTGAGAAGTTGCTAGTGGGTCAGCTACTTTAAATCTGGGATTATTTGAAACAGTTCCTCAGAAGAGATGATTGAAGAAAAGAGGGTTTTTCACGAGCTGCCTTTTGTGGGAAATAATGCAACATTCCTTCACTTGCTTACACAGTATTTCACTCTGAGTATGTGCTAGGGAAATTGTAGAGCAGGGATCATTTATTCAGCATGAGCAAGCTAAGACTGGCTGTGCTTTCAAAGTCACAACCAAATTTTAGAACTTCTTACAGGAGTCTTTGAAGAGCAGGGATAACTGTGAGGTTAATTTTTTATGAAGTAATGAATACCTTTACTTTGAAGCATTAATTGCCCAGCTTTTGCACGGGAAACTATTTTAATATTTTTAAGTGATCAGTGTTTGAATCAGAGGGAGAAGTGTATTCAGTCTTCTTTTTAAGATCACAGAATAGGCATGGACATTAAACAATGCCTTTTCCTTTAATCACTCTTTGCCTGGCTTCTGGAAAATGTTACTTATATAAAACTCTAAAGCCTAAAGTGTGAACAGCAACATATTATAATTGACAAACTAACTTTTGTTGTATGATGTGGTAAGGTGAATAGAACATTAGAATAAGACACGTGATTTTGACTTTGGGGTCGCTTGGGACTTTGGGCCTCAGGTTCTTTACATTAAAAGAGAGGTCTGAACTAGGTTTATTCTTTCAAAAGGCCCTTTACTAGGCGCTCTTATTTACACTGTCAGACCATTGGACTTGTCAATGACCAAACAGTTGGGTTGGGATAAAGGCCATTATTTTGATTAGTTTTTTCTCTTAAAGAATTCCCTTCTCAGCAGTACGTTCTTTGTAGATATAGAATTGCATTTTTACAGAGTCATAAGGGTTCTTAAAGTTTATTTTGCCACCTCCTTCCCTTCCTAAAGAAGACAGCTGAGGCCGGAGAAGTAGCCTTTATCAATTAGTATTACCTGCCAGCAACCTCCTGTCTTTGCACATTCAAACTAACCAGCACATTTTACATTGCAGTCAATTTAATCTACCGTGTGGATAGACAGCAGTATTAGGATTGCATATTGCTCTTAAAATCTCTTAGAACTGTTAGTTCTGTCACAGCAAATTATTGAGAGTAAGACTGAAACTAAAAACAAACAACAACAACAAAAAACCCCAAACTAAAACATCCCTCCCTTAGTCTGGAGGACCCTCAAAGGTCATGTCAGTTGAAAAAATTCGAATGAATCCTGAAGGGCACGAACACGCTAAAGAGACTGAATGCTTTCCTGAAGTGTGAAGAGACTGCATAGTCTGGCAGGGACTTTTTGCCCTACTTAAAAAGATAGCTAACGCCAGTTTGGAATTCTCTGTGGACGACAAGAGGAACCTGTCATTTTAGTCTCTTATCCCGGAAGCCCTCCCACACCTACAAGGGTTCTTTGGCACGGGGCGTGCACAACAGACCGCGAGGCTGCTATTCCCAAGTGTCCGCTCAAGCCGCTCGCGGGGGACGAGCTGTGAGCGGTGCCTGCCGCCTGTTGATCCTATTTCCTCCTGCTCTAGTCCGGGTTAGGGAGTGGCTCTCCCAGGACTTCCAGTGTTTTCGTGCTCGGGCACTGGTGTTCACACGGCTCCAGCGCATTGTTTTCTTCCAGGCAGTCTCGGTTAGCGCCTCAGCTTATTTATTTTGCATTCTGTCGTCTCGGGCTGCGGGTACTTGCTCGTCTCTGTGCGCTCTCCACGCCTTGGCCAGTTTCCTGTTAGCCAAAGGGATCGCTCTTTCTGAACCAAAAGTTCTCAGAGCCGAGTGGAACCTCCCGGAAAATGCTCTTCTCTTCCGTGTGCGCCGGATGGGAGTGGGGGTGGGCCAGAAACTAGAGGCCACGGTCGGGAGAGCTGAAAGGACCCGAACCCCTAGGCGGAGGCGGGAGAGGTACGGGTCAGCCGAGAAGGGCTCTGGGGTCCGGAGGCAGACAAGGGGGCAGCGCCCATCCATGTCGGGGCCGGAGGGGACTTGTGCTCGCGGGAATTGTGCGGCGAGGCCCAAGTGTCTCTGGAGAGATTCTGGGTCCAGGAGGTGGCGGGAGCACCCAGGGGAGCCGGGAGGAAGCTAGGTTCCCTTTCTACTCCCGGGGCCGTTCTTGCCCCTGCCGCCCGGGAACCGAGGGAGGGAGCATCGCCACTGCCGGGCCTGCGGGGATGGGCTGCGGAGGCTTCGCGTCTCCTCCGCCCTCCCGTCCGTCCTGGAGACCCCAGACCCTAGGGGAAGTGGGAGGTTGTTCCAATCCCTCTGTCGCTTCCATCCTCTCTACCCGCGCCGGTTGTATTCCGGGTCAGGAACCCTGTAACATCCCGAGGCTGGGTGCGCTGGCGTCCCAGCGGGCCTGGGTCCGTGTACCCTGCGCCCCACCGCGGTCGCCACTCAGGCGGGAGCGGAGCGTGTGATCCTGGAGGGCCCCGGCCGCGGGAGGCGTCTGGTCCCCGGCGACCCTTCCCCCGTTGGGCCGGCTGGGGGAGGGGAAGATGGCGGCGGCGCCTGGGCGCGGGGCTCCGGGCCCGGCTCGAGCAGAGAGCACCTACTGATCACCGCCGCCGCCCCCGCAGGGCGGTGCTGTGTCCCCGCAGGAGTCGGAGAGGATGGCGGGGGCCGGCGGTCAGCACCACCCTCCGGGCGCCGCGGGAAGAGCGGCCGCCGCGGCCGGCGCCGCGGTCACCCCCGCCACTGCCTCGGCCGGGCCCGGAGAGGATTCGTCCGACAGCGAAGCGGAGCAAGAGGGACCCCAGAAACTGATCCGCAAAGTGTCCACCTCGGGGCAGATCCGGACCAAGGTGAGGCGGGCCCAAGGGGAGCGTGGAAGACGGGAGGCGGCTGGGCGGGGAAGAGGAGAGTGGGCGCCTGGGGCGCAGGGCGATCCCGGGAATGTGCGGAGCCGAGGTGAGGGCGGGGCCTGGGCCCGGAGGCGGGGCCTGGGGGAGCCGGACAGCGCGCCGCAGGAAGGGATTCCCGGCCGGCGCGCTGGGGCCTCCAGGGTGGGTTCCGGGGGAGCTGGGTGGGCACGGGTGGAGAAGGGAACCAGGGAGCGTGGGAAAAAGCGGCAACGCTGTTTAGAGTTCCCAGTCAGGGATCTAAAAAGGAGTGTTTAATTTCTGGTCTTACCTGCCGTGCAACGGTTCGGTAGAGTGTGTGCGTTGCGCGGGGAGCGAAGTGCAGGCTGACCAGCCAGAGCTGCAGTGAACTTCGCCACCTTCCCTTCCCGTGGGCAGCAACCTGCCTCTCCCTGGCCCACTCTGAGAGGGTGGATGGTGAGGTGACACCTGACAGTCCCTGTGCTCTTTGGTAAATCATGCTCGCGGTTAACCGCACCCTTCGCGGCACAAACAACAGACCTCGCTCGAGCACTAGGTTCCCGCTAAGTGCAGTGTTCTTATCTTATCGACACACCCATGGTTATTTTTAATGATGAAAAGTAACCGCTTTGTGTTACATGGAGATTAGCATGCTGTGCTACTCTTTATGTAGCAGGTACTGTTGACCTGTGAGGGCTCAAAGTTGAGAGTTTTAATTTGATTTTATATGTATATATAGCAAATGCTTACGACTGAAGGATTATTTATACACTCTAATTTTCATCATACTGTAGAAATCATCACGCGGAGAGTCAGTTATCACGGGGGAACTTTAACGAGGAATTTGAAAAGGGAACCAATAAAATCATTGGATTTGTGTGCTCTTTAAGAATAAATTTGCAGAAGTTAATTCATTCTATACCTATTTTTATGAGAATTTGTTTTCTAAGGTTAATGGACCCATATATGAAAATAGAACTTTTATTATATGCCTGTGGATTCATGTTTGCACCTGCCTCCTTATTTTCTAAAATAAATATGTGTAAGCACACACACAACTGTTAACAAGCTGCACTTAGGGAAGAGTCAAAGATGCTTCATTTTTAAGTGCGCATCGTGTAACCTCCTTTTAACAGTGACATTTTTAATTTAATATAATTTTGATAAATTAAGGATATGGAGTTTAATGTATTTTTAGAAGATTAAGGCTAAACAAAATAGGGACTTGCCTAACAGAGAGTACCTTTAACATTTGAAATCTTAGTTAAAAAAAAAGTTCACAAAACTGTGTTAATAATGGGCAAAATGGCAGGTTTTAAAAAAATGGTATTTTTATACATTCAACTGAAATGGTAAAAATTCCATGTATATTTATGTCAAGATTGACCAGTTAATTTATACAGTTCGGAAGAAAATTTAGAGATAACTCTAATTTGAATTGAGTAAAGTCAAACAACAACTTTGTTGGGAGTACCCCTAAAATTTGAAGGGTTACTGAATTCATGATGATAGCTACGATTATACTCTTTAAATTTGATGTTATCTATGGTTTGGGGTAAAGCATCTATATCGAGACTAAGAGTAAATTCAGAAAGCATGTTTATTCTTGGTTTTCCATTTAACTTTCTCACAAAAATATTTAGCACATAATGTTTTGCCATGATTAGGGAGAATTAGTGATCATTAAATGAAATGTTACTTAAATTTCTAAAGATGTATTGAATTTCAGAAGTTCTGTCTTTTAAACTAGCTTATACAACTGCATACAAGTTCATCAACATTATCATATATGGACACATGAAATCAGGCCCTAAACTGGCTGAAACTGGTGGGCCTTGTCCTCCCTGCCTGTCCCAACCCCCCAATCCAGACTGTTCATCTCTGCTACAGATTTCATCAGTTACATCTCTTATCACAGGTACTGATTCTCAGGGATGAGGGCAGGGCAGTGGGTGGAATCCATAGAATGGGAACTGCTAAATTTAACTGTTGGTTTCCAGTCTTCAGTTATGATCCAGATGAGAGTTAAGGGAAAAGATCTTTATAAAAGGACAGACACTCTTGATCCCTTCCACAGGTGTGTAAGATTGGGGAGCCTGGAGGAGAAGGAGGCCCTGAGACTAGCCCAAGGCTTAGTCATATTTAAGACAGCAGGAGCTTGTGTATCCCGAAGATAAACCAAGGGACCACTAGGTCTCACAAGTTGTGATTACTAATGGTATCTTCTGTCCTGGTTATGTAGTAGCCTGGGGTGGTGTTTGTGGCACACGCACAAGTATTTACACGCGCATATCCATGTGCTTACATATGTCTGCACATATATGCTCTCTCTTTGGAAAGCACTTATGTACAGACATACAAAGGGCCTACAGCAGAGTGAGTTGCACGTAGAGGTCGTATTTATTAAATGAATGACTGTGTATATATTACATACATATATATAATGCTACATATATATGGGTATTATTATTAAAATGCAGTACTTATTTTAGTGTCCTTTTAAGGTCCTTAGGATCATAAAGCTGTTTGGTGTCTAGTTTAGGTTTGGAGCGAAAAACAGCCACTAACTTAAGTAATTACCTTATTTGAAGTGAAGTGTTCCTTGTTGTGAATGCTGTTAATGTTTTAAATAATTTGAGTGTTAGTGAAGAACCTTAAGTTAATTGTGGCATTTGGAAAGTATCCAGACTTTTCTTTTCTTTTTTTTTTTTTTTTTTTTTTTTTTTGTGGTATGCAGGCCTCTCACTGTTGTGGCCTCTCCCGTTGCGGAGCACAGGCTCCGGACGCGCAGGCTCAGCGGCCATGGCTCACGGGCCCCGCCGCTCCGTGGCATGTGGGTTCTTCCTGGACTGGGGCACGAACCTGTGTCCCCTGCATCGGCAGGCAGACTCTCAACCACTGCGCCACCAGGGAAGCCCCCAGACTTTTCTTAATTGAAAAAGTAATGTGTGCATATAGTAAGACATTCAGACAGTATGAGAGGATATTTGGTGATGGTAGGGTATCCAGTGAAAAGTAATCTCCCTCCGTTAGACCACATAGTCTCTGTCTCAGAGGCAATTGTTGACATTTTCTTGGTGTGTTTCCTGAAAATTTCTATGCACATACAAGAATATATATATATATGTGTGTGTGTGTATAAATATGTAGTATTTAAAAAATACTAATGAGAACATTCTCTACACATTCTGTATCTCGTTTGTTTGAAACATGGAGATCATTTCTCTAATGCTTGACTACGACTACCTCATTCTTTCTAATGATGGCAAAGTATTCCATTATATTAGGTTGAGCTAAGTGAAGTTGCTCTGTCAGTAGGTCAAAATGGTAGACAGTAGGGCTGGGACATGGGGAAAATGGGGAGAAGAACAGACTTTCAATTATAAGAATAATATGTTCTGGGGATTTAATGTACAGCATAGTGACTGTAAATAATACTGTATTATGTACTTGAAATTTGCTAAGAGAATAGCAAAGTATTCCCACCACACACACACACACACACACACACACACACACACACACACACACACTCTTAGCTGTGAGGTGATGGATATATTAATTAACTTAATTGTGGTAATCATTCCACAATGTATATGTCTATCAAATCATCACATTGTGTACTTTAAGTATATACAATTTTACTTGTCTGTTATACCTCCATAAAGCTGGAAAAAAATGGTCCAATATGGGAAATTTCATACGGTTTAACCTGTATGTTATGTCATCATTTAATTAACCAGCTCTCTACGAAAGGAAATATGGGCTATTTTAAGACAACACTAATCTCAGCTTTTTTGCAGTGGATATGATGTACTTTTTAAATAAAGAATAAATAAGACTGGCATGCCCTTTAAATTAGTGTGGTTTAATAAAATGCTCATGTACATTTTAGTACCCTTGTCACATCCTCATATTGTATGCTCTTTGTTCCCGTTTTCATTTCCCATTTTTTCCTCCTGTTTCTTTGCCTTGCTGTCATCTCTACTATTTTTCTCTTTCTCTGTTTGTCACTTTTTTCCGTTCTCTGTATTAGCTAAATGGAATTTCACGTAGTCTCATCTAGCTACCCAGGTCCTAAACGCTAGATAATTTTATGGGTGCCTCGATTTCCCCAAAGGAAAAAAAAAAATCACTTATATACAAAAGTGTAAATAGTGCTGATGTGGGGAAGCCAAAGGGAGCTGTAACTCATCAAATCTCTTCCTCTCTCTTTACCCTTGACTGTTATCCCTAAATTCTTAGTCTTGTTTCAAGGAGAAGCTTGATTTTGCATTCAAATGTACTATTGTAGAGAATTTCACAGGTGTTTGCTGGGAGTGAGATTTTCTGAAACAGCACTGATACAACCTCAGACCAGCTTGGTTTTGAACATGAGTGTGAAGGACAGTTGGTTTGCTTTTTGTTGGCCTATGAATACTGTAGTCTTTCATTTTGCAGCGAATGGCTGGAGGAACATTGGTCAGGCTTATAGACTCGGATTGTTCAACCGTCATAAGCCAAACAGTGTAAACAAGTGGGAACCATCTCAATGACTTTTTTTCACACTGACTCATCTTGGCTAAGGTCATGAAGCTTCATGTGTCAAAAATATTTCCTAATTTGGTTTATTATACTCTCATTTTTTTTGACATTTATGTCTTCTTACAGTTAATTTTAATGTCCATAAATGAGTCTCTAAATTTAGGTAAAACATACCTAAACACTGGAAAGATATTCAGAACTTTGCAACATTATATCTGGATTAGGACATCTCTTTCAGCCCATTAAAAGAATAACCACCGCATTCTTCAGTTGGTACCTTGGTTTTACTTTAACATGAAGGATGTATAAATAAACTCATATCTTTATGGTAAGGCATAATCAATAGGAAATATTGATTTGTGTTTTTCACTGCTTTATGAGAAACAATTTGTGCAATTAAAACATTATTTTTCACCATAAAACCTTCGATAGAGTAGATTAGGGGAGACTTGCTCAGTGTTTTTCAGGTTGTAGGGGGCAGCCCATTCGTAGGTCTTGCTGATTCATATCCGGTATTTAAAACAGAAACAGAATAGATTCAAAAATACTATTTAAAACTTTTAGCCACAGTTCTGCATGGAAACATTGAATTGGATAATGATCCAAATAGGATGGGAAACAGAAACAAGGCCAGAATATTGTTAAGAAATAAAGTAATATTAACAGGTTTATTGTTCAGAAACTCAACATGATGTGAAAGGCAAGTAGGAATTTTTACATTTTGATAGGTGATGAGCAGGAAGATATCTTGAATTAGAATAGTTAACATTCATCTAGGCAGAAAGCAGCTAACTTTTTCTATAAAGGGCCAGGTAGTAAATATTTTAAGCTTTGTGGGCCGCAGTCTGTGTTGGAATTACTCACCTCTACTGTTGTAGTATGAAAGCAGCTATAGATAATACTTAAATACCTATACGCGGCTGTAATGTGGGATATGTGTGGTATATGTCTATATGTGGTAAAATGTGACTACATTTGTTCCAATAAAACTTTATTTAAGGATGTTAACATTTGAGTTCATAACATTTTTATGTGTTAAAAAATATTCTGTTTTTTAAAAAGCCATTTAAACATGTAAAAACCTTCTTAACTTGTGGGCTGTATACTATCAGGTGCCAGAAGTATATGGCCCATGGATTTGTCTTGTGGGCTGTAGTTTTTTGATCCCTATCCTAGGTGATGGAAAACGGTTTGCAAAGCACTAGAAAGTTAAGGTGCTGTGAAATGCAATCAGCGTTTAGGGGACCAAAAATAGCTAGATTTCAATCCATTTAAAAATCTCATCTTTGTAGAACATTTTATTTTTAGCTTGGTTTGCGTCTTTGCTTCCATTTTAATGTGAACTAAATATAGACTGGAAACTCTGAGTCTTGGTACACTAATATATGGTATAACAGCTTTCTTTCCATTTTGATTACAAGTTAAACATGCTATCCCATTATTAAAGATAAGAGAAGTAATAAATAATTTACTAAACCTTTACATATAACTTAAGATGCATTATTTGAAGGTATCTAAATTTAGAAAGCTTTCAGTTAGTTGAAGGTTGCATGTTTGCTATTGTGGTGAGAGTGGTGGAAGGTTATATGAAACTACTATTGTAAATGACTCGGGGCTCCTTTCTGTTTGCAGGGTACAGTGTTTCATTCATATTGGATTTGTTAGGCTTTACTTGCTCAGGAAATACGTATATAGCAAAGGTTTTAATTAAAGAGAGTTTGTTCCATGTCTAAAAATAGACCTTTGGAAAAGACCATAACATGTTCATTATATGTCCATGCCCATTACATTTTCCCTTGGCAAATTAGTTTGGTTTTGTTGGGTACGGAGTATTTTTTTCTGTGAATATTTAGTTATTTGAAACACGTTTATATTTTTGATTTGGTTAAGTGGCTTAAGATGGTCAATAGCCATTGTTGATAATGGCCTTAATTTAAGATTCAATGTCCAGTGTTTCTACTTTAGATTGTCACTTATTTTTTTCAAATGAACATATATGGCAATAATTCCCCTCCCTGCCTCCCCCTCTCCCCCGCTTTTTGTTAGAAGGATATTGGGAAGACTTGTTAGCCTCTTGTTTTCGTTTTTAATTTTTATTGGAGTATAGTTGATTTACAATGTTGTGTTAGTTTCTGCTGTACAGCAGAGTAAATCAGTTATATGTATACGTATATCCACTCTTTTTTAGATTCTTTTCCCATATAGGTCATTACAGAGTACCGAATACAGTTCCCTGTGCTATACAGTAGGTCATTATTAGTTATCTAAACCTTTTGTTTTACACCAAGGAAATGTGATTAACTTTATCATGTGTGGAGCTGGAATCTCTAACCTTCTCACTGTGCGGTTTGAATACCAGGACTTTCTCAAACCATCAGATTATAATTTAGTATAATAAAGCTTTTTTTAAATAAAGCTTGGGGCATTTATGTCAGAAATTTGAAGATACCTTTTTCCTTAGCATTTTATTGTTTACAGAGCAGTTTGATATACATGATCTCATTGAACAGTTGCTTAAAACCATCTGGATTTTACAACAGATAAAACTGAGACCAAGTTTGAACATCTGCCGAGTAAATGGCAGGGTTGGAACTCAAAAGCAGGACTTCCAAACAGTGGATGGCTTCCAAATATCTTCTTTTAAGTCCCGTAAGCTTCTTGGGTTTTGAAACTTGACATCTACAGTGTACATGTATGGATGTATGCAGGTGTCGCCTTAGCTCTCCTGCCTCTTCTCCTCTCCCCTAAATTCCCCTCTCCTCCTCCTTCCCTTCCCTCCTCCTTCCTGCCCTGCCCTTTATTCGTTTGTTTAATCTGTGAATGTATCTGTGACCAATGTTTTAGGTATCCTAATGCCTTTTTGCAATTGAAACCTCTGTTTTTAGTGAGACGTTAAAGAGGATATGTTTGGAAAGTGAATTGTGGAATAAAAAATTTCAGCTGAAATTTCTATTAATTTTAATTACTGTTGGGCAAATCATGGAATCACTTTGAAAATGTCCTTAGAAGGACTAATTTAGAAGAAATGCTTATAGGTATCTAACACTTCAAATAGATTTTCAAAGAAAACTGTTAGTTTCACTTTTAAGGTAAGATGCTATTTTTAAAAGGTCATGGTATAGCCCTAAAAAGAATTATATAAAGTACTTTTCCATTGGCCTATTAGGCATAGTTGACGAAAAGATATGAGTAAAATTTATTTTTAAATAAATGGCTGAGGAATGAAAATGACATTTTGAGGGCCCGATTTTCTCCATCTGGCTCTTTTATTTAGATAAGAAAAGGTTCCAGGGTGTATACCTGAGCAGGCACACTGCTTTGAGTGGGATTATTTGTACAAACTCATATAGTACTTTAAAATTATGTTATAATATTATATGTATATATACTATCTCTGTGTTTGTGAAGCATAGTGGTAAAATGACCACCTGTGAACCAACTTTGGAACGAGGACATTTTCAACATCACGCATCTACCTGTGTGCCTCTTGTCTTTTCTACTCCTTCGTAGAAAGGAGTAGAAAATTCATTCAATTCATTCAAAAAGATATTTATGGTGTCCAAGTACTGTCATAGGTGCCAGGGATAGAGCAGTAAACAAAACCAAAATAGATGAAAACTCCTGCCCTCATGGAGCTCACATTTTAATGCAGGGAGAGTTTATAACTTATAAATATGTAAAATGCATAGTATATTAGGTGAGAAGTTCTATAGAGAAAAAAATGCATGAATGGGAGCCGGGGTGGGGTAGGAAGGGGAAGGTCTTCCTGAGAAGGTGACATCTGAGCAATGACCTTGAGGAAATGAGCTACGCAGACCTCTGGGGGGAAGGAAGTCAGGCACAAGGAACAGCGGCTGCAAAGATCAAGAAACAAGCCACAACAAGGAGGCGGTCAGTGGGGCTGAAGGGGAGTGGGGGGATGGGAGTGGAGGGGAAGCAGGTGGAAAGCTGGAAGTAAGTTGACAGTCAGGTAGTGTAGAGTTCCTTGCTTGGGGTTCATGCATTCCATAGTCTGGATGGGCTTCAGAGGGCTCCCCAAATTTTGTGTCCATGTGAAGACTAAAACCACTGATTTGTAAAGGGGAATTGCAGGACAGACAATAAAAGACCGATGAAAAAAATACAAACACGAAGTATAACCATCTGTTGTTGTTGTCATTTGGAGAAATGCTAAAATTAGGACTGGGTTCAGTGCAATGAAAGGAGAAACTCCATTGGACAGCAGGGTCCCTTGGGGCAGTTAGGTAGTGTTGGGTTTGCTTCTCAGCTCTTCCATGTGCAATTAGGTGACCTTCACCATGTTATTTAACGTGGCAGAGAATGCTGTGCTCCTCAATATCTGGGTTTCCCCTGTCCTTCCTGGCCCGCTTTTAGACTTCATTTTCCGCATGCAGATAGGTGGGGCTGCATGTGTAAACTGAGTTTGGGCCGCTGGAATATGAGGGGGCATGATGTTTGCCACTTGGCCTCTAGAGCCGTTTGTGGGACTCTCCATGCTTTGTCCCTTCTCTCAGGTGCCAGATGGATGTCGATTATCCAGTGGAAGGAGCTTAGATCCCTGACTCGTAAAGCACAGCCTCTGTGCTCCTGCCCCCAAACCTCATTGGCCACATTGGATTGTGACACAAAAGGGAAATGGACCTTTACTGTGTTAAGCCCCAGAGACTTGGGGGGTGTTTGCTGCAACAGTTAGCATACTCTTTTTTTTTTTTTTTTGCGGTACGCGGGCCTCTCACTCTTGCGGCCTCTCCCGTTGCGGAGCACAGGCTCCGGACGCGCAGGCTCAGCGGCCATGGCTCACGGGCCCAGCCGCTCCGCGGCGTGTGGGAACTTCCCGGACCGGGGCACGAACCCGCGTCCCCTGCATCGGCAGGCGGACTCTCAACCACTGCGCCACCAGGGCAGGGCAGCCCCCTTGGCATACTCTTAACCAATACACTTCATTTCTCTGAACTTCAGATTTCTCATTTGCAAAATAGGGATAGTGATTCTGACCTCAAAAGGTAGTGATGAGGATTAAGGAAATACACAGTATGCTTTTGTATCCCTGATTATTATAATTCTTTTCCAAAACTCGTATAAAATCCTGATAACACAGTTATTCCTGATACACGTGCCTTCTAAATACTGTCATCAGTAGGCTGCACGGACCACTGTCCTTTGTTGACTATTTAAAGGACTTGATAAAACTATATATTTTTACAGACGGTTATTTTGTAATTTGGAAAGCTGTCTTTGCTACCGCGCAGGGCCCTTTGGACATATGAAAACCCATACTGCCAGAGCAGTGAAGATGGGCTCCCTCAATGAGTTTCATGAGGGCCAACCTTGTTTCTAGAGTAAGATATGCTACAAATGTCTTAGGAAAAAATACTTTATTAAGAACAAACGACCACTTGGAGGTGGTAGTGGAGATAATTGGCCAGGTAGGCTTTTAGGTGCATCCATGGCCAAGTCTGCTTTATCCTGGACTGCTCTTTACACCTTCCCTTTCTCCCCTTCCTCAGCTGTTCCCCAGCTCCCACAATCTGGCTTTTGCCCCAGCCACTTCATGAAAACCTCTTTTGCAAAGGTCACCAATGATCTAATTGCTAACATCCAGTGGTCTCTTTTTAGTTTTCACTCAGCTGTGTTTCTTGCAGTTTTGACACTGTTGACCATTTTATTTTCTCACACCTTCCCCTTTTGCTTTTAAGGTTTAATCTCTCTTATCTTTCTCATTAGCTCTTACTGCCTCTCAGCCTCTATCCTTGATTCCTTTTGCTATGCTGAATGTGTGTGTTTCCTAGATTCTCACTCTCTTTGCTTTTCCTTGGTTGATCTGATCCATTAGGTTAGGCTTTGACTACCAGCTGCACCCATCTTTCTCCAGCCTGTGCCCTCTCCTGAGATCTGGACCCTTTGCCTACTAGACATTTCCTACGGTGGGTCCTGTAACCATCTCAGCCTCAGTATTTTCACAAACAGATTTAAATACACAAGCTCCCCACCTCCCTGGCCTCATCTTGCTCCATCATTTTTATAGGAAGGATTTGCCTTGTAGTTAACTCTGATTTTTTGTCTTGCTGATAATAGTCATTAATTCATTTGCTTTTAGCAAATATGTGTTCAATGCCTGCTATGGCTAGGCCGAGTGCTAGGGCCTGGGGAAACAGTGGTGTATAAAGCAGATACAGTCCCTTGCCTCATGGAGCTCAGTTAGCAATCACCAAGTTTGGACAATTGTGTATTTTCATAGATTATCTCCTTTAATCCTCATAATGAAACTAAGTAGGTAGGTACAAATATTATCCCCATTTTAGAAACAAGGAAACCAAGGTTTAGATAAATAACTTGCCCAAGGTCACCCAGCCATCAAGCGACCTTCTGGATGCCTGATTTAACTATTATGATATATAGTACCGTCCCTTTCTCTACTGCTTGTATCTGTGGTGAATTCATTCCTTCCTTTCCATTTCTATTGCTGTTTCCCCATCCTTCACTTAACCTTTATAATTTAGCATTTGGATTTTTGTCATGGATTTCCTCTCTGGTCCATTCTCCATACTCCGGTGCCAGAGCTATCTTTATAAAAGAGAGGTATGATCATAATACATTTTGCATCAACTCTTAGTCATTACCCATCACTGGTGGGATAAAGTCTAAATTTCTTAACATTGCTTCCTAGGTCTTTCTCAATTTAATGCTAAACTACCTTTCTATTCATTTAATCATTATTTATTGAGTACTGTTGTAGTTGCTGGAATGGCAAAATCACATAAAAAAGCCTGCTTACTAGAGCTTGTAGTCTATTGAGGGAGAAGTTAATAAACGTGTAAGGAAATATATGTCAGATGTTCATAAGCATAATTAAGGAAAATAAAACAGGATAAAGGGAGAGGGAGTGATGGAGCGATGTGTGTACAGAGGAGTGTGTGTGAAGTATTTTGAGTGACTTGGTCCAGGAAAGACTGTCTTTGACGAGGTAATATTTGAACAGGGATCTGAATGAAGTGACATGAGCCATGCAGATATCTGGTGTCAGAGCGTACCAGGCAGAGTCGATACTGTGGTCTCCAGTCCTGGCCACTGCTGTCCTGTGGGCAGTCACGCCAAACCCCTCTCTGTTCCCAGAGTCAGGCAGGTGCTGTCACACCTCCAAGTCTGCATGCCTTATTCCGTCTACCTGGAATGCCTCCTCTTTCCTGTTTCTCTGCCTGATTTATTTTATACTGTCATTTCCCCCCATCTCTGAAAATATTTGAAGTGGTTTACATTCAATACTGGGTATCAAGCTTAGGTAAATTGTAGCTAGGAGTGTAGGACCAAGAGGAAGCTTAGTGGGTTCGTCTATAGAGCAGAGAGTCTGCTCTCTTTCTCTTTATAAAATATAATATAATAATATACAATGTATAATATAGTAATATATTATACACAATATATAATATGCACAATACAACATATAATAATTTTATAACACTATAATATATTATGTATATTATATAATATATAAAGATATGTTGTATATTTATACATGATGTATATAAAATTATGTTTTATAAATATAATAAAGATAAGTTGTAAATTTGGCTCCAAGCTTCATGACGGCCAGAGCAACAAGATCACTTACAAAATGTTATTGTCAGTGGTGAAAAAGCCCTCTCGATTTGAGCAGGAAAAACAGTTTTTCTAGATCCCAAAGAATGTGTTGTCTTCTGCCAGTGTTCACAGGGGGGTTACTAAGGGGTGAGGTAGACACTCCTCTACGTCATAACACAAATGCTAGAGGTGTCCTTACAATGTCTCCCCTTGTTAAGATCCGGAACGATCTAAACGGCAACTTCATGACAGCAGTTCTGGAGGGGATTTAAGTAAGGCAGTTTTAGTTATGGCTAAATCCAGGCATAAAATCCAAAATATTTTTGAAGATTGAATAAATGGCATGTATTTCAGACAATACTCCTGTTAAACTGGGCGTCTGCTGAAATACTTTCAAAGTATTGTAGCATCTCAGGTTATCTGCTGTTGTTATTTATTTATTCAGGTGCTGTTGATAAGAGGTGATTGAGTGGTATGTTTTTAGCTGATCTAGAAAGAAAAATCTGATGTTTCTCGGTGGTTCTCCACTTCGTATGTCTGATAAAATGGTTCTACATCTAGGTTTTTAAAAACTATATTTGCAGTGTTTTATGAGTGCAATGCGGAATATTAAAAACATGTATACATTTTAGGAAAATTATGAGAAGAGTGTTGACCTCATGGGCCCCTGGAAAGGTCTTGGGGACGCTTTGACAATTGTTATGTTTGCACAATGTATCTGGACTGATTTTTTTTTTTTTTTTTTTTTTTTTTTTGAGAGAGCGAGCCAGGAGGATATCTGGAGGAAGAACAGAACAAGCAGAGGGGAAAGCAAATGCAAAGGCCCTGAGGTGGAAACATACCTGAGACAGTCCAAAAATGTTAGGAGGCTGAGGGTGGCTTGGAGCGAAGTGAGGGTGGGGGGGGGGAGCAAGTAGCAGGGAAGACCCCAAGAGAGGGCAGGGGTACACGACAGACATGTTGTGATGATTTCCATGAGACAATATACATATGTAGCCTGGTGGCTGGTACATAATTAACATTTAATAGGTGCTAATTATCATAGTACTATTAAAGAAATACAGTTGCAAGTTGGATCTTTAAAATAAAAGCAGCCTCTAAAACAAACTCTTTAGAAGTAGGAGAAACATGGAGCCATAGCTACAGAGAGACCTAGGGGTCAAGTGAGCGCTTCTTTAAAATAGTGAAATGATTCTTTTTATTTTAGGAGAAAGAAGAGAATATCGGTGGTCTGAGGAGAATAATCCAGTTGAGAGGGAAGATTAGATGATGCAGGAAAGAGAGGAAAATTCCTGGAGCAATGTTCTTAAATACGTGAGGCAAGATGGGATCTTGTGAGTAGCTGGGAGCTCCTTTGCTGGGAGCAGGGCTGTTTATCCATAGTATTGGGTAGATGCAGTGGTAAGCGTTTCTGGAAGTTCTTTTCTGAGTCTTTCAGTTTTCTTAGTGGAATAAGAAGCTGGGTCCTCGGTTGAGAAGGTATTAGCGATCTGAAGAGAGAGGAAAAGGTATGAAATACTTGAATGGGAGAGTGGGAAAGTGAATGGAGTAGAGAAATATGGTATGAATATCAAGTGGCATTTAGGGCACACCTGAAGTGAGGGGCCGTGAGTTTAAGGTAAGCACTGCCAGCCCGGTATGGGACCCTGTTTGGCTGCAAGGGTATAAGCACAGAATAAGTGGAGAATGGGATTAAACCAGGGTTAAGGTTTGTCTCTGTAAATATGGCAAAGCAAGAGGGGACGGGTAGATTGAGGGTGGATACGGAGGAGAGATTATCATGACAAGCTCTGGCATTTGTGTTGGGCATACAATGAGTGCTTGAAGCAGGTGCTAGGAAGTAAGGGTGGGACCCAGCAGCTAAGGGTGGAAGGGAAAATCATTGCAGAGTTAAACTTTAGTCATTCAAATTAAAAAAGAAGAAGATAAAAGAAAGACTACCGGGGCTTCCCTGGTGGCGCAGTGGTTGAGAGTCCGCCTGCTGATGCAGGGGACACGGGTTCGTGCCCCGGTCCGGGAGGATCCCACGTGCCGCGGAGCGGCTGGGCCCGTGAGCCATGGCCGCTGAGCCTGCGCGTCCGGAGCCTGTGCTCCGCGGTGGGAGGGGCCACAACAGTGAGAGGCCCGCGTACCGCAAAAAAAAAAAAAAAAAAAAAAGAAAGACTACCAAAAGAAGCTGTCCAGTTTTAATTATTTTAAATATGTTTTACAGACGCATTACTAATAGGTTTTCCTGGGGAAATCTCGAGATCATGTACTCACAGCTTGTGTCCCTCCATCAGTAAAGTACAGAGAATATTTTATGTAGAACATGAAACAAACAGTTCCTCAAAGAAATAAATAGATCTGGTTTGGAATTTTTTTAAATCATGCAAATGAAACCCTAACATGCATGAAGTAACCCATGAGTCCCAGTTCCAGCTCTTATTGGTTAACTTACAGGACCTATCTAAGCCTTGGTTTCCTTGTATTAAACCCTATTAAAGCTCTTGTGAGGATCAAGTCTTTAGCTCAATGCTTGGCACACAGTACATGCTAGTAAATGTTAGCTATGTTATTCAAGCATCTTGAGGTGAATGGCCCTTTTTCAAGAAGGTGCCTCTGTGCTTACAAGTATATAAGTGAGTGAGGTGCTAGTGAAATCTTCAGTCATAGAGAAAAAGATTTCAGGCTTATTCTGCCTTTGGCATGCCAGAGCTCAGAGCTGCTTGACTGTAAACCTTTTTGTAAGTTGGGAAGTTTACAGAGATTTTATCATAAATCTAGTTAAGATTCCACAGCAAAGGGAGGAATGTTGAAGGAGGAGATTCAACTTTCCCCTGGTACCACTTCTGCCTTATCATCGCCCATACCTGTCCTAACAGTTCTAAATTATTCCCATTTGAGTATTCATGGTCTTTCTCCTCCTGCTCTTAAAGAAGAAGCCCTCTGGCTTGTTGGATCAGCTTCTTCATTCTCCTTGGTTATGGAGCAGGAGAGTAGATAGGATGAACCGACAGGAAAAAAATTCCCTATACGGCATTAGTACCTTAAGGATCTTACTATATGTGGTGTAATTGAGAGGCTGGAATGAACAGGAAGTCACGCGTGCTTGGCTTTATTCTTAAAGCAAACTGTGAGCACGTGTGAGACATTCTTTGGGAAATATGTGGGCAAAGGAAGAGGACTGGGGTCCTATGTGAGCAAGGAAGAGAAATAGCCAGTAAAGTATGGGTCACCGGCATCATTGTGATTCCATGTATATCTACAGGCTGATAAAGCCTGGGGACGTGATGTACACTTTAATTCACCATCTATAGTACACTATGAGCACGTTATATGTAAAATATTTAAATTATAAAGCAGTGTACACCCATGTTCATGGCAGCATTATTCATAGAAGCCAGAAAAATGGATGGATGAATGGGTAAACAAAATGTGGTCTATACATACAATAGGGTATTCGCCTAAAAAAGCAAAGAAATTCTGACACTGCTACAACATGGATGAACCTTGAAGACATTATGCTAAGTGAAATAAGCCAGCCACAAAAGGACAGATACTGTATAATTCTACTTACGTGAAGTCCCTAGAGTAGTCAAACTCAGAGAAACAAAAAATAGAATGGTCGGTTCCGGGGGCTGGAAGGAGTGGGGAATGGGGAGTTAGTGTTTAATGGGTGCAGGGGTTCAGTTTTGCAACATGAAATCGTTCTGTGGATGGATGGTGCTGATGGTCGCACAACAACATGTGTGTACTTAACACAAGTGAACTGTACACTTAAACATGGTTAAGATGGTAAATTTTACATTATGTGTATTTTACCACAATTAAAACAAGTTATAAAGCAAGCTTCATAGGAACAGCCCACTCTAAACTAAAATGCTAATATTACAAGAATGTTTTAGTGAAACACTCAAGAAATGTGCAGAACATCAAGACAATTATGAAAACATCAGGAAAACTGTGAAACGTTGCTGAGGGACAAAAAGAATTCAAATGAATGGTCTAAGTTTTACCTAATTTATCTGTACATTTTACACAATTACGAATACATTTGCTATCGGGATTTTGGCTTACTGAAATGATCTGAAAGGTCATACAATAATATCTAGTTACATATTGAAAAAGAAGAGTAATGAAGTGGGCCTTAACCAATCAGATGTAATTAAACTTAGCACAAAGCTACAAAAAAATTAATGTGGCTTTGACATGGGAATAAAGTGAGAGATCAGTGGAACAGAATAAAAAGTCCAGAAACTTGCCCATAAATATATAAGAATATATTTTTACTATACAGATAATATTTCAAATCAGTGGTGAAAAAGATGGATTACTCAGTAATGCCTCTTGTGGCAACTAGCTCACCATTCAATTAAAAAAACTGGAAGCCCAATCCTTACCTCACACTATGGACTACATAGTTTCCAGATGGGTTAAAGATGAAATTTATAGTAATTAAATCATAAAAGTACTAGAATTCATAAAGGTAAGTAATTGCATAGTCTCAGGGTTGGAGACAATTTTAAAATGTGATACTAAGGAAGAAAACAGAAAGTAAAAGCTTGTTGAATCCTGACATATTGAAACTCACCATGAACCAAGTTGCAAGGCAGATGATTTCCCAAATTACTCCTGTGTTTAGCTAGAAAAATTCTCATTCTGAAAAGGGAACCCTCCTACCCTGTTGGTGGGAATGTAAATTGGTACAGCCTCTATGGAAAACAGTATGGAGGTTCCTTAAAAAACTAAAAATAGAGCTACCATATGATCCAGCAATCCCACTCCTGGGCACACATCTGGAGAAAACCATAATTCGAAAAGATACATGCACCCCATTGTTCACTGCAGCACTGTTTACAACAGCCAGGACATAGAAGCAACCTAAATGTCCATCGACAGAGGAATGGGTAAAGAAGAGGTGGTACATATATACAACGGAATATTACTCAGCCATAAAAAAGAATGAAATAATGCCATTTGCAGCAACATGGCTTCAACTAGAGATTATCATACTAAGTGAATTAAGACAGAGAAAGACAAATATCATATGATATCGCTTATATGTGGAATCTAAAAAAAGGGTACAAATGAACTTATCTACAAAGCAGAAATAGAGTTTTAGATGTAGAAAACAAACTTATGGTTCCCGGGGGTAAGGGGGAGAGGATAAATTGGGAGATTGGGATTGACATATACACAGTATTATATATAAAATAGATAACTAATAAGGAACTACTGTATAGCACAAAGAACTGTACTCAGTACTCTGTAATAACCTATATGAGAAAAGAATCTAAAAAAGAGTGGATGTATGTATATATATATAACTGATTCACTTTGCTGTACACTTGAACTAATACAACATTGTAAATCAACTATACTCCAATAAAAATTAAAAAAAGATTCTCATTCTATGTTTATGACACAAATGTCCAATAATAAAGCATTGTTTAAATGATTATGCTATATCCATATCAAAAAATCACTGTTCCTTCAGGTGCACAGTACCTGGCAGAAAGAAGTTGTTCAGGAGGTACATAAATGAACAAACAGACAAATTAATTCACATCATGTTGACATGGAAGATACCCACAATATAATGGACAGAAAAAGGAGATTATAATACCATGTGTAGCCATGTGTAGCCCCATGGAAGGAGATAACAGAGATACAGTGGTTTCTCATTGTATTACAGATTTATGGATATTTACTCTTTTCTCTTTACTTCTATTTTAAAATACTTTTTACAGGTAACATGCTTGCATTTGTAATAAGGAGTAACTTTAGTTTTTAAATTTGGAGATATCTTATTACAGAAAAATGCAGAAAATTTTTTGAATTCTCATACACCAAAGGAATTCAAATACCACTCAGTGTGCATTAATAAAATGTGTCTGATAAATAAGTGGCATAATACTTCATATTTCTAGAGGTGAATTGAACATTTCTGTAGGAATAATCAAACGTGGATGGTATTATTCACCTAGCAGCATGCATTAATTTTTCTTTTTCTGTGTAAAGGAATAATTGCATAATAATTCAGCAATTTATCATTTCTGTAAAAGTAAAGTCCAACAAAAACCCCCTACAGGTGTGATCCATACTTATAAATAAGATTACTATAAAGATGTTATTGAGATGTTAGAAACTGGAAGTCTGCATAACCTAATAAAATCAATAGCCCTTAAAAAGGGTGGTTAAAATTTGCCAGATTTGTAAATATGGCTTGTAAGCTGAACATTCCTTAAGACTGACCTAGGCTTTTAATTTGTTTCTTTTAATAAACTGAATATTAGCTCTTCAAATTTTTGATAATAAAAAGCCTTGGCTATTGGTAACATTTCTAAAACTTATTTGAACAAAAAATACTTAGCAAATTATAATGTATTGAAAGAACACTAATAGGAACTTGTCTGACAAAATGTACTCCTTTTGTGAAAAATTCCCTTCTTTCAGCCCCTGACACAGAGTATAAGCATGTCAATTAGAAATGCTTCATATGCAGAAACCATTAAAATTTATCAATAATTTGACATTATAAGACAAAATACATGGCCCAAGTCAGTGATAACATACATCAAATGACAAATATTAGTGAATTGCTGCCTTTGCGTCACTGTGAGGTCAGAAGTCATACCTTCAGGTATCTGGCAATCTTCAGTGCAACTTGCTGACATCATTGTGTAACACAGCACAACATTTAGTATAATTTTTCACATAATAAACAATACTACTTGCATTGACTTAACATTTTATATAATGGATGCTCATTATTCACATGGGTTCTGTATTTGCTAATTCACCTGCTGGCTAAAATTTATTTGTAACTCCAAAGTCAGTACTTGCAGTGCTTTGGTGGGCATTCCCGGACATGCATAGAGTGGTGGAAGATTTGAGTTGCTTCACGTGCGTGGCCCCAGCTGAGATTGAACCAGGTGAAAACCTACCTTCCCATACAGTAAACATATGTCCTTTGTGTTATCTATTTAGTGAGATATTTTTCACATTTTTGTGTTGTCTCTGGGTGATCTCGCTGTTTGAAATGGTCCCCAGGCATAGTGCTGAAATGCTGTCTCTCGTTTCTAAAAGCAAGAAGGCTGCAGTGTACTTTATGGAAAAAAATGTGTGAGTTGGCTAAGCTTCCTTCACGTTTGGGTTATAGTGCTATTGGCCATAAATTCAATGTTAATGGACCAACAATATATTTTAAAAGAAACACATAAAACAAGGTTATGTATTGATCAGTTGATGGAAAGTCTCATAGGAACTTAATCCTGCATTTCCCCTTGGAGTTATGGTTCAGTATTTGCTAATTCAGTGTTCACAGCAACTTTTTGTTTTTTTGAGTTTTGAGGTGTTTTCTTTCTTCTTTCTTTTGTTTCTGTTCTATTCCGTTTTATATTTTGAAAACAATTTTTTACTGAGTTATAATTGACATTATATTAGTTTCAGGTGTCACTTGATTCACTGTTTGAATGTATTGCAAAATGATCACCACTATAAGTGTAGTTAACATCTGTCACAATGCAGAATTACAAATATTTTTTCGTTGTGATAAAGACTTTTAAAATTGACTCTCAGCAACTTTCAAATATGAAACACAGTATTATTAACTATAGTCACCCTGCTGTACATCACATCTTCATGACTTATTTAGAATTGAAAATTTTTGTGCCTTTTGACTCCCTTTACATATTTGGCCCCCTACCCTGCCCTCGGCAACCACCAATCTGTTTTCTGTATCTGTGAGTTTTTTTTGTTTTTGTTTTTGGTTCTTGTTGTGTTGTTGTTTAGATTCCACATATAAGTCAGATCATACAGTATTTGTCTTTGTGTGACTTATTTTACTTAGCATAATACCCTGAAGGTTCATGTATGTTGTCACAAATGGCAAGATTTCATTCTTTTTTATGGCTGAACAGTGTGTCTATCGATGCCTGAATGGACAAAGAAGATGTGATCACACCTTCTTTGTCCATTCATGCATCGATGGGCATTTAAGTTGTTTCCAAATCTTGGCTATTGTAAGCAATGCTGCAATGGACATGGGGGTGCATATATCTTTTTGAGTTAGTGTTTTTGTTTTCTTTGGACAAATACCCAGAAGTGGAGTTGCTGAATCATATGGTAGTTCTATTTTTAATTTTTTGAGGAAACTCCATGCTGTTTGCCGTAGGGGATGCACCAATTTACATACCCACCAATATTGCACAAGGGTTCTCTTTTTTCCACTTTCTCACCAACACTTGTTATTTCATGTCTTTTTGATAAGAGCCATTCTAACAGGTGAGGTGATATCTTATTGTGGTTTTCATTTGCATTTTCCTAATGATTAACGATGCTGAGTGCATTTTCATGTACCTGTTGGTCATCTGTATGTCTTCTTTGGAAAAACGTCTATTCAGATCTTCTGCCCATTTTTTAATCATATATATATATATATATATATATTTTTTTTTTGCTATTGAATTGTGTGAATTCTTTATATACGTTGAATATTAACTCCTTATTAAACATATGATTTGCAAATATTTTCTCTCATTCTGCAGGTTGTCTTTTCATTTTGTTGATTGTTTCTTTTACTGTAAAGAAGGTTTTTAGTTTGACGTAGTCCCACTTGTTTATTTTTGCTTCTGTTGTCTTTGCTTTTGGTGTCAGATCCAAGAGATCATTGTCAAGACAGATGTCAAGGAGCTTTCACCTATGTTTCCTTCTAGGAGTTTTATGTTTCAGGTCTTACATTCAAGTCTTAAATCATTTTGAGTTGATTTTTGTGTATAGTGTAAGATAGTGGTCCAGTTTTATTTTTTTGCATGTGGCTGTCCAGTTTTCCCAACACCATTTATTGAAGAAACTGTCCTTTCCCCATTGTATATTCTTGGCTACTTTGTTGTAAATTAATTAACCATTTATGCATGGGTTTATTTCTGGGCTCTCTATTCTGTTTCATTGATCTATGTGTCTGTTTTTATGCCAATAAAATACTCTTGATTACTGTAGCTTTGTAATATAGTTTGAAATCAGGGAGCATGATGCCTCCAGTTTTGTTCTTCTTTCTCAAGATTGCTTTGGCTATTTGGGGTCTTTTGTTGTTTCCATGGCAACTGTATAGAGTACTACTGCAAATAATGAGAATCAAGTGTATATTAAACCACTTGAAAGGAAAAAATATCACAAATGTCTATGTTTTTCAAGGAAAACTGAAATGTGCTATGGAGTCCAGTTTAGAAAATGATTCTGCAAGAAAGGATCTAGTAAAATACTTAATTTTGTTGATCTCCTTATTTTTGTTCTTCAGGAGAAAAGAATTATCAGAGATTTTAAAAATACTTTTTATTATCCATGAAAGCAAAGCCAGTATTTGAGTTGAAACCCATCACTTCAGAAGCCATCAAATCAGAATAGTGTACTAAAAAAATCTGTTCTGTCAGAAGAGAAACTAGTTTGTGTTTTAATTTTCAACACACTCAAAAGAGGAATTTTGAAGGTAGAACACAGAATTACTCATTTCATTAAGAGGACCCATTTTTCTCTACACCAAACACATATCTGACTTTGAGATAATCTGTTCATGTCATAGAAAAATGGCTTTTGTCCCAGAAAGATCATAAAGGCTTGAAATAACAAATAGATATCATTGTGTGTGTTGACCTCAACACCTTATATTAGTTCTTAATCTTTGGGTTTAATTATTAATTATTGCTACACTTGATCTAGCAATCAATTATACATTTCTCACTCCTATGTTGGTTTAATTTAAAAGGAACCACTCTGAGACTAGATATATTCTTAGAGACAGAAGGATACAGTTTACTTTTGTTTTTATCAATTACATTTTATTTCCTTTTCCATATCATAATGACACTTCTGGGATCACTACTCACTGTGTTTATATAATAGATTCCTGAAGGGGTCTTTAAAAATAGGGGCTATTAGTTTGCTTCTGCAAGTTCGTATTACTTAATGTCTGAATTACAAGAAAAAATTTTATTATGAGGTCTCTTTCCCTGTTAAGTTTATATTTAATAAGCAGGTATACTGAAATGCTATATAACATAACTGCTCTTTAACCAGTAGAGTGTGCTGATTAAGGACACTTTGTTTTTTGAGAAAGGTCTGGTCTTGAATCCCAGTTATCCAACTTACTATCTGAGTGACTTTGGGAGAGTGACTTAATCTCTCTCAAGCAATCTCATCATTAAAATTGGGAAAATAATAGTAGCTACCTCATGGAGTTGTTGTGAGCATTTAAATAAGATAATAGGAGTATTTAGAACAGTGGCCAGAACATAATTGTTACTTAATAGTTGTCAGTTATTATATTAGTATTAAAGGAATATAGATAATGTACCATAGCAAGTTTGATGTTTAAAATAAAATCGGCATCCAAAACAAACTTCACTGTGTGATTATCAAGAAAAGAGAATATTTACTTTGCAAAGAAACGTAGATCTGCCCATTGTCATTAGACAGTGGCATCCCATTAGTTCTGTTTTAAATAGTTTCTAAATTTACTACATTGTGAAATCTCATTATGAAAGCCTAGACAAGGCATTGTCTATTGTAGTTTTGTTTATAATCAGCCTCTTATAGGACATAATGTTTTTTACCAATGAGTTTTTAAACAAAGGAAAAAGTATCTAAGATTCTCTTCTCCCGTCAGATGTCTCCTTCTTAGTGAGACCTGCTCTGGCAAAGCCATGCGCAGTTGCAAACCCCACCCAGTCTGGCATGCTCCAATTTCCTTTCCTTCTCTCTTGTTTCCCTTAGCACGGATTACTGTCTGATACCTACGTTGTACATTTATTTATTTTCTCTATTGTTCATCTTCTAACTCCAGAATGTAAACTCCATGGAGGCAGAGATATTTGTCTATTTTGTTTCCTGCTCTGTCTCCTGTGCCTGTCACAGAGCAGTTGCCTAAAAAGTGTTTGTTGAACGAATAAGGAAATAGGTATAATTTTGAGAAATTCTTTCATACGTTTTAGTTGTGGTGGTAATATTCATCCCCCCCTTTGATATCTGTGTTGTAAGAGTAACTCAGTTTTAGACCAGGATCCTGCCTGATAGACACTCTCAATATTTTATAGCAGGGTATGAAGCCTATATTAATCCCTTTTTTTTCTTTGCCATTTATTAAGGGTTCATTCTGTGCTGGTGATATAAAATTAGTAGAACATGTTCCCTTCTTTCATCAGAGGAGGCAGCCATGAGTACAAATGTAATATATATATGGTGACTGATGCATGCTATAAGAGGCAAACGTAGAGGGCACTCGTGGTGGAAGGCTTCCAGGGGAGGTCACATTGAAGTGAATCTTGAACAGTGAGTACTAGAAGTCAGGCACCAGGGAAGAATGGCGTTCTGACAAGACTGAACTGCATACTGGCTTTTTCTTCTAGTACTCTGCTGTAATTACTTTGTTACCCTTCCCTTAAGATGCTATTTTTTAGTGTCCACTGAATTCATGGAACCTTTTTCAAGGGTTCACACAGAACCATGGTGCTTTTGTTAGACTGTATGTAACAGGAAAGAGTAATTAGAAAATTTACTAAGTTCTGTTTATACTCCTTATGATCTATTTGAATTAAAGATTTTTCTTTTCATTGAGTCATTAGGGTTTTAAGATACACAGTAGAAAATCCCTAACAGTTGAAGGATGCTGGTTTATTTGCATTTTTGTGTTTTGGACATAGAGAATTATTACAGCAGTTATGTGTGTTTCTGAAAGAGTAACTTAGGCATATTAAGTAATTCTTCAAAACATGATTTTTGCCATTTAAACCCTATTATTCTTACAGTTTCATATCTTCTGTAAGGTCACCACATTTACCAAAATCTATATCCTGAGGATGATGAAAGTTCAGGTATCTCACTCAAAATCAGTTGTGAAAAGCACTAAATTTCATCTTCCCTTTCTCCTTTGAATAAATTATAAACAAAAGAAATATTTGTAAACTTTTTATTTATCAGTGGCATGTTAAGATAACTATTAAGAAGACACTTGAAACAATCTGCATTATGGAAGGGAAAAAAAGGCATTCTTACCCTCCCTTGGCTTATGCGCTATAACGTATCTGGGTATCTCCTGACTCAGATAATGTTTCAAAACAGGCTACCGTCCAGTATCCATCCATCCGCTCGTCCCCAAACAACTTGAACGTAGGAACTATTTATGTGCTGGAATTACAAAGATTAATAAAACACATCTCCTACGTTTTAGCTGTTCACTATCTGATGTGACTTTTTTTTTTTTTTTTTTTTTTTTTTTTGCGGTACGCGCGGGCCTCTCACTGTTGTGGCCTCTCCCGTTGCGGAGCACAGGCTCCGGACACGCAGGCTCAGCGACCATGGCTCACGGGCCCAGCCGCTCCGCTGCATGTGGGATCTTCCCGGACCGGGGCACGAACCCACGTCCCCTGCATCGGCAGGCGGACTCTCAACCACTGCGCCACCAGGGAAGCCCTGATGTGACTTTTTAATGTTGAATAATACCTCAGAACTTCTAATAAATCCATAGTTTGATCTAACAAAACAATTTTTGGAAAAATGGAGTCGAATATATGAAAGTATATGTCATTCTTGAAATGAATCGTACCTGGTGCTTTGTTTCACACCCAGCATTCGAGAGGCAATGCATGGTAATGGGTAGTGTTGAGTTTTTAAGGACATACAAAGGCCCTTCTGCCTCTTATACTTACTGGTTGTATGACAGTAGATAACATCGTTTGGCTTCATTTTCCTAACTTTAAAATTGAGATAATTCAGTTCAGCTTTTGGGGTTGTTATGAGGATTAAATGAGATGAGATTTGGAAAAGTGAGCTTCAGTTTGCTTTCTGTATCTTTTGTACTGTTTCCTGCTTTAGGTCATGTTTCTGCAATATGTTAAATAAGTTCACGTTTAAATTTACTAGTGTTGGTTAAGCTGGGACGAAATGAGAGAGTGGCGAGGACATATATACACTACCAAATGTAAAACAGATAGCTAGTGGGAAGCAGCCGCATAGCACAGGGAGATCAGCTGGGTGCTTTGTGACCACCTAGAGGGGTGGGTTAGGGAGAGTGGGTGGGAGGGAGACGCAAGAGGGAGGAGATATGGGAACATATGTATATGTATAGCTGATTCACTTTGTTATAAAGCAGAAACTAACACACCATTGTAAAGCAGTTATACTCCAATAAAGATGTTTAAAAAATGTACTGGTGTTGTTTGAAAGTACAATAATCCTTCCAATTTGGCAATACATTTAGGATATTAATTTTCAGGCTGGCAGGTTTACGGTGGTTATGCTGCTACATTGTGTCTCCCTGTTTAAAGTGAAGGAACTTTAAAATATTTACTTAATTTTAAAAGTGTGTTTTCTGGGACTAAGGACATCAATGAATAAGACATCTAAGTGTAAAAGTGCAATACGTACTTGGCTTGACTTTTGCCATCATTATTTTTGTACCGTCGTTAATCTTTACGTAAAATGCTGTCATTCCCTTCCCTTAATTTGCAAATCTTTCAGAAGCCCCTTTGAAATTTAGCCCTCAATAGACTTGTCAACTAGTCCCCATAGCTTCTGCCCGTTTGTTTAGACTACTTAAATGTTAGTTACTAATGTCTCTGGGTTGCTGGAGCCACCAACTGAAATTTCAGGAGGGTGAATGTGGGGATTCTTAGTGACGGCCTGATGCACCGATGGCTATTTATCCATTATCATAGTTTCCACATCAGCACTTGCTGGTACCTGTTTCAGCAGCTTCTTCCTACTCTTTCCTGTTTTCAGGCTGCTATACACTCTACAAACTCATTGGCGCTTCAGTACCATCCCTGTTAACTATTTCCATCCTTGATTTCTATGCTCCTAATCGAACCTTCCTGTTTTTATTTATTTATTTATTTGCCGGCGTTGGGTCTTCATTGCTGTGCGCGGGCTTTCTCTCGTTGCAGCGAGCGGGGGCTACTCTTCGCTGTGGTGCGCGGGCTTCTCACTGCGGTGGCTTCTCTTGTTGTGGAGCACGGGCTCTAGGTGCGCGGGCTTCAGTAGTTGCGGAGTGTGGGCTCAGTAGTTGTGGCGCAGGGGGTTTGCTGTTCCACGGCACGTGGGATCTTCCCGGACCAGGGCTTGAACCCGTGTCTCATGCGTTGGCAGGCAGATTCTTAACCACTGCACCACCAGGGAAATCCCCTGCTTTTATTTTTGAAGGCTGTAAATCTCCTGAACCATTTTAAACAATGTATAATGGACTAAGCTTTAAATCTCACTCAATAATACCTTTTTCCAGAATAGTTTAAGGAAGAACAGACTTTCAATGTTTGTAGACATGGGGAGAAGGAAAGATTCAGGAAAGGTAAATGAAACAGGAAGAGGCCATGGGAAAGATGAGCACATGTGGAGGAACTGGCCTTAAAAAAAGAGAAAGGATACAAGTTCTGACACAAAAGGGAAGGCAGAGAGCAAATGCACAGAGCACTTTTCAGGAGGTAACAGATGGGGTGAGACAGCAAAGTTCATAGAGATTCCAAATAATCTTCGCAGTCTCCTTCTTAAAGGAAGAAAAAGTTGTAGTGAGAATTTTGTGGAGTAATGAAAATTTTTTTGGCACAGTTATTCTTGAAAATGTGAAAAGGTGTTCACTAAAAATGAATGAAAGTGGAGTTAGTATTAGTAAAGCGTGGGCTAAACTCAGAGCAGATCCAAGTACAAATTTTTACGACTTTCAAAACACACAGACTGCAGCCTGATAAAATAGTCTGTGGGGTGCTAGGAAGCATGGAAATGGATCCAGTGAGAAAACAAATGCCACCAACAACCAAGGTGTACTCAGAATTCCTCCTCATGATTGTGTAGGGGCAGTGTTTGCCTCTAATTCAACCAGCTTTTTTGTAAGCATCCGTCAATCAAGACCAATTAAAACCACTTCCTATATAATTTATTACATGTATCGTTTTCAATTTTAACTAATTGTTAATATAACCCCATAACAGGAAGTAACTGATTTCTGTTTTTAAATTTGTGATATTCAAAAACTACCAAATGTGAAACAGATAGCTAGTGGGAAGCAGCCGCATAGCACAGGGAGATCAGCTTGGTGCTTTGTGACCACCTAGAGGGGTGGGATAGGGAGGGTGGGAGGGAGACTCAAGAGGGAGGGGATATGGGGATATATGTATGCAAATGGCTGACTCACTTCGTTGTACAACAGAAACTAATACAGTATTGTAAAGCAATTATATGCCAATAAAGATGTATTAAAAAATAATAGCTTTTTCCTTTTAATATGAGCCCATTTTCAATGTGATTCCACTTTCCATTTTGGATCACTGTATATAATCCCCTTATAATCTTTTTTTTGGAAGCTGCAGGTGGAATTTGTAAATATTGTACAAATGGCTTTTATAAATAAATTTCTCAAAATACAGTCTATGATTTGAAAAAACCAAGACTCTAGCCTCCTTAAAATAAGCTTAAAAAATTACTTGGCTAGTAAAAATTGTTACTCATGTTGTTTATAGCCTGTGTAACAGACAGCTGTGTTGGAAAGGAAACAGCTCAATTCTTTATTGGGCTACAGAATAAAAGTATTATTGCTATAGACTGAATGTTTTTATCTCTACAAAATTCCTATGTTGAAACCTAATCCTCAGTGGATGGTATTTGGAGGTGGGACTTCGGGAGGTGATTAGGTTGTGAGGGTGGAGCCCTTATGAATGGAATTAGTGCCTTTACTGATGGGACCCCAGAGAGCTCCCTTGCCCCCTCTGCCATGTAAGGACACACTGAAAAGACAGCTGTGCATGAACAGGAAACTGGCCCTCCCCAGACACTGAATCTGCTGGCTCCCTGATTTTGGACTTCCCAGCCTCTGCAACTGTGAGAAATAACTTTATGTTGTTTATAAGCCACTTAGTCTATGGCATTTTGTTATAACAGCGCATATGGACTAAGAGAATTATTATATAACAAAAAGAATTCAATGTGTGATGTATTTGGATGTATAATTTGTGCTAACATAGTAATTTATTTTCTATTACCTGTAATGGAAAACTTTCTGCACTGGATTTTTGGACAATGACCAGCTGAAGAAAGAAGAGAAAAATCAACCTCCAACATAGAGCTGGAAGGTGAAAGACAAAATATTTATATCAGTAGAGTGTTTTGCAAGAAAACATTATAATCTTTTTTATTGCCCATTTTCTAGAAATCTTGCTGCTGTTCACATTTAGGTTAACCATGTATTCCCTACAGTTGACTATTCTAACTTTGTTTCTATTTTTTGTGACTGTGGAGTTTTCACATATAGTGTTGTGAATTTGATTACTTTATAAGTAATTTATGGCTCTTTTCCAAGAATACATAAGGAACAGAGTATTGTTTTAAAAAATGTGCCATTCATATGTGCCAGTACAATTCATCCAAGGGAAGCACCTAAGGCCTGCTAGTTAAAATAATTTGATACAACTCCAGTTTCTATAGCATTGAGAAAGAAGTTATTAGAATGTTTTATATGTTTTTAAATGTGTGTATGTGTGTGTTTTTCTTTTGGTGGTTTGTAACTAAGACTTGTATCCTGTTAAAATGAAAGTGGCCAAGGACAGAATATAGAATTATGCACCACTTTCTCTTTCTCCGTAATGTTTATTTACACTCTTTTTGCAGTGCAGTTCAGACATCCTTGTTGGTGCTTTTAAGTTGCTTGTATTTGTAATAATCCCTCCACTTGACCATTTAATAAAATCTTTATCATACCCCTTGAGAAACTATAGTATATCAAAACACTAGAAGATGCTTCTAGTCTTAATTAATCTGCCCATATTATGAATTTTTTAACACTTTTTTCTGATATGATTTAGATCATCACTTTATTAATACTTAAAAGGATGATGTTGCAAACTTCAGAATAGAAATACATAATTAGCGAAATTCTGTTTTAGAGCTTTTGAAAGCTTGTATGAAACTTTACTGTTGATTATTACTGATGGCACTTGGCTTAATGTTGCAATACTAAGAAATAATAAAGTCATTTACCCAAGAAATTTTAAAAGCATTAATAATTTGTTCAGATAAATAATGACAGATACAAATTTCTGAATATTGTTCATCTGAATAAGAACAGAAATTGGAAAGTAATTTTTATCATCTTTGGCCCCATCCTTGAACTTTTATCTGTTTAATGGAAATGTTAGGGTGAATAAGGTCAGCCTATTTAGAAACATCTCAAACTAGTTTGACTTTTGGCTCAAGGCAGTCATCTGCTTTTCCGGCTAAAGAAAATAGAAGAGACTGCTGACCATCAGGATTTGAATGTTACCTACTTCTATTTCCACCAGATAGAATTAGGATGAAAATATCTAGCTATACGTGTTCCTGCAAGGGCAGTTTAAGATGATTGCATCAGCATTCTCAGTGGTTTTCCCAATTCCAGCCTTCCTTCTCCTCTAATCCTCTCTCTGCAGGTGAAATGATCTATGTATTTAGTTCAAAGAGAAATATTTTTGGAAAAAGGTATAGAAAAAGTTAAAAGAAGATATTAGCCTTTCATATTTCTGCTGTTCAGAACTAAACAACATGAGTATCTTGTCATATTTGCTTCCACTTTTTAAATTTGCTTAAACAAAATCACTGTATTGTTTCTACAAAAAGAAATACAATACATGTGACTGTAAAGAATAAAAATAAATAAAGTACTGTACCAGTGTGTTTTCAGTGCAGGAAACAAAACATTCTAGGTATTTTAAACAGAAAAGGATTTAATTCAGGGAGTTGGGTCCTTACAAAAATCCCTGAGAGGCTGGATGAGTAAAACATAGAGGTGACCACTGGACTGTAAGCGTTTCGGTGCCATCAGGGGTCCGGAGGCTGCTGTTATTACTAGAAACGCCTCTGCCACTGCCGCAGCTGTCTTATACCTACAAGTCCTTTCGAGAATGGCTCACGGGTTTTTTTTTAAACTTCTTTTTAGGTTTGGGAATGTCTGCCTGTTGTCTTTTTACATGAATCACTTGGCAGAATATAAGTCCCATTTTCCTTCCCTTCAAATTTTGTTCCATTGTCTTCGACTTTTGTATTGTGGAAAAATCTGAGAGCAGCCTGATTTCCTCACATTGCTTTTTCTATCTGGATGTCTGAATAATTCTTTCTTTATCCTTGAAGGTAAATTATGTAATGTCTTAGTTTTCCCTATACCCAAATAGAAAAATTATGTTTCTGTTTAAACACCGTTATTTAGATTTCTTTATCCTCACCTATTGGTGTCCTTTTCCTTTACGCTTTTTGACATGGTGCATTCCACAGAATAGCTCATGTTTTTCAGACCAAATGTAAGAGTATTAGGGAAGGCATTTAACTTTCCAGTTCTAGATCTAGTCTGTACCTTATGTCTGTACTTTATGAGATGCTGAGTTTTCTGCCATACAGATATGTGAGTACTTGTTGAATGGGTTGGGTTTCTGTCCTCTGGGATAGAAGATTGGACTAGGTGACCAGTGACCCTTCCAACTCTGATATTCCTCATTTAGTATTTTGTGACTTCCAGTATCGGCCTGTAACTAGGCAATATTCTGGTGAAATCCTTTGCTAATTATGCTTATTGTAACGAAAATGAATGAACCAGTTCCAGTTCTTGATAATCTTTTGAAAACCAGCTTCTGAACCAATTCACCTTTTAGAAATCTTTAAGAGTTTTAGATTCTAGAAAGGCCACTGAACTTGACTATTGTAAATGTCAGGTCTGCAATATTAAGTTATAACAGAATCCTTCATGTCTATTTTTTTTTCTCGCCCTACATATTTTTCTTGACATCTGAAAGCTCCAGATTTCTGAGCATTTTTCATTAAGTATACCCATTTTAGTTATTTAAATTCCCCTCCGAAAATTTTATCCCCAAGATACTTATCTAAATTTTATAGACTGTAGCTTCCATATAAAATTTTGCTTCGGGGAGAAAAAAAAAGATTTCTCGAATTTAACAGTGTAGAACCATGAATCTAGATCATATATCTTTACAGGTGAGAAAACCAAGAATCAGAGAAGTAACTAAGAATGAAGTCCTGGCAGTAAGTCACAGAGCCGGACTCCTAATTTTTGTGCTGCTTCACTCACGCAGTGCTGGGAAAACAAAAACTTGGATCATTCTTCATTCCACATTTACCATCTTATATACATATTTTAAAATGCTGTAGCATTTTGGGGGACAATTATTTGGTATTTGTCAAATGGATTTTCTAATTTCATCATTTTCTATATTTATTAGTTGCTGTTTTACTGAGGAAATGTTTTCTCTTCTCTCCATTTATTTTTAAATTTATTTTTTGCACACATCAGTATGGACTTAAGACTTTCTATTTTACTCAGTGGGTTATAAGCCATTGATGCTCCCCACAGGGCTGGATAGAGACAGACCCTCATCACCCTGCTTGACCTCCAATAGCTCCTACTTGCCTGCCTTGCTCAGCCCCACCTGCTGGGCTTTTGAACTGAATTAGTAAAGGAGGAAAGGAAAACATATTTTTTCATTGGTAGAAATAATAGTAAAAAGTAAAGCTGTCTTTTGAAATGTTTTTCTAGACCTTCCAACTATATTTTTAGTGACCTTTATGTTCTTAGGATTTTCATATTCCTTAATATGTTTTTCCTGTGTTGTTTGCCTTATTATCTGAAATGATGTTTACCCATCAATTTCCATTTTATTATTATAGGGTCTTTCCTCATTGTTAATACCTTTCAGAGGCAAAGGCTCAAGTTTAATATTTTAGTTTATAGTAGTGTTTTTGTTTGATGTCATGCATCATTGGATCTTATTGCTTGTCCTGTAGTAGAATTAATGTGTGTAAAATAATTCTGGCTTGTTCCAAGTAGTCACATTAGTATTTTCAAATCATCATTTTTACCAGGTTCTAGAATGCTGTTTGTTTAATTTTTTAAGAGATATATCCAAGTTGATATCTGTTGGAGGAGGTGGTGTGCCCCCCCCATAGGCATCAATAATATTCCATATTCCTCTTTACTCTACAAATTGTATTGTCAGTTTATATTTGTTTTCCCACTAGAGTCCCCAACCTTTGCTTGTTTGGTTTAAGTATCTCTGGGGCCCAGCATAGGGCTTGTTGAAAGTCTTTTGAAATGAATTGAAGAGTGTGAAAATGAGCGGTCAGTTCTAGATCTTTGGGATAATGGAGAGTTGAGAGGATTTATGCCAGAGGCTCTGGCTGCCCAGACTCTTACTATTTTTGGTCTAGGAAAAAAGCCTAGAAATGTCTGCATTAGCTAGACTAGTACTCGATAAGATCATGGGAATTGTTTTAAAGTTAATGAATTTAAATTAGGATCTTAGTAAGTATGCTTCCAGTTGTCAGCATCTTAAAATGTTTGAGAAGCAAAGAAAAGATTAAAAAGATTTGCTTTGGGGCTTCCCTGGTGGCGCAGTGGTTGAGAGTCCGCCTGCCGATGCAGGAGACACGGGTTCGTGCCCTGGTCCGGGAAGATCCCACATGCCGCGGAGCAACTAAGCCCGTGAGCCATGGCCGCTAGGCCTGCGCGTCCGGAGCCTGTGCTCCGCAACGGGAGAGGCCACAACAGTGAGAGGCCCGCATACCGCAAAAAAAAAAAAAAAAAAGATTTGCTTTTTGCTTCAAGGAACTTGTGACTTGAAGGGGATGTGACACTTGTGAGGTCACTGAAATTCTTTTTTCCATTTGTAAAACAGTGACGTGCCGTCCTCTCTTTCTGTTTTATTTAGCTGTGAGATTCAAATGGAGACACGTTAAAAACCATAAAGAGTTATAGAATGCAATGTTGTGTTATTTTACCATTCAGAGTGCAGGGAGTACAGTCATCCCTAGGTATCCAGGGGATGGGTTCCAGCCCCCCATACCAAAATTCATGGATACTCAAGTCCCTTATATAAACTGGTAGAATACAGTTGGCTCTCGGTATACAAAGGATTGGCATCGCGGATACAGTGGGCTGACTGTACCCGGTGCGCCTGGGATTCACAGCTGCCACCTCACCTGGCGCTGCAGATGCCAGCCCGGCAGGGGGCGCCCTGCCGGCCCCAGACACTCGCCAGAGGTTGGGAAAGGTGGTTAACCCAACCCAACAGGGGTAGGGATAGGGCCCAGCCCTCTCCCTCATGGGATGCTCTGTGGCGTCTGTTGCTTCCCGGACGCACTGGTTGCGAATTCATGGCTGGCCCACCTATCCACCCGCTTCTCCTTGGTGACCCCTTTTGCTTTCCTCGTGTTATCCTTTATCTCCTCTTGCTGCCTGGGGCTCAGTTTTCTCGGGCACCCGAGCTAGGACAGATGGCTTTCTCTGTCTTTAAAAGCGTAAAAGAAATACTGAAAGTGAAACAAGCCCCCTTCCCCAAAATAAATGAACAAATAAAAAATTGAAAAAGAAAAAAATACCCCAGAAGCCAACATATTTTCTCAAGAATTATACAAAATAAGAAATAAAAGTGAACTTGGCGTTATACCCAGTTTTAAGTGCAGGAGGCACGTGGAGAAGGGCAGCTGGGGATTTCAAGTAGAAGCGGTGACCACAGCAGAGGATCAAATATGAGAGCCGATTAAGGTGAATAGTAGAATAATAGAAACTGGTGATGAGACTTTAATAACAATCTTTACATAGTGATACAAGAACTCCTAGTCACTGATATTTCTGTAAATATATTAAACATTTAATATAAAGAACATAGACATGTATACATATGTGTACTTTATGTGTTTATGAATATTTGCACCATAAAGTGACTTAAGACAACAATTTTTTGAATTGTTTATTCACAGGTATCTCTTGGAAGTGCTTTGCTGTTCATCTTATTGCTTTCCAAACAGACATAGTACAATCTGTTCTTTTTTTCTTCGCTACCACATTGTAGGAAATGATCCCATCTGCTATTCAGTGTTGTATATAAGAGTGCTTGTGTGTTTTTAGTTTAGGTGTAAATATTTAAAACTACCAGGATTTTTTTTTCAGGAAGTTATTCACAATAGCCTCATTCATCTTAAAGAGCTTTACTATTTCAAAAAATTGGTAGTAATGGTAACTTTACATAAACATAATAAAGTGTGTTAAAATAACCTCTGTGGTTATATTTGATGCAACCAATACAGGCTTAGAATACAATTTTATAGTTAACAATACCCTTGTAGGCTGTAGAGGGGTAGCTAAGGATTAGATGGTTTTTTCCAGATTAGTAGCTTAAACATGCTAGATTTTCGTTTCCTGCAATATACTTATCATAATTTGGGTTGTCAGTATCCTGACAAAATTGCAAGGACTTTATAACTGCCTAGGTTCTGAATGTAACAGAGAAGTATAGCAAATTTGGTAAAACAGATAGGTGGTAGTGGTCAAGTTAATCCTGCTGTATTAACCCAGTGAAAATTTTCATAATGCCTATTCTCTGTTAGTAGAAAATAACCTTTAATCCCATAAATGGATATTGTGTATGCACCCTGGATTTCTGTTTACCGTTCTTCTTGCTCATGGTACTTTATGTTGCTATTTTTATCCCTGCTTTGAAATAACTAGCAGTCATCCATTTTGAGCTACTGATCCACTTTATGAATTGAGAATATGATGCAACGTAAGAAAAAATGCAAATTTAGGTTATATTAATGTAAAATTATAAAAATGTTAGCTGAGACATGCTGGATCATCAACTAAATAATAGCTTTGGTGCACTGGCCAACACTATCTTGATAGGACATAGGGAACCTTTGAGAATACAATAACTGTTTGTAAATCATAATATTTCATTTCATATTGGTAAAATGTCTGTAAACAAAATAGTTTCAAAGATTCCCCTCCCATCCCTCCCTCCCTCCAACTCCCACAAAATAATGGCAATCCTGCCTTCATAAACTGCCCTGGATGGTCATGGCTCCATGGAATACACTTTAAGATACATCGATGTAAGGAGAAAGGTACAGTGATTGTGATTTGGAGCTTGTGGGAGTAGGTGGTTTGAAAGCTCTGGTAGTTCTCAAAATAGAAGCAATGAGGCTGCTATGATGTAGCAGACGTACTTCTTGAAATGTTAAAAGAAATGATCAAAGGTGGTAGTTTTGCAGCAGAGCTTGTCTTTTATGTGGATGGGATGGATTGTTTTTGGAAAAAACGTAAAGTAGAACAAAAAAAACAATGCTAGGATTTAAGGCTCTGAAACATAGTCCTGTGCTTTTGTTTTTTTTGTTTTTTGAGGCTAGTGTAGGCAGAGTTTTTATTTTTATTTTTTTTTTATTTTTTATTTATTTATTTATTTTTTTTTGCGGTATGCGGGCCTCTCACTGCTGTGGCCTCTCCCGCTGCGGAGCACAGGCTCCGGACGCGCAGGCCCAGCGGCCATAGCTCACGGGCCCAGCCGCTCCGCGGCACGTGGGATCCTCCCGGACCAGGGCACGAACCCGCGTCTCCTGAATCGGCAGGCGGACTCTCAACCACTGCGCCACCAGGGAAGCCCTAGGCAGAGTTTTTAAATGGAAATAATGAGTTTTAAAAAATTATTTCAACTCTTGGAAGATCCAGTAAAGTTCATAATCTGAGTTCGCTCTTTCCTCTGTGAATTTCTGTAGCACTTAAGAAGTACCTTTCCAAAGATATTTACTACATAGTGATGTGTTTGTGTGATGTGTGTATTATTCGACTTTAATTTTCTTCTAAGAGCAGTAAGAATAGAGATCTTTCAGGCATTTCTGTAAACACCCAAAAGAATCAAAAGCAGGGTCTCAAAAAGATATGTGTACCCCCATGTTCACAGCAGTGTTATTCACAATAGCCAAAAGATGGAAACATTCCAAATGCTAAGGGATGAATGTATAAACAAAATGTGTTACCTATTATATATATAATGGAAAATTATTCAGCCATAATAAAGAAGGAATCCTGATACATGTTACGACATGGATAAACCTTGAGGACGTTATGCCAAATGAACTAAGCCAGTCACAAAGAGGAAAAATTCTGTATGATTCCACATATATGAGCTACCTACAGTTCTTAAATTCATAGAGACAGAAAGTAGTGTGGTGGTTGACAGGGACTGGGGGTATGGGAGAACGGAGAGTTGTTTAACAGATATAGAGTTTATGTTTCGCAGGATGTAGAGTTCTGGAGATTGGTTGCACAGCAATGTGAGTGTAGCAGACATTACTGAACTGTACACTTAAAGATGGTTAAGATGGTCAGTTTTGTGTTATGTGTATTTTAACGACAATTTAGAAAAGCTTGCAGAAACTATATAAAGGTGATTGTTAAAATAGCGCTCAGCAACAATTGATCGGATTTGGTTACACTCCTAGATTTTAAGAAGCTTTAAGAAGGTTTAAGAAGCAAACTGTGACTCAGATTTCTAATACGATATTCATCTTTAAAGATACGTTTTTTTCAGTCATGAATTAGAAAGCAGAATTTAGTGTGGGTCTGTGAAAAGCACCACAGAGTTCACAGAGATTTGTCCTGGTATCTCTGTAGTAATGCTTTGTTTGAATTTTCATACTCCATAAAGGGTTTATATTTTTCCTATTTCTCACAGACATAGATTTGTGTAATGAAATGACTGTTATCCTTCGTGTAGAGTTAAGAGACAAGTGTGCAACAGTGTGCCATTTAAGAATCTTATTCAAAAAGGAGATTCAAACAACAAGGTCCTACTGTACAGCACAGGGAACTATATTCAATATCCTGTGATAAACCATAATGGAAAAGAATATTAAAAAAAGAATGTCTGCATGTGCTGCATAACTGAGTCAGTTTGCTATACAGCAGAGATTGGCACAGCACTGTAAATCAACTCTACTTCAATTTTTAAAAAGTGTCTTTATAAAAAAAAATAAATAAATCTAAAAAAAGGAGATTCAATTAGATTTATTTAGAAATTGTATGATTTATATGTTGTTGTTTGTTATTTTGTTAAGAGTTGAAACTTTTTATTTTATGAATAATTTTATTTTGACTTATGCAAATTCAGTAGTTTAAGGTCATGACAAGTTATTTTTGAGAAACTTCAAATTCAGTTCAGATCCCATTTATGTGGTAAGTTTTCCACAATCACTCCAGCCTTGCTTATTCTATCCCACCAGTGAATTTCAGTAACTCTAATTTAATAATGTAATACATTGCACATTCTCCTATGCTTACTGGGATTTGCAAGATGATTAAAATTGCCAACCCACTGGGAGAGAATGTTCTGGTTACCTGACTGAGCACTCTTTCGAGGAGGAGGTATCATTTGAGGTGGACTGGGGGAAACCACAGGAGAAAGGAGAGTGTGTAGAGATTATACAGAGACTGATGATGCGTCTGAGCGCGTGGAAGGAGATGGTCCCGGGCAGGTGGGTTTCCATGTCCAAAGGTGATTCTGTTTTTCAATCACACTAGGTTGATGGCTTGGCTGGGTTTAGAATTCTGGTTTGGAAATTATTTTTTCCCTCAGAACATTGAAGGCATTGCTCCACTATCCTCTGGTTTCCAGAACAGAGAAATTCTTTTACAATCTGGACTTTTGGTCCTTTGTATATAGCTTTCTCCCCATTCTCTTTGGAAGCTTGAAGGATCTTCTGTTTTCCAAGGGAGTCTGAAACTTCATAGCAATATTCATGTGGGTTTATTTTCATCCACCGTGTGGGCTTTTCTGTACACCCTTTCAGTCTTCAGTTCTGGGAAACCAGCTTGAATGATCTCTTCCGTTCTGTTTTTTCTTTTCGGAATCGTTATTATGTGAATGTTGGACCTTCTCCACTCATCATCTCATTTTCCTATTCCCCTCGCCTCCCCCCTTTTCCATCTTTTCGGTTTTTTTGTTCTGTTTTCTGGAAGATGTTCTCAACTTTATTTCCCAGCTCTTTTATTACATTTTCCTGTCTTTTGATAGCTAGACGCATATACATGTATATATGTATGTACGTGTGTGTGTATTTGTATGTGGAAGTGGGGGCTTGGGGGAGGAGCTTGAGAGAGAGAGAGGGAGAGACGGAAGGAACTTTGAAGCTGAGTGGACTCTGTGTGTGTGTGTGTGTGTGTGTGTGTGTGTGTGTGCGCGCGCGCGCGCAGGGGGGTAGGGGCTTGTCACGGTATAATCATGTTGGCCATTTTGTTGGTGGCCTCTGATACCATTATCTTTAAATCTTCTCTTCACTTTGTCAGATCCCCCCAAGAAGACTCTTCCAGTGGAAAATTGTAGTCCAGGCTGCCAGCATCCATTGAGGAAAGAGTCTTTTGTGTAATTCTCCTGTTTTTAATATTATATCCCTGCCTTCACTTATGCCTGGGCTTCAATTCTAGGCATCCTCTGTGTGACCCTCTTCAGAATAAACCTTCAGTCTTATTCCAGGGTTGGGGAGGGCAGTTGCTAGGCTGAAGTTGAAAAGATCGAGGGTGGAGGTGTTGGGGGATGCAGGGATGAAAGGGGGTGCTGAGTGATTTTTAAATAGATTTTTCAACCACTTCCTTTTAGCTTCACCTTTATCTGGCATCCAGAGGCACCAGGTGCTGTCAGTTCTTAAGCCATTTGGGGATTGTTTGTTCAAGTTGATTTTCACCTTTTCCTCATTGCTGTCTTACATTGTGCTAACTAGATCCACACTCATCCATCTGCTTTACATTTACAGAATTTTGCAGTTGTTGTCTTCTCTCATTTTGTTTATCTTTGTGGTTTTATGCCTTTTTAGAAATCCCTTTACTGGGATTTTGAAGTATTGAGAATGAGTAGAGCTAAAAGCATGTGTTCAATCAGCCATTTTAAGTTGGGAATTTGGGAAGTTAAAACTTCATAGATGTGGTAAAAGAATGAATATCTTTCTTTCTTTCTTTTTATTAAAAGTATAGTTTATTTACAATGTTGCCTTAGTTTCTGGTGTACAGCAAAGTGATACATATATATTCTTTTTCAGATTCTTTCCCATTATATTTTATTACAAGATATGGAACACAGTTCTCTGTGCTATACAGTAGGACCTTGTTGTTTATTTTATATATAGTAGTTTGATCTGCTAATACCAAACTCCTAATTTATCTCTCCCCACCACCCCTTTATCCCCTTTGGTAACCATAAATTTGTTTCCTATGTGTGTGAGTCTGTTTCTGCTTTGTAAATAGGTTCATTTGTATCATTTTTTTAGATTCCACATGTAAGTGATATTATATGATATTTGTCTTTCTCTGTCTGACTTACTTCACTTCTCTAGGTCCATCCAGTGTTGCTGTAACTGGCAGTATCTCAAGGAATGAATGTCTTAACTTAAAAATTAATACTTAAAAGTTTGCTACTGTGTAGTGGCCGTTGGACCATGTTTTAAGAGCCACTCTTTTTGATGACAACCCCAGAATAGATCAGAAGATTCTTAAGTATATGATTCCTCATGTGCTCATGTTCTTTAAATTCATAGTGTAATGCTACTCTCTTTGTGGTCTAAATATGCGATGAATACTTCAGAAGTATAAATAATTTACTCCTAACTTTTTAAAAAGTAGTATGTGTTTCTGGGACTTCCCTGGTGGCGCAGTGGTTAAGAATCCGCCTGCTAGCACAGGGGACATGGGTTCGATCCCTGGTCCGGAAAGATCCCACATGCCGTGGAGCAACTAAGCCCGTGTGCCACAACTACTGAGCCTGCGCTCTAGAGCCTGCGAGCCACAGCTACTGAGCCCATGTGCCACAAATACTGAAGCCCACACACCTAGGGCCCGAGCTCCAAAACAAGAGAAGCCACTGCAATGAGAAGCCCGCACACTGCAATGAAGAGTAGCCTGCGCTCGCTGCAACTAGAGAAAGCCCCAGCGCAGAGGAAGACCCAACAATGAAGGCCCGATGCAGCCATAAATAAATAAATAAATAAATAAATAAATGTAGTATGTGTTTCTAAAATGAGTTATATTAAAAATCCAATAATTAAATAAATGTTTGAGTGCATATATGTGCTAGTGCTGTATGAGCTATTCTTAAGCTAAAGGCTGTGCTCCAGAGCTACTGTTAATTGAGAAAAGTAAGTTTTACATATTTAAGGGCACATCCCAGGAGTACACTGAAGTGTGTAAGGATTTAGCAAAAACTTCTCGTTGGAACAATTACAAATTCACAGGGAACATGATTAAATGCTAAAGTTTATATTAGACTTAGTGCTATAGAACATCACAGTAGAGAGGAATTCTTCTGGACCAAGATAACGAAAGGATGCTTCATCTCGGCTCAGATAGCCTTTTGTCACAAATGCATGTTTAAAATTGAGCTCTTCATCTTCTTATCCACCCCGATCGACAGCGTGTAGAAGGTTTGTGAGTAACTGTCAAGGTACCCAGTTCACCAGCTCTTTCCTGGCCCATTCCAACCCCCAACCTCCCCACTAAGAGCTTGTCCTGCATCACAGAGCTTGGGCCACCCTCTAGTGTCTCTGTTTTCTGTAATGGTAGTACCAATTTTGCCGTCCTCCTGTCTCTCTTCTTTACTCTCTGTATCCCATGTTATCAATTCTTGCTGATTCTTCCTTCGCAATATGTCTCCAGTTTGTCATTCAATTCTAGCATCTCAGCGTATTTGTTTAAGTACCTGATATGTGTCAGGGAGTGTGCAGAGTATTGGGGCTGAAGAAAGGCCATCAAGGAGCCTGTACCCCTTCATGGGTACAGAGATATGGACCTTGAACATTTCAGGAAAAATGTGGGACGTGTTAGGAAAGTGCTTTGCATACGGTCCTATTGGCAGCATGGAAGGTTGGCGTTCACCCACTAGGGGAGAAGGCCTGACACAACAGAGGATGTAATGGGTGTAGTTTAGTGTTTGCTGGAATAGAAGGTGGTGGGTCTGAGGCTGTTTTCACTACAGGTGAAGCAGCACTAGTAAGCAAGGGCGAAGGCTCAGAAGATATTGAATTCATTCATTCAACAGATGTTTATTGAGCATCAACTGTGTGCCAGGCAACTGTTTCACAATTGGATGCAGCAGTGAACAAGACATATAAAAATCATATATAAATGTAAATCACGTATCATCATAGGAAAAGCGTAAGTATAATAAATAAATAGATTGTGCATCATGTTCGAAAGTGATAATTGCGATGGAAAGCTATAAAGCAGAGTGATGGAGCTTGGCATCTTGGGCCCTAACCCGTGGCTGAATGATTTTCACACTGTATTCCCCACAATGCTGGAGGCTGCAGAGGTGCTTCACGGGATCAGTAAGCATTTGTTCTGGATTTCATTTTGTCAGTATGTTTGAAAACATTTCAAAAACAGTAATGAGAAACAGCATGGGCAAACAAAATGCATCATGTATGAAGTTTTACACATTAGATACCACCGAAGTGTTGACTGGTGCCAATGCAAGAGTCATGTTTGGAAAAAGGCCTGGATTTTGAAACAGTTTTGTTTGTATTGTAATATACAATTTTTATTCATATCATAATATACAATTTTACCCACTTAAACCTCAAGATGAATTTACTTTAATAAAACATCTCACTTACATATACACTGAGAATCCACTACTAAAAATTATTTGAAAACCACCTTGTAGAATCCAGTTTGCCTTCCTCTTGGCTTATCAGAGCTGCCTTCAGCACCTTCAAACTTTCTCCTTTCTAATCTCTCTTGCATCCCACTGCTAGAGTTCATTTTCTTTTTTAAAAAAATATTTTTAAAATTATTTTTTTAAATTTTTGTCTGCACTGGGGCTTCATTGCTGCACGCAGGCGTTTTTCTACTTGTGGCGAGAGGGGGCTGCTCTTCATTGCGGTGCTTGGGCTTCTCATGGCGGTGGCTTCTCTTGTTGCGGAGCACGGGCTCTAGGCGTGCGGGCTTCAGTAGTTGCGGCGTGTGGGCTCGGCAGCTGTGGCTCGCAGGCTCTAGAGCCCAGGCTCAGTAGTTGTGGCGCACAGGCTTAGCTGCTCTGCGGCCTGTGGTGTCTTCCCGGACTTGGGCTCGAACCCATGTCCCCTGCATTGGCAGGCGGATTCTTAGCCACTGTGCCACCGGGGAAGCCCTAGTTAATTCTCTTAAAGCACTGAAGCTTATAATTAAATGCTTGAAACTCAAACCCTATTGTGGGGGAAAGCAAGACCTTAAAAGCACATCTTTGTTTTCTCATCTGTAGGTATCTTCTCTGCTCTAAATTTTTATTTCCATGAGTTTTTCCCCAAGTTGTGTCAGTGGTCCTTGCGATCCATCTCTAGCTTACCCACCCAGTGCCTCCGCCCCGCCCCCGATAATCCCTGCCCTTAGAATGTGCCCTAATTGCTCATCCTCTTTTCTCCTGTCTCCTCCCTTCCCCAAAGCACACACCACTTGCTGATTAATTACTCTTTGCATATATTTATGTTGTTTCCCCAACCCATTCTGGCCTCTTACTTTAGGCCATTGATTTAAATTATGCACACTCTTTAAAAATAGTCTCCTAGAACTAATGGTTAAAGAAAAGTTCTTGGAGGAATGTTGGCAGTACCAAATGATGTAGCATTAAGGTAGATTGCAAACCGGGTTCAGCCCAATAGCCACCAGCCATGCGTGGCTATTTAAATTAAAATCGATTAAAATTAACAAATAAAAACTCAGTTTTTCAGTCTCACTAGTACATTTCAGGTGCTCAATAGCCACGTGTGGCAAGTGCTCCTGGGACAGTGCAGATAGAGAACGTTTCCATCGTTGCAGGATGTTCTGTGGGACAGCACTGGTCTAAGAGGTCACAGGTGACTTTTGAGTTGTGTTTCAGGGACTTCTGGAGGAAAAATATATTTACAGATGGTCAGAGGAAATGCCTGATGAAAAAACAGAAGAGATGAGTTTAGACAGTTGGTCCTAGAGATTTGACAGCGGCAAGAGGGAGAGACATAGGGGAACAAGTAATGGCCAAGTAGAAAGAGGTGTGTGGAAAAAAAGTTGTGAGGATAGAAGGACTGGATCTGTTCTAGACATTGGAGGAAGAGTAAGTACGAAGAGGTAGACATATTGGATGTTGGGATAAACAAGAGAAACAGGACATTGGCTTGGGTTTCACTCTGTTTCAGTTTTGGGTGATGCCCCAGAAGATTGCAAACAATAGGTGGCAGTGATATCCACATTCCTAAGTAAGGTTTGCACCTCTTAGTTCACCACCTTGAAGGTGTGGTCAAGCTTGAAGAGACCAAGACAGGGGCTGAGAGGGCAGGAGGAAATGGGATGTTTCCATTTCACCTGAGTGAGGGTGTTGGAAGGAGACCACTTGGCTCTCTTGACATGATCTGTGTGGACACTGAATCTGGACTAGACAAGTTTAGAGGTCAAATGCTGGAGCTCTACCTGCCTGCCTGGCTTCAGAGCAAAGAGGCGCAGCTGACAAGGCAGCATGTCCATCAACAGATGAATGTATAAAGGGTATGTGGTATGTATAAAGGGTATGTATGTATACAATGGAATATTACTCAGCCATAAAAAAGAATGAAATGATGCCACTTGCAGCAACATGGATGGACCTAGAGATTATCATACTGAGTGAAGTAAGTCAGAAAGAGAAACACAAATATTGTATGATATCGCTGATATGTGGAGTCTAAAAAATGATGCAAATGAGCTTGCATACAAAACAGAAATAGACTCACAGACATAGAAAACAAACTTACAGTTACCAAAGGGGGAAGTGGTAAGGGAGGGGGCGAGGAGGGATTAATTAGGAGTCTGGGATTAACAGACACAAACTACTCTATATATAATAGATGAACAACAAGGACCTACTGTAGAGCACAGGGAGCTGTACCCAATATTCTGCAATAAACTGTAAGGGAAAAGAATTAAAAAATAGGTATATATGTATGTATAACTGAATCACTTTGCTGTACACCTGCAACTAACACAATATTGTAAGTCAACTATACTTCAATAAAAAACAAACAAACAAACAAAACAAAACAAAAAACAAGGCAGCAGGGTTTGTTTCCCATGGACCAGGAGAGGGCCTGGTGGGTGATCTTTTAAATTAAGAGTGGCGCTACTCAAGAGCCTGTCTTCCTACCAGGGACAGTGTGACCTTTGCAGTACAGGCTAGAGGTGTTGCCATCAGACGCAGAGGCTGGAGGGTGGGCAGGCATTCTGAGCGATCACCTGAAGAGGCTTTGCTTGAGCCCAAACTAGGGGGAGCTGCACAAGGATGTTTCCAAAAGGAACATCTTTGCAGAACCCATGAAGAGGCCCCTTTGAGGAGACAGACACTGTGGGTAGTAAATTGAAGGAAGGAGCTGACAGATTCAAGAGAAGAAGCCTTTCCATGCCTGGAACAGCCTGGACCAGGGAGGGAAGAATCTTGAACTTTGAATAAAGTTTGGAGTTTGGGCTGGACATTTTACTTACTGAAATATAATGGTTTTTGTGACTAAAGGTGACCAGAGGGCTTTTAATTTTTGTGAATGACTGGCAAAGCTTTGGAATAGATTTCATCCATGACAGGAAGGGAAGGAACAGGCTTCTGCCTGGATTAAAGGTGCAATGGGGGCTTCCCCGGTGGCGCAGTGGTTGAGAGTCCGCCTGCATCGCGGGTTCGTGCCCCGGTCCGGGAAGATCCCTACATGCCGCGGAGCGGCTGGGCCCGCGAGCCATGGCCGCTGAGCCTGCGCATCCGGAGCCTGTGCTCCGCAACGGGAGAGGCCACAACAGTGAGAGGCCCGCGTACCGCAAAAAAAAAAAAGTGCAGTGGATAACGAGCACAGTTTTTGCTGCTTGCACTCCAGGGAGCCTTATTTATTTGGGGTGATGGCTATACTGATTTGGAGTTTGATGAGAGTACAGAATGTTTAGAAGAGCCTTTAAGAGATTGTGTTGAGAATTAATCAGAAGTAAGCTCAAGGATAATAACCTGCAATGTGCTCCGTTGAAGAGAAACAACAGGAATTAATGAATCAGGCAGGTGGGATTTTTGCTGCTCTTTCCATGAGTACTCTGTAGTCTGGGATAAGGAGGAGACGGTTATATATTTACTTGAGGTTTCTAGTTTTGGAATTTTCAAGCCTCACAGTTTTGTGGGTTGCCATTTTGAAGTAAGAGTAAAGCAAATGGAAGACGCTATTTAATACAGCCGAGTTCTTTTCTGTTTGTGGTGCTTCCAGTAACTTTTAAGGCTATTAGGGGGCTAGTAATTAAATATGTTTCTCTCAGCTCATGATTAGGCTGGGGTAGTATATTATTTCTATGTTATTCTTAGGATTGGTTTATTTATTATGTGTGTTCTCTGGGGACTCTTGTTATACTTTATCAGTTGGGTGTCGCATCCAGACAGCAGACAGAAAACAGGCTCTCTTTTCCGGTATACCAAAAGCAGTCCCTCCGCACCCCCAGACCTCCACTCACATCTCATTGGCTGGAATTAGGTCTCGTCCCACTTCTGAACTAATTACAGATGGCACCGGGAAAGGAATCCTCATAGCAACTTATGAAACTAATTAATATGTACTTGGCTAGAGCTAGGAATAGAGTCAGCATCCCCTAAGCATATGACTTGCAGAGAAAGAGTGGGTATCTAATCAGGGTTGTGTGAGGAAGGAGAAAAAGTTATTGGATGCTGGGTAGAGTCTTGTACCCATTCCTAGAATTATATATACTGACTTATTACAGATTAGATAGTAGGAACATAATATATGTTGACTAACTTGCAAAACCCCCAAAATATAGTGGGTTAAATAATATAAAAATGTATTCCTCTCTCAGCAGTAACAGTTCAGAGGCATGTGGTCCAGAGTTGGTGGGCTGACTCTAACATAGCTTGAATATTAGAGTTGCCAAGTTGTAATAACAAAGAAACCCCCCAAATTCAGAGACTGAGAGAACAGAGAAGTTTCTCTCTTACATCACAGTCCAAGGAAAGTTTCTGAGGTGAGTGAGTATTTCTGCTATGTGAGGCCACTCAGGGACCCTGGTTCCTTCTGTGTTGTTTCCTTGCCATCTCCCCAAGGGATTGTCCTTACCTGGGAGGGTCCCTTATGTTCCAGGTTCCAACCAGAGACTGGAGGAAGAAAACTTGGAGGAGGGAGGCCCATGTATCAACGCCTAGGCCAGAGGGCACTCATTACCTCTGCTCAAATCCCATGTGCAAGAGCTTAGCCACAGAGTTCATCCGACTGTGAAAAGTTTGTGCTGTACTCTGTTTGGGGTGCTATAACGAAATACCGTAGGCTGGGTGGCTTATAAACAAAAAAACATTTATTCTCACAGTTCTGGAGGTAGGAAGTCCAAGGTCAAGGTGCCAGCAGATCCAGTGTCTGGTGGGAGCCTGCCTCCCAGTTCATAGATGACCATCTTCTAGCTGTGTCTTCACATGACAGAAGGGGCAAGGGAGCTCTCTGGGGTCTCTCTTATAAGAGCACTTATCCTGTTCATGAGGGTAGAGACCTATTCACATCCCAAAGGCCTCACTTCCTAATACCATCACATTGGGGTTTGGCTTCAACATATGAACTTCAGGGGGACACAAACATTCAGCACCTGGGAAATGCAGCATCAGTGGGCACATTTCAAGGTCGCCCAAGTCACCGCCATTGCTGGCCGGCAGAAAGTGGGAAAACCATAGTCCAAATCTAGGCCAAGTGTCTCTAAGGGGATGACACTTGAGTTGCCCTCATCTCTTCTACTCACTTCCCATTGGCCTAAACTTAGTCACATGGCTGCATATAAGGGAGGTCAGGAAATGGAGTTTGTAGCTAGAAGGCCAAGTACCGTGGAAAGGAAGAATGGACTATGGTAGACCACTAGCTGTTTCTCTCATAAAGAGGTTTCTCTCTGATCTATATAGAATCGTTCTATCCTGAGACTGCTTACTTATTAACAAATTTTTATATAATGCCTAAGACCTATAGTCCCCCATCATAATGTTTCTGACTTTAGTTACTTGCCATCTTTCCACCAGAGGAAAAACTGATATTAGTAGTAAAGCAGTATTAGTAGAGTCATTATGAAAAAAATTTTTCTCAAGATGCTTTTTATAAAAAAATATACATGACCCTGGCCTTCTAAAACAATGTGTATAGTTGTGTGTGTGTTTGTATGTGTGCATAGTTTTTAAACTTTTATAACCTCAGGTTATGCATTTGATAAAAGAAAACAGGCATCTCTTTGGAAGTGAGTGGTACATTTTCTTCCTGTAGCCCATTTGGACTTAGGTTCTGCTACTCTGAGGTGATAACTTACTTTCTCATGTAGGAAATTATTCTTTGAGTCATCATAGGATGTTGTCCTAAACTTTTATATGTATTCTTTTACATGCTATTTTCAGACTTTTGGGTTCATACTTACAAACTAGTTTAGTGAGGTTTATAAGTAAATGAGTAGATTTTACACACCTTTCGTTTCTGGTTAAAATGAAATTAGATGTTGTGAAAACCCTTTCTAGAACCTTAAGTATGATCTCCAATATACTATTAGCTCCAGGAAGGCAGGCATTTTTATCTGTTTTGTTTACTGCTCTATCTCCAAGGCTTAGAATAGTTCTTGACATGTAGTAGGCATTCAATATGTGTTAAAAGAACGAAAAGATATGTAAAATACGATATATTTCATGTGTGAATCATAGAACCTGATTTTCACCTCTGAACTTACGGAATTTGTATTAGGCATCGGAGCAAAGTTGTCTTTGGTTGCCTCACCTTCCAGGGGAAAAGTACAGCAAGCCTTAGAATCTTCCCTGGCTCTGTTTAACCTCAGCAGACAAATTCTATGTGTACACAGAGAATTGTGTACAATAAAGGTAACACATATGTGATACGGCCTAACATAGGCTTCAAGATATAGGGATATGTGAATTGAAGAGAGGGAAAGGAAATGTTCCACTCCAGGCCAAAAACAAAACATTCACTTTTCTCCACACAGCTTTTCTCAAGTGGATTGGAGTTTGAGTAGGATGAGGAAGAAATAAAATAATTTGGATCCTAGAATGACTTTTGGGGGTTAGGGAGATAGGGTTAAACTATCGTCTACAAACCGAGTGGGTAACTTGATCTGTTTTATGATTTTTTTTTTCCTCATACTGTAATTAATATATTTTTCAGAATTCACGTACCACTGATAATATTGAAAATGAGAGATAAGCTTTTTAGAGTAAACATAATCTTAGCACATTGCTCTCCTCTGCGAATCCATTACCTTTTACAAATAGGGCTCCATGAGGACCAAGCACATGGAATTGCAAATGAGTGAGCTCTACATAGGTGGTGCATTTGGAAAGGGGGGTGTTTAAGCCCAACAGTTAGAGGTGAGTCAGTGAGGAGGTAAGACCATGGGGAAAAGCATTCCGGGCCTCTGGAAAGACATGTAAATGTGGGTCCCAAGATAGGAGGGTCTGTGTTTTGTTCAGCAAATGGCAGGTAGACCAGTAAGCCGGGAGCATAAGCTACAGGACCAGTGAGGCTGGACGCTGTACATAGAGAGGGGACTACGAAGCCAAGTAAAGATGTAGACAGTCAAGGGCCTCAGATGCAGGGTTTTTGTTTTACTCTGCGGTTTATGAACAACCAACCACGATTTTGAACAGGGAAGTGACAGGATGAGAGCTGTATCTTAAGGAAACAATTCTGGAGGAAAGGAGTATAGAGAATTAATTAGCGGGGATTGGATTTCCTGTCCTGAACAATAGGGAACGTTTGTTGGATTGTGCTGTTCAGTTGAGGCCTTCCCAGTAAGCCAGCACCCCTGTGAGTGAAGAACAACCGCGAGGAAGGTTCCTCATCGTGGGTTTTGTTTGGAGACCTTGAATGTGGGGCCTCTTGAGCTTGTGCTTCTTGGCGGTCAGGGAACATCTGGTGTGCACCTGCTGGGAGAGCCAAGACACAGAGGTCCTGGGTCCCTCTTTGGGCTCACAAGCCTGCAGGACAAGAGGTATTTTGTTCATATTGTCTGGCAAGGTCTTCCCTGTGTTTCATCCTTTTGTTATCGCCAGTCTTTGGTAAAGACTTGTTTGAGTGTTCTGTCTTGCCCCCATTGCATTATGGGCTATTAAGAGTGGAGCTGTTTTCCACACTCGGGCCAGACTTTAAGGGGCAGCAGTCACTTCCAAATGAAGGATGAGTGCAGGTGGCAGAGGCTGGCTGCTGGTCCAGCTCTTGTCTCCAGCAGGAGATTTTTCCTGCAGTGCTGCTCTTCATTTCTCCATAGGAGGCGTCTAGGTGAGAAATAACGGAGTTACCAGAATTGGGGCACAGGCAGCTGGAACAGACAGGAAGACCGTGTTTCAAAATCATCTTGATGGCAAACTAAGGAATTTAGGGGCAAGAGAGAATTCCAGATAGTTCAGAAGTTTGGGGATTATGTGCTTAGGAAAATGCTGCTGCGGCTGCTGACAGATGGGGTCACAGGAAGAGGAGCAGAGCTGCCGTGGGAAGGTGCTGAGTTCGTTTTAAACTCCAGATTGGGTGACTTTTACCCGGTGTTGTGTAGTTATTTCCCAGAAGTTTCAGAATTAGAATCTAGGTTTCCTGGACCAGACAAATGTGTTTTTAAAAATTATGCAAAAACAGATATTACATGAAATGACATATACTTGTTGAGTTTCAGCTGGTGATAGCATCTCCATGGAGCTGGAGTTAAAAAACTGAGAATAAATGGAGAAATTTGTTTTAGGAGTTCTGTATCTATTTAGAGGACATAATGGGAGGATAAGTTCACCCAGAGAGATTTGGCAGGTAGGATATATTTGGAAGTAGCCAAGGGGCAGTTTTCTTGAAGAAGGAGTGAAAGCTAGGCTTGAAGCCTGAAGAAGATGAAAGAGGCAATAAGAATACTCTACATTTGAAAAAAAAAAGAACTTTGCAGGAAGTTTAAAGGAGAGGCAAGCATAGATTGGAATCTGGGACATAATCAAGAGGTGAAACAAGTTTATACTCTTTAAGAGCAGACTTGCTGGGGGAAAGAACGGTGGGGAGGGAACAATCAGAGATGGAAGGCAGAGGAAAGAGTTCAGTTCCGTTTAACAAACAAATTATAAGTACCATTGAGGTGATGGGCATGGTGCCGGATAGCAGGGATACAAAGTTGGAGGAATCGCGGTCCTGCCTTTGGGGAGTTACTGCCTCATAAGGAGCAGGAGCGAGAATAACATAAGAACAACTGATATCTGCTGAGCCCTATGTGCCGGGAAGTGTTGTAAATACTTTACATGAATACATTGGCTCATTCAGTCCTTACCACACCCCTACAAGTTAGTTATCGTTATTATTATCCACAATTCAAAGGACAAGAAACTCAGGCACAGAAAGGTTAAGTAATTTGCTCCAGGTCTTTTATCAACTGGTCAGCTGTGGAGCCAAGATTTGTACCCAGACTGTACAGCTCTGCACGCCGGTGCATCATGCAAACAGATGATACACTACAAGGCAAAGAGAGAAGTAAGAACAATGCACAAAAGTAGCACAAAGAAGGGAGGAGTTAAGTTTTTCTGGCAGGGGATAGAGTAGGGCAGGATAGATCTCAGAGGAGGACAGGGAATGGATCCTGATAAAGGAACACACTGTCGTGACCGAAGTATGGAACCCGTGTTGGTATTTGTGTGTGTGTTATCGTTCTAGTTAGTGATTTGCACAGCCTTTGTCTCTCACCTTTACTCTGCCCTGTTCTGATCACAGAGGACAGTCACATTTGATTTTATTCATTTTGGGGAACAATTAAGATGGTCTTAAAAAATCTACTAGAACCGAGTGATCCTTTTAGGGGTATCAGTCCTGCCAATTGAAACCATCATTAGAGTGGAGTTTATGATTTTAAAAATAATCCCTCCCCGCCTCCCTCACTCCTTCCCTCTCTTTCTTTCTTTCCTTCTTTTTTTCTTCCTTTCTTTTTTTCTTTCTTTCTTCCTTCCTCCGTCCCTCCCTCCCTTTTTCCCTTCCTTCCTTCCTTCCTACCTGTCTACTGACCTACCCATCTACTTACCTACCCACCTATCAATGAATTCAGAGAACTGGCAGAAATGTAACTGAGATTTTTTCTTATGCAGTTGGGACCCAGATAATCTCTGGGGAAGAACCAGTGAACTTGAAGAGCAGATTATTGAAGATTACAATTGAAATTCCAGAAAATAAACAGATATTTTACACAGATTGGTTAACAGCCCTTTCTGAGATAAATATGTGTGGTAAAGATAGGACTCCTGGTTAGATGTAGCCAGATCCTGAGCATCACCCCGTTTCCCGTCCCATCCCTGACTGTCTGGACCCTTTGACCACTGACCCCTCGGCTGCACTGCCGTCTGAACTGGGAACACAGGGCAGCAGTACTGCGACACTTAGGCATGGCGTGAGGTCGTCTGCTATGCACATTACTTACTAGTTAAAAAAGAAAAAAGTAATGTTTAGTGGTTTCTTTTAGCCGCATCAAAATGCCCCTGCATCAAAATAGTTGTGTCATTGTGGCCGAGTGGGAAAGTAGTTACATCAAAATGTCATGTGTAGGCAAAAGGATTATTCTTGGAAGTGAGTGAATCCTTCCTTTAATAAAGGAAGAAGTGAATTCAGGATTAGAAGGATAGATTTGTTTACCCCTTCACAACAGAGTTACTATGTGCCACTCATGGGATCGAGGCAAGGATCGGTCTAACTCTGACAAAAGGTCCATCTATGTTCCTGGCTCTGAAAGAAAAAGCTGGGCGTCGGGCATAACACCACTACCACCCTGTGGTAATGCGTTGTAGTTCAGGGTGCTTCATGTAAAAAAGTACATCTGATGTGTATACAGCATGGGCATTTTGTTCCTTCTCCTTTGAATAAAAGTATAAGAGCACTTTATAAAATCATATATTTTTATCACTTTGATATTAATCCAAAAGATAACATTTAGAAACTCCTAAAGAAGGAACATATTAGAAATGGAGAGAAAGCTTAATTTTAGGAATGAACAAATAAAACTTCACAAAGTAACCACAGTCTCAGGAAGGTAATTATATCTATAGCTTTTCTCAAGACAATTACACAAACAAACTACTTTCATAACCGTTCGATGGTTTATTGACATAGAGGGTAATTAGAATATGTTGGTATAATGTCTATGATTTTGCTTTAGAATGCATTAATTTATAAATGTCGTGCATTCTAAACTATTACATATAGAATGGATGAACAGCAAGGTCCTACTGTATAGCACAGGGAACTATATTCAATATCCTGTGATAAACCATAGTGGAAAAGAATATGAAAAAAATACATGTGTATAACTGAGTCACTTTGCTGTACAGCAGAAATTAACACAACATTGTAAATCAACTATACTTCAATAAAATAAATTTTAAAAAATAAAATACAAAAACAAAGTGCATGGTCATATATTCTGATACACAAAACTGCTTGAGGACAACTGCTTCAAGTGGAAGTTTATAGAAAGGGAAATGTTTTGTGATGTAAACAAAGCACCTGCATCACCTTACTGCATTATCCTTAAATACTGGTTCTGGAAACACATGCTATCTCCATTCTTCTGTAAGCTGGGATCTTCCTGGCCCACTGCATTATCCTCTGGCTCGTGACTGAAACATCTCCTCATCATTGCCACTGCAGTTCCTCTGCCAGTATTCACTTTCTCAGTGAGCTCAGGTGGGTGCCAGCATGGGTTTGGGTGGTGGTGCAGGCTGGAGACATTATTCAGGAAGGGGCAAGATTAAGCATCTAGGGCTGCTCTTTTCTGTCCTCATGCCTCCATCCCCCATTTCCCGCCACACGGTCATGTCCAGTGCACATCCCAGCTCCTCGTTCCCTCATCCAGAGGTCTTATTCTAGCCTCCTTCTGCAAATCAAATCTGTTTTTTCTCTGAGTGATAGCTGAGTACAGCCTGGTTTCTTGTCGGCCACTGGCTCTCAAGAGGAGGAAGGGAAGAGCTTGCGTAAGCATGCTCATTTAGTTGTTAAACCCAAAAGTCTCCCCCCGCTGGCTGGAGCAGAGCCAGTGGGGTGGAAGGAGGGCAGGAGTGGTACCCTAACGGGGTTCCATATACAGAGGAAAGAAACATTTTGAATATAGAGATACAGTACTTCCTAAAACCGTGTTTTAGAAAGATTCTAACACCAATCTGTAAAATGTTCAAAGCTAAATAAGAGTAAATGATCAGACTGAAATCAATTAAAGTGCCAAATTATATCTTTTCAAGGTTTTATACAAATTATTATACTTAAATGTGTTTATGAGAGTTTATTAAACCTGACTGATAATCATAAGGATGAACAGAGATTTTTTAAAATTTATTTATTTTTGGCTGCATTGGATCTTCGTTGCTGCGCGTGGGCTTTCTCTATTTGTGGCGAGCGGGGGCTACTCTTCGTTGCGGTGCACGGGCTTCTCACTGTGCTGGCTTCTGTTGTTGTGGAGCACGGGCTCTAGGCGCGTGGCTTCAGTAGTTGTGGCTCACGGGCTCTAGAGCGCAGGCTCAGTAGTTGTGGCGCATGGGCTTAGTTGCTTCGCGGCATGTGGGATCTTCCTGGACCAGGGTTCGAACCCGTGTCCCCTGCATTGGCAGGCGGATTTTTAACCACTGCGCCACCAGGGAAGCCCACGAAAAGAGATTTTAACATGTGTAGGTTCATATACTCTACTCCAGACCTGTTGAATCAAAACGTCCCAGATATGTAAATTGGTGCAGCCACTATGGAAAACAGTACGGAGCTTCCTTAAAAAACTAAAAATAGAACTACCATATGATCCAGCAATCCCACTCTTAGGTATATATCTGCAAAAGACGAAAACTCTAATTTGGAAAGATTCAAGCACCCCAATGTTCATAGCAGCACTATTTACAATAGCCAACACATGGAAGCAACCTAAACGTCCATCACCAGATGATTGGCTTAAGAAGATGGGGTATATATATACAGTGGAATATTACTCAGCCATAAAAAGGAATGAAAAGTTGCCAGTTGCAACAACATGGATGTACTCAGAGGACATTATGTTAAGTGAAATAAGAAAGACAGAGAAAGACAAATACAAAGACAGAGAAAGACAAATATAATATCATTTATATGTGGAATCTAAAAAAATAATACAAATGAATCTGTATACAAAACAGAAACAGAAAAGAAAAACAAAAAACAAAAACAGAAGCAGACTCACAGACATAAGAAAGAAACTTATGGTTACCAAAGGGGAAAGGTGGGGGGGACATATTAGGAGTATGGGATTAACAGGTACAAACTACTATACATAAAATAGATAAGCAACGAGGATTTACTGTATAGCACAGGGAACTATTTCAATATCTTGTAATAACCTGTAATGGAAAATAATCTGAAAACAATATATATATATAACTGAACCACTTTACTGTACACCTGAAACTAACACAATACTGTAGATCAACTCTACTTCGATTTTTAAAAGTCCCAGATGAACTGAGGCTGTTCATGTTTATAAAGTTTCCATGTGATTCAGATGATCAGCCAAATTTTAAAATAACTGGTGTATTTGATAGAGCTTAATGTAATGTATGTATACTTATTTTAACAAAGAGGCTTAAATTTGTTTTTAAGACAGTAGGAAATTCATGGTGGGACAAAATTCAGAAGGGGAAAGAAGAATACAAGGCACAAAGCCAAAGGGTCTGGAATCGAGAGGAACTGAGGGAAATTTGGAGGCTGATAGAAAAACCAGGCTTTAAGCAATTTAATACTTGGATGGTAAAAGAGGTTGACAGACTGGATCACAATGACACCAAATGGCTTACGTTCCAAAGTCTTAAGATGATGGGCAGGACTTCCCTGGTGGTGCAGTGGTTAAGAATCCGTCTGCCAATGCAGGGGACACGGGTTCGAACGCTGGTCCGGGAAGATCCCACGTGCCGCCGAGCAACTAAGTCCGCAAACCACAACTACTGAGCCTGCGAGCTACAACTACGGAAGCCCGCTCACCTAGAGCCCGTGCTCTGCAACAAGAGAAGCCACTGCAATGATAAGCCCGTGCACATCAGCAAAGAGTAGCTCCCATTCGCTGCAACTAGAGAAAGCCCACGTGCAGCAATGAAGACCCAAGGCAGCCAAAAATAAACAAAATAAAATAAATTAATTTTAAAAAAAGGTGATGGGCAGTAGTCATTCAATATAAGTTCTGGCATATGTGTGGAGAAAAATAGTTCTTGTTTTATAATCAGGCAAAAAATAGAGGAGCTAATAAAAGAAAAAAGTGATATTGTCATAGAAGATGCATATGTTAAAGTGCAATCTGGTGATGAAGATGGACTTTTAGTTTAGAGATGTAGAGTAGAATTCAGATCTGTGTGGTTTGCATTTGACCTTTCAAGCAAAATTATGTAACTTTAGCTGTTGGATAGAATAGGGAAGGATAGAAAATTTATTACAAATAATCATTGATTTACACATTTTATAGATGTAAGTCTGGATACCACCTAAACACAATATTAATGCTGATGCGATAGGTGGCCTTCCTTAGCAATGATGGAATGGTAGTGCATAAAAGCAGAATGGCTTTCAATTTGGGAAAAAAAAGAAAAACCCGAGAGAATAGTCAACAGCAAATTGCTTAAATTTGCTGCAGGGACATTTGCAAATGAGAAAGAGGTGGCCACAAAATAAGCAGTTCTGGGTGCAGTTCTCAGAATGCTGTCAATTTCTTGCCCAGGCTCTCCCTTCAAAGCTCTTAAGATAGTGTACAGTTCAAGTTTCCTCTAAAAGACATTCAACTGCTTTATTTGAATATCAGTCTTCACTTCATTTATTCTTTTGTGGAATTAAGGGCTATTCTTTGTGCTAGGAACTATGGTAAGTGCTGGGGCTACAGTGGTGAATCAGGTGGGCCTGGCCCTACTCTAATCTAATAGGGAGATCAGTTTGAGCCTAATTGAATTTTGAAGAGCCAGTGGCATCCAAGTGGAGTTATCCGACAGCAATTGTCATCATTTTCTAATTCTTACTGGTAAATAAGACTGATGTTCTAAAAAAGTAAAATACTAACACTATATAGCAGTTTTAAACTCTGCTCCATTATTAAATACAATTTCATGATTGATTTCTCTTATGTAAATGTTCAGAAAACTATACATTTTGCAACTGTATACTTTATGTAATTAAAGCTGATCTTTGTGGGATAATTTCTCTAAATATAAGCATTGGGCTCTTGTTCAGAAATGGTATCTCTTTATTGAACTGTGTCAGTCCCTCTAAAAACACCTTTTCCCCAAAGTATGACCTGTTAAAATAGTGCCTTGCTTATTAATGACACTTTATACAGCATTTGGGAGTTTATGAAAGATATTTACACTTCATTTTGTTTTGTCCTAACAACTCTGAAGAATACAAGGCAGGTGACAGTGATCTTCACCTTACAGGTAGGGAAACTTAGGCTTATAAATGTTATTGCTCATTTGCAGCCACAAATCTAGTAAACGGAGCCAGAAATGGAACTCAATCCAGGGCTTTTTTGGGGTGTCAGGTCTATTTCCTTTGTGCTTTCTGACAGTATATTGACTTGCTGGAGAGAGAAAAATTGAAATATTTTTCTCCACTTAATTCCTCAAGTTCTTATCAGAAAAAAAATGTTTTAATCCTCTTAATTTCTTACTTTTTGTTTCCTAATTATTGAATAAATTTATTAACATATAGTCATTATTTTCTTAGTATCAAGTCCATGGTTATATGTGTAGGATGGAAAAATAAATAAGATACAGGAGAGAGAGAGAGACGTGAATCTTTAAAAATTCCTATTCTACATGATTAACGCTATACGTTATGTGTGGGCACAGTGCTGTGCGTGCACCCAGGATATGATGGCTGCCTGAGCCTTGGAGGATGATAGGATGGGGTGGGAGGTTTCTAAGAAGAAGCAGAGGAAACTATTATGAGTAGAAGGAAGAGCTCGTGTAAAAGCTTGGACGTAGGGAAGCATGGAGGATTTGGGGATTCGCAGGTTCTTCTCTTTTCCTCTCCTGTTAGAGGAATTTAGGAGGAATGCTGAAGATGCAGCTGTTACAGAAAGTGGGTCATTTATGGGAGGAAGAGGGCGTGCCCAGCTCACAAGTCTGGGATTACACTGTGGGTGATAGGAAAGCACAGAACATATTAAACCAGAGTTTGGCGGGATCAAAAATATTTCTTATGGATAATTCTGTCCATGGTGGGAACAATGGACTGGTGGTGGGAAAAACTGATCTCATGAAGGACAGACATGTAGGGTACTGTTGAGTTCAAGGGAGTGAGAGGAGCTTGAACTAAGGCAAAGCCAGGAGGAGTGGAAAGGGATGGATTGAAAGATAAGATCTGTTCTGTAATAAATAATGCTTATCACAGGGACTAATGTTAATGATGATGGTATCTTGTCATACCAGCTTTTTAAAAAATTATGTATCTTTTCATATCCATTGTTTCACATGTCACAACAGCACATAAAGATATACGGCATATAAGGATACTTCCACTTTAGAAATTAAAAGTCTGTAAAACTAAAGATGCTTACCATTCAAGGAAGTCTAGACTCATGATGTTATAGGTTCTGTACAGGTACCCTGAACATAGACAGCTTTCCTGGACCTTATATAACAAAATGGGTATGGCAAAGAAAGGTATAAGACAAAGACTAATTCTCTGTTTGGGAGGGTGGAGTAGATAGAGAGTTAAAAGAGATAGGAAAGAAGTGATTACATACAAAGTATAGAGTGGTGAAAATTCTCTTGACCCATGTCTTAGTCTGTTCAGCCCGCTGTAACAAAAATGCCAAAGACTGGGTGGCTTAAATAATAAATATTTATTTCTCACAGTTCTGGAGTCTGGGAAGTCTAAGATCAATGTACTGGTAGAGATAGCCATCTTCTAGCTCTGTTCTCACATGGTGGAAGGGGCAGGAGAGTGCTCTGGGGTCTCACATATAAGGGCACTAATTCCATTCATGTGGGCTCCACCCTCCTGACACAATCTCCTCCCAAAGGCCCTACCGCCTAGTACCATCAAATTGGGGGTTAGGATTGCCCCCAACATTTAGTCCATAACAACCCACATCTCCCATCACAACAAATTCCATTCCCATTCCCTAGAAGAGAAATTAAGGGGTCGTGTTGGGGCAAGACTAGGAGAAGCTCGAGATTCTTCCGGAATTTTTGAAGGCATCTGTAAAAGATGAGTCATCACTGACATTTCCAGTTCTTCACATCAGGCTCTTCACCACACCTATTTGATGTCCCCCCAAAAGCCAACATATGAAAATGTATGTTTATCAGATAAATCAGGCAGTAACTGATGTTTTCAAATATTTTTAGCTTTACAAAAAGGCTCATTGAATGGCTGTTTGTAAAGTTGCACTCTCCTCAGGAAATTGAAGTAGTGTGCATCAAAGCAACTTCAACTTGTGACACAGAGGTGTTTCTAAAATGTTAGGTGAAATCCTAGAGCACTCATGTGTGTGTAATTTAAAAGAGAAGTTACTTTTGTTTGCTTTTAGCAAGGGGCGTGAAATGAGCAATTGCACAGCTTCAAGACACTGGACTGCGAACAGTCTCAGAAAGCCAGATAGAAAAGAGATCTTAAAACTTTTAAAGCTTATTTTATTGAAACAATTTTTTTTTTCAAAGCTAAATTCATTTAACTTTTTGTTTTTAATATTTGGAAACTGGATTATTGGATTACCGTTAGGGGCTATACGACTTCACTGATTTTTCATGAAGGTCAGATTGTACTAAACTAATATCTGCCAGATTATATGATGAAATGGCCATTAAATGCAAATGTTTCTAAGCCTTATTTTGAGGGAGGGGAGAGCTTATCCCTTATCCTAGAAATTGTGAACAAAATAAAATTAAAATCTAATGCTTATTTTTCATAGATTGTTAATAATAACCGATCATAGCTAATTCTTATGTCTGTTACTAAATTCAATTTGTTATTCTAGTTGAACGTTAATATTGAATAAAATAAATATTTTGATTTTCAAGAAAGATTCCTTGTTTCTTCCTTTAGTTTACTCATTATTTTGAGATTTGTCAAACCACAGCATTTTTCTCTGAACCATGCTTTGCCTATATGATTATATTTGCAGGAGCTGTTACAAATTAATCATTTTTGTTATGCTCCTTCTTTTATGAGAAGTGTTTGTTTAACTTGCCGTATATAAACAGACGTTTATTTTAAGGATTAACTTTCATGTGAAAAACTGCCTCCTAGTTAAGTCTTCTTAATCACATCTCTAGAGGAAAGCAAGCTAGCTTCAGATGTTTTTTTTTTCTTTTCTCTTTCTTCAAGAATTTAAAATTGACTGTTTGTATATTATAACATAGAGAAGTTTGTAAATGCATGTATTCTCAGCCTCACACACTGCAGATAAATCCATGCTTGTGCAAGATTTAAAGAACATGAAATTATATAGTAAAACACAGATAAATTATTTGCCTTGAAAGTGACTATGTAAGGAGCATCTGTAAATTATCAATAGCCATAAAATCAGGATAGATAGACATTTTCCTGTTCCTCTATCTCTCCCCAAATCCTCACCCAGGGAGTGCACCTCGGAGTCCATATATACTTTTCTGCTTTGTATTTGCTGTTTTTTATATGCAGTGAAAAGAAGACCTGCTGAATGCTGGAAACCATAAAATCATTTATAGCCATTCTTTCCTGGTTTCTTTCCTAATTCTATCTTTGTTTTAAAAGACAAAGTTATATACCATTTTACACTTTAAAAGTTGTCTGGTTTAACATTTATGGAGGCCTTAAAGTGTCAGCTAACGTGTTAACTGGTGATGTTATTAAAATATGTAGGACATGATCTTCGCTCTATGATGGTCACAGCCTGGTGGGAACAGAAACATGCCATTCAGTTGTCGTAGGTGCTGGTATACAGGTAGGAGAAGGACACATTCGAGGGACAAAGGTGGGAGTGTTCACTTCCTCCTAGGGGGTGGGGAAGTCTTCCAGAGGCGGTGGCACTAGATCAGAATTGAAATGATTGGGCGCTTTCAAGACAGGCGATTGAGGAGGGGGCATTTAGGACAGAGCGGGGAGCCTCTGGCAGGAGGGGCAAGCGAGAAGGTTGAACAGCGTCATTCAGGGGTCTCCTCTGATACATATAGAAGTTTGGACTCAATGCTGCAGGCAAAAAAAAAAAAAAAAAAGATACAAATGAATTCATTTACAAGACAGAAAAGGAACCACAGACCTAGAAAACAAACTTATGGTTACCAAAGGGGAAAGAGGGGGATAGGATAAATTAGGAGTGTGGAATTAAAATATACATACTTCTACGTACAAAACAGACAAGCACAGGGAAGTATACTCAATATTTTGTGATAACCTTTAAGGGAAAAGAATCTGAAAAAGAATTGTGTGTGTGTGTGTGTGTGTGTGTGTGTGTGTGTGTGTAACTGAATTACTTTGCTGTATACCTGAAACTAACACAGCATTGTAAATCAACTATACATCGATTAAAAAAAAACAATCCTGGGCTTCCCTGCTGGCGCAGTGGTTGAGAGTCCGCCTGCCGATGTAGGGGACGCGGGTTCGTGCCCCGGTCTGGGAAGATCCCACATGCCGCGGAGCGGCTGGGCCCGTGAGCCATGGCCGCTGAGTCTGCGCGTCCGGAGCCTGTGCTCCGCAACGGGAGAGGCCGCATCAGTGAGAGGCCCGCGTACCGCAAAAAAAAAAAAAAAAAAAAAAAAATCCTTCCTTAAATCGTTAAGGAAGGATTTAAGCAGTGGAATAATGTAATCAGGTTTTCATTTTAGAAAATTACTCTAGTAACCATGTGAAGAAATATTAGATTATTTATGCTTTTTAGAAACAGCCTGATAGAGCATAAATAGACTAAACATTAACTTTTCTTCCTCATTGCCTTCACCAGAACTTTACAAAAATCTTAAAACACCCACTTTCATAATTTGAATTGCCGAAAGATTTGTTCTCTGGATGAGTTATATTTTTATAGCATTTCAAGACTTTGTGATCAAGTTTAAGAATATAGACTTTCGACCCTGGGTAACTTTGGATGCTGCTGCAGGACAGCTCACCCCTTAACTCTTCCTTATTAATACCCTTTTCTCTCACAATCTTTTGCGTTTAGTTGCCCTAGGCAAATGCTTACATTTTCCCTTGGTTCTTTTCTCTCTCTTGCCCTGCATGTGCATCAGCGAGGCCGGTAGATTCTGCCTCCAAAATAACATCTCAAATTGCTCTACTTCTGTCGGTCTCAGTGATGCTACAACCTTAGTTCGATCCTCCCTGGTCTCTCCCTGGGACTCCTGCAGCAGCCCCCTAATGAGTCCTCCACTCTTTCTCACCCATTTCCCCATTCTCACTGTCCCGCTTCAGACAGTTCACTAGCTTTTCGCACTTAGAATAAAAAGCAAGCTTCCCTTTGTGGCCAGCATCGCCTGGCTGTTGCCTCCCTTAACCTCATCTCTTGACACTCTCCTTCGGCTGCAGCTGTTATTTGCTCTCGCGGAGGCCTGCAAACACTTATTCACTTCTTCCAAGAAGCTCTTCTAATTTGGTGCCTGGCAAATACTCCGTGAACTTAATAGCATAACGATATCATAATAACACTTTCTGCCATTTATTAAATATTTTCTGTAACCCAGATAGTGTGCTAAGTGCTCTCCAGGCATTATCTTATAATTAAATTAGATGCAACAAGCTTGTGAAGTTGGCATTATTATTTCCATGTTTTAGGGGCGGAAACTGGGTACAGAGAGCTGAAGTAACTTACACAGATTTATACTGCTAGTGTGTAGTGGAGCCTGCCTTGAAGTCTGTCTGTCTGATTCTAAGTCGGGCTCTTTGGCACTGAAGTTTCAAAAGTATTTTGTTATCATTAAATTGTAATGCTCTCACAATTCCTGGAGGACCATCTGAGAGCAGGCTCTAGAGGGAATCTTTTAATGAAATTGAAAGTAAACATTAGTATGACCTAACTACCGTATTAGAGACAACAAACTTTTCTCGATATTTTATGTCTTGTTGATAATAAAAGACAGTGTAGTGTAAAAGTTGGAAATAAACTCTGGAGTTCAAACAACCATGGGTTTACTCTCAGCATCATCTATTCATTCACATGGATCTCCATATCATATGTGCCAAATAATGTTCTAGGTATTTGAGACACATCAGTGTGTAGTCCAGTGGGATATGGATATAAAATGTTGGTTCTGTAAGCTGTTTTTGCCCTGGAGATTCACTGTAGCATTACTGCTCTTCTGTGAATTCAGGATAGATGTGATCCATCTTGGACCCCTATCCCAAGAGGATCTATTTGAGTCAATCCCATGACATATTTCCTAAGGACAGTCTCATAGAAAGGCTGTAAGTTTAGTTTGCTATAAATAAAGTATCCTTCCTTCTTCCTTTTTTTTTCCCTTCCAGTTAAAATGAAACATTAAATTTAACTTTATGAGATATAATAAACTCAGGGAACTTATATTCTAATAGGGGTAGCACAATCAATATAATAAATAAGTAAATTACATTATACATTAGAAGATGGAAAGTATTTTGTGTGGGGAAGTAAATAAGGTCAGGATGGGGGAAAATATGGAGAGCAGGTGCAATAGGAGGTCAGTGAGGTGGGTCTCGTCAAGAAGGTGAGAGACTTGAAGGAGGTGAAGGAGTTGATCAGATGGATATTTGAGGGAAGAGCAGTCCAGGAGGAGAGAATAGGTAGTGTCCAGTCCTAAGGGACGTGCATGCACGCCCACTTAAAAAAGCAAAGCATCATTGTGAATGGAGGTGACCAAGTGAAGGAGAGATATTAGATGAAGTCAGAGGGGTTCCAAGGATGTTGTTGGTGGCCATAAAATGAACTTGTATACATAAAGCACTTAGCACAGGGTCTAGCCCAGAATCTCAGAGCCCCTGCCCACCTCTTCCAGCCACATCTCTTGCTGCTCCCTGTTGCAAGCTCTACCCTGTGTTTATAACCAGAAACTCTGTGAAGATTCCCCAAATATCTGTGCTGTTTTATACCTTTCTACTTCTGCACACACGTAAAATACCCTTCTCCCACTCCTCATCATTCTGATAAACTCCTTCAAGACCCACTTAAGGCTCTCCTCTGGGAGGACAACATCACTGACTCCCTCTGAGGCAGAGCTTTCTTCTTTGGGCCGCCATGCACCATGCTTTGAGTGTGTGTTTGTTACAATAACACATAGCTGATGATAACTGACATTTAATGAGCACTTACTATGTGCCATGCAGTAAATACCTTTATGTGTTTTAAAAATTTATTTCTCACAACAACAACCCTATAAGGTATGTCCTGTTGTCATCCCCATTTTATAGATGAATAAATAAAGCCATGAAGTTTACTGACTTGCCTAAGATCATCCCGCTACTAAGTGGTGGCACCAGGAGTTGATCACAAGGTTTCTGGCTCCAGAGCCCATGCCTTCTTAACCATTACATTATACTGCACCTCCACGCTTCCACCATTTTACTATATACAACTATATATGTACACGTACTCATCACACTGTATTGAAAAGTATTACTTTTGTGCATGTGTCTTCCATAGTATTTATGACTGCTTTGAGTCACCATGTTGAATTTACCTTTGCTCTTTGGGGCTTTGCACATGTGTTCCCTTGTTGAATGGGGAGAATAAAATATTCTCTCATGTAATTTGCAAAGCATGAGAAATAATATTCAAAATGTTAATGATAGTGTGTCATTAATTTTGAAATTTATTTGGTTTTGGATTTCGTTTTAATCATGTTGTTGTGTTTCTGCTTCTCCCTAGACCAGTATTAAAGAGGGACAGCTGTTGAAACAAACCAGTTCTTTCCAAAGATGGAAAAAACGATACTTCAAACTTCGAGGGCGTACACTTTATTATGCAAAGGACTCAAAGGTAATTTGAGAGAATACTAGTTGCAAGCACTCGAAGGCTGTAGATGGAATTGAAATTTTGGTTCTATAAACTGTTGTTGTCTTGGGGCTCACTAGCATTACTGCTCTGATATAAATTCCATATAAATGTGATTCATCTTGGACCAAATCCCAAGGGGGTCTATTTGAGTCAGTTTCATGCCATTTCCCCTAAGGACAATCTTATAGGACCATCCTAGTGTAGTTTGCTTTCTTTCTTTTTTCCTTCCAAGTAAAAGGAACAGTTAAATGTAACCTTATTAGATAGATATAATAAACTCTAAATTTGGGTTCCCCCCTTTCTTGCTACTTTTTACCCCATAAATCTTTTCCTGAAAATGAGAGAGAGAATTGTTGTAGTTGCTAAGAGTTCATACTCTGATTTCAGACAAGAGTTCATATCCCTATTCTAGCACATTCCAGTGGAGTGGCTGTGGACAGCATGTTGTTGAGAGGAGACTTAAATGAAATTATGTACATGAAGTGCTGACATAATACCTAGCACAAAACAGTCACTCAATTATGCTAGCATTTAGAAATAAAAATCACAGTGAAATAAAATCAAGACTTAAATAATTTTTATATAATAATTGAATGAAATAAGAATGATGTAGCTTTGGAAGAAAAAAATTGTAATGATGAGCTTCCATTTAAAATGGATATTTTACTGTTCCTTCAAAAATAAACATTAAGGTGGGTACCCTCAGCTGGCACTGGAGCGCCACCAAAACAGCCCCCTGCCCTATTAGACCTGGTAGACACCTTTGGCCAACACTACTGTCCCCCTAAAGTGGCTCCTGCCCCAGGGGTCAGCCCCACACACCAGAGCACCCACAACAGTTGCAACTGGGCCTTGCAGCCAGCCACACTGGGGTCCAGCCTTGCGTACAAGCACCCCCTCAGCAAGTGCAGCTGAGCCACAACAGTAGGACACATGCAGCCCACAAAGGGGACACTCCTGGAGCATCTGGCCCTGGTAACCAAGGGAGACCATGCTATTGGGCCCCACAGGATACCTTCTACACAAAGCCACTCTCTCAAGACCGGGGGACGTAGCTGATCTACTCAACATGTAGAAACAAACACAGAAAGTTAGGCAAAATGAAGAAACAAAGGAATATGTTCTAAATGAAAGAACTAGACAAACCCTCAGAAATAGATTGAATGAAATGGAGATAAGCAAACTTCCAGGTAAGGTGTTCAACGTAATGGGCATAAAGATACTCACTGAACTCAGTAGAAGAATAGAAGAGTGAGAATTTCAACAAAGAGATAGAAAATAATAATGGAAATGAAAAGTACACCAGAGGAAACCAACAGCAGATTAGATGATGCAGAAGAGAGGACCAGTGGTCTAGAAGCTAAGGTAGTGGAAATCACCCAATCAGAACAGTAAAAAGAAAAAGAAACAAAAAAATGGATAGTTTAAGGGACCTCTTGGGCAACATCAAGTATACCAACATTCACATTATAAGGGTCCCAGAAGGGGAAGAGAGAATGAAAAGGACAGAAAATGTATTTGAAGAAATATGGCTGAAAACTTTCCTAACTTGGTGAAGGATACAGACATCCAGGCCCAGGAAGTACAGAGAGACCCAAACAAAGTGAACCCAAAGGGACCCACACCAAGACACATTATAATTAAAATGCCAAAATGTTAAGCTAAAGAGAAAATCTTAAAAGCAACAAGAGAAAAACAACTAGTTACATACATGGGAGTCCCCATAAGACTGTCAGCTGACTTTTCAGCAAAAACTTTACAGAAGGGAGTGGGACAATATATTCAAAGTACTGAAAGAAGAAAACTTATAACCAAGAATATTCTATCCAGCAAGGCCATCATTCAGAATTGAGAGAGAGATAGAGTTTCCCAGACAAGCAATAGCTTGTCTATTTTATAGTTCATCACCACTAAACCAGTCTTAAAAGAAATGTTAAAGAAATTTAAACAGAAAAGAAAAAATTATTACTAGAAATATGAAAATTATGAAAGACAATATCTCATCAGTAAAGGCAAAAATATAGTAAAGGTAGTGGATCAACCACCTATGTAGCTAGTATGAAGGTTAAAAAACAAAACTAGTAAAGCCATATATATCTACAATAATTAGTTAAGGAATACACAAAGTAAGATAACATCAAAAACATAAAATGGTGGATGGAGTAAAAATGTAGTGCTTTTAGAACATGCTCAAACTTAAGCAACTACCAACATAAAATAGACTGCTATATACAGAGGTTGTTGTATGAGAACCTCATGGTAACCACAAACCAAAAACTGATAACAGATATACAAACAATAAAGAGAAAGGAATATAAACATGATACTAAAGAAAATCATCACATCACAAGGGGAGAGAGCAAGAGAAGAAGAAGGGAACAGAGAAGAACAACAAAGATAACTAGAAAACAATTCACAAAAATGGCAATAAGTACATACTTATCAATAATTACTTTAAATGTAAGCGGACTAAATGCACCAATCAAAAGACACAGCGTGGCTGAATAGATACAAAAAACAAGACCCATATATATATGGTGCCTACAAGAGACTCACTTCAGATCTAAAGACACACACAGACTGAAAGTGAAGAGATGAAAAAGATATTCCATGCAAATAGAAATGAAAAGAAATATGGGATAGCAATACTTATATCAGACAAAATAGATGTTAAAACAATGGACGTTAAAACAAAGACTGTAACAAGAGACAAAGAAGAGCATTACCTAATGATAAAGGGATCAATCCAATAAGAAGATATAACACTAGTTAATATATATATGCCCAGCAGAGGAGCACCTGAATATGTAAACCAAATACTAACAGACATAAAGGAGAAACTGACAGTAATACAATAATAGTAGGGGACTTTAACACCCCTTTACATCAATGTAATGTAATCATGTGATCATTCAGACAGAAATCAATAAGGAAACACTGGCCTTAAATGACACATTAGACTCGATGGGACTTAATAATATATACAGGATATTCCACCCCATAACAGCAGAATATACATTCTTTTCAAGTGCACGTAGAACACTCCAGGACAGATCTTTTATTAGGCTACAAATCTCAATAAATTTAAAAATATTGAAATCACATCAAGCATCTTTTCTGACCACAACAGTATGAGACTAGAAATCAACCGCAAGAAAAACTGGAATACAACTCAAACACATGGAGTCTAAACAACAAACTCAGTAACAACCAATGGGTCGTTGAAGAAATCAAAGAGGATATCAAGAAATACCTTCAAACAAATTAAAGTGGAAACACAGTGTTCGAAAATCTTTGGGACTCAGCAAAGGCAGTTCTAAGGGGGAATTTGATAGTAATACAGGCCTACCTCAGGAAACAAGAAAAATCTCAAATAAAAAATCTAACCTTACACCTAGAGGAATGAGAAAAAGGAGAATAAACAAGTCCAGAGTTAGTAGAAGGAAGGAAATAGTAAAGTTACGAGTGGAATTAAATGAAATAGAGACTAAAAAACCCCACAAAAACCTAAGAGCAGGTTCTTTGAAAAGATAAATGAAATTGATAAATCTTTATCCAAAGTCATCAAGAAAAAAAGAGAGAGAACCAAATAAATAAAATTGGAAATGAAAGAGAAGTTACAACTGACATCACAGAAATACAAAGGATCATAAGAGGTTACTATGAAAATTATATACCAACAAATTGGACAACCTGGGAGAACTGGATACATTTCTCAAAACATACAATCTTCTAGGACTGAATCAGGAAGAAACAGAAAATCTGAACAGACCAGTTATTAGTAATGAATATAATGAAATATTAGCCATAAAGAATGAAATCTTGCCATTTGCAGCAACATGGATGAACACAGAAGGTATTATGCTGAGTGGAATAAGTCAGACAGAGAAAGACAAATACCGTACAATCTCACTTACATGTGGAATCTAGAAAACAAAACAAATGAACAAACAAAGCAACACAGAAAGAGACTTACAGATACAGAGAACAAATGGGTGGTTGCCAGAGGGGAGGGATAAATGTCATGGGGATTTAACATACAGTATGTGGAATATAATTAATAATATTGTAATCATTTTGTATGATGACAGATGGTTACCAGACTTGTCATGGTGATCATTTGATGATGTATTTGATTGTCAAATTACTATGTTGTACACTTGAAACTAACACAATATTGTATGTCAACTCTACTGCAATTTAAAAATAGTAAGATTTATTGTTACTGTGCCAGTAGGGTAATCGATCATTTCTATATTACAAAACACGTGTTTGTGATATAATTAGTAGAGTTATACACCAGGAGGTAAAAAATAAATAAATAAACAAACAAACATAATTCTTAGTTTATGCAGCTGTGGAAGTAATAACAAAATAGAATAATCTTATTTTAAAAGTCATTATGTTCATGGTTGTCCCTGATCTGGCTCCATTCTGACTTCTCACATTTATCTCCAGACAACACTGACCACTCAATAGTCTACAGCCTCGCCCCATGTTTTCCATCCCCAGGATGATTTTTCCTCTATCTCCACTTAAAGAAATTCCCTATTTTCTTTAAGGCCCACCTAAAATTGTCTTCATTCCATTATTCACAAAAGAAAACATTTGTTTTCTTTCTTTCTTTTTTTTTTTGCGGTACGCAGGCCTCTCATTGCTGTGGCCTCTCCCGTTGCGGAGCACAGGCTCCGGACGCGCAGGCTCAGCGGCCATGGCTCACGGGCCCAGCTGCTCCACGGCATGTGGGATCTTCCCAGACCTGGGCACGAACCTGTGTCCCCTGCATCGGCAGGCGGACTCGCAACCGCTGTGCCACCAGGGAAGCCCAAAACATTTGTTTTCTGCTATGACCTTACATAGCATTTTGTAGTATCTGCTCTTCCACTTTTTTTTTTTTTTTTTTTTTGTGGTACGCGGGCCTCTCACTGTTGTGGCCTCTCCCGTTGCGGAGCACAGGCGCCGGACACGCAGGCTCAGCGGCCATGGCTCACGGGCCCAGCCGCTCCGCGGCACGTGGGATCTTCCCGGACCGGGGCCCGAACCCGTATCCCCTGCATCGGCAGGCGGATTCTCAACCACTGCACCACCAGGGAAGCCCTGCTCTTCCACTTTTAATAGTCTCCCTTACTTAAAAATAGTTGTGTCTATTTCAGCTCCCGTGCTAGATTATAAATTCCTTGTAGTCAGGGAACAAGTCTTCGGTCAGATTGGTTGGGTTGAAGTAGAGTTGCATAACCCCCTGGAGATCTTGGGGGGAGGTAAAAGTCATTAGATAAGGGAGCCTCCTTTTCTAGCAGTCCTAGAGGAGTGGTGTTATACCTGCCTCACTGGTAGAACATTGAATGACTGTGAACAAGGACCAGCTGACTCAAAGTGGGAAGGATACATTTATTTACTAGAATTTCCTAATTTCTCAATTGTCCATTTTAAAGATTTTATTTCTTTGGAGTTTTTTACCACTGAAACTTTTTTGATTAAAACCACTTTTAAGCATACACGAAAAATAAACTTTGGAGCCTGCAAAAAAAGAAAGAAGAAAAGAAATAAATAAAACTTCTTTTAAGAGTATAAAAGAAATGTCATATTTGCAGAGCACATGCACCATCTCATTTGAACACATTTACAGATGAGGAAGGTCACATTCAAAAAGTTCAGTAACTGTCCATGAGCTGAGACGGGACTAGTTCTTCTCATTGTGGGGAGTGTGTGAGTATGTGTGTATGTCATACCCTGAGAAGTAGGTTTCCCATAAACGATGCTTCTGGAGAGCACAGAGCATTTTCAATGAAGCAATATGCCAGGGGAGTTCTTTAAAGTCCTTTACAGTTTGGAATTTATATGTTCATTGAACTTTATAGTTTTACTCACCAATCATCAGTAATTTTAGTTTTTCTTCATTTTTTATTTCGAATTCCTGACGTAGCTTCATGGTCGTGTTGTGACAGTAAAAAAAACAAACAAAAAAAATATTGAGGAGCATTCAGTTAGGTTTGCACTTGACATGTTTGTGTTCTTTTTCATTAACAGTCTCTGATATTTGATGAAGTTGACCTCTCAGATGCCAGTGTAGCTGAAGCAAGCACAAAAAATGCTAACAACAGCTTCACGGTATGGGTATACTCTGGTAACTCCCCCCTCAAAAGTTATAGAATGATGTTTCGTGAGCTTGTACTGAACGCTCTCTTCAATTGCCAGCTGTGTGTCACACGTGTTGGAGTTCTCACCAAGAACAGTAAACTTGATAAGTACATTGTAGATGCTAACACCCAATGTGTCATGATTGTTTGGGTCAATAAACCGATGTATTAAATGTATTTTTTTTAAGTATTTATATAGTTTTCTTTTTAGACCTTCTAATTTTAGTGCCTTAAAATTTTCACCTCCCTTTAATGTTCAACTAATTCCACTGTTCTTAAATATTCAAAAAGTTTGGGTTTTTACCTTCAATCTTAAAAGTAATATTTTTCTCCTTTCAATCTACAGTTACTCTGGTTGCTGTAGTTCAGGCCTTCATTTCTTCTCACTTAGGTAATTCATTTGGCAGCCATTTAAAGAAGTGTCCTCTGTTCCAGTTAATATTTTTCCAATTGCAAATCACATTGCTTAAAAGACCTCACTGGCTCACCATCGCCTGTCAGGTTGCATCTGTAACTCCGCTGTAAAGTCCTGTAAAATCCTTCCTCAGCATTCTAGCATACTGATAATTATTTGTCCTTATACATCCCACCAGTCCAGCAGTTCTGTCTGAACCTAATGCTTTTTCCATTCCCTCTGACTTAAATGATCCCTCCTCCATCAACAGCTGTTGAAATTCTACTAATTCTTCAAAGCTTATCTCAGATATCCCATACTTTTTCTACTTCTTTGATTTCAAAAATATGAATTAAATATGAATTGAGGATCCACCATGTGCTAGGCATTTGTGCTAATAAACACAAGGGATTCAGAGCAAAAAATATATACATATGTATATCACTTCCCTCAAGATATTCATGGTGTAGTTCAGTGAAGTTCATCTGGGATTCTTTTTCTTAAAAAAATATTTAAATATTTATTTATTTATTTGGTTGCGCCAGGTCTTCATTTCAGCAGGTGGGCTCCTTAGTTGCAGCTCCCGGGCTCCTTAGTTGTGGCTCGCCAGCTCCTTAGTTGCAGCACGTGGGCTCCTTAGTTGTGGCAATGTGAACTCTTAGTTGCAGCATGCATGTGGGATCTAGTTTCCTGACCAGGGTTTGAACCCAGACCCCCTGCTTTGAGAGCATGGCGTCTTACCCACTGCACCACTAGGGAGGTCCCTGGGATACTTTTATAGCTACATTTTCCTTAGGTCCTCTCAGGTGCATTGTTCTTGCTAGGTCGCTGACCCCTTCCACACTCCTAGCCCCTGCCCTAGGAAGCTTCCACTATGGACAGCAGTGTTTTGTGTTCATCCCCTAGGCATGCCAGGGCAGGGAGGATAGACAGATAAACAAATAGAGAGCAGTGCCATGATGGATTGGAGGTAAGCACCGGTAAGGGTAGGGGATGGAGAAGAAGCAAATGAGTTCAGATTTAGTCTTATTGATTTATGGGCATGTGAGATAATTCATGCTGTGAATATTCCTCCCCCACCCCCTCCCCAGGGACAGTTGAGTTTGAGAAGAGAGAGGACAGCCAAGAATAGAATCCTGGGAAAAAGTTAAAATGCAAGGTTTGACCAATAAAGACTGAGAGAGAGCATTCTGAAGTATAGAAGGAACATCAGGAGGCAATGATTTATAAAAAGCCAGTGGAAGGGAGTTTCAAGACGGAAGTTGTTAAACATCAAATGCTGTAGAGAGGTCAAGTCAAAGAAGAAAGGAAAAGTGTCTGTTGAGTTTGTGAATCAGGAGGTCATTTGGTCACACTGATGCGAGTAGTTGCAGTAGAGGGTGGCATTCAGTAGGCTGCATGACGAATGCTAAGTGGAAAGGCAGAGAGGGCCAGCAGGGACTCCTTGTCCCACAAGTTTGGCAGTTAAAAGAAGGAGCAGACAGGGCTTCCCTGGTGGCGCGGTGGTTGAGAGTCCGCCTGCCGATGCAGGGGACACGGGTTCATGCCCCGGTCCCGGAGGATCCCACGTGCCGCGGAGCGGCTGGGCCCGTGAGCCATGGCCGCTGAGCCTGCGGTCCGGAGCCTGTGCTCCGCAACGGGAGAGGCGCGCGTACCGCAAAAAGAAGGAGCAGGCATATAGCAACAAGAATGTTCAGGTTTGAAGAGGCAGTTCTGGTTTTGTTGTTGTGGATCTTTTGCTTTGTTTTTAAAATGAGTTTTGAGTGTGTCTATATGAAGAGAGGAAAGAACTGTTAGAATCAAAAGCTGAAGCTGCAGGAGAGAAAGGGAATAATTGTTGGAGCATGATTGCTGAGTAAACTGCAGGGCTTGGGACCCAGGGCACAGGTTAAGAGATTAGCCTTGAATAGGAGACAGAAAGTTTATGGAAGTAGGTGTGGGCAGGAAGTTCATATATTTCAAACCCAAACACTACTGTTTTCTCAGTGAAATTGAAGATTAGGTCATATGCTATGAATAAGACTTTAGGAGGGTCTGGAGGAGCTTCTATAGAAAATAAGAATCGAAACTGAACAGGGGTCAGTAGAAGATTACTAGGTAGTAAATAGTGTCCACCAGAGATTGGAGATAAATTAAGTAATGCTCTTAATTCCTGGACCTATAGCATTTTCTTAAAGATAGGAGTAAAGAAAAACAACTAAGTTGGCCCAGCATTGATGATTTCTAGGGCATACTGGACAGAACGATTAAAAGGGATTCTTGGATGTTTGAGGGCTCAGTAACTGATCCATCTTCCCCCTCTGAGTTCTCAGTTTTTGAGAAAGGAGCATAAGGAATACGGGATGACTTTATTAATGGCTGAACAGGATCCAATAACCACTGACTACAGAGGTTCTGATAAGTTGTTGGAGGCCGAAGGGCAAAATGTTGCTTATTCTTCCTTCCTCCCAGGTGAAGGTCGGGTAGGGCGATTCACCTATCAGATTTACCACTTGTCTTCCCTGGGAAGTGAGCACTAGTTTTCTCCCCTCTGGGGAGACTTGTGGTGGGGTTGTGAATAAGGGGTTCTTCCCAACAAGGATCTAGAGTTTAGTCTGAGTGAGGGTTCCGAAATTTAAGATTTGGGAGAGTTATTCAAATCCTTCGTACAGCTCTTTCTTGGACCTCCAACTGCATGCATATGCAGTCTCTCCTTTTGTACCTTCTCATAGAACTTACTATATTCCACCTTGGGTTTAGCTAAGTCCTTAGGTTTCTTATAACCTCCTTGAGGATAGGGACACTGTCATACATTTTTATCTCATAGTACCTTATCCATAAGTATTTGTTGATTTTACTTAATAAGATGAAAGTTCATTTGGGGCACGAGAAGACTTTTTCGTTGAAATATTTTCAAGAAATTTCCAACGCTTCACTCAACCAAACTTCTTTTCTGAAGTTTGTTGGACGAGAAATGCAAGACTAAAACGTTAGGCAGATTGCTTGGAGTTTTATAGCAAATCAATTTGGTAGAACTTTCCAGGGTATAAAATGGAATAAGAGGTATGTTTTCAACCAGTAATTGACAATCCTCCCTATCTTTAAATATTTAAATGTTCCACCTTCCTGGGTTCCAGTGACTGCTACTCGTGGTGTTATTTTGGCCAGTTCGTGTCAGAGGTTAATGGCGTAGTTTGGTGGTGTTATGGCTGGGGAATGCAGCGACAGCCGACTTCTGCCTCATTGCAGCCACTACTCTTTGCCTCGAAGTCCCTAAGGATGATATATTGACAAGGGACAATAGTAGATGGAAAATCTATAATTAGTAAATGGAAAGTGGAAAAGCTGTCCTTTACCCCAAAACCCAATGTCGAACTCTAGTAAAATGGGTTCTACAGGGAGTGTTCTAGAGAGCAGGGCAGAAACGGACTTAGCTGGGGAAGTCGTTCTGTGGTTATGAGCAAGCACTGAGACTGACTGAGCTTCCAGAGGAGGGGACACAGACATCTTGAGGGTGGTGTCAAAGGATCTGCAGACATGGTTAAGACCTACCTACACGATGATTACTTTTAAACAGGCCTATGCTCCCATCCCTGGAGTTAATAATTGTCTAGTTTTTGGGGTTGTCTAAATTGCCTCAGGTGTTATATTAGTTTTCTGTTGTTTTGTAACAGATTACCACAAACTTAGTGGTGTAAAACAATGCCTATTTATTATTACACTGTTTCTGTTGGTTTCACAGAATAGCTGGATTCCTCTGCTCCAGGTCTCACAATGTCAAAATGGATATGATAAATTAAATACACACACACGCACGTGCACATACATATATACTTTTTAATTACCCTACATTGGGCTGATTTTGACCTAAGTTTGCATTTCTGGTTTAACAGGTGTCTCCCGCAGTAGGCAACAACAACCAAACCTACTAACGTTGAATGCATTTTCTGTGTTCGGTGTCAGTGATATGATCAGGGAACAGAAAAGAACAGTTCCAGACAGCCTTATTAGCATTTTTATGAGTGTTTACTTTAATGTTCACAATTAATTTATTTGTAGTTTAAATTCTACCATGACATTTTCTATGACTGTGGAATCAGTGAAACATTCTTAATTTTTTTGGTCCATTTTTAATTGTTTTCTTTTTTTTATTTTATTGATATTTGCATGGTGTTTGGGAGTTTTATTTTCACTTTAACCTTTTTTTTTTTTTTTTTTTTTTTTTTTTTGGCGGTACACGGGCCTCTCACTGTTGTGGCCTCTCCTGTTGTGGAGCTCAGGTTCCGACGCGCAGGCTCAGTGGCCATGGCTCACGGGCCCAGCCGCTCCGCGGCACGTGGGATCTTCCCGGACCGGGGCACAAACCTGTGTTCCCTGCATCGGCAGGCGGACTCTCAACCACTGCGCCACCAGGGAAGCCCCACTTTGACCTTTTTATCTTTAACATACCTCTGTGCTGTATGTGAGTGTGCTCTTCTTATATTAAACTAGAGAGAATTGATTTCCCTTTGGTCCTACTGTTGCCCCCCAGGGAAGGGATTACAGATCTCCTGATGTTTAACTCAGGGCTCTTTCCTATTGCACAGTATTCCTTCCATCTGGTTAGTCTTTGCCTCTGTTCTCTTTCTTCTCACATCCACAGCTCTCTTCGTCTCTTTCTCACTAATCATGGCATGTCTATCCCCAGCTTTTTAAAAATTTTTCCAATTGCAGAGCTTAAGACTGAAGTCAAACAGCCAGGGTTTGGGTCGTGGCTTGGCCGTGTCTAGTTAGGTGACCCTAGACAAATGAGTTAGCTGCTATAAATCTCAGTGTCCTTAACTTTAATTGAGGGTAATAATGGTATCTGCCTCATAGGTTACGAGGATTAAATGAAATGTGGTAATAAATGCACCAAAATACCTAGCACAGTGATGAGCACGTACAGTTTGATACATCTTGGTGGCAACTGTTATCACAAACGTATTATCTCTTGATTCCCTTCACAAGTGACAGTATTGCCAACTTTTAAAAGTTTGGTGGGCTTCCCTTCCCTGGTGGCGCAGTGGTTGAGAATCCGCCTGCCGATGCAGGAGACACGGGTTCGTGCCCTGGTCCGGGAAGATCCCACATGCCGCGGAGCAACTAAGCCCGTGAGCCATGGCCTCCAGGCCTGCGCGTCCGGAGCCTGTGCTCCGCAACGGGAGAGGCCACAACAGTGAGAGGCCCGCATACCGCAAAAAAAAAAAAAAAGTTTGGGAATTTTGAAAGCGAATATGGATGAACTTTATCTTGAGAAAACATTCCATGCTGCCTATTTCTCAGAGGTGTAGTGAAGATTTATTTATTTCCACTTGTATCTAATATTAATAAGTACTGTTGGGAAAAGCAACCAATTTTGTAACAAATGGAATACAGTTGTTCCTTGTTAGGTAAATGTTATTTGCTAAAGAAGAGCTTTTTAATGATCTGAAAGCCATCACAATGATGTGGTATACATTAGGCTTTCAAAGTGTACTGTTCAAATGACTGTTTTCTTTAAATTTTAATGAAGTTTGGGCTAAACCTTAAATAAATGAGTCATCATTTTTCAAGAAATTGTATCAACATTGGTAAAACTTCTTACAAAGGTTTATAAAGAAAGGGTTTTTTTTTTTTTTTTTTTTAACTAGAAAGAATTACAGAGGTAATTCATTTTGTTTATTTAACCACCCTTAGCATTGTTAGTGAGTGATCTACAAGTGTGTTTGAAGTCCCATGGTTAGTTCATATCCATGCTGGCTTCGTTGTATGGAAACAGATGCCATGTGACAGCACTTATTTTTAGAACTAAATGAGCACTGAAACAGAGTCATTTTAGTTCAGAGGTCACTTGCCACGGTAGACATGACTGAAAGTTGATTAGCATTAGATGATGACTCGTGTGATGAGGTTTTTCAAAGTAGACATAAAAACAAACCAATAAAGAGAATACTCTCACTGCACATAAAGTGCTGAAAATTATGCATTCATAGTACAGTCGAAATGAGCAGGCTGTGTTTTCATGGAAGGGGGAAAATGTTCTTAAGAACTTGTTTCTTTCATGTGTACTTTCTGTTTATTCTATTTTCCTCATAGCTTCCTCTCTGTTAATATAATTCACTTCATCTTCTCTCTTAAGAGAGTTATCACATCCTTTGAACCTAAGGAAGTGTCAATTTACTTTTATCCGTTAATAACTCAATCTTTAGATACATGGAAGTAATGAAAAGTTATTTTCTTTTTATGTCATTTGTGAATGCACATTGCAAAACAGGCATTTAGATAAACATGTTAATATATAATCACTTAGATAAATAAGTTGCCTATTTTATTTGATAATGTTTAGTCTACTCTGTACCTCTTATAACTGCTTTATATCTGATCACTCATTCACTTTTTTATATCAGTCTTATAAGGTAGGTTCTATTATGCTTCCCATTTTATAGGGGAGAAATCTGAAACAGAGAGGTTAACATCCAATACATATAAATAGCTAGAATCTGAACCCATCTGGGTTATATGGCCTCAATCTGTACTCTTGACTGCTCTGCTATCCTGCCTTTTTATTGTGGAGTTGTAAATGAGTATGATTCAGATAGTATTCCTGGGGTTGCTTTTTACACGTTCAGTTGTCTTTTCTCCTCCAAGTCAATCATAGAGTCTTTTATTTTTTTAATTTTATTACTTTATTTTTGGCTGCATTGGGTCTTCGTTGCTGTGAGCAGGCTTTCTCTAGTTGCAGCAAGCGGGGGCTACTCTTCATTGTGGTGCGTGGACTTCTCACTGCAGTGGCTTCTCTTGTTGCGGAGCACGGGCTCTAGGCACGGGGGCTTCAGTAGTTGTGGCTCGCGGGCTCTAGAGCGCAGGCTCAGCAGTTGTGGCACATGGGCTTAGTTGCTCCGCGGCATGTGGGATCTTCCTGGACCAGGGCTCAAACCCGTGTCTCCTGCTTTGGCAGGCAGATTCTTAACCACTGTGCCACCAGGGAAGCCCAATCATAGAGTCTTATATTGTGCTACTAGACGTATCACAAGCACTTGCTGGTTGTACTACAAATTTAGAGCACTGTATTTTATTGTGGGCACTACATGTTAAATAGAAAGGTTGATAAAGACCTCACAGAGGCAGGTAACTAATACTATTTAAAAAGGTCCGGAAAATGGGATCGATTGACATTAAAGGCACTTTATATTTTAAAGACTTGGGAAGATGTTATATCTTTTCAATATATGAGGGATTATTATGGATAAGAAGCAGTAGACAGGTTTGGCGTACAGGACAAAGATCCATGGTTGAATTCACGGAGAGACAGTTTCAGCTCTACACAAAAGAGAACTTTATAACTGTGTCATCTGATGGAATAGGCCTCTAGTGAGGTAATGGCTCTGCCCATTATTAGAAATCTCTAGTCATCTTATTCCTTGTGATCAGAAAGTGACCTTCAAGAAGAGCGTCCTCAGAGCAGACTCAGGTTCAAGGCGCCGAAATGACTATCTCAAGGTTGGATGACTGACAGCTATGTGCAGCTAGTACAGAATTTGGGGCTCTCAGCTCTTGGCATTTTTTGGGAGTAGGCAAGGAGCAGTGGATGTAGAGCTTGCTCTACTCCATGCTGGACATTTTACACACTCTGTCTCATTATAGGGCACAGCAGGAGCTAAGCGACCTTCCTTCAAGAATCCTATTGGGGAGAGTGTTGCATGGTGTGTGTATGTGGAGGGGAGATGGTGGAGACTGAAATTTCCTTAGGTACAAAGACTGTCTTCTTCACCACTGAATCCCCAAGACTAACACAGGGCCAGGCATAGAGTGGAAAGACAATAAATATTTGTTAAATGAATGAAGGAATGTGTCTTGTTGAAGGAATGAATGATATTTGAAAACTCTAATTTTTCTTTGAGAGAAAGGTGTTATTTCAAGTTTTAACCTAGAGAGCACAGTTTCCTAATTTTCCCCCATGGTGTAGTATTATAATATACCCATAAATATGTGTATCCTTGTTTGAAATCTACAAATCATGAGACTCAGATTATTTTTATACCAACAATAAGTCTTACAAACACGATTCTGCCTATGATTAACCATTGCAGTATTTCCACGTAATTATTAGAAGCTGGATAGTAGCAAGACTCATATTTTTTAATGTCTATGTTGGTTAAAATATTGTATTGCACTCTCAAGTGATACCACATTAATGCAATTTGAGGAGTTATTGTTTTCCCTTTTAAAGTTGACTTATATACAGTTTAGGTTAGACTTTATACTATGAATCTGATAATTTATACGTTAAGTTTGAAATTTGTATTTGGGTTCCTAAAACTTCGACACCAGGCTTTTAGAGATGAAATGTCGTATCATTGTCTCTGTGGGAGTATCATGTTTATCTTTTCATTGAGTGATGTAGATCTTTTCCAAGAGTATAACCCAGAGAAATACTTCTTTACGTTATCGTGTCCTTCCTTAGGCCAAAGTCTTAGGAGGTAAGAAAATGTTTGTCCTTTTGTAGCTAGACTGAAATCTTGTGGTGGAAATAAGGTGTGGGTGGGAGAACTGTGCCTTTGTCTTCACCTTCATTAGTACTCTTCCATGAACCTTTCAAATAGATTAACTGAGGTCTCCACCATCACTAGTAACCTTCCATACATCTTTCAAATGGACTTTCTAAAGTAAGGCAAGAACCAGCGAGCGTGTCCTTGAGTATTCTGGCAGCTCGGGAGCTCTGGGAACCTGGGCTTGGTTGCATAATCAGACCATGGGTCTCCAGATCGGTTTCATCAGACAGACCCTCTGATGAATGATGGTATGAATAGACACCATCAAAATGTTGGGAAAGAGGGCTCATTGTCGAGAGAACTGTGTCCCTGGAGGTCCAGACAGGGTACAGTGTTAAGTAGCCGTGCTTGGCATTACCACTTGCCCCTTACCCTGTCCTGGCCTTGCTGAAGATCCATGACTCAGGAAGAGAATGGCGCTCCTGGTCAGTAACCTGCGCCTGCTGCCTCCATACCTTTCCTATCCTCCTAGGCTGTTGCACAGCGGCCCACTACCCACCTGGTCCTCCACTTCCAGAACTGCCCTTCGACATTCATTCATTCATTAGCAAATAGTTATCAAAAGCTTGCTGTATATATCAGACACTGTGCTAGATTCTGGATATACAGTGGTGACTAAAAGGAATTGGCAACTGAGTACCTTATTTTGAAAAAGTTTAAAAGCCTCCAGGAGTAGGTCCCTGTCTTTAAAGTGTGTGGCCTTAGAATAGGATTCTTGGGATACAAAAAGCAATGAGCCGCCTCCCAACTAAGACTAGAAACTGTGTCATCACAGGGGCCCAAGTTATAAGAAAGAGAAGAGATTGTGCAAACTCTTCGACCATTCAGGATTCCATAGACAAAATCCTCTGGACTGCTTCATCTGCTTTTCTCCACAAACACATAGCCGGTGTCAGTATTTCTGCCACCAAAATATGGTGACCGTGTGGAACTGCTTATTCCTGACCCTTAACACCAGTGTTTTATGAAGCTGGTTCCCTGGGAAGCCTTAGCCTCAGGCACCTTGGGGATGGCCAATGGAAGACGTCCACCCAGATGAAAGGTCAGGCCTGTATCATGGAGGGTTGACCTCCACAGTACCCCTGCCGTATTGAGGCTCCTGATGAATGGCCACATGCTGCACAGCCTCCTGTGCTTGGGCTAGTTGTAAATCTGCATTTCACTGATATGTTCCACGTACTAGGCCTTTCCCAGGTTCCAGGCGGCTGGTCCTGAGCTGATGCTGTCACTCGCACCATGATCTTGGAGACAGCAGCTGTAGCTATGTGGACTTCACTTCTAGATCCATTTTCTCCTTTGAGAGATTCTGCATGATGACGGGCAAGGGTTGCTCATGTTTCAAAAGAGCAGCCCCAGGCTGACCAGCCATCCAGTTGTACAGAGGCCTCTAAGCTGTGAAGACTTTCACAGGAGATCTCTTCAGGCCGCCAGCCTGGCTGCTTCACCACGCCCCTTTTGGAGAAGGGCTATGGGATTTACTTGAACTTCACTGTGGTCTTGACGTGGCTGAAGCCTCTTAGTTGAAGGCTCCTTAGTTCCATACTCATTTAGGTTAGCTCTGACTTCTGATCCCTGTTTGTGGTACAGAAGGCAAGCTCAAACCCTGTAAGAGATCACATCCTGCCTCACAGAGGTACCTGGAATGGAGGCCTCACATGGGAAAATAAACTACGAGTAAAAAAAATTAAAACAAAAATAACCCAGACCATCCTCCATATCTGGATATCAGCTAGAAATATCCTGTTATCCTGTGGCCTCTGACTGAAACAGCAGAATCCTGAAGAGTTTTAGTATCTTGGAAGTTCTATACTGACCAGCAGGGTAGAGTCCTGTTTTCTAAGGAGTTTGATGTTCCAGATCTCCCAGGAAGTCAGAACCCTTGGTGCCTTGTTGAGAAACTGGGAATAGTGAAGAGCCGTGGGGGTGCTCAAACGCTCCAGAAAATTCCAGAGATGTTTGCCGTCCTGGGCCTTACGAGTGATCCAAGCCTCCTGCAGTCTTGAATCACCCTGACAAAACCCGAATGACAGGCACACAAAAAGGGGTGCTTTGTTCATCACACCTGGCCTTATTGATGACTTCAGAATCTGGCCTTGCATCTGGCATGGAATGCTCTAAAAATGAGAACACGTCATTACACTTTTCAGATTTGGGCTCCATTAGACAATTTAAAGCAACCACTTATTTTTTTTAAATATTAAAATAGTTTTAAGTTCTCCTTGAATGTTAATGAAATATTAAAACAGTACCAAGGAAAGCCTATTGTTCTACACGTTTTAAAAATTTAAGATGTTTATTAATATAGATAAGAAAAATAAATGATTATTCATTTCCAAAACCTCTTTGGTCTGTCCTGTAACCCGCAGTAAGGAGTAATGAGCACACAGCAGGTAATTTTTAGTTTATAACTCACTTCATTATCTCATTGAGCCCATGAAGTAGTTATCCTTCCTTCCCTTTGATAGATGAAGAGGTGAGGTTCAGAGAACATAAGTTTGTACATTTATGTAGTTAACAAGTAGGAGAATTAATATTTAAAGCCTGTGAATTTTCCATGAGGATGAATAGCATATTGGAATTTTATGAGTGAAATAGCAGTAATCAACATTTTAAATAGGATTTAGTCCAGTCTGGTCATTCCTAGTGAATCCTCATTACCTTACAAGTGGAAAGAAGGGTGTGTAGACCAGTGTACCAGCTAGCAATGATTAGAGTGCTTGCTTGGTTTCCATCCAGGGTCAGTTTTGGTGATAGTCATTAGGTGAATTATCTTTAACGGAAGAGAGAGGATTAGCAGTTTTGATGGCCCTCTGCATTGTGACAGGTCTCTGGTAAGAATTTAATTTCCCACAAAAAAGTGTTTAAAGGAGAGATTTTTCAGTTCAGTAGTTTCTGCCTTCAGCGTTTCCATGGACCCAGTTTAAACTTCGCCAAGATCAAATCTCAATGCAGGCAGGCAAAGGTTGGTTTTTACTCCTGGAAGACAAATGACAATCTAGTCAGCAACAGACAAGGGGCATCAGAAGCGAGACCTTCCTATTGACAACACGCAGGTGGATTGCCCTCCGGCTGGAGATATTTTTCCTTTTTAGTTTTGCTCGTTGTCACAGGATGAGACTTGCTGGCAGCAGATCTGAAGGCTTTTGGACAGTCCTGACACGCAGGCTGTGTTGGCTGGTCAGGGTTTATGAAAGATCGGACAGCTGTGGATACTTTCAGAAGTTTCTTGTAAGCTGCCCCCTACTGTGGGATTCAAGGCAGAAGATGGTCTTTAAATCTTGGAGAGAAACAGATTATTATCAAGACGCTATTAAACAGAGCTGGCATCTTAGAGTAGAGGGTGTGGCCATAGGATAACCTGGCCCTTGACATCAGCGCTTAATTGGGCCCCTTCCAGCAAGGTTGAGTTGTGTCTTCCATTGGTCCAGACACCGGACATCACCTAATGACATGGTCTGTCTGGATCAGTTGGTAGGGTATCTTGTCCCTGCAAATGGGATGCTTTTACACACTTCACTAATGCTTTGTAATAATCTAGCACAACCCTATATAGTATGAATGTCTGATGGTGGGTAGTTAACTGGGGTAGTAACCAGAAGTCGTACGGTCCTGCTGCTAATATTTCAAGTGGGAAGAGTCACAGGATTCTATGTGTTGTTCTAGGGATCTCATGTTTATAAGCATTGAATGTTTGGCCTCTGTGGTCTGGTTTCTGCACAAATGGCCATTTTCTCTTTCAGAATTCCATTAGTAAAAGATGCGAACAATAATTAATTTTTCATAGTTGCTCAATTAGAACTTCCCTATTTGTTAGGCTCATAATGTAAGAAAGGCTGTCAGGACAAAGCAGCAAATCCTTCTCCCTTTGGAGACCTTTGTAAAAATTCAGTGTTTTGTTTCGTTTTGTTTTGTTTTCGTACAGGTAAAGTGTTGTTCCTGTGACGATGCTCTAGGTTGTATGTGCCTTTTCAGGATGGGTAGAAGCATGTCCACCAGCAAGCACTGACATGACTACTCAAAATGACTACTGAGAAAAATTTTAACCTGGGCCTTAACACAATACGATCAAGATACATACTTTATGGGGTAGATTGTAAAGAAAGTTTTTTCAAGTCTTTTAGATTCATCAACACCTTTACTGCCCACATCATCCAGAATTAGCAGAGGTGATGAAATGTACCAATTATGTGTGCAAAGACATATGTACAAGGATATTTATTGCACACTGTAATAGGGAAAGATTGGAAACAATCCAAAAGCACAAATTAGAGACTGGTTGAAATGAATGATGAAATATATCACACTGTAGAATGTTATGCAACCATGAAAAAGAATGAATCAGCTCTCTATGTAACAAGACACACCAAACTCCAAGTTTTATTCAGCGGGAAAAGCCAGATGTGAAACAGCATGCATGTATAAAATGTCACTGTGTGTGTGCACACACGCATGCATTTAAACCTTAAAAGACCACAGATTTGTTGTAAATGCAAAAAATGTCTCTGGAGGGGTACACAGAAGCTTACAGATGTTTGCCTTCAGCAAGGAAACTTGGTAGCTGGGGACAGGCTCGAAAAAGGAGAGGTACTTTTCCTTCTAAATATATTTTGAAATATTTTTTGTGTCACAGATTACTTATTCAAAAAAATTTTAGATGCGACATGGAAGCCCTTTCTGGCAGCTTCCTAGCAGATGCATTTGACAAGAGTGATGGATCTTAGTAGGAAGCCCAAGTTGGACACTGCTGCAGTGTCAAGGAAACCATGATAAGGGTACATATCAGACCACCTGTAATAGGAAGAAAGGAAGGGATAGATGAGAGTTGTTTTGGGAAAGTCAGGAGAACAATGGCCAAAGAGAAGGGAGAAGGGAGAGGAGGAAACTAACGTAGGGTTGTTGAATTTGGGGGGGGGTTGGTACGTAAATGATGCCTTTAATTAAGGGTAGAAAACAAGAATACAAGCAGGTCTGTGGGGCGTGAAAAGAAGACATTGTGAATTGGACACTGAGAATTTAAAATGATGGTAAGATATCCTGGTGTCTAGGAGGTGATTGATGAAGATGCTTTAAAGACTATTAAAACGATTTAAAGTACTTTTAAAAGTATCGTTTTCCTGGCTCTTTTTACATTTCTAGCATATTCAGACATCTTCCCTATTCCTTAAGTGTGATTATGGTGTAATGGAAATTTTAGATTTTCGACATGTCTTAGTGTTGTGGTGACCAGTACAAACAAGATAATTATTTTGTTTTGACAATTCCCATTGCATATGTGTTCTGTACAAAGCAGCGTGTGGTTACAAACCAAAGGAGCGGTGCCAAGGAAATGGGGCCAGTGCATTATTCCAGCTGCTGGTGCAGCCGAAAAATATTAGCTGAGCGTTAAAACTTTTCCTGTGTCCATTAACGCACAGCCACTGCTAGTTTACGGGGGAAGTGTGTGTCACAGCCTCCGTAAAGAATTTCTGAAATCACTGTGCTCCTTGTTATTAAAATTCATACTGAACAAACAGAAAAACCTTTCAGTTTCCCATGGACAATGTAATACTTCAAATACAGTGCTACATATGATTATCTAATCTTGTCAAAATTTTGTTCTCCAAAGGTGTCTGGTTTGCAGAAACCTGTCTATGTTAGTAAATTAAATTTAGTATTAGTATTATTTTACCAGTACCTTTTGTTGTTCATCTTTAAAGAATGTACAAGTATATATAGGATTGAGATATAACTGTAATATCCCTGATTATCTTTTAAGGGGAGGAAAAGTGAGGAGCTTGTACAGCCTGTTCTGTCTATCCTTTTAGGATAATGCCAGTAAATTCTTTGCTATTCTTTCATTCTCTGGTAGATGGCTAGGAAAGCAGACACAATTTAGTTTCAAATTCTACATGTGCTTTGTGACCTTGGACAAGTTACAAACCTTTCTGAGCCTTAGGTTCCTCAAATGTAAAATGGATGCTACTTTTTGAGTTGTGTGGATGAAATTTGATATGGTACGATATGATATATGATGTGATATGGTATGCTATGATATATGATGTGATATGGTATGCTATGATATATGAAATGATATATGATAAATGATATGACATATTTTAGCACACACAGGTCCTGCCTGTTATAATTACTCCATAAATAGTATTTTGGGCTTTACAGTGATTTTCATTCTAAATGTGAAACCTGGAGTCATCTAAACTGCTCCCTCATTATCTCTCTTCACAGCCAGTCACCAAGGCCCATTAATGCTGCCTCTGAAAAAGCTATTAAACCCTTAATCATCTCTGCTGTTGGCTCCAGTCTTCATAGACTGCTTCTATCCACAGCAGCCCCATCGCCACCCTGAACTCTTGTCCTGTCTTGCCTTTCCCACAGTTTCGTAAGAGTCTTCTCCCCTGTCTCTTGACTACCCAGCTGACCCACTCCATTGCTGCCAGAGTTATCTTTCTAAAATAAAGTATTTTGTGTCTCTTTCCTGCTTGCAGTCCTTTCGTAGCCCTCTGTCACTTTGAAGATCAAATCCAGACTCCTGAGTGTGGCTAAAAGGTTTTTCGTAACTACCTCTCTGGTTTCTCTTTGTTCTTCAACCTGTGATTGTCATTATCACACTACTTAAAATACCAGTCCTTACCTTGACCTTTCTTCATCTGTGTGTTTGTGTGTCCCTTCATTTGCAATATCCCTTCCTCCTTTCCCCTTCTCTGGCTTTCTCCCCACCCCCTCCGAAACCTTACTTGACATTCATCCTTAAATGCTTGAGTATCATCTCCCACAAAGCTTTCCCTGATCCTTCAGTTTTGGTTAGCTGCCCTTTCACTGTATTCTAGTTGCACGCTGGGTGCTGAGAGCACAGATAAGGGTTCAGATCTTGAAGGATCTGTAAGTCAGGCCAAGTGGTTTGGAAGGGGACAGGAACTGATTATATTGAAATTACGTATCTGTGTCCCCCATTGTACCATGAGCTCCTTGAGTGAAAGAACAGAGTATTTCCAGGGCTGCAATATTGCTCGGCATATAATAGGCACTCTTTACATTTTCTAGTGACTGAATGAGTAGTTTGAGGGATGGATTCAAATAGAGAGTGTAAGTTTTTAAACTATCACCGTAGGTAACCTTCAGCACTTTTCTCATAATGTTATAGCTCATCTAACCCATTATCTTTGCCCATTGCTTAAGACATTAATATGCTCTGTGCTACACTTGTGTTTGACTTGTATTTTTTTATTATTTATTTATTTATGTTTTGTGTGTATGTGTGTGTGTGTGTGTGTGACTTTTAGAATACAGTTGTGCAACAGACATGAAGTGGATGGAGTCAGAAAATAATCAGATGTTATTATCTAAGTGGAGAAAAGTGCTATAAAGGGGAGAATAGCACCTTGTGGTGGAGAGTGAAAGTGGAGACCTTATGGGGAGCTTGCAAACTTGCAAACAGTAAGCAAACTACATAGAATTACGCAGCTGATTTGTGTGGCCTGGCTTTCAGTTCTGAATTCTTTTAATTCCCTTTGGTAGTTGTGAAATCGACTTGCTTTATATTGGCAGCGTAAATATTACTTGATTTTGGCCTCCTCTTAGAATGCTGATCAGTAATTTTAGATCTTTTTTTAAACCAATTTTGGTGAGCTAAGTGTATTTTTAGTGATATTTTAGTTATAAATACTATTATATAGTTAAATGAAGTTGTAGCTTATTTACAGGGAATATTATTTTGTTATTGCTAATCTGAAACTTTCTTTATCCTAACGCTTTTGTTTTCAATCGACGTAATTGTTTTGATGACACTTGGTTTCTTAGAGTTGGTTAGGTCAAATTATAGCACAAGAGATTTCACTTTCAGCAGGGTTGTGTGGTGCACATAAAGGCAGCTGAGAAAGAAACTCTACTTGTCTGGTTTAACAAGGAAAGGGGTTATTATATGAAGCCGGAAGTTCTGACTGTAAACTCTGGCTCTCCTATTTAGCGAGTTTGTGATTTTAAACAAGTTAAATTTCTTTTTACCTATCACGTAGGCCAACTATATATATATGGATGATTAACTGAGATAATGTATGTGACCATATTGACAGCAAGGCACTCTGAAAATGTAGGATGCTGCAGGAGTAATAATTCTGTTTATTTATCAACATGAGAGCCTCCTATTTTTAAGGAACTGAATTATTAATTCCTTTGAAGAAAAGTTGTTTGCATCCATGGATAGTAATTAAAATTGTGACTATAATAAGAAAATATAGTAGAGATGTCATTGATTTACCAGTTCATTATTGCAATATCAAAAGTTATAACTATGTATTATAGTTACTTTGTGGGTGTGGTAAGCTGAATAATGAACCCTAAAGGTGTTTACATCCTAATTCCTGTAACCTGTGAACATCCCTTTATATGGCAAAAGGGACTCGGTGGTTGTGATTATGTTAAGGATCTTGAGATGAGATTATCCTGGATTACTGGAGTGGGCCCGGTGTAATCACAGGGGTCCTTATAAGAGGGAGGCAAGAGGAAACAGAGTCAGAGAAGATGAGACAGTGGAAGCAATCGGTTGGAAAGGTGCAGGGAAGGCACCGCAAGCCAAGGAATGTAGGCAGCCTCTAGAAACTGAAAAAACAAGGACATAGATTCTCCCCTCCAATCTCCAGAAGGAATGCAGCCCTTTGAAACCTTTGATTTTAAACTTCTGACTACTACAACTGTATGAGAATACTTTGTTATAGCAACAATAGGAAACTAATACAATAGGGATTGACTAACATTAATAATTATAGTTCATTTGAATTCCAAGAGACTTTTAATACTGACTTGGATCCAAACTTTCTTTATTAGTCTTCAGAGAAACAGTGGTTTGTCATTGTACAAGGAATTTATCTATGTAAATGATACAGTAGCATACTCCAGCAGGTAACGCTTATAACCTTTCCTGGTAGACTCCCTGAAGCCTTTGCCATGTGTCCTTTTCCAGGGAGAGCAGGGAAAGGAGCACGACTTCAAAGGGACTGTCATCTTTACCCTGTAAGATTTCACTATGTCCTTCTACCTTTGGCTCTCTAGCGAACCAGGTGCTTCTGGGAAGTGACGGTTAGGACCATTACTATGAAACAAAGCCTTAAAGACAAGATATTCCCATAAAGATGTTAAATAGGCTGCTTTCTTTTACAGTTTTTGTAAGGATTCTAAGACTATATAAATTATACAGTGTTGAATTCAGTTGCTCCTTGGAAAAATATTTGGATTCTGCCACCTTACACGTCTCTGTTTTATTGTGTTAATATTTCATTAAATGCTTTTCAATAAAAGTTTGATTTTAGAGTATTTTATATTTTAAAATTCAAGTAAAGGGTAACTTTGCTTTTTAGAAAGTGAGATCCTGTGGAAATACTGAGAATATTGGTACTGATAGTATTGACATCTGTGGTTCCTCTTTTCACGGAAACAGGTACCAGAATTTATGTTTTATTTATATTTGAGGAAAATCAAATTAGCACAGAAATTGACATTGTTATGAAGCCATGATTCCTTAGTCAAGTTTTACGATTTACAGAACTAATGTTAAGCAGAGTCACTGAAACTCGGGAATTATATGGAAGTAAAATTTGCACAGCTCTCTGCAGCTTATTTCCACCCCATCTCAGTCAGTAATCAGAAGTCTTACTTCACTAGCTTCTGTTGGACATTTTAGGTCACTCGAGAAAGGGAACCACATTACTCATCTAATTTGAGTTTGCTATGGGAGAAAGAGGTAGGAGGTCAGAGGCTTGGGTCCTGGTGGGTATGGCCTGCAAGCTGAGACTTAAGACACCCACATCCCTCATCTTCTTAGTTCCTTGAAGGATTTTGCCTGGGGTTCCCAAACATTTGGTACATTTTTTTTAATTGTGAAAAATTTCAAATATACACAGACTCAGGATAACTGTGATGAACGCTCACATGGTAACTGCCCAGCTCTTACTATTATCTAGATGTTGCCACACTTGCTTCATCTATTCTCTTTTCCCTATTTTATCTGAAGTGTTTTAAAGCAGATCTTTCACATCATTGTATTGGCCCCTCATTCTTCAGTAGGCATCCCTCAAAATATGGTTGCCAGTTTTAGCTCTACCTCTTTTCCATCTTTCTTCTCAAACAAAGCCTAGGTATGGAGAAACTGTGAAAGAGATTTACTGAGTTGACCATAGTTACTCAATTCAGTATTTTACAGTGAAGGAATAATCTTTTTTTTTTTTTAATTTGCTATAACACTTTTTAAACTCCTTATGTAGGAAGTGGATTAAGTAATTGTGGACAACTCATTGAGCTTCTAGATTTTCTTTTTCTCTTCAATATGTTGTAACAAAATTAACACCATACTTAATTTACAGAGATGATTGAAGCATCAATGAGTTACTCTCTTTTTGCCATAAGTCTATAGTCAAGTGTTCTTGTAGATAAGAAGACACATACTCCTAGCAAAGATGTTCTGCTCTCGTCCAGGAGTCTTTCCCTTTCTATAATGAGTAGATTTTTCAGAATAAATGTTTTATGTACTTACAAACAAATTTCCGTTAGAATTTATTTTTTCAATACTTGCAGTTTTTTCGTAGAATCTTGCCCCAAGGGAGTAACATTTCATATCTATGCTACAGAATTCTCAAATATTTATATCAATGTATAGGTAATTATTGTAGTAGTTTGATTTTTGAAATTAATATCTTATCCAGATGATATATACCTTCTGCTTAGATAGGAAAATAAGCAGCTTTGGGACAGGCTTCCTCAAGCTCATGACTAATGCCTCCCCCTTTACTATGAGAGCCTATGGGGATGTTTGATATGTCCTCCTCTACATTACAGGAATGCCCACTAAGATCAGTAAGTTGTTATTCAGCTGAAAGGACTCATCAGCTAGGAGGATGATCACTTAGCCAAAAACAAAAGTGTAGAATGATTTTCAGATATCCTTTTTGACTCTTTACATACTCTCAGTAAAGGGTCTGTGTGTGTTTGTTTATGAATCTAAACATGGTTCTAAACAGACATATGAAAAGATTTTTAGATCATCCTAAAAGGGAGTAAGGAAGACCTTAGTTCAACTACCAAGCGATATGAATTAGCATCCTATTGACATTTACATAGTGTGCTGCCTGCATAGCAAAATTTCTTTATAAATTCCAGCAGTAGATTAATAGGCTGTCACATGTATGTGAATTACCTGCTGATCTCAGTCTTACCATTAATCCATTACATCTTTATAAGTTATTTTACATTATTTTAGATATTGTGAAATTTGGGTTCCAGGATTTCATGGAACCTAGTCTCTTTCATCGTGAGCACTTAATGCAGACTCCACAGCGTTTACAGCTATAAAATGAATAATGTTTATGGTATTGGGTCAGTATGAGAAAGTCTCTTCCTAATCTAAAATTCTGTTGTTTTAATTATACTATCTGATTTAAATTACACTATCTGTTGAAAATACCTGTGGCACGTTCTTTGGTCTTGGTGCCAGAAATACATTCGTCGTGACCTTTTGTCTTTTGTTAGTCTCCTGTTAAAATTCAGGCACCCTGAGGAGAAAGTAAACCTTTATCATCTATCAACACCTCGGAAAAAAATAATTACTCTTTAGGTCAGTAGTTGTCACCGGAGAAAACCGATGGGGCTTGAGGCAACTGTAATGAAATAGGGAAGCACTGACCCTAGAAGGCAAAGGAGTCATGGGAGTTTGTATAGGATTTGCAAATTCAGATGCCTCCATGGGCCGTTAAGTGTATGGAGTGGCCAGCTGAAGAAAATAGATTTAAGCTGCTTGTATTGTGATGAGCAAAGAACCTGTCTAATATGATGGATATTAACTTGTTGTTTTACAACACAGCACTTCATGGTTCAACAGAAACGGCCACAGAAACCTCGGAGATCACCATTTTGTAACCTCTGTTATATCACGTGGGGTGCTGTAGTGGGAAGCTATTACAGATGGGTCCCACAACGAAGAAATATTACTAGGGGCAGATGAGACACTGGAAATTTGGGAGCAGAAAAGGGAGATCGGGGCCCATAAAGATTAAGAACACGTTCTTTACGTTATTTTAGACCAGATCCTGCTTTGACTAATGGGAAAGTTGGATGCTTCTGTTACCCTTAGTGGTTGATAAATGGGTGTGCTCCAGAATTACCTGTATAGCTTTGCCAATATACAGTTATATGCCTCTGAAATTATCCACGTCTCCCCCCAAAATAAGATTTTGATTCACCAAATCTAATTTGGAGCGTGGTTGGCTATGTTTTGAAAAAACTCTTGTCTTGATTCAGGTACAAACACATCATTAAAGACCTATGCCCTTGGATGTAGTGATCCTTATTTACTCTTTGAAGTATCTCTGCTCTCAAAATACATGAGATGTATGGCTACATTGCAGTTTGGCACATTTAAGCTGTTAAAGTGCATTACTTCATTCCAAAAAAGAAGAATGGAAAAAAAGGGAACATATATAATGTAAGAGATGGATATAGATTTTATGAGGAAGAATGGAAGAGGAATATTAAGACTGAGCTTTTGGCAATTTCAGGTAGAGCAAACCTAGTGTTATGAAGACACATGTTTATACCTGATTGGGCTTTAACAAAAGTCAACTTATATCCCCTAAGTTATAAGTATAGACAACAAAAATTGTTATAGCACAACTAAACTTTTTGTCTGTCCTGCTCTCCAAGAAAGGCTTCTCACTGCAAATGAATCTTTATTTCAGTCAGGGCTCTTCAGGATTAATCACTAAAGATACAACAATAAGTATGCCAGGGTGCGGACGTGATCAGTAAGTTGTAAACAACTTTAGATTAGAAATAAGAATTTTTGAACAGAAGAAGTTGTTGGACCCTTAAAGTTACACAGAAGGTTGCAGAATTTCCTTCATTGCAGAATCAGAAATCTGAGTTAAAAGGAGGAACCCTCTATCTTGAATAGTTTAGGCATGATACCTACTAGAGACGGCATTCTGAACTCTTTCACTGCTGTACTGGGATCTCATGCTCTTTGGTAAGCCTTTTGCTGTTATATTCCTGCTTTGGGTAAGGTTAGACGCAGTGCAATTAAGGGTGGGGGGGAGACCATTTCTTCTTAATTAGTTTGTTCATGTTCTCCTAATGTCTTCTAAGGAATAAGTCATTATCTTTATTTCTATTTTGGTGGTTTGCTAGTCAGTGACTATTTTGTTGGCAAAATGCCTCCATTTTTGACCTAAGCTCCTGTTACTTTTGTCTGTGGACCACACTTACACAAGAAATATATACCTTATAGAAGAAAGCTGTAAATATGTATATCATCCCTGTCAGCGCTAAGAATAATTGTGATGCTAATATTTCGTGAGGCTTGGCTTGTAACAGACAACTGTGCTGAAGGCTTTGCTTGGGTTCAAGTTTTAAATTCTAAATTCCCATTCTTCTGTTAGTAAAAAAATTAAAGAATGTTTTTGTTACGGAAACACTACTTATCTACTTTAGAAACCATAGACCAACCAAAAAAATCATATTTAAATTATCTGCAATTCTTTCACTGAAAGATAACCAGTACGGTATTTGGGTTTTTTTTCCTGTGCATGTTTATATATTTAAAGTCTTAACTATAATGGTACTCTTTGATGGAATTTTATATATTTAATGCCAGATTGTTTTATATTTGTTTTATGTATTTACATGCTTTCCCAGACTGAGAAATTCTTGATCCTTATACAACATAATAGTGTTGTTGGATTAACCCTTAGAGGCCAGTAACTCTCAAAGTAGAACAATATCTCTATTCCTGTGGAGTTTGTATATTATTTGAGGTAGCACTTAGAAAATGAATTTAGATGTCTTTCCTTTGTACTCCATCTTATATAGCACTTTTTCAGACAGGCAAATCTTGGGTTACTTACCCATCTCCCTTATAGATTGGTAAGGCAAAGCCCATATGGTTTGTATGCCCGGGCTCTGGCATGCAGTAAACATTCAATAAATGCTGGGGTGGATGACAGGTGTATTTCCCAGGACCCGAAATGGGAGTGGTGGTTATAGTTTGAAGAAACTAATTACTGAAGTAAGTTCAGATGTGCCTGAAAAAAGTCATTTGGGAATGTTGCAGTAGTGGGAAGAGAGGGTAAAAGTAAGGGTTGAGATGAGGCCAGGGGTTAGGGGACACGGTAGGATAGATAAACTGCAGATCCTTCAAGAAAGGTAAAAAGTCCTCTAGTTCTAGAAACATCCTGGCTTTGGCCCCCAACAGGCTCAGAGAGTGTTCCCTGGGAATAGGCCCCTCCTCTGTCCTTCCATCTCTGCACCCTGCTCCCTTGTCATAAGAAAAAGGCTTTCAGAATAAGAACCAAATAGTTTTCAGAGTCTGCCGCTTGCCAGATATTTTCCTGACAAAGATTTGGATGAGGAACTACTGTAGTGTATTGAGGTTCAGTGAGGATACAGCTAGAGCCTGTCAGTTAGCAGATGGGACTGTTGGCATATTCTTTTCTACAAAGGTCAGTGATGAAGAAGAATTTAAGTAAAAGGTGGGGAGGGGACTCAGAGCATTGGAGGCCTGAGGAGTGATTAGCCCAGAGAGGAAAGGGACAATCTGGGAGATGTTACAGGTTTGCTTGGTAAACCAGCCTTGTCTTCAGTGGGGCCGAGGCTGCTCCCTGAGGTATTTTTCGTCTTGCAGCCACAAAGCGAGACATCTCTGCATCGCACGTTTATGAAGGATTTTCTTTTCTCGTGTCAACATCTTATAATGTAACTTTATAATAGGTTTCTTAATCACAAGGCTTGTAAATCACAATTATTTATAATTTCTGTTTGGCTCTTTAAAAACTTAGCTTTTATTTCAAGAATATGTTATGATCTTTACTTATTACTGCCCATTTTAAAACACATTTTTTTTAAAAAAAGGAGAAATTGCAAATGTAAACATTTTACTTCGTCAGCGTATGAGGTACATGCATGATTTATGTTGCCTGAATCCTTTAGCGTTGAGGCATTTATGTAGTCCCAAAAGCTACAAGAAAAATTAGAAGCTATTTCTCTATCCTTTCCCCTCTTTTTATTGAATTCACAATGGCTTTTAAAGAATAGAAAGGCATTAAAGATAGTTAAAACCATCAGACATCCTGCTTTACTTAGAATTCAACAAAAAAAAACAAAATTAAAGAATAAAGTAGAAAGCCTGGTTTATTTACCTAAGTAATACATGTCTCACTCACTCTAAGATCTTAATGAGAGAGAGGGAATCCTTAGCGTTACATCATATAGTATAGCAGAAATATTAAATAAAACATGCCAGAGGTGATATTTATTCAGATAAATATCAGATTGATTCAGTCAGTCCATTGACACACAGAGATTTCTGGAGTGCCGTGCTAGTCATCAGAGCCAGGGGTGTATTATGATTTAATGGTCCCCCTCTGCTGCATTTGATGAGCTGTCCTAGAAAAACATTTTGAAGCAATAAAGCATCCATTTGGCTCCTAAGTAATGAGGGAGGCGTTGTTCTTTGCATTAACTATTTATTGAGGAAGAGGAGTGACCAGTTGCTAATAAGCTTTATCCAAGGAGCGTAGTGGAAAACAGAAGAAAATGCAAAAGTGAGGTTCTGTTCAATTTCATATGCAATTAACCAATATCCAGTGCTGAGTGGTTAATGCTCGATGTCCATGTGACTTCTGGCCGGCTGTATTTAAGCATGAGTGCCTGTCCAGTGTATTAAAGCCCTCTTAGTCTGCGAAGGATTGTGTAGCCTAAACTAATGAGAGATGAGAGGAAGCAGTGACTGGTGAGTAGCTACAACTGCGCTGAGCTCTATAGCTTTGAATAATGGACTTATTTCCTAAGGATGAACACTAGTGATTGAGGCTTGCTAGTTTACTCCTTTGGGGAAGAGTTCCTTTTTTTTTTAGAGATAATTATTGCTTTTCCATAACTTGGGAAATCTGCTCTCTACTGCAATATGTAGATTATCACTTGATCGAACGGCTTTTAACCTGGGAAAATTTCTGATTTGCTCTACAAGTAAATATCTAATTTATTATTTGGAAATAGGTTCTAGGTAGGAATGTAACATATTGCTTTTCTTTCACAAGTAAATAAATGGTCTCTCCTTTGAAGTAAATGCTTAAGATTTAGCAACTTCAAGGTTAAAACCAGAATATTGTATTCACACGTAAGTAGGGCCTGCTTTCAAGTCATTTCAGAGTCTTACTTGGAAGCTTTTGGTGCTATAACAGCATGAAGTTTTATTCCTCTTGCTTTAAGATTCTTGAAATAATTAATTTGCCTTCTTTAGTAACATGAAAAAAAGATGAACGTCACAATTATTTTCATCCCTTAAAGCCAACTAAAGGACTTATATGCTAATTCTTCTTCCCTGTTCTCACTAAAAAGTAGTACAGTGGAGTTCTGCACAACGGGAAGAAAATCCGTCACATAAATCATATTAAAATAGGCAATGGAAAGGATCTGTAAACCCAACATTATTTAAAGCAGAATAGTCTTGATATTATTATATACCAATTATGAAATCATTTAATATTGCATTCCTTTGATTTTTGATTTTTCAAAATTTCCATATTGAAAAATATGTGTTAATTCTAGCTTACTATGAATTATTTTGATTTATATTTAAAATCCATTTTCAAGATATGTTACATGAAATAAGAATATTCTGCTTAGATGAGTTCATAGCCTTGGGTAAAGGGCTAGAAGGCCTGATAAGTAAATAGCAATGAGGGCAAAGACAAGAAAAGTCTCCTTTCCTGGACCACATTGTATCACACTGAGAACTAAATCCATTTACCTTCCAGAGAATCTTACTTTCTTCATCAAGGAAGTAAGGACTCAAGAGATTAGAAATGGTACCACCTTGTAAGATGTTAGGTCTTGCAATAATCTCTCTTTGTTGGTTAATAACAATCAGGTTGCATTATCCCTTTCAGATAATCACTCCATTCAGAAGACTAATGCTTTGTGCTGAGAATAGGAAAGAGATGGAGGATTGGATCAGCTCGCTCAAGTCTGTACAGACCAGAGAACCTTACGAGGTAAAGTAGCCTCTCTCCTGTCATCTCGTACTCTTAGAGAATAAATGTGAACCGTAGCGCTAAAGCTATATTCTACAGAAAAAAAAAAGTATGTGTAGATTCATTCAGCAACTTGTTTAAACTTGATACTGATTTTTTTTTTAAAGTTAAAGCAAAGTGTTTTAGTTTTAAAAATTGTGGATTTGAAATTGTAATCGTAACTATATACATTCCAAACATAGTCCTCTTCTCTTGTTTGGCAAATCTGTGCTAACGTCTCATTTCTAGGTGGCCCAGTTTAATGTGGAACATTTCTCAGGGATGCATAACTGGTACGCCTGCTCCCATGCCCGACCCACTTTCTGTAACGTCTGCCGAGAGAGTCTTTCTGGAGTCACCTCCCATGGCCTGTCCTGCGAAGGTATAGTAACATCCAGGGTTTGTTCTCCCTTGACACTGACCTTACTGTAAACACGCTGCCATGGTTACCTTTGTGAACAGAGAAACATCATCATAGGAAGACATCATAGGAAGACACTTCCCTTGGGTAGAAGCGGTGGCTGGGAGCATGTCAGTGGGACCAGAGTGTTTTAATTTTACTGTGGCTGAAAGTGAAGCTCTGCACACATAGGACCAACTTGGAAAATATTTTGGCTCAGGAAAAGATAACATAAAATCATTTGAAGGGACGTATAAATCAAAATGTAGCATTTCCCTCCTGAACAACTAGCAACTACCATTAAAGAAAATTCTTTAGACTTTGTGTATCATTCTAATTTTCTAGTATTCTTTTTCTGTTCTGTTTAATTACAGAGAACAAAACTTTCTGTGAGGACAGTATATACTTTTTGGCAGGATTTAGACTGTTACTTATGTTGCATTGTTTTAAATGTTTTATTTCATTTGTGTTTAATTTAAATGGATGTCATCCTTTTAAATTTCTTTAAAGTTTTCTAAAAATAAGGTCTATGCTGTTGTTCTCATCACAGTATTTGTGGGTTACTTTTAAATTTAAGAACAGTGACCACTTAAAAGAAATACATTAATAGTCAACAAGAGAAAACTCATACCTTCTTTAGATTTATTTAATTTAATACCTCAGTGATTCCATCACTGTGTACTACTTTTGAACTACATATGATACCATTATTTAGCTTTTCTCACTAATGCAAAAAATTCTTAGGTAATCTTGTAATAAAACTATATAATAATTAAATAATAAAATAGAAATGGAGTCATAGTTTTAATTCATTTTAAATTACAAAATCCAAGATATGTCAGTATTTCAGCTATTTAATATGACAATGACACAGCCTAGTGGATAAGAATAGAGCTCTGTAGTTAAACCCTGTGGGTTCCAATTTCAGTTTTACCACCACAAACTGTGACCAGGAGTAGTTTAACCCTTTTAGACTTTCCTTCCTCATCTATACAATGGGGATAATAATCATTTATACCTCACAGAGTACTATGAAAATGAAATGAGAGAGTACATACAATAATGCTACTTTTCTAGTCAAATATAGGGTAGACATTTGTAACTGTGTTGTATAAGAAATTCACCAAATAAACAATTACAGATTGTGTCATGGCCTGATGCATTAAAATTCGTGAAAATAAGAATTTGGAGGAGGCATTAAACAATTTTTTTAGATTTAAAGAATGATTGCAAACAAAGATATAATTGGTCTTTATGACTTTAGTGATCTAAAAGTGTTCCTGTAAGTCTACTAGGGCTGTAATATTATATGGGGTTATTTTAAAGGTCTTTGTACTATTACCTTATAGTCTACTATCCTCAAAATGCTAAAAAAAAAAAAAATCAGATCTAAAATAGCCTTAGATCTGATCTGTGGTATCCTTCTGATTTGAGAGTTATGTATTATTAAATATAGTTAACTGTTTAGGAATTGAAGTTAATAGTGGGATGACTGAATATTTTTCTAAGCATTTTAAAAGAAAAATGAAAATTATATTAGCTGGTGAGAATAAAAAACTTCAAAGTCTTTAAATAAATGTGTTAACATTATTCTATTACTAATTAAGTTCCTGACTTTTTAAAAAGTCTCAATTATAGTATTTTTTAATTATCTTTTTAGAGGAATATATGTTAGTATTCATTTTCTCTGCTGATAAAAATTTTAAATCTGCAGCGTCTTGCCCATGAGTATTTTTAAAACTGCAGCAGAAGGTTTTAAAAATCCCAAGGGTTTTATGAATATACAAAAAAGTTGCCTTTTTATTTTATGAGACTGTGGTTATTTAGGATAGTTTTACTGTAAGCAAAGTTAAACTTTAGAACCCCCCCCTTGAAATCTGAGTAAACTGCTGCTTGATAAAACTAAGGGCTTAAAATACAAGACGCTTTAAAAGTTATAACAGAGATGCAAATACAGGAAAAATTCATTCAACAATGACAACGAATAACATTGTATTAGAATGGAATCTCGCTTCCAAGTGCGTAATGCCATCACTAAATTTACTTAATCTTTCTGCCCTTGTTTTCACAGTACAAAGAGTCTGTACTGATTTGTCTTGTGTTGAATAATAACTAAAATTATGATTTTAAAGCCTTGCATATACAAAATATATGAATGAAAAACAGAAGACAGAAAATATATTTCATAAATAATCCCCTAAGTCAATTGAGAATGTTAATTATAATTTCAGAGCATAATTGTGCTTCACAGTTATTTATACAGCACTCTAAGAGTAAAAAGTTAAGTGGTGATTTTTTTTTTTAATCAACAGCATAAATATCTCCACATGGGTACTTATTTTTATCTTAAGCACCCATGAACACTTACAACGTGGTAAAGATTGAATATTGCAATAAAGAATCGTAATTTGTTACATGTCACTGTATTTTTTATGTTTTATGGTTTTAAAATAATGACTTTACAGGTCAGGAAAAAGTGCCTTATTTCAGAATAACTTGTTTGGAGAAAATTAATTGTCAGCTAATTACTAGGCACAAATTAAGGTGCCTAGTAATCGTGTCCATTCTTTAGTGTCCATAGTTACAAGTCCAGTTTGTTTTATTTTTATCATGATATGTTGTATATGTTGTATTAAGCAACTTTGTAATTCTCAAGGCTCATTGCATGAAGAACTTTATTATTACAAAAGTGATTTTTATTTTTAATGAGCTGTTTGATTTTTAATGGCAAAATCTTCAAAAAGCCATGAAATTATACTCTGTTGCCCTCTTTTTACTTCCTTCTTTGCCTCTTAGAAAAGTTATTGACTGTTAATATCAAGTCCTTATTTGTACTTAAAAAACAGCCTGCTTTTTAAAACTAGCACTAAAACTAGAACTATACTTTTGAGAAATACAGTAACAGATGACAACATTTAAATAGTTTAAAATATTAAATAATTTAAAAGTCGCTTGGAGCAAAAAGGAGCAGGTCATGCTAAATTTTTTTTCAAACTAAGCTAATTTCCTATGGTGCTGTTTCTTTATACTACTGTTTATCAGCAGTAAAATTCAGTGGAAAACTTGTTTTCTATATGAAGTCTGTGCTTAGTCACAAAGTCATTTATAACAAAAATAGTATGACTTCTAGGAAAGAACTTGTCAATGTACACAAAAGAGCAGGTAAACGAAACATTGCCAGTGTCTATAGACTAATATGTTTAAAGGAAAAACCAGCTCAATTTAAGTGACCATTTATATATCAGCTATTCATGATACTTGAAGCATTCTGAACATTTGGCTATAGGCATCTTAGTTATTTTACTTGACCCCTTCGTTTTCATGTTACATCAAATTAGGACACTTTAAAGAGAATGGTGCGTAACCCATCATTTCAAATTTGTTAACGATTTACTGGTAGAAATTCCAAAACCATGTGTTAAGGAGCCGCCTGAAAAGTCAGAAACTCTTATAACATCAGCTTCCATTAACGCTTGGATAATGTGTGTCCCTAGAGGGATGGATAAGCTTAGGTAGGAGTCAAGTTCTGATTTTCATAAGCAAGGGTTAATTTTTCAAATAATCTGTGGTTTATTTGTTTTCTCATGTATGTGCTGCTCCTGTCTTGGTTGTTTCCTCTTATTTCTCCTTTGCAGGCACCTTTTTGATAATATGGCCTGGGAGAATTAGTGATGCCTGTAGTAGGAACATCACTTCATCATTCCTTTCTTCTACATTGTCATGTAGTCACCCCAACAGGATGCTTTCTAAAGACAGTGCCATCTTTGTGACTCTCATCAACCTATTTCCCATGATGCCTGGATATTTTCTTGACGTACTTGCACTGTAAAATTCCCCTGTATTATCTTGGTCTTTATCTCTCTGGTAGTTTCAAACTTTGGATTTAAGTATATTATACGTACAGGACAAAGCAAATATCAGAAGTGTACACAGCTTGTTGAATTTTCACAAATTAAATGCATTCGTGTAGTCAGCACCCAGACTTAGAAACTGGCTGTTACCAGCTCTGCTGTATTACTGAATTTTATTTCCTTCTGTTGTGTGTGTGTTGTCTCCCTTCTCCTCAAGAATTTTTTGTTTGTTTGTTTTTGGTATTTATTTCCTTTCTTTTCTTCTTTTAGAGTAAGTGGAATCTCTTTAAGTAGCAATCTATAGCTTGGTCAAAGGGCTTCATAAACACATAACCATATTTGCTTTTTAGAATATCATTGAAGAGTCATAGAAGCTTTTAAAAATATTGTTTTTCTTCTGCCCCCCGACCACTTTAAAGTTTCATGCTGTGATTTCCTTTCATTGTTGGTCCAAAAGTGCATATTCATTTAGCAATGGTTCACTTTTTTTTTTTTTAGTGTGTAAGTTCAAGGCTCATAAAAGGTGTGCAGTGAGAGCAACAAATAACTGCAAGTGGACGACCCTAGCCTCCATCGGGAAGGACATCATAGAGAACGAGGATGGGGTAAGCTCGTACTGTCTCCCATCTCTCCCCGGCACCTCCTCTCTTTTATTCTCCTCTCCTGTGGAGATTAAGTGGGAGCGTCTATTAGTTCAATTACGACAGAGAGTTCAGGGGGAGTGTTTATTATTATGATTAGATGGAAGGTTTCGGTTGACTGTGACTTTTTATTTTCCATCCGGTTCTTTGTATCTTCCTTCAGCTCTTAAATTTCAAGGGGAATGTTGTGTAAGGGCTTAGGAGTGGTTGCTGTGCTGGGCTGGTGCTGTAGACCCTTATCTAGCCAACTAGGTTACTCTTTAAGGCTCAGCTCAGCTGTTTACTCAGATGTTCATTCCTGAGACTTTGGGGCCTCCTCTCAGTGGTGCCCCCCACCTTCGAAACCTTGACTGCCTTGCATGTGAATCTCTGATAACACTTTGTGGTCACTTTATGATAATCTCTCTATGTGCCTTTCTCCTCAGAGAGACTGCAAATCCTGCAGGGCAGGGATTTAGTCTTACTTATCTTTGTAACCCTACAGTGCTCAGGGCATAATAAATGCTCAATAAATGTGGGGGAAATGAACGTATGCCGCGAATGATACATGGTGCTGATTCCATAGAGTAAGAAATCATTGTATCTCTTCCCTTGGCTAAGAATGATGTCCTCCACGGTCTTTAATTTGACTGCCCTTTCTTCCTGCTGTACAGCTGGCTATGCCCCACCAGTGGCTCGAGGGTAACTTGCCCGTGAGTGCCAAGTGCGCTGTGTGTGAAAAAACGTGTGGCAGCGTTCTCCGTCTTCAAGACTGGAGATGCCTTTGGTGTAAAACGATGGTGAGAGTTTTATAATTATTTTCCATTTAAAATGTTTCTTTCTGTACCTTTTTCATCTGTGTGATTTAGAGACAAAGCTAAGAATTTACGGCAGAGCAGAGAGCCTGGTAGCACACGCACCCGTTGTAAGGTTCATCTTTTTTCAAGATGCGTTCCTTCCACTCTGATTACTTTTGCAGATGCCCTTTTCGTGACACCTACTCTTGTCCCTTTGTGTGAGGACCTCTCTCCCACAGTTTTATTGTTTTTCATCAAGCTTTAGCCACAATTAAGTGGTTTGCAATTTTCAGCCTGTTTTACTACCTGTTGCCCACAGAAAGCCACCAAATTTTGATTAACAGGCAAAGTGTAAGTTTGCTACAACCCCGTGTGTATTCTCCGGGAGAAAGAAGCCGAGTTCAGTAGGCCGTGCACTGATATAATTTAGATTATATACCTTTATGTTATATAAATAAGTGACTATTTTAAAACTTCTTTGCCTGTGCAAGAAAGTGGTGAGAAGCAGACACAGCATAGCGTGGAGCGAACAGCAAGCAATGGTCCCATCTCTGCCAGACTGCGTGAGGACTGGGCCTCTACCCTCCAGGAGGGCGGTCAGAGCAGGAACTCAGAGGGTGACCTCACGCCCCTCAGAGGGTGATGTGGGGCTAAAAGACAGCAGGACGAGGAGGCAGTGAGTGCTCACCTGAGCGCCAGGAGATGCCCTCTGATTACGATGCTGATTGCCTTGCTTCGGGGCAGAGTCGTTTGGTCGTGTTTTGAGTCTTGGAAGTCAGCCCCTCTCCCCCCAACAAAAAGACAGAACACCATTGCTTTTAATAAGCACGGTGAAGATGAGCAAATGCAAGAGATGTGCCTGTGATATGTTGATTTCATAATCAAGGACACTGAGTCCATAGGCCACAGAGAAAAATAAGTCCTACAATTTTTTAGTCAGGCCTGATAGATAATCTTGTGTTTCTTTTTTGGTTTTGCTTTTAATTTTTTTTTTGGCCACGCTGCCCGGCACGCGGGATCTTAGTTCTCCACCAAGGATGGAACCCGCGCCCCCTGCAGTGGAAGCGCAGGAGTCTTAACCACTGGACCGCCAGGGAAGTCCCCTCTTTTTCATTTTTGAATCGAACATGATTCTCTTCATCCCCATGCTTTTGTTATTGTTCATTGATTGCCTCTTTTATTGACATAGATGTTACTTTTTATTTCTTTTATCCCATTTAATATAATATGCAGACTATATTAGATATCTCTCTTTGGAGTTTTGGTGCAACCCTAACCCTGAAAACCACCTTCTGCCGTTCCTTATTTTAAAGGAGTGCTCACGTAAACAAGATTTTAAATCAAGATTCCATCCCACCTAAGATTTCTTTTTTGGGGGGGCAACCACTGATGTATGCATCTAGCACTATTTCTTTTTTTTTTTTTTTTTTTTTATAATTTTATGCAGTGTCTCACAGAACTAACCCCCGAGGTTTTTTGGGTTTTTTTTAAAATAACTCTACAGCATTTCTATTGATTGATTGATTGATTGATTGGCTGTGTTGGGTCTTCGTTTCTGTGCGAGGGCTTTCTCTAGTTGCGGCGAGCGGGGGCCACTCTTCATTGCGGTGCACGGGCCTCTCACTGTCGCGGCCTCTCTTGTTGCGGAGCACAGGCTCCAGACGCGCAGGCTCAGCAGTTGTGGTGCACGGGCCCGGTTGCTCCGCGGCATGTGGGATCTTCCCAGACCAGGGCTCGAACCCGTGTCCCCTGCATCAGCAGGCGGACTCTCCACCGCGGCGCCACCAGGGAAGCCCCTACCACTATTTTTATTAGTCTGCATTTACTGAAGTCTATTTCTCTACTTCTGGAACTTCAGCTATTCTTTTATAACTTTTTGCAAAGAAAGCAGGTCATCTGTGTGATGAGTTATTTTAGAAAGGTTTTATGTAAGTTGTCTTTACCTGTAACATATAGGTTTCTACTTGGGTTTAGTCAGTAGTTGTCTTTTTCTATTGTAGTTAATTTATAATGTGTGAGTTTCAGGTGTATAGCACAGTGACTCAGTTATACCTACATATATATGTTTATGTATTCTTTTTCAGATTCTTTTCCTTTATAGGTATTACAAAATATTGAGTATAGTTCCCTGTGCTATATAGTAGGTCCTTGTTGGTTATCTATTTGGTATATCATAGTGTGCATATGTTAATCCCACACTCCTAATTTATCCCACAGACATAGCAAACAAACTTCTGGTAACCAAAGGGAAAGCAGGGGAGGGATAAATTAGTCAGCAGTTTTTAAACTTTATTAAGTTTAACAGTAGGAGTTGAAAAAAAAGCAGTAGGAGCTAAATTTGGTTTTTTACACGCTTGTTCTACTCTCTGCCACATTTTAAAAATTTCACAAATGGGACAGAAGTATGATTACAGACTGTAGAAGGGATGATTCTAGAATGTCTTTCCTCTTTTTTCCTGGCAAACTGAAATATCACCTTTGCTTGAAATCATTCCCTGTGTCAGTTAGACATGCAGGTTTCTGGGCCACCGTCACTTTTGTTACATGCCTCTTAATCTTCTACTTCCTATACACTATCATTTATCCATTATGATATTATGATGCCTCTAAAATATGAGTTTCTAACAGCAAAACATCGAGTGTCTAAACATAGTCACCTGGTGCAAAACCAAACCAAACCATTGTTCCACAATCCTAATAGTCATAGTTCCACAATCCTAATAACTCTTAATTTTTCCAGCTGTTGTCCAATCTCTGGGCATAGTTTCACCTTTTCTGTAAAAATAGTGAGGATACAATTTTATCTCTGCTTTTCTCATTTAACATTGTTATAATCATAGAGCAAAATGCCCTATGATTCTCATACGTTTTAAATTCCTTTGAAAACGATCTGTGCCTGCTCATTTTTCTAAAATCCATTTGGATTGTTAATGATTATAAGTCATAACAGGAAATGGTCCAAAATTAGGTCATCAGCAGAACAAGAATTGCTATTAAGTTTCAATTATTTTCTCAAAAGTTTTGATAAATACATGTTTAATTGATATGCCACTTTTCTAAAAGGACTAATGAAATAAAGCCTTATTAAATAAGTGCTTTATGAAGTGCCTGCTCTTACTAATAAAACATTTAAAGGCTCTCTAGTTGAGTGCATACATTATTCTAAATTGCCTGGGTCCTACTTGATATGTTTGCCCTGCTTGAGTGACCTTGAAACTTTTTTTTCTACAGAGTTAACACACTTGCTGAGTGCCTGTGATGTGTATCATTTTCCAAGATGAGGGGGCAATAATAGGACCTTTTCCTTTTCCTTACAGAGCCAGAAGTCTAGCTGAGAACATAGGCACGGATGTACTTATAACTATAATAACATGACAATATTATAAAAGAGGTGTGAATAGAAAGTTATAGATCACTGCAGAAAGAGCAGACACATTACAGATCGTTTTTATCTTCATTAAATTCTGTAAGAATTTTATAAGGTAGATGTCATCATCAGTTCCTATGGACAATGATACTGACACTCACTGGTTCGCTTCCCTTCTTCCTTCCCGCCTCCCTCCCTCCTCTCCTCCTTTGCCCCCTCCCTTTCTTCCTCCCTTCCTCTGCACTTCTTCCTCTTCTCTTCCGCTCTCCTTCCCTTCACCAGGCATTTATTGACTACATACTACTTGCCTGAGACAATCATGAAAACAGGCTGTACAGACCAAATCAAATTCCCATCTCTAAAATGATTAGGTCATTCCTTAGAAGTATAAATATTGTGCCATTAAAGTAATTTATGAATTACTGAACATTTTGGGAGGCACTGGATCTTCATGTACCAGTTCCTTAGGCATAATTTATACCCTAATAAAACATTGATGTGTTTTTATGATTCCTGAAGGTTTATTTCATTGTTATTAGGTACACACTGCCTGCAAAGATTTATATCATCCTATATGTCCACTTGGCCAATGTAGAGTATCTGTCATACCTCCAATTGCACTGAACAGCACCGATTCTGATGGTATGTAGCAGTAGTGTAAGTATGTATATTCCTGGTATATCAAATGTTGATATGTGCATCTATTTTCCTAGAATAAATAGAACTGTAATTGGTTATTCTGGTTAGTTTTTATATAATAATTCCGTTTCAATTGCAGAACAATACATTTAATTTATAAAAGAACGTTTTAAAATTAATGTGTAAAAACATAACTATTAACACAGTGGTGAAATTACAGTGTATAAGACACTACATTTCAGCAAATAAAATAAGATCGTTATTCTGTAACAAAATGCAATCTGAAAATATTAATTTTTTATAAGCAATTTTTCCCCCTCCGTAATTGAAGCTGCCCGTTAGCATAGCTCTTATTGAAATGTGTTTTCTTACCATTTCATTGTAGGAATTTATACTCCTATAAATTCATTCACTTTTTCTGGAATTTTACAACTTAATTGTACGTACTGAAGAACCTGTTTACAGCACTGGTTTTGGAATAGCATACTAATAACTTCCTTGTAAGCAAACCATATTACAAAAGGCTTTTACCATAAACTCTTATCAATGTTTTGCATCGATAAAGTGCCTTATGCTTTTCAAACTTTTTATATAAATGATGCCAGTAGATATCATAGATATTATAAGCTGCAGAAGATATGATTTGTTAACCTGTGTTATTAACAGCCCCCCCACCAAGCCCTGATATATCAAAGTTCTGTTATTTATTATAAGATTTAAAAATATTTTCTAAGGTCTTATCAAGGAGGAGTTAAATATAATGCCGAAAATGAACATGCATCCTTTAACAATTGTGAATTTATAGACTATGATTGGTTTCTCTTAATAATTAAGTGTTGTTAAGGCAGGTGGTAGATCTCAATTTATCTATGATTAATACTTTTACCATCTTTGGTATGATTTTTCATTATAGTGCACATTTTAAACGATAAGTTCTGTGGTCTTAGTATGTAAATAGTAAACCTATCTCCTTTTGGGGGTGCTAAATTATAACATTGTTAAAGTAATAAACAAGGTTCTTTATTTATGAATTTATCTTTTTTCCTCTGAAGTTTTTCTTAAGAGTTTAAAATGAGAAAGCTGTACGTATTGATCTTGTGCTGTGTTTTGTTTCTTTTTTTTAACAGGTTTCTGTAGAGCAACATTTTCATTCTGTGTTAGTCCTCTATTGGTTTTTGTCAATTCTAAGAGTGGAGATAATCAGGGAGTAAAGTTTCTTCGCCGATTTAAACAGTTACTAAATCCAGCTCAGGTGTTTGATTTGATGAATGGCGGTCCTCATTTAGGGTAATTGATTATTGATAAATCTCGTTTGAATGATATGTAGCACTGAGCATGAAATACACTTGGTTTTTCAGCTGATGAAAATTGCAGATTCATCTAGACATCTCTGTGTTGATCTTCTGACATCTTCCTTTTTTTAAAGTTCTGATTATAAATTTTAACATAAACCTTTTGATATTTATATATCTTCCTTGGGTGCTGAAAGTTCTAAAATTTGTTTAGAAAATGTTTTAGAATATATCCTACATCAAACAGTTCTGTTTGCTTAGCTCTACAAAGTAGATCAACTTGTGTAAATATAGAAATACAAAAAATAACTTGAGAAAATGATTTGCATGGGAGGGTAGTATTGAGTTGTATATAATACAAATAATCAATTATTTAACCAAAGCACAGATACTGTTGTGGGCCTCAAGGACAGGTCCTCAAGGATTTCAGACTCAGTTCCCATACATTACAAAAAAGTGTTTTGTTAATTGTTCATTTCAAACTTTCTGGAATGTCATATAACCTAAAATCTGAGGGGAAAAGCTTAAATGTATTTTCAAGAGGGAAAATATGCCTTGAGGCACTTGGAATACATTTTTAGTGTATATATATGATTTTTGTTGAAGAGGTGATATTGTGGCATCTGACCCAAGAGCCTGCGATCTCCTTATAATTTACTCACACCAACTCGGCTTTTCTCTTGGGTTCCACCGTCACCTTAAATCATAAACACAGAAGTAGAAATGAAGATTTTAGATACCAGTTCCTGAGAAGGCCTTTGTGTTTTGTGATTTAGCACTCCTATCTTCTCTGTTTCTCTCCTCAGTCTCTCTTTGTGCCTCTTTTCACTGTGTCCTTTCAGGGTCTTCCTTCTTGTTTCCATTGCCTTTTTCTTGCTGTCTCAAGACCTTCTGGTCCCATGAGTGTTGGTCTTCTTCACTTGAACCCAGCTCTTTCCTTATGTGCTTGTACCTCCCTTCCTTTCTCCTGCATGTGTCCTGACACTTCCTCATCTAGCCTGTCTCCTCACCTTTGTCTCTCCCATTGCTGGTTAGCTTTGTCTCCCTTTCTAGCATATCTGTTTTATAATCCTTGATGGTTCCAATATCTTGTATTTTTGACATTTATTTCTTCTACCCATCCTCTAAAATTCTGAGGAACTCCCTTTGTGAAACTTCTTGAGATGGTCTCCATATTTTTTTGATTTTTCCACAATACTTGAGGTGTACAAAGGTACATTCACAGGGTGAAATGTGTCAAAATGTGAGATGAAGGAAGACAGAAGTAAAAAGATTGACCTGAGAATAGGGAAAGAGGAAGCAAAACAGCTACTGGGAGTATGGCGGGGGTACGTTGGGCACAAGGTTTGGTGGGTCTGTTTAGGAACTGCCCCTGTGCCACTCGGGAGCATCATTGCCCTAGATTCTCCTCCCTGGTTTGTAATATGCTACTCATGGCAATAACATATCCTTGTGAAGTAAAGAGAAAAGTCAGTGCTCTTACCATCTCCTGTCACTTAGCTTTCATTCTCTTTCCTGGGTTCTGCTTCTTTTTTGTTTTCTCATTTCTCACTCCCCTTTTTTTCCTAATTTTATCTCCATTTCTACTTATGATCTCCTTTCTGCTTTATGATTAAGACATTTTCTTGAGTTACGCATTGCACTCAAATTGATTTTTATAGTATAATTCATTTGTAAGAGTTCTTATATTTAATCTGAACATGAATACCAATAACTAACAGAACGACAAAGAATTGGGGAACGTGATTTTTATTTATTTATACTAAAATAAAATACTTTTTTCTTTCAGTTTAAGATTATTCCAGAAGTTTGACAATTTCCGGATTCTTGTTTGTGGAGGAGATGGAAGTGTAGGTTGGGTTTTGTCAGAAATCGATAAGCTCAACTTGAATAAACAGGCAAGTGGTCATTTCTTTCACTGCTAGTTATCCTAACCTGCTGACCAGTGATGTACAGAAATGTTAGAGTCCCTATGTGTCAACTTGTCTGAGGTCTCCTGTGGGGTTGTCTTTCAGTGTCAGCTGGGAGTACTGCCTCTGGGTACAGGAAATGACCTTGCCCGGGTTCTTGGCTGGGGAGGCTCATACGATGACGACACCCAACTTCCTCAGATACTTGAGAAGCTGGAACGAGCCAGCACCAAAATGTTGGACAGGTAATAACAAATTCTCTTCTAAAACTAGATTGAAAGTGACATACTGATATCTTTTTTTGATAATTAAAATTGTACTGACGGTAACCCCTGACGGGGGTCCACCCCTGAGGTCTAGAACAGAGCCTGGCACAGAATAGACACTCAATAAATATGTTTTTTGAGTGAATGAATGAATTGTAAAAAAAAAAAAATGAGGAAACTAGTTTAATGAATCCATTATTTTAAAGATAATGTAGAAGGCTATGTTGATGCTAATTACTTTAACTGCTATTTGGCTCAGAAAGCTTAAATAGTTAATGGGGGGGGGGGCTTTTGATGAGTATAATAGGTATGGTCCCTTCATCTTCTGGTTTCATTAAAACTAAGAAAGACATATAAACCTTAGATTTTTTAGAATATCTCTTCTTAATTATACACATTGAGAAGGAATTGAACCAACAAAATACTAAAAAACATAATCTTTTCCCAGGGACAGGGAAGTGTTAGGAAGACAGCTTCACATGAAGGAACTATCACTGTTTTGATGGTATCCTCGACTGCATCTCTTAACTGCTTTCCCTCTAAATGCCCCACATGTAAAAAGAAATCACAGTGTGTGTGCCCTGAGTATTATGCAGGAGGTGTTTAGAATTGGGGTATAGGGAGCAACCAGGGCTCAGTAAGCAGCAACCTCCATCCTAAGTGGGACACAAATGTCAAAATCTCATTATAAATTTGAGCTAGCATGAATCAAAACAACTTTGATAGGATTAGCCATCTGTGGCATTCTTCCCGAAAATAACAAAATCTCATCAGGGAGCCACCAATCTAAAATGTAATTACTCTAAAATAAGCTATAACCTAATTAATCGTAACCTTGCCTGACATAAGATAATGTTGTAATGGCTGATTCTTTTGCTGACAGAATATTTAAAAAGAAAGCTGGGCTGGGAAGCATTTGTCTGTGTTTATCCCAAACCAGTCATGAGAGGGATCCCCCAGTAGTTTGGGAGCATAAAGTGGACTCAGTCTCCAGTCTTTAAAAGAGCCTGGAGGTGATTTCCCAAACGACTGCCTAGTTCAGTGCTAACCAAACCCCACAAGGTATTTTAAATGGTTTTTTGTTGTAAATTTAAATACCGCTCTACCAGCAACCTAGGAAATGCTGTGAGGCATTTCCTCTGCTCTGGGTGTGTGCTTTTCCCTTGTTAAGTTATAAAAATTAATTTCTCTAGGTGGTTAGCAGAGAAACAACACCCCCTTGGTAAGATTCCTTAATACAGACCTGCAAAAAAAAACCCAAAAAACAAAAAACCACAAGAAAAAACAAATCAAAGGGGATTTAAAAAGCTAGGACTGTTGTTTAGAAACATAAGAATATTTTGTTCCAGTGCTTTCCTTACTAATTTAAGAATACCATTTGTAAAGAACAGGTGAAAAAATTGATGTTTAATAATATTCCACAGCATATATGCTTTTTCATATATAGTAATTTATTTGACCCTCAAAACAACACTGGCTAAGAAAAGCATTGTTATGACTGTTTTACAAAGTTGAAAATTGAGTCTTGCGGAGACAGTGGAGTAACAATGAATAGTATCTTTTGTCTGCCTGGCACTTCTAGTTACTTTACTTGATAAAGTATCATCTCGTTTAATCCTCACTGTACATTTATAAATGGCTAATATCATTATCATCTCCATCTTACAGGTAAAAAGGCTCAGGAGGTTTTTACATTAGCAGTGTCATGTAGCTAATAAGTGGTTGAACTGGCTGTCTGCACTGAAATCCAGACTCTACTTCCCAGGGGCTTTCAACACTGCACTCTCTGTTTAATGCACATACTCACCAAATGGGTCCGTAACTTCTGCCTTCAAGTCTGCTTAGCGGGTACCAATAAGCATCCCTTCCTGACTTGTGCTGCCACTTTCTCCTGTTTCATCAGCTCCAATCATTGCCTATAAAGGGAGGAGGTATAGCATGGAAGGTGCAAGGACATTTGGGTGGATTTCTTTCCAAATTCTTTAACCATCCTTTGACCAGAGAAGTATTGCCAGATATACGGAACTGGACTTTCATGTTTCCAATTGTGATTTTCCCTATTTGAAAGTTTACAAAGTTTAATTATTTTATTTGTTGCTTGTATTACATCTGTTTCTGCACTAGAATACAAGCTTTATTAGAGAAGTCTTATTCAATTTTGTATTTCCAGACCCTGGAATACTGTCACTTTGAGACATTCAGTACGTATCTGTTGCGTGGATGAATGAAGGAATGGATGACTTTTTGTGTTCAAATGTATATTTACAGTATATTCATGTCAAGAGTTGAATAGTAGCTATACACATCTATTTCATTTACACATCCTAACATATAACCTATGTCTTTTGGGGAATTCTCTCAGAATTTGAATTTTTATGCAAAGACTTATTAGTCTGAATGATACTTTAGGCTCTCTTTACATACTGATGCTAATCTTGGGATTTTCCTCTAGGTTCTATCACTGGCATCCACTGTGATATGCTTTTCTTAAAATCCATGTGTTACAGTACTGCTCTTATTATGCTTTGTGTCTTTGAAACATCTTTATTTCACATCCTGTTACTGACAACAATAATGTCCCTACCCAATTGTTCTTCCCAAATTTTGAAATTATTTTAGATGGAAGACTGGATTTATCTGGAGTTGATTGCTTTTCTCTAACACCAAATGATTCAATGTTTGGTTTGAAATGAATATTTACAGCTAATTGAAATAAATTTGCCTCAATTAAGTATTATTTCTATTAATTTTTTCCTCTCAATCCCATGCTTACTTTCTTAATGTAAGAAGGACTATTTAGCTAATTTTCATAATTTTCACTTCATGTCTGTATAAGCTGACTTGGCAAGACAGATTGTTACACGCAGAGTGATTTATTTTTCGTAGGTACTACGCGTTTGTTTAATCTAGGACATGTTTTAGAGTTTGGGGCTGTGACCCATTAGCAACTTATATAATCTAGTTAGAAATTGCAGTGAGCATTATTTAAAAAGTGAAACAGAAAGGAATAGAAAAGTCAGAATGCTTTGCACCCAGTGAAGAGGAGAGATCTTGTTACACATCTACATTTCTTACTGTGGGCCATAGCCTTCAAATGTTTGGAAGTCACCAATCAGAGAATTGGTAAGATATGGAAATCATAAATTATGAATTCAGTATTTTATGAGATTACCAAAAGTCCATCTCTTCCCATGTTTGGTTATTTTAGACACAGTAAACCATAGTTCATGAATATATGGGCATATGTGCGTATGTGAGGTAAGAACAAAGTCTGTTTATTAAATTTTAAAGGAATTTTAGACCAAAGATTTTTCTCCCTTCAGGTGGAGTATAATGACCTATGAACTCAAATTGCCAGCAAAGGCTTCTCTACTTCCAGAACCTCCAGAAGCATCTGAAGAATTTTATGTAAGACTTTAACTCTTTATCTATTTATCATTTGAAAACGGGGGTGGGTGTCTTGAACAATAAAAAACATGTAAGATATAGTAGTATGTTCACTTAATTGTAATTTTTCTTGTTTGGGGTTTGGTCTCATTGACTGCTTCTGGTCCTCTCCTCCAGAGGAAAGAATCCTTACCATCTAGGTTAGTGTCCTTCCATGACAGCCACCCTGGGCGTGTGAATTCAGCCACATCACTCGCCTTTGTGGGTCACATCTTCATGGACCTCAGCTGTTGAGGAGACCACAACGTTGGGAGGATTAAAGGAGGTGATGAGTGTGTGGAAAGCACCAGGCTTGCAGGTTCCCTTGCTCCCACCCTGATACATAGTTCTCCCTGAATATTCCACCTGCCTATTTACTCTTACCAACCGGGCTCCAGGGAAGCCAGCTGATGCCAGGCTCCTGTTAGCTTTCACTCATCTTCTGCTTCACCCACGAGCACCCGTTTGAATATTAGATGTTCGCCCAGCTCCAGACACACATCAATACTCGTCACCAGAATATCGTGTTAGCATTTCTCTCTTCCTGCTTTCCCTGCTGTGTTGAGGATGCATCAGGACAGGCCTCTAGATTAAGTCTGTGGATCAAGATAAAACAAAGGAAGACAGTGCACTTCATTCCATCCCTGCTACAGACCATTACTAACAACAGTTTTTAGATGTTCTTAAAGATTCAGCATTCTGATTAAACCTCAAAGCACTGGAGATTTAAAACAACCTAATTTTCAGAGGATTATTCTCTGACTCACTAAGACCACTTGATCTATGATAGCTTATTTTTCCCTCTAGGAAAATTCATCTGTTTATTTTACAGTTGAAATCTTTATTTTGTCATTAAGAAAATTATGATCTTGTCAAAACTAAGGAAAGGAATGATAACTAGAAACTGGACTATTCCTTAAAGAAGCTAATTGTATTTAATTTTTTCCCCTGATATAAAAATAGCAAAAACTGCTTCTAAAAATTTTGGAAAATACAAAAATATATAAAAAAGAAGGTAAAAATTTTATTTACAGTCCTGCCACCCAGAGGTAATTACTACGAAAGATTAATATATTTACTACTTTATTTCCAGCAGCATTTTTTTATATTATTATTTTATTCAACTATAAACATAGTGTTTTCATAGGAACCAATCTTTTTTCATAATAGTATTTTTTAAATGTTATTAATTTTCTCTCCAAAGAGACAAAAGGGGTATTATTTTGCTCTTCTTACTTCAAGATGTCTATTTCCTAGCATATAAGATAAAGTCAGACAGTTTACTTTTATCATATATGTAGTCACTAAATATGAGGTACAATTGTAACTACACAGAAGAAAGCTCTTTTTTAGTGTAAAGGAGTTTTGAATGAAACTTCATGTATTTTGCTTTTTTGTTAAAGTATTTCATAACAAAGAGATAATGTGCCTTAAGATTACAGGTTGAATGAGTGTTCTTTGTCACTCTCACCAGTCACTGTGTGACTTCTTTGCCTCGAAAACTGAAATAAAAGTAAGCTAAATATTCCTTCTTCGTAGGCTCAATCTAATTTTCCAGCTTATATTTTTTAAGTAAAATATTTATTTTGGATTCCCTTATGCATGATTGTGAAATTACTGTTTTTTTCGATATTCCTTAAAAGGCCACAAAATGTGGTTGATCTTCTTATTAACTGTTAGCATTCTGCTGGCACCATAGAATTATAGAGCTTAAGGAATTGTGACAGTTTTTTTAATTCCTTATGGCCATAATTAAGTAATTCTATTTGTTGTTTTACTTTTTGAACATTGTAAGAATAGTGATTCCATGATTTCCTTCAGTAACAATGATTCTATTGCTTAATACTCAATATCAGAAAATGTATTGTTTACATTTAATGTAAAATCCCTATGCCATCAGGTTCTTCTCTCCTCTACCCCTTGGTGAATGAATATGCATCTCTCCATTGGCCTCATACTAGTTCACTCTGTTCTCACCTCAAGTCTCAGCTTAGGTATCACTCATTCCAGGTGTCCACCACTCACTCCAAGTGGTCATCCCTCATCTCCCAAGTCCTACATCTGTGTCTTTCTTCAGTAGTTCCACAGCCCCCTTCACCTTCCATCATCTCAGTGCTGTCACACTGTAAGGATCAGGCAATGTATATTATTCACTCACCATTGTATTGTCATCTGGTACGATGACTGGCACAAAGTAGACAGTGAATTAAAAATTAGTCTTGTTAGGGAATTCCCTGAAGGCCCAGTGGTTAGGACTTGGCACTTTCACTGCTGTGGCCTGGGTTCAATCCCTGGTCATGGAAATAAGATCCCACAGGCTGTGCAACACGGCTTAAAAAAAAAAAAAAAGTTTCATATTGTTAAATTCTTTTAATCTAAATACCAAACCGTATTAAAACAATGGACATCTTGACATCAAAGCCCTCTGGCCTTATGTATTCCTTGGAAGCCAGGTTCCTACTGCTTTCTTTTTGGATTAAACGCCTTTTGATGCAGAGGTCATGTTTTTGGTCTCTTCTGTATCATTCCCCGATCATACAAGTCTAGTAAGTCTACAGATGCTTGTTATCAATGCCAAGGTAATCAAAGAGAAGGTGTGAGCTGCTGTACCCCAGTCAACTCCCTGAAAACACAGGAGAGAATGGCCTCAAATTTCTGGAAATGAAAATCTTCTGATTCGTTTATTTCTAAATTTACTCTTATTGAGTAATAAAACTTCTTTCCCCTCAATTCTGTCTGTTTTCTAGCTGCTTGGTAATAGCATGCTATGAAGTTGTAACTTTATTTTTTCTTTCATTCATTCAACAATATTAAGTGCCTATTGGTACCTGGGGCTGGAAATAAAAGACTTACCCTCTAGTTTCAATCAGCTTAGAGCTATGTTTGCCAAGCTGTGTGCTAGGCACCTCAGTGAACTCAGAGGGCTACCATGAGATTCTTTTAAATTTCAGAGAAAACATTGTAATACTCAACATCTATTGGACATCACAGAAACTACTAGCTTGAGGTAGTCCACAGTTTAAATATTAGGTTGCACTACATTCCTTCTGATGACATTATGTTTTTGTGCAGCTGGATTTTCAGTAGTTGCTGTGCTATAAAGCAAACTCCACACAAAAATTAGTATTGAATAGGAAATGAGGGTATCACGGTCCAATCTGATTCTAAGGTTTGAGATGTATACAGTGCCCACAGGCCCACAACTAGTTATTTAAGAATGAAATAAGATATTTCTTTTCTTTTAATTTATGTGTATTATTTTTTTTCAAATGGTTATTAAGTTGTCAGGACATAAATACTTACTAAGCTGTTTGGACTTAACTACTATTAAGTATTTCTTTTGGCCCAGGGGCACTGTGACGAAATTACTAAGACACTAAGGACGCATGAGCCTAGAAAGTTTGGGAATCTCTTGTCTAGTGGGAGGGCCAGACAAGGAAATGACCAGCGATGTTTAAGTTATTTTCAGGGTATAATGATTACACAGAAGAGAGGGTTCTTAGCCTGGTAAGTTCAATGAAGTCTTTACAGAAGAGGTTATACCTAAACTGGGTTTTCAGCACAAAAAAAGAGAAGTAAGAATTAGCTAGTTGAAAAAGAGCATTACGCAGACAGAGCTTGATAGTAAGGACCTTGGTACATTTGGGGCACCACAAGTAATTCTGTAGAGTTAGAGCATGTGGTGCAGGGGAAGGGCATCAAAAGACAGGGCAGAGGAGAGGAAAGGAGGGTTCAGATCATGGAGAGTCTTACATGTTAGCTGAAAACTTTTGACTTTCTCTAGAAAACTTAGACATGTTAAGCTGGGATGTGGCATGATCAGATTTATGCTTTAGAAAAAAAATCACCCTGTTGTGAAGTGGAGAATGGTTTGAAAAGGGGCAGGAGAGACAGAGGAAGCCCATCCAGGAGGCTGTTATAGTAATACACCTGATCAATTATGAAATTTATATTTGACAGATACAATTAGGCAAAGACCAAGACTTACTTGGTCAGGGTGTGTGGGGGTGTGTGTGTGATGGAATAAGCTCCAGAATCCCTACTTGTAGCTTGTCTGCTCTTCATTAGCTGTGGTTTTTGGGCAAATCACTCACCTGAGCCTTAGTTGTAAAACAGGACAATCAATAGAATAAATACATACAAAGTATTTAATCACAGTGCCTGGTACACAATAAAAAATGTCAACTGTTATTACTTTACCTTCCTAATGCTGCTAAGTGACTACATAATAGCTTAATAAGTGATATCAATAGTTTTATCCCAGCTTCCCTGGTGGCACAGTGGTTAAGAATCCGCCTGCCAATGCAGGGGACATGGGTTCGAGCCCTGGTCCGGGAAGATCCCACATGCCACAGAGCAACTAAGCCCCTGTGCCACAACTACTGAGCTTGTGCTCTCAACTGGAGAAAGCCTGCATGCAGCAATGAGATCCAGCACAGCCAAAAATAAATAGATAAATTTATTTTTAAAAATAATAATAATTTTATCCTTGGATATAGAGGTTATCTCCTTTTCTCCTGGAAAAGGTTGTACTCTATGCCTTTGGTTACTTTTAATGAACAAAAACTTGGATTTTTTAAAACGTAAATTCAAATGGAATTGATAGTTTTTCTCGACCCTCTTACGTTCTATGACAGTCTACCCTGTAGGGAAAAGAAATAAAATCAATTTTTTGGAGGAGTATTTCCTTTCTTTGCTTTTTTTAGAAGATACATTTTCATTTTTCTGATCTTAAATGTAAAGATGTAGGGTTTTTTTTTTTTGTGTGTGTGTGTGTGTGTGTGTGTGGTATGCGGGCCTCTCACTGTTGTGGCCTCTCCCGTTGCGGAGCACAGGCTCCGGACGCGCAGGCCCAGCGGCCATGGCTCACGGGCCCAGCCGCTCCGCGGCATGTGGGATCTTCCCGGACCGGGGCATGAACCCGCGTCCCCTGCATCGGCAGGCGGACTCTCAACCACTGCGCCACCAGGGAAGCCCTAAAGATGTAGTTTTTAATGTTTAGACCAGGGATCAGTAAGTAGATTTATCAGTCAATACAATATTGTGTGAAACTTTGAGGTTCCTCCCCTCTCCTCCTTTCTTTCAGGTAAAATTTCTTTTCCATATGTGCTCTGCCTTTGAAGACAGTAAGATAGAAATTTAAGTCAGTAGCACACTGATCGCCATTGGTGGCAATGGATGTAAAGCAGGACTGAGATTGCTTTGGGAAGAAGCTAGTCAGGAAGGCTTTATAGGGGGGCAGGGAACTGAATCTTCATTTGTGTGTGAATAAACTGATGCTGATTGGTAAAAAGCAATGAAAGGTTACCTGAGTCAGAAGAGCATTGGAGGCCAGCTTGAATAGAGCAGATAGTTTATAATGGACATTTTTGAGCTGTGTGACATGGAATGGAGTTTAGGCACACATTTGGTGGAAGGCTCTGAATATTAGACTGTTTAAATATTGTGCACATTTTTCCATATTAGGAAGATGTGTTCTTTCAATAGAATGTTAAAGTTTGAGTCAAATAGATCAGGGGATATGGCATTCCTTTAGCATTTTGATTATTTCGTTGAGAGAAATACTTATTTACATGATTGAATGACATGCATTCAGCATTTTAGAAACTGTTTATTGAATTACACATACAGAAAAGTGCACATATCATAAACATACAGCTTGGTAAGTTTCCAGAAACTAAATGAATCCATGTAATCAACATCCAGACACAAGGCAGCATTACCAGTAACTCCCCCGTGCCCCCCTTTCTTTCATCACCCCACCTCCCACCCCAATAACCACTATCTTAACTTCTAACAGCATAGATTAATCTTGTCTGTTTTTGTACTTTAGAAAATAGAATCATTTTGTATGTGTACACTCCTTGATTTCTGAATTCTTTCCCTAAATATTATGTCTGTGAGATCCATCTATATTGCGGCATAGTGGTACATCATGCATTATCATTGCCCTGTAGTATTCTGTTGCACGAATATACTACAGTTTTTTATCCATTCTACTATTGAATAGATGCTGCTGTGAACATTCTAGCACATGTCTTTTGGGAAAGCACATCTGCCTTTCTTTTGAGTATAAACAGAAGTTGAATGGCTGAGTCCTACAGTGTTATGCATACGTTCAGCTTTAATAGATACTACCCAGCAGTTTTCTAGAGTGTTTGTATCAATTTGCGCCTCCACTGCAGTGTACAAGAATTCTGTTGCTCCACAACCTTGCCAGCATATGGCATTTTCTAGTCATTGCTGTTGTTTTCCTTTTAGCTATTCTGCAGATATACAGGGGTGTTGCATTGTGGTTTTAGTTTCTATTTCCCTGATGGCTGATGAGATTGATCACCTTTTCATCTGCTTATGGACCACTTGTATATTTTCCTCTTTATTTATTTATTTTTCATTAAAAAATTTTTATTTATTTATTTTTGGCTGTGTTGGGTCTTTATTGCGGTGCACGGGTATCTCATTGCACTGATTTCTCCTGTTGCAGGGCATGGACTCTAGGCGTGTGGGCTTCAGTAGCTGTGACATGTGGGCTCAGTAGATGTGGCTCACAGGCTCTACAGCACAGGCTCAGTAGTTGTGGCACACAGGCTTAGTTGCTCTGCGGCATGTGGGATCTTCCCGGACCAGGGCTCGAACCCGTGTCCCCTGCATTGGCAGATGGATTCTTAACCACTGCGCCACCAGGGAAGCCCTATCTTCCTCTTTAATTTCTAGTCTTTTGCCAGTTTTTATTGGATTGTTTCGCTTTTTTTGTACTGACTTGTAGGAGTTTTTTTTAATATATTCAGCTATTTGACACTAGTGAAATTTTTAATGGATTTTTCTAAGAATATGAATTAAAGAATTCCAGAAACTAAGAGCCTTTCACAGAAAGGAAATATTTATCTATTTTGTGTAATGACTCTTTCATATATATTATTTATTTCATTAAAGCCGTTTATATTTCATTACAACCATTGCCATGTGTCAGATGAGTCAAAATGGTCCCACCTTTGAAGCAATAATAACTGAGTTGTATAAATGCCAGAAACAATAATACAGTTTGAGTTTTTTATTTTTTCAGATGACAATTTACGAAGACTCAGTTGCAGCTCATCTTACAAAAATCCTCAATTCTGATGAACATGCAGTGGTCATATCATCTGCCAAGTGAGTTGTGGAGTTCAAGTCATTATATAGTTATATGGTGAAAATGAAAGGAAAGCTGTTTCCTACCACTTATGACATTTCTTCGTGATTTCTGTCCCCCCAAATATCTGTGAAGTTAGCATCTTATTTGCAGTGTAGTTTATTTAGAGGCTATTTTTTTGAGGCTTAATTCGAAACATTTTTGTCAAAAAGGTACAATGAATGTTTAGAATTTGATTAATCTAAGTTCTTATTTAAAGAAACATTTATGATTAATTATGATGTGGAAAACACATTTCACTGTAATTCATTATTTCCATAAACAGTACTATTCGGGGATTGTTTACACCAGGAAAAGGAAAATAATAATGAGATTTTTCAAAATGACATTTCTCAGTATGTTTAAATTATGTAATTATATTTTAATTCAAAGTTATCAGATTTTAGTTAAGTTGATTCCATACATGGAGCCAAAGCTACTTGATTTTATTATCCCGAATGTTGCCTGGCTGGAATTTAGGATTTAGTCTTAAGCACCCTATACTGCTGTCATGAGAACTGGAAAGTCAACTACAGGAAGGAGTGAAACCCACTGAAATTTTCAACTGATGAGCAAAAGTAAAAGCATGCTTTAGGATTCAGGCTTAGCAAGGAAATATTACTGATATACAGAAAGAGGAGAGAAAGGGAAGGGAAAGAAAGGGAGTAGGGAAGTGATGGAGGGAAAAATACACAAACTTTACATGTTACACACTTAATTTGCAAAGAAGTCACGGAAAGACAAAATAAATCATGAAAAACAAATTTGCTTGTGACCAAAACACAGACGTAGTGACAATTGCTTTTGGCGCCATAACCTTCAGCAGTAGGAGATAGGACTGAGCAATAGGAAAAGAGTTAATAGCAAAACGCAAGGGAAGCACACTGGTTGCCCAGATTAGTGAGCTCCAGATGCTCTTTATTTGATGGGCAGTGCTGTTGATGGGTGTTTTGGTTGATGCCTCGGTTGGGTGTTTTTTAATTAGTTATATTGCTTTATGGTGAAATGTACAAATCTCTACTTTGTCCCAGGCCTTAGCACTCCCTAATGTCTTTCTCCTCTTGGGCCAAATTCACATACCAAAGTTACTTCCTCTGGTACTTCTTAAGTTACTTCTATGAGGAAGACATTTGCATTTGCCACCCTTGCCCTATGAGTCAAGTGCCTCTTTATGGGATGTTTTAGAGGACATGGCTAGAAAAGAATGAAAGTTGCAATGGAAACTTTTTAAAGGTATAACAAGTTATAGAATTATTCTATAATACAGTTAAGTAAGTATTTTATTTGGCCACCTTTCTTAGTTCAGACGTTAGCAAAGCTTTAATATTGGCTTTCGGTTGTTTGATTACTGCCTCTTTTACATTTTATGTGTTTTTTATTTTTATTTAAGATGTTAATTGACTCATAACTGTCTTTTTTCAAATAAAATTTTATGTAGAATCCCAATATTAAAAAACTAAAATTTTATTTTGTTGGCATTAATACATTGGATAGGATTAAATTATTAGTTATTTAACAGAAAAATAAGCAATAAGGTTATAGGTGACAGTTTTATGTTCTATGCAGTTTCCAGTTATTTCTGTATTTTATGTTGGTTACGTGGTCATAAGGATGCCATTTTTATTTAATTGAAGACAATTTCCTTACGACCATGTAACCAACATAAAATACTGAAATAACTGGAAGCTGCATTAAATATAGTACAAGATTTGCACAAAAAATATTGAATTCTAAAGTAAAAGCTAACATAGTATTGTTCTCTTGTATACCTAACAGTTATTTTAAAATGTTAAGAACATTTAAAAAATTATATTCTATATTTCTAAATGAAATTTTAATCAAGCCTTGGTGAAATCCTTGAAATAGTTCTGAAAAACAGCTTGAAAACCACTGACATAAGTCACAATGCTGTACTATGTCAGCCTGAGGTCCTAGATGAGATTCAACCATTTGCTGGCTTTGTGACCTATGCCTGTTTTATCAAGTGTAAGAATGGAAAGAATGCCTGTCCTTCCTCCCTCATGGAACTGTTAGGGGAATTAACTTGAGTAATGAAATAAATTTAGAGCTTATAAACGACAGAGTGCTATATTAAATTATGGTATCATCACCTCATGTTTTACCCAACTGAATTTCACATTTTTTCCTTGACCTTGGCCTGGCTCCTTGTCTAGGCTATACTCTTAGCTTGGCTTTGGATTCCTCCCTGACTAGCTCATTCGTCTTTAAGCAGATTCTGTTACAACCTTGGTCCCCTCTTGTCACTTGTCTGAGCTCCCAGGCCTGCCCAGATGCCTGAACTTTACAACAGCAGATTAAAATTCTGGGGGATTTGACATAAAGAGGTTCAAGAGAGAAAAGAGAGGACAATATGTAATAACTTTGTACCAGTGATATAGTATATTTTTACTTTGACTTTTGTTATGGAGTTTTTTCAAATATGCAAAAAAGTAGAGACACTAGTATAATGATTTCCCACCATACCCATCACTCAGCTTCAGTATTTATCAACATTTTGTCATCTACTCCCTACTTTTTTTGCTGGAGTATCTCTAAGCAAATCCCAGAAATCATTTTATTCCACTTTCAGTATGTATATCCAATAATCTTTTTTTTTTTTTTTTTTTTTTTTTTTTTTTTTTTTTTTTTTTTTTTTTTTTGTGGTATGTGGGCCTCTCACTGTTGTGGCCTCTCCCATTGCGGAGCGCAGGCTCCGGACGCGCAGGCTCAGCGGCCATGGCTCACGGGCCCAGCCTCTCTGTGGCATGTGGGATCTTCCCGGACCGGGGCACGAACCCGTGTCCCCTGCATCGGCAGGCGGATTCTCAACCACTGTGCCACCAGGGAAGCCCCCAATAATCTTTTTTAAAAGTCTAATAAAATTAATAATAATTACTCAACCTATATTCCATTTCCCCTAATTTTCTTGAAGTTTTTTTTAGACAATTGATTCATTTAAATCAAAATCCAAACAGGACATGTATTGCATTTGGGTTTATGTCTCTAAGACTTAGAAAATCCATAATAGTTCTCCCTACTTTTAAAAAACAGTTATTTGAGGCACGACATATACACAGTAAAGTACTCAAATCATAAAGGTACAACTTAGTGATTAGAAAAAGATAATACACACACACATTTACATCTACATTCTATTAACTACCACCTAGATAAAATAAAGAATTCCCTTCTTTTGTTAATGCCATTTACTTGTTGAATGATACATTAAGGCAGAACGTTTTAACTAAACCTCTTGTGTATGTTTATAGTTGTTTCAAAAAATAGTAATTCCCAGTAGCTTAAGCTATTTTCAACTATTTTAAAATGTTGAAAATGCTGATGGAAGAGCTGTATTTCATCAGCATAGCTAATAAGTAGGTTAACTAATGTAGTTCATCAACATAAAGTCAACATTTCCTTGACTTTGTAATTTTGTCAGTTCAGTATGGGAACATGAGTTATCTTCTGAGATTCAGAAGGACTAATTAGTCATTATAGATGTCATTTATTAATAAAAATAAAAAGCAAATTATTAAGTAAATGCAATTTATTCTGTAGACAAAAATTGTCAGGGACTTCCCTGGTGGTCCAGTGGTTAAGAATCCGCCTTCCAATACAGGGGACACGGGTTTGATGCCTGGTCGGGAAACTAAGATCCCACATGCTGCGGGGCAGCTAAGCCCATGCGCTGCAACTACTGAGCCCTTGTGCCTCAACTAGAGAGCCCACATGCCACAAACTGCAGAGCCCATGTGCTCGGGAGCCTGCGCGCCACAACTACAGAGCCTACAGTGCTCTGGAGCCTGCGTGCCACAACTACAGAGCCTGCACACTGCAACTAAGACCTGATGCACCCCCCAAAATAATAAATAAATAAACATTTATAAAAACCTCTCAGAAAATGGGATCGTTAGCAGGAAAAAAAATAATAAAATTGGAACCATAGAATTTTAGATTTAGGATCTATCTTAGAGATAATTTAGGCAAACCCCCTCACTGAATAGATGAGGTAAGATATGTAGTTAGAATCTTTCCTCAGAGCACATAGATAGCTAGGGGTTTTAATATATTATGCATTGATGCTTGTAAATTACCTTTAATTTCTGATTGGAACTTTTAAATATCAGATTAAAAATGAAGTTTTCAGGTACTGACTACCAATATGTGGTTCTGTTTGGGCACCATTGCTGTATTTTTCTTAGTGTAGCATCTGCATGTTTCATTGTCATTTACCCCTATTAAAAATAAATGGAAAACTGATAAATGAAGATGCTGTTACCAGTGATAAGTATAGATCCCATATATAACATAATTAAGATGATGGTGGAAATCATAAAGCATGCTAGCTGTGCGGACTGTTGTTAGCTTCAACTGAATAATTTGATCATGTTCAGCTTGGAAGAGAGAGAGCAAAACTAAAGAAGTACAGTGCTGGATATACCTCATCAAAATGATAACTAACGTTAATTAAACGTGGAATTAGGAATTTAGAATATTTTTAGCTCTATGTGAAGATCCATGTTCCAGTTTCATTCGTTTGATTTTTGCACATATTTTCTGGAAGTCTTTATGTATTAAAGCAGTTTTATCAGTTGGAGGATGTTTTTTGTGTTACTATAGTAAATACATCTTAAAACTGTTTTTCCCCAAGTTTCAAGTTCCTAGTTGGTGTGACTTTGAAATCACACTGCTTTTAAGTATACGTTTTATTTCTATTTTAAAAACCTCTGCATTCACCATTTAGGTATAACAAAAAGTGAATTCATTCCTCCAGATTATAAATATCCTCTGGATATTTATTCTGGAATATGGATCTTAGTGGACCATAAGTTTCCCCCAACTAAGTGGTAAGCGTTCCCTAACACAGTATCCTCCTCTCTCCCTGAGCCTCTGTCTGCCTCAGCAGCATGGCACAAGTGAGGAAGCACCTCTGCTGCCCCTTTCATTCCTAAGCTGATGGACCGACAGGCTCTGTCCCTAGGAATTAGTGAAATGCCAGCAAAAGTAGCTATGATAATGTTATGGCATTATGCAATTTCACAAATCCAAGAGGAAAATTTATCAACACAGTGTTGTAATAATAACAAGGAAAACTTTTATTTTGGAGTTCCGTAAAGAGGAGGGAATGTCATTGTTTCCTCTTTTAAACATGGGATGTCTTAGAAAAACTTTCAGTAAAGTTCATAGAAGAAATTTCATAGTAGCCTGTCTGAATATTTCAAGAAATTCCATAAAAATATTATACATGAAAAAAGAAGCCCAAACTTGACATGAAACACATGAATGAATCTCTGATAAATGGTTAGCTAGAGTCTCTGTAGAAATTTGTTTAAAAGCCCAACCAAAAAGGTTAAAGGTTAGGAAGTATTACCTTTTATCCAAGTGAAATCTAGCAATGGTTGCCAAAAATAACAAACAAAACAAAAAAATGTTAGGAGTAATTCATTTATTTCTTAGATGATAAATGTGAAGGTTTGAAGAGTGTGTGCGTGTGTGTGTGTGTGTGTGTGTGTGTGTGTGTGTGTGTGTGCTGTATCTATTGAATGGCTCGATTTCCTAATACTTAAGTAACTGGAAAGTTTATGTCATTCACATACCAGAGAAAATTGTGAGTATAATAGAAAAAAATAATTGCTGTAATCTGGGTTTTTTTTCCTAAAATTCCTCAACCTTTATCAATGTTAAAGATAAATATTATTATTTTAAAATAGTCTGATTTTGTTTTCAAAATCACTTTATAAGTGCTTGCTACAAAAAGCTGGACATATACCATTCTGTTGGTTGTAGTTTTTAATCCAACACCAGTTCTAAAGACTTTTGACAAATTTTTTAATGTTTCAGATTTTTTTCTTTTAGTCTATTTCTATTGCAAAGAAACCAAATGTAATTAAAAGAAACAAACAAGTAAACCATATATTGCTGACACTAACAAGACCTAAATTCAGTTAGTCTGCATGGTATTACATTGGTTATCTTAAGGAAAACAAATGAATGGATTTACAGAGAATATAACTCAAGTGGCAGGTTGGTTTCCAGCCTAACGCACAACCTCTTTCCTCTACAGGAAGGATATAGTTACCTATATAATGAATAGGAGAGCAACAGTGACACCATTAGTGACAGATTTATTCTTTTTTGCTCAACACTAAAAGTCCTGTTATCATACATAAGGTGCAGAAGATAATGCTTTCTTTTTAAAATAAGGTCTACAACTACTCTTCTCAAGAATTTTTAAAATTTGAATATTTGAGAAAGGCTTGTTATAACCTTAAAATGACTTATTTAAATTACGTAGAGCAAGGTTTATTCATGTATCTGTTTATCACTTCGAATGTCTTGAACTTATATAGGACATGTTACACAGCAAATACAAGTATGGGTTTATAAACAAATGATCCCGATATTTTAACAGTTTACTTAATTGTGCTTATTTTTAAATATGTTTGTAAATCAAAGCAAATCAGCCTACTGAGTTTCCTGAATTGCACAATTTCTTTTCTTCAAAGGGTACTTTGTGAAACTGTAAAGGATTTCGTTGCCAAAGTAGAGAAGGCGCATGAAAAAACATTGGAAAAAGCTGTTGCAGCCGATGCCGTGGCCAATAAAGTAAGCGGGAAGTGTTCAGGACATGAAGGTTTTTTACTGACAATGTTACTCTTGAACTGTGTTGTACAGCTAAATTGATTAAGTGACTTTCCTGCCAAAGCATCTTAAACCAAGAGAAAAATTACTTTTGAATCAGATATGAGGGTTTAAAACATGCTTTATGGTTAGTCCCTTTAATATGTAGGAAAACTGCATTGCTGAAGACCAACATGCCGAACTTGATAACTCAACTCCTTTTTCCCACTGATTGACATTCTGAAGGAGAAATGCACAGTAGTCGGGTCACATGGCGGGAAATGCTGGGAAGCTGGCTTTCCAGTGGGAAGAGGAATGGTTTTCCACTTCCAGGCAAACCTTGGCCACTCAAGTTCTCTCCCAGCATCGTTGCTTGGACTTCCCAGATGTTGTGATCCTCGGCCTTCTTTCAGGGTTCTGTTTCTTGTTTTGCCTTTTTCTTTATAGATATTTCTTTTCCGTTGTGAGCTTTCTGAGGCTAAAATAAGAATAGTTTCCTGAACCTTGAAAGCTACCATCTTTGCTTTCATTTGTTCACCACTGCCTTCTCACAAAAGGCTTGGCTCTCTTGGGCTTTGCAAAGGAATCATCTTCCCCAGCTGTAGATGGTGGTTTGATTGAGTGGAAGGAAAAGAAAATAGAAATATACATTTGAAGTTTTCAGCCACTTTCTCTTGTTTTTCTGCTCTGTGGAGAGCTTCACAAAACAGAAACCCTCTGTAGTCACATTTCTTTCTCATAACTATCTCTGCTGTAACTTTCTCTTGGCATGTCGTCAAAAACAAAGGGAGGCGGAAGGGGCTGGAAGTTGTGTGGAGGTAAAATGTATATTAGGCAGTAGCATCAATAGCGTCAGTTCTAAATGTTTCTTTACCCTTAGGAATTCAAGAAAAGCAGAAAGAAACAAGGGCCCAGTCCTTGTTTTCTTTCTGCATGGGTCTTCCTTATCCTGTGTATATTCCTTTTTCTCTTTCTTTGAGCCAATAATCCCTTAAGTACTGTCACTCCTTTGCAAACCGAAGCTTTGAAGGTGAGTTTACAAGACTCAGCCAGACTTGGCAGTTTGTGTTGACAAGACTCAGACAGGCTTGGCGGTGCCATAAGTTGATTACTTAAAAACAAAGTTTATGCAATGTTTTGTATAATGTACAGCAAATTTTGTATAACGTGTTAATTGTTAACGTAATGTGTCACTTTATCGTGAAGGTTTCGTTGTTTTCTTTTAAAGAAAAATAGCTTTAGGAAGATTGTAAAGATTTTCGCGTGTGCAATGGTGCTTGAATAGTTCTGGAAGTATAAATCAGTAAATTTACAGAATAATTGTGCTATTTAAAAAAAAACTTATAAATTATTAAGTCCATAGCTGTCTAAGGTATAATTTATAATAGATAACCAATTAATAATAAACATCAGTGTAGGCATCTTTCCTCTAAAAATCAAAAACCATTCATTTAAACTATCACTCTCCATCTCCACTAAATGAAGATTCATTACCGTGTTTTTGTTTTCTTAGTGTTCAGTTCTAAATGAGAAGCTTGAACAACTGCTCCAGGCTTTGCACACAGATTCCCCGGCTAGTCCGGTTCTCCCGGGCATCACCCCTCTCATTGTAGAAGAAGATCCTGTGGAATCTTCCAGCGAAGAATCCTTGTGTGAAAGCAAGGAACAACTCTTGGATGACACAACAAAACCTTCCTCCCAGAAAACTGTCAAACCGAGGGAAGTAATGCTGCGGGCAAACAGTTTAAAGAAAGCAGTGAGGCAAGTCATTGAAGAGGCCGGAAAAGGTACACATTAGCAAAAGTAACTTCTGAAGAAGGGAGCAGCATTCCTGTGGCAAGCACAAGGGAATTTTCCTATTGGTCAGTCTGGACACACTTTAAAAAGTTTCAGAGATAAAGTACACTGGAAACATTAAAATGAAGTTTAAAGTTACCTTTAAATCATATTTCTAAAATGAAAATTTTTTAAACTGGAATCTGTTAAATTCTTAAAGAATATCAAACCTATAAACTACTTTGAAAATATTTTAACATTTATTTCCTAAATGTTGATGTTGCTTTTTTGAGAGTTTATAAAAGTTACACCTATATTTTAATTTTTTGTATTAATGTAATATGTATACTTCCCTTAGAATTTTAGTAGATTAGAAGTTAACTTTAATATAAATACTTAATATTCAGAAACAGATTGTAACTTGTAATTGGGCTTGTATTTCATTCTCTAAAGTTCTTTTATTTTTCTCTTCTGCTAAAAATATAATTTTGACAATTTAAAATATTTCCTTTTATAATCTCTAGTACTTAACAGACATCACACGACCCCAAAGTTCATTGCCAATCAGTGCTTATTTGTGAATGTGGAATCTCTTTGGGTTTCTATTTCAATTTTCCTTTTGTAAGCATATTTTAACATTTATGGATCTTATTTTTGCTTGTTCAAACATACTTCTCTTCTGGGTACTTAAAGTGATGGATGACCAGACAGTTCACTCCTCTGAACCAGTTAATCAATCATTTGATTACGATAGCACAGAAACAGATGAGTCTAAAGATGAATCAAAAGAAGATGATGCAAAAGCGTCATTAACTGGTAAGAAAACTGTGATAAAATTATTTTGGAATTAAATAAAATGTAATTCTGCTTTTAGTTTTCGAAAGGCCTATCAGTTTGAAATAAACTATTTGTATTTTTAATTTTAACAAGGTTTTTCAGAAGTTAAAGCTTAGATATTCATGAATGCTAAAATAATGAAGGTAACATTATTTAGACCATTGTCAAGTACTCTCACATCCCTTTTTTATCACGTGATCTAGAAATCATCATAATAAGCTAAGGATTTGGGGACCAAAAGTGGCTAAATATGTTAATTTCCCTGAAGAAAGAGTAAACACCAAAACAGCAGATTTTAACCTATTTTAGCCTTCAGATTCCTTTGAGAATAATATGGAAGCTGCAGGCCTCACATGCATAAAACTTGACATTTAAATAATTTATCAGTCCCTTGAGTTCCATTGATCAGCCTAGATGGCTGATAATCCTTATCACTAAATTAAGTTTTTAAATCATAGGACATCTAGTTACAACCCTATCTCTACTGAAATTATTTTTGCCAGGAAATTATTGTGTAGTTGCTTGAATAATATTAACTATTTCTCTACCTTTTAGGTTTTAATTGAAAATGAATTTATGTTTTTAATTTTTCATATTGTATGAGGGAAAAGTGTTAATTTACTAGAATAAAACAAGTAGAAATATTAATGAAGATGAGAAGATAATATGAAAATAATTACATAGTACTAATGAAAATCAATTGATATTAATATCACAACTGTTTGCCATCATTAAATTTTTGCTTTTACTTTCCTTACATATAAACTCGGATAGATTACTTAAGTTCTCTGTGGTTTCCTCATTTGTGAAATGCGGATAGTAATGTACCTACTTGTTGTGACCTTTAAATAAGTTAACACACATTAAGTGCCTAAAATAGCACCTGGTCCATTGTGCTGTAAAGGAATGTTTGCTGTCATTATCACTATTATGATTATTGCTACTACTTCCACTGTTGTTGCTAACTAAACTAACTTTGAAAGAGTAGTTCTTAATTGTATTTAAAACTCTTAGAAATTTTGAAATTAGACTACATTATAGACCTCACATGTCTAACATACAACCAGTGCTTTTATAGTCTACATCCTTAGTCCTTTTAGACCTTATGTGTACCTATTCCAGCACACAACCCAATTTTATAACCTTAGATCTTTTAGACCTTAAATGGCCCCACTGCAGAATATAATCCAACGCAGGCATATTTTACAACCTAGACCGATGGTCATTGAGCCTTCGGACTACTCACTTTCACTTCGTCCCCCTCTTACGGTCAGCTCTAATTCTTAGGAAGTTTTTCTTTTGTTAATGTATTGAGCTTTATGTATTCTTCCTTAAATTTCTACCCATGATTACAGTTATTATTAATAAACTTTTATGTATGATAATGTTAACAGTAACAACTACTGACATTTGTGTAGGGCTTTATGGCTAGTTTAAAAGCAATTTTACACACGTCATTTCAAGATATTGAGGATGACTCTGCTGTGTGGCAGCCCTGAAATGATACTGAAAACAGCTTTCATGGCATCATAGTCTCTTCCCGCACATTATATCTTCTTTTCCAGATTCTCTCTCCTAAATTGTTTGACCAATCTAACTTGATGATTTTAAACTTTTTTTTCCTGGTTGCACCCATTTGGTCACTATGATACCCCATTAAAATACAATGCTCCGTTTTGAGCACTATTCTCCAGATATTTCTGTAATGCAAGAATACACCGATACCTGTGCACTACTCATTCTGGACATAATGAATGGCTCTCTTCGGAGGATTGGTTTTTCAGCACTCATTGGTAATGGTTTTCTAACCAGCTACCATCCCACCTTACTATACTCTCATGAATTTGACACTTCCATTATAGCCTGCAAAGGAAAACAAAAAAATACAGATATAGTGGTGTAGATATTGTTATTGAAATAGGCATAGATTATACAAGTCTTTATGGAGCAGTATTTGATCTTATTTTTTGGCTAGTAATCCAGTTTAGTGGGAATCAGTAGCAGTAGAAGTGTTTCTGTATTAATCATTAATTTTTTGAAGCATATTCATTGTATTATCATTGAATAATATAACAATTCGTACATCTGAGATGCGCAAAATACACATTAATATGATCAATGAGATGTTATGTTTAAGAAGAACCATGAAACATTAATTTAGTTACCTGCAATGGAAGATCAATCTTAGTCACTAGAACACACTCTGTTTTTTATCAGAGATGAATATCAAAAGGTTATTTTTATTAGAAATTAGTTCCAGGGCTCCCATCTGTCAAAAAACAAAAACAAAAAAGAGTGGCTGTTCTGCTACTTTTCTTTAGTGCATCTGGACTGTTTTTGAACAGAGAGATGAGTGTGTAAGATTAATATAGTTAGTTCATAATTAGTCTTAGGGAAAGTAAAGATAATTAAGTTTTAGAGTATTTTTAAATTGAGTTTGAGGATTACTGTTTTTTTAAACACCTGCCAATCGCTCCTAAATTAGTTAAAGATACTATTTGCTCTCCATTAAATTGCCCCAGTTTAGATAGAATTAAATCTCTCTTTTTGTTGTTTACTTTGAGAGTAATTCTGTTTTAGAATAATTTTTTAAACGTATTGAGCTTTTATAAAAATATGATAAAACTGTTTTGGACAAATCATTGTCTTGAGTAAATAATTGGGAAGTACAGGAAAAGTATATTGGTTTCACTTGAAAAAATAATATTTTTCCGTCCATGTGTAGAAGAAAATGCTACTCATGTTTCACTGTTAGCTCTGGGAATTACATTCCTTAAATTTTATCATTTATCCAACATTTTTGAGAAAAGGATTGCATTGGTAGTATACACTGCAACACATGTTCCATTTTCAAAAATTGTCAGGCTTCAGAATTTCCTTTTTCTTTAATAATGGGTTTCTCACATTCAAATTATGAGTATCACTGACCTTTGATCATGGTAGGCATCTACTTTTTATTAATTACCATCTGTTCAAAATGGGAGATCAAGACTTCTAATGGTGGCAGATTCCTTCCACATAGTAAATCCCAAGAAAATGAACAGAAAATGGTAAAAGAATAAACACAATGTAATTATTTTTGGTTCTACTGATTAAACATGTATGAAATTATTTTATGTCATGAGTGTGTAAGGACTTGCTTATTTTTATAGCTTTATCTCCTTTTAATCTGGACTTTTTGCCAACAGTTAAAACTGCACCTCGGTCTCCAGATGGCCGGGCAAGTCGTTTCCAAACTGACTCTGGCTCTGGTCCTGCCGTGGCAGCCAGTAAAGAAAACCTCCCAGTGCTCAATACCAGAATAATCTGCCCAGGTAGTACAGATTCTGAAATATGGTGTATTTTTAAGTATTTCCGTGAAAACGTATAAGTACTCATTTTCCTGAACTATAGAACTGTGTTCTTTTTTTTTTTTTTTAAGATTTATTATTTATTTATTAATTTATTTTTGGCTGTGCCGGGTCTTAGTTGTGGCACCGGGATCTTCATTGAGGCATGCAGGATCTGTCGTTGAGGCGTGTGGGCTCTTCATTGTGGTGCGCGAGCTTCTCTCTAGTTGTGGCGTGCGGGTTTTCTCTTCTCCAGTTGTGGTGCACAGGCTCCAGGGCACGTGGGCTTTGTAGTTTGCGGCATGTGGGCTTAGCTGCCCTGAGGCATGTGGGATCTTAGCTCCCTGACCAGCGATCAAACCTGCGTCCCCTGCATTGTAAGGCGGATTCTTTACCACTGAACCACCAGGGAAATCCCTAGAAATGTGTTCTTAAAGGTAAATGTTCCTTTAAGAAAATGTTCTTGGTACTCTTGTCAGTCAGAGTCCAGATCCTTACACTTTGGTGTGTACAAGAGTTGCCTAGGAAGTATTAAAGCAAGTGTTCCTGAACCCTGCCCTGAGAAATTCTGATTGAGTAGTTCTAGAGTGGAGCCCAGAAATCTGCATTTAAGTACTCATGGTAAATTTGATATTATATTCTACTACCTTTTGTGTATCTCCATAGCCTTCCCTGGATAAAGGCTTGGGATTAGGATAATATTAGCAGAAACCAAAGGACTTGTGTGGAAAGGATGGGATGTAAATGTGGATGTCTCAGAGGTCTCCTTAAGTACCATTTGTTTGAGTCTGTGAAAACTTTCCACATTTGTTCCAGAGCAGATTGGAACCCAAATTACACCCTGAAAATCAATTTCTTCTACAAATTATTTTTAAAGGTGAATCATAATTCAATAATAATAGTTGGAGACTTTATTATCCCAACTTCAGTAATGAATAAAACAACTAGACAGAGCAAGAAGGAAGTAGAAAACTTGAAAAATACGTAAGACAAGTGTAGCTAACATGTCTACGAAACACTCCAGCTAATGATAGCAAAATACACATTCTTCTCAAGTGCATATGGAAAATTCTCCAAGATAGACCATATATTAGGCCATAAAACAATTCTAAATAAATTTAGAAGGGTTGAAATCATACACAGTATGATCTCCAACCACAATGAAATGAAATTAAAAATCAATTACAGAAGGAAATTTGGGAAGTGCACAAATATGTGGAAATAAGTGGGTCAAAGAAAAAAAAATCACAGAGGAATTTTTAAAAATACTTTGGTATGAATGAAAACAAAAATACACCATACCAAAATTTATTTGATGCAGCTAAAGTAGTGCTAGAGTGAAATGTGTTAAATATTTAAATAGTAGAATGACTACAAAAACCTAACTTTCCACTTTGATAAACTAGAAAAATAAGAGTAAATAAGCCTATAACAAGCAGTAGGAAGGAAATAATAAAGTTTTGAGTGGAAATAAGTGAAATAGGAGAATATAAAACAATACAGAAAATCAATAAAACCAGAAGTTGGTTCTTTGAACAGTTTAACAAAATTGATAAGCCTTCAGCTAGACTGACCCAGGAAATAAGAGAGAAAATTCAAGTTCCTGAAATCAGGAATGAAAGAGGAGACATTGCTATGGACCTTACAGAAATAGGAAGGATTGTAAGGAAACACTATAAAATATTGCATGCCAACAAATTAGATAACTTAGATGAAATGGACAAACTCCTAGAAACAGGCAAACTACTGAAACTGATTCAAGAAGAAATAGAAAATCTAGCTGGATCTATGACAAGGAAAGAGATTGAATTAGTAATCAAAAAACTTCCTCCAAATGAAAGCCCAGGCCCAAATTGCTTCACTGGTGAATTCTACCAAATGTTTAAAGAAGAATTAATACACCAGTCCCTTACAAACTCTTCCAAAAACTAGAAAAGGAAAGAACACTTTTCTTAACTTACATTTTATTTTATTTATTTTTTATTAAAGTGTAGTTGATTTACATTATCATGTAAGTTTTGGGTGTACAGCACAGCAATTCAGTTTCATATATACTTTTTCAGATTTTTTTCCTTTATAGGTTATTACATAATATTGAGTATAGTTCCCTGTGCTATACAGTAGATCCTTGTTGGTTATCTATTTTATACATAGTAGTGTGTGTATGTTAATCCCAGCCTCCTAATTTATCCCTCCCCCCACCTCCCTTTCCCCTTTGGTAACCATAAGTTTGTTTTCTTTGTCTGTTAGTCTCTTTCCATTTTGGAAATAAGATCATTTGTGTCTTGTTGTTGTTGTTGTTGTTGTTGAAAGAACACTTTCTAACTCATTCTATGAGGCCAGTATTACCCTGACACCAAAACCAGTCAAAGACATCATGAGAAAGCTATAGGCCAATATCCTTGATGAATAGCAACACAAAAATCCTCAACAAATTCCTAGTTAACTGAATCCAACAACTTATAAAAAGAATTATACACCATGATCAAGTGAATAGTATCCTACTAATGCAGAATTGATTCAACATATGAAAATTAATCAATGTAATATACCATCTTAATAGAATAAGGAGCAAAAACTATACAATCATCTCAATAAATACAGAAAAGGCATTTAAAAAAAATTCGACATCTTCCAGTGGTAATACCACTCAACAAACTAGGAATAGAAAAAAACTTTAGCCTGGGAAGGGCATCTATGAAAAACCTATAGCCAACCTCATATTTAATGGTGAAAGGCTGAAATCTTTCTCCCTAATATTAGGAACAAGACAAGGATGTCAAAACTAGCCACTTCTATTCAGCCTTGTTGGAGCTTCTAGCTTGGGCAATTAGGCAAAATAAAATGAATTAAAGGCATTCAAATTGGAAAGGAGAAAGCAAAACTGTATCTCTTCACACTTTGACCTTGTATATAGAAAATCCTAAGGAATACACACACACACACACAATTAGAGCTAATAAAAACAAGGTTGCAAGATAAAAGAGCAATATATAAAAAATAATTGTATTTCTATACACTACTAATGAACAATCTGAAGATCTTTAGAAAGTAATTTCCAGTAGCATCCAAAATCACCCCAAAAACGGAGTAAATTTAACCAAGAAGCTGAACTATTTGAATACTGAAAACTACACATTGTTGAAAGCAATTTTAAAAGACCTAACAAAATTGAAAGATACCTGTTTTCATGGATCAGAGGACTAGATATTATTAAGATGGCAGCTCTCCTCAAATTGAGCTAAAGATTCCACACAACCCTTATCAAAATCACAATTGCCTTTTTTGAAGAAATTGATAAGCTGACCTTAAAATTCTTATGGAAATACGAAGAACTCAGGATGGCTGAAAAGTCTTGAAAAGGAAGAACAAAGTTGAAGGAAACACACTTTCTGATTTCAAAATTTCCTCCAAAGCTACAGTAATCAAAACTGCATAGTGCTGGCATGAAAATGGTCATATAGATCAATAGAATAGAACTGAAAGTCCAGAAATAAACCCCTACATTTATGGTCAATTGATTTTCAACAAATGTGCTAAGACGATTATTTAATGGGGAAAGAATAGTCTTTTCAATCAGTGGTACCAGGGCAACTAGATATTCACATGCAAAGAATTATGATGGACCCCTGCCTCACACCATATATAAAAATTAACTCATTATGGATACAAGACTTAAAGGTAAGAGCTAAAAATATGAAACTATAAAATGAAAACATAGACATAAATGTTCATAACCTTGGGTTAGGCAATAGTTTCTTAGCCATGACTCCAAAAACACAAACAACAAAAGAAAAAAAAGATAAATTTGACTTCACTAAAATTAAAGATTTTTGTGAATCAAAGGGCACTATCAAGAAAGTGAGATGACAATCCACAAGATGGGAGAAAATAGTTGCAAATAATATATCTGATAAAGGACTAGCATCCAAGATATATAGATAAATCTTAAAAATTCAACAATAGAAAGACATATCCCAATTTAAAAATAGGCAAAGGATCTGAGTAGACATTTTCCCTAAAAGTTATTCAAATGTCCAATAAGCACATGAAAAGATGCTCAACATCATTACTCATCAGGGAAATGAAGTCAAATCCACAATGAGATACCACTTTACCCTATTGGGATGACTATCAAAAAAAGACAGATAATAACAAATATTGGCAAGGACATGGAGAAATTGGAACTTTCATACACTGCTGGTTAGAATGTAAAATGGTGCAGCCATTTTGGAAAACAGTTTGGCAGTTCCTCAAAGGGTTAAACACAGAGTTAACATATAATCCAGAAACTCTGCTACTACATATATAACCATAAGAACTGAAAATACATGTCTGCACAAAAACTAGTACATGACTGTTTTCAGCAACATTGTTCTTAGTAGCCAAAAAGCAGAAACAACTCAAATATTCATCAGTTAATGAATGGAGGAACAAATGTGGTATATCCATACAATGGAATATTAGTTAACCATTAAAAAGGATGAAGCACTGATATATGTTACAACATGTTTACCCTTGAAAACATTATGCCAAGCAAAAGAAGCTCAACACAAAAAGGCACATACTATATGATTCCATTTACATGAAATGTCCAGGATAGTCAAATCCACAGAGAAAGAAGATAGTTTAGTGGTTCCCAGGATCTGAAAACAGGGGGCAATGGGAGGAATGGAAAATGACTGCTAATGGGTAAGGGGTTTCTTTTGGGGAGTAATAAAAAGTTCTCAATTAATAGTGATCTTCGCACAACTTTGTGTATATACTACAAACAACTGAATTATATACTTTAAAGGGGTGAATTTTATGGTATGTAAATTATATCTTAATGAAAATATTAAAATAAAAAAGATAAATCCAGAACACATTTGGTTCTGGAAAGGTTTCCATGTCTAGAGGTCATATCTCTCTTCAAACCTGGAGCCCTGGGGTGAACCTTTCTGGGCTGAAGCTGTAAATATGGCTAACCTTAAAACATTTTAGAAAATACCATACTTTTCTATGGGGCATCTGAAATATGACTCTTCACCTCTTCAAACTGTTCTTTTCTCTCACCAGCATGGTTGTTTTGTTCATCTGTTTACTTATTTAGACATAAAGGGAACTGGCATAGCAGAGTATACCATTGCATATTCAAAACTATGAAATTAAATGACAGAATAAAATTTATCTTGATTATTTGATAAGCAGCTAAACTTTGTAGCTAAAATAATGAACGTCTTCTAAGAGGAGCACATTGTTGAAGAAAGGAATGTTTGCTAAAGAAAGGACTTTTTTCCCTAGTGTTTCTCAATTGCATGACATATCTTTCTGAACTATTCTTTCCTTTTTGTCTATCTGTTCCCTTGGGTCCCTATTCATTTATCTTCTTGCCAGACTTTAGTGCTTCTAGCCTTAATATTGGTTTGTAGATCATAAAATTCGTTACCTTTGAATACCATAACTAGTTAGTCAAGAGCTAAATTAGTTGTTGAAATAAATTTGAAGTTTTGCATATTTGGAGGTAATATAAATGCTTCATTTTTATGTTCAATACTGTATTCTTCTAAAATTCATAAATACCTGTGTTTAATATTTTGCTACTTATTCTTGACACCAACACTGAATTTTCACCTTAGCATGTCAACATTTTTACTTGAGTATCGTTATCTATGCTTTGAGAGTATGGAAGTGATAACTCTATGACATTCTGGATAATTCAGCCTTTATTGTAAATTCCTTACAGACTTACTACCTTATTTGCTAATAAAAAGGAAGTAATATTTACTTGTTGAAGTTACAGAATCATTGATGGTAAATAAGAAACTGTCACAAAGAGATTCCTATTTAGGTCCTCACCTGCTTCATTTTTTATTACAACATATAGATCCCAAGAAGCATCAACAACCTTGTATTTACCATGTATAGCTGAGTTGCTTTGCTGTGCACCTGATACTGTCACAACGTTGTTAATTGGCTAGACTCCAATATAAAATAAAAAGTTTTTTAAAAACCTTGCATTTACCAATGTCATAGTTCTTAGTTATGATTAATGAGCAGAACAGACACTGAAAACCATGCTTTGGGAGCAAGGTGTTTCTGATTAGGTCTAAAAACAATGGACTGGCTCTTTCTGTTTTTCTCTTTAACATGTGATCCTGTATTTTTTTCCAGGTTTAAGAGCAGGACTAGCTGCCTCAATTGCTGGGAGTTCTATTATCAACAAAATGTTACTAGCAAATATTGATCCTTTTGGTGCAACGCCATTTATTGACCCAGATCCAGATTCAGTGTAAGAAAATACTTCTGCAAATATTTTGCTTGGGCTTTCCTTGTTTCTGTTTTATACGAATGGTAACATTTTAAATGCATTGCAGTAAATATAGTTTCACACCCAAAAAGGATCATCAGAAAATTTCAAAAGTCGATAATGATGAGTACGTTGACCCACTTGAAATACAGTGGTTTTCATGATCTGAGGTAGGTCCCTTCCAGTCTGTGGTCTTGGATAACAACCCAATGGCGAAGTGAGTCACAGCTCTGCACACTTTTCCCTGGAATATTTTATTCATCACTGCCTTCATACTCACATTTTGACTATTCCTTTCACCTCATTTTTTTCTCCGTCTTGCCAATTCTGCCATCTTTCCACATTCGGCCTCTAGGTTTACTTATTTCAGAAAGCTTCTGGCCCACATTGGTCCCTTCCCTTCTCAAAACTCCTTCAAAAAACTGGCTGTTCAACATGTACTTCTTTTTACTTCCATATTTAATTTTGTTTTGTTATGTCTCATTTCTCTAATGACACTCCTGAAGGACACTACTATACTCCTTTGTATTTACTTTCCAAAGCACCTAGAAGAAGGGACTCGATCTAGTTGTTTTCTGCTCAGTAAATGTTCAATAAAAGTACAAGTGTGGAGGAGACTTTCTAATTTAAAAAAGAGGACTATTGGCATCTGACTGCAAGGCCCTCCCATTTGTGTGTGTAGTGAGGGGCTTATGTAGGAAGTAGAAGAACTAAGATTTTGTTACAATTAATAGTAAAGCATTACCATGCCTCTGTCTCTGCTTCGCCCTGTCCACCATCACTTTACATCATATGTACTGAAAATCACAGACATGTACTGGGGTCGTGCGCATGGCATATGAATAGGAAATGATTCCTGCTAAGCTTTCCTCTTTTCTATAAGAAATGGAGGCTTGAATGGTGTTAAGTGCTATTTTGTGTGCAAATTGTAATTGTTGTTAGGAACCTGAAATTGACTTTTATGTACTTTTCCTTATTATAGAGATGGATATTCAGAAAAATGTGTCATGAACAATTACTTTGGGATTGGATTAGATGCAAAAATTTCATTAGAATTTAATAATAAGAGAGAAGAGCACCCTGAAAAATGCAGGTAATTTTGGTAATAGCAATAATGTAATTATGCAAAGGCAATTTTACTTTAATTTCATTTATTATGTCTTTTGCTCTCTCTGCCTTTCAAGAGTAAATAAATAATAGTTATACTGAAATTCTCTGCCAACATTTATTTTCAGGAGCCGAACTAAAAACTTGATGTGGTATGGAGTCCTTGGAACCCGGGAGTTATTACAGAGATCGTACAAGAATTTGGAACAGAGAGTTCAACTGGAGGTAAGTTCATCTAGAAGTAAAGATGTTTCAGATGATCTTACTTTCAAAAAAAAAAAAAAACACATTTATTTGTGGAGCTGATTTGGCCTCACTTTCTCTTGAATAGTGTTTAAACACTTGAGGGGAAAATATAAACGTGGTTATCAACTTTACACCAAAGGAGGTATAGACACTGGATATGCATGACACAATTACCATTGTTATTAGATCCTGAAATTTGGATGTTGCTATGGAATTGAGTTGCTCTGTGAAATGGTAGGGCCATGGTAGTACATATATATGGGATAGCATTTTTTTAAGACGTTTTTTGATGTGGACCATTTTTAAAGTCTTTATTGAACTTGTTATAATATTGCTTCTGTTTTTTATGTTTTGGTTTTTTGGCCCAGAGGCATGTGGGATCTTAGCTCCCCGACCAGGGATCAAACCTGCACCCCCTGCATTGGAAGGCGAAGTCTTAACCACTAGACCACCAGGGAAGTCCCCAGGATAGCATTTTAAACAGATTTTTCCATTTTAAGTTTCCAAATTCTGACCCAATTCTATAATGCCTGAAGTTTCACAAATCCCTGAAAATATCATAGTAAATAGACCCTTTTAATTTAAATGTATTTTTTGTTTTAATTATCTCTAACAAGTTACTTAAATGAAAAGAGATTTTGAGCATTTAAACTTTTTAGTATTTTTAAACTAATTTAAATAGTAAATTAAGGACAGCAAAAGTTATTTAATCTCTGATTAAAAGGAAGAAGAAAATTGGGGACATGACTCTGAAAAGTCTACTACTTTCTTAGAATGTTATTTTCTTTCACCTTTGATCCAGGGCTCACTGTTTATGCTGATAAGCATGTCTTTCCTATCTTGTATCTTTTTATAACTAGATATTTTAAACTGAGGTATAGACTGCATACAGAAAAGTGTGCAAATCTTAAGTTGACAACTCAGTGTATTAAACAGGACGTTTTTATTTTAGGTGTTATCTTGATAGTGGAACGTGGACTATCAAGAGGTGCCTGGCTCATTCATTATCAACTAAATGTCCTAGTAAAGATAAGCCTGTTCTACCTTCCACTCCAGAGCATAACTACATGATCAGCTGGTTTGATTTATCATTACTTGTAAAGTTAAGATAGATGTTATTGGCTGAAAAGTACAAAATGAGGAAGGCTCACACTTAATAAACACGATCCTTGGCAGCCCCATCCGTTACTCAACTGGGGTTCTTGCCTATGGATTGTACGGTAATCATTCATTTTCTTTATTCATGTCCCCTAGTCAGCCACACTCTCCTTAAGGACAGGTAGGAAGTTGTGTTCATCTTTGTTATCCCTGTTGTCTTGCACAGTTCCTGGCCCTGACTTGAGAAGGAAGTAGGCAAATGATCATTTTACCCTAATTTGTTAAGTGCTGTGATCAAGACCCATAGCTGGACATCTTTAGATTTAGGGAACTATCTGGAATCAGAAGGACTCCATTGCCTTTATTTCTGGAAGAGCCTTCAGCTCTTCAGAAGGACTACTTCTGTCCTTTTTTATTGGTGGTCCAAATTCTGAACAATATCCTACACAGCTGCTTTGTAATCTCCATTTAGCAGAGGTTCTTAACACTTTTTGAGCTGTGGACCCCTTTGGCATGCTAGTGGAACTATGGACCCCTTCTCAGAATATTATTTTTAAAGCATTCGTTAAATATATTTACATACAAAAGAAAATAATATTGAAATAAATTAGCGAAATATTTTTTAAAGTGTTATAGAGTATTATATGTGTTTCTTCATTGCCACATAAAATGACAAACATCTAACAGCATATATAATAAGTACCATACTTTCGAAGTAATGATGAACATAGATCTTAAAAGATATCTGAAACATCTGTAATATAATAGAAAACATCTGTTTCTAATGGTGATGAAGTCACGGGTATTGCTAATATGTGGTTTGCTATCTACATTTATAATTGAGTGCAATGCTAAATTTCAGAGGTTGCTGACCATAAGAGATATGTTTTTACCATTCCAGTTAACAGACCCCTGAATCTATCTGAATCTATCCACAGATAAACATTTAATGTTTAACATAGAAGTTTATGTTGAATGAGTAAAAGGAAAATAAATTTAGTAAAACAAGATAAATGAAAGCATGTTAATATATAAAAAAGATAAAGTAGAAAAATTAGAGAATTCTTTGCCAGAGTTAAAAATAAACAAACAAAACACTTGCTACCCCTGAGGACTATGGAAGGTCCATTGTTTAAAAATTCATTTCCCTGATGCCGGATCACCTGGGATAAAGGTAGAGAAGAAGACCCAAGGCTTGAGAAACTCTGCCCAGAAAGGTCCCTTTCACCAGGTGTCAGTTGTTAGCAAAAAAACTCTTAACTTTTTGCTCAGAAGTTTTCCTTTCCCTGTTGTGTCGTATGGAAGAAGTCCTGTCTTGACTTTGTGCAGAAAAAAGGCTTTAACCTTGGTTTCTCCATCTGCAAAATGGATAAAATAATGCTTTTGTGCAGAATCATAATTCATCGAGCTAATGTTCAAGAAATCACAGTTTGGGGCTTCTCTGGTGGCGCAGTGGTTGAGAGTCCGCCTGCCGATGCAGGGGACACGGGTTCGTGCCCCGGTCCGGGAGGATCCCACGTGGCCGCTGAGCCTACGCGTCCGGAGCCTGTGCTCCGCAATGGGAGAGGCCACAACAGTGAGAGGCCCGCGTACTGCACAAAAAAAAAAAAAAAAAAAAAGAAATCACAGTTTAAACTGAAAAGAATTATGCAAATATAAACCCTGTTTTCAAGCCACATAAACTGTGAATCTGATACATACCGAAGTTTTAGAACATTTGAGTAAGGTTTATAATCCTCTCTACAATCATGGGAATGCCAGAAATGCAGAATAACATTGTAACATCAAATTTTCCTAATTTTAGAGTAGAAACACCTTTGACCTATGAATGAAAACTGTCGTTAAGATTCAAATATTTTTCTTAAGGATGACTTTTTTGTCCAAATATACCTAATTTACATGTATCTCACAGCTTGTTCTGGTTTTTAAGTGAAATAATGATCAAATACTGTTTTGAGTCCTTTAAATACTAAGATACATGAAAGAAAAAAACAATGTTCACCTGTAATCTATAATGAAATACATGATAACAAATAGTTAATTCATGTTTTTTACTTCATGTTTTTTGTAATTTCACATATTTTCATAACAGATGTCTCCATAATTTGTTAAATCTGGCTTGTTATATAATAGTACTTTCTATCTTTGTTTAGTTCATTCAATAATAATTATTATAGCTATATTTTAAGTCATGTTATAATAATTGAAGTTTCCTAAATGCTTCCTATCAATACAAATCACCTTTAATTCTTAAACTTTATGAGGTAGTTATTTTCATTCTTTATGAGGCAGGTATTATTAGTTATTTCAGAAGCATGAAGTCACTTGCCTAACTAAAATCAAATAGCTGATAACTGGAGAAGCCGAAGTTTCAACTCCAATGTGTTTTCCCCATAAAACATTAATTTGTAATTAAGACTGAAGAAAGACATTTACTGACTCCTTACTATGTGTTTTAGATGCTTTCCTGTCCCTTACCTTAGTGGCCACATTATATGCACTAGGTATGGCAAAATGGGGCTCTGAAAGTTTAAGGCACTTGCCCCAATAAGTGACAGAATTCAAAACAGGCCCACTATCTTCCCACTACACCACATTGCCTAGTGAAAGGAGCAGAAAAAGCAGACACTAATCAGAAAAAAAAAAGTGTAGTTGCAGTTTTAAAGCATTTTGCCAAATTATGAACCACAAGTGGAAATGTGGGGAGATAGAGAAGATTATAAAAGAATGTAACGCTACTGAAGTTACTCCCAAATATGAGAGAAACAGTTGAGTCAGGTGACATTAATTTACTGAATCTGTGCTGCTCATATTTTCCCTATGAGACTCTATGAAATGGATATTAAGCTCTTAACCCTGGGTGTTTTGCCTAATGCATATATATTAAATTCAGCAAAGTATATGGAAGTTCTGACAGTTTTCATCTTTTTCCATATTATGCTTGCAAATAGTGTATCCATTATAAAATCTTTAAGGACTGCTCTGAATTTTTTTTTAAATATGCCTTTTATATTTACAGAGATAGCATTTTTTCCATTTCCTTTGTTAGCCATATGACTTTTTTCTAAAGCACACAAAGATATCTGTTCGATTTCTGGGTTCAGAAAAAAGTTTATTATTCAACTAAATACTTTCATTTAACAAATACACATTGATCACCAGTTATGTGCCAGGAATGGCCCTAGGTGTCTAGTTACAGTGTGGACCTTTGAATGTGTTCTCATGTAAAAGAAAAGAAAGGTTGTAAAAACACCTGTAAGGGTTAGTGTTAGGAAGTATTCTCAGTTATTTAAAATATTTGAAAAGTGGGTTCAGACCGGATTCTCATTTGTTCTAAGGGTTGAAGATAATTTTCATTGGGCATTAAAATGCAATTTTTCTAAAATTATGTTAATTATTTTTTAATTTGGGAATTACTTAATGAAAATATAGCATCTGTTTTAAGTATGACATCTGCAAACGCCTCTCTTAAAAACGAAGGCTTAAACCTTCTATTCGGTAAGAATTTACTCATATGTCATTACTTTGCCAGCTATGTGATATTGTATATTTCTTTGAATTTAAGTGGTAATTCATTTTCATTTACGTGATTATTAGAAGGCATGGAGTGTAAAGTGCTTTCTGACATACATGTTTTTTCCTTACAAAGCGCAGTCTTGAGTTTAGCCAGTCACCAGTTAGTTACAGAGCACAACCTACCAGAGGGTGTGAGAGGTGCTAGGTGAGATGGTTAGGAGCCAGAGTTTACCCTCAGAGAGCCTGCTTCCAATGTTTAAAGTAAGAACAAAGATGACCATGATGCAATTAAGAATATCTTAAGTGACTTGGGGGAGACTCATGAAAAGTACTGACTGATTTTGGAGGAAAGAAGAGGTAAAACATTTGTTTTCTTTTTCTTTTTTTGATGTATAATTGACATACAACATTATATTAGTTTCAGCTGTACAAGATAATGATTCAATATTTTATATATATTACAAAATGATCACCACAATAAGTCTAGTTAATGAATATCACCATACACAGTTACAGAATTTTTTTTCTTGTGATGAGAACTTTTAAGACCCATTTTCTTAGCAACCTTCACATATCCAATAGAGTATTATTAACTGTGGTCGCCATGCTGTACTTTACATTTCAATGACCTATTTATCTTATAAATAGAAGTTTGTACCTTTTGATTCCCTTCACCCAATTTGCCCACCCCTTACCCCCTTGCCCCTGGCAGCCATCAAGCTGTTCTCTGTATCTATGAGCTTAATTTTACTTGTTTGTTTGATTTGTTTTTAGATTCCACATATAAGTGAGATCATACAGTATTTGCCTTTTTCTATCTAACTTATTTCACATAGCATAATGCCCTCAAGCCAATCCATGTTGTTGCAAATGGCAAGATTTCCTTGTTTTTCATGGTTGAATAATAGTCCATTTATATATATATATATATCACAAGTTTATAGTATCACACGTTTTTCATCTATTCATCTGTCAGTGGACACTTCTGTTGTTTTATAAAACATTTTTTTCAGTTTGGTTTTCTGTAACAACTTCGGCTATAATTATTTACCCTTCTAAAATTTTTAAATTGAAACAATAAGATAAAGGTAATGTGTAAGAATATATTTACAGGAAAGCAAACATTATGCACACGCTCTCCTCCATCGTCCTGTGTCGTTGGTATTCTAGTATCTTCCAAACTTGTGGTTTTGTTCTTTTTATCTGACCTCTAAGCTTTTGACCTTACAGTGCGATGGGCAGTATATTCCTCTCCCCAGCCTGCAAGGGATAGCAGTGTTGAACATTCCCAGCTACGCCGGAGGCACTAACTTTTGGGGTGGAACTAAAGAAGATGATGTAAGTATTTCCTTGCTCTTCCTAGAAGCTGCCCACATGCCTTGACTGATGGTCCCTTCCTCCATCTTCAAAGCCAACAGAGGTGGTTGAGTCCTTGTCACGTTGCTTTGCTCTGATCTCTTCTTCTGCCTCTCTCTTCCACTTCTGGGCCTACCCAGATCATCCAGCATAATCGCCCCATCTCAAGGTCCCTAATTTAATCACATCTGCAAAGTCTCTTTTGCCATGTAAGGTAACATTCACAGGTTCCAGGAATTAGGACATGGACATTTGGGACGGCAGGGAGGAGAATATTATTCTGCCTACCAAAATACCTTTTTATACCTTTAATTTTCCAGATTTCTCTTATTATTATTATTTTTTTAATTTTAGAAATGTCAAAGGGCTCATTTGGCCACTGAGCTTTAGGGCTATTTTTGTTTTTATACTTTCCTGCATTAAAAAAGAAAAAAACACAACCTAAGAAATGCATTTGTTCTAGGGACTTCCCTGGTGACGCAGTGGTTAACAATCCGCCTGCTAATGCAGGGGACACGGGTTCGAGCCCTGGTCTGGGACGATCCCACATGCCGTGGAGCAACTAAGCCCATGCACTCTAGGGCCTGCGTGCTGCAACTACTGAGCCTGCATGCTGCAACTACTGAGCCTGCATGCCTAGAGCCCGTGCTTTGCAACAAGAGAAGACACCGCAATGAGAAGCCTGCGCACCAAAAAAAAAAAAAAAAAAGAAAAGAAAGAAATGCGTTTGTCCTAAAGATAATGGGAGAAGGCACAATTATGAAAGTATATATAACAATAAAAATGAGAAGTTTACCATGATCTTTGAAGAGTCACATATGCAGAATGATAAGCCCTTTGATTTGAAGCTTGTGATGTTAGTGGTTCCCACTGAACAAATTTCTCAGGGCTCTTAAATGTGCAGGCAGGGATTAAAGTATAAAATACATTGGAAAGTATTTTTAATTTTCATAATGTGAATATATTCCAATCCTATTGGAGTATAAAAATTTAAATTAGCAACCAATTATTTGTCAGCCCATCATCACTCTTAAATATTTTAAGGACAAGAAATCAGTGAGATTAAGATAAATAAAGATAGGCAGACAGGATTCTGAGAGCTTCACATTCATAACTTAATACCCTCAACTTTAATCTACATTTTATCAGTGAAGAAACTGACACAAAGTTCACACAGTTCATAAGTAGAAGAGACAGGTTTTAAAACCGGGCAGTCTGAAAACGAAAAGTTCCCAAATTTGTGTCCTGATATTTTCAGTAAAAATTTTAATTATGATACTACTTTATACTGAATATTTTTTCAGAGGCATAATTATTTATGTTATAGTAAAAGAGGACGTAAAAGGAACAAAGTAATACAGCTGAAATTGAAAATTTTTAGGTTAAGTTGATTTTGTGAAAATGCATTTAACATCAAAGCAAAGTAAGCCCACGTGTTTTCATCCTTTGAGATTTCTTTTCCTGTTCTCAAATGCGTTGAAAAGTTGTTGTAGATATAAAGCACATACGCACATTGCTTGTAACACCTTGAAAGATTTCCCTTAGAACATGTCAAGTGAACTGGATCATAATTTTCATGTTCATTAGCTTTAACTTTATGAAATCTGCATCACCTTTTGCAATTTTAAAGTTTCCTAAAATTGCATGCATCATCGTATCTAGATATCTGAGTTAGTATGAACAGGTATTTAATACATCTTATATCAAGATGAATTATTTGGAAATACATTAGTTCATTGGTCCTACGAGTGCTTTAAAGGGGCATGGAGTATTTTATCTGTGTGGGTTTTGAAACATTTTTATTGTGTTTGCTTATCTTAAGCTATGTTCAGTGATTTTTTTTTGTCCTTGGATTATCATTTCATAATAATATTTACTTACCTTTCTGCTAATGGTTTTTATACGTTTTTTAAAATACGTCTGTTGCAGAGTTTACATTGCTTGAAGTACCTCTTCACCTAAACCTTAACTTTATCAATGGAAGTGTAATGTCGGTTTTTCTTTCAGATATTTGCTGCACCATCATTTGATGACAAGATCCTGGAAGTCGTTGCAATATTCGATAGCGTGCAAATGGCAGTTTCAAGGGTCATTAAACTGCAGCACCATCGAATAGCCCAGGTTGGTTTCTCTACTCAAATCTGACTTCACTATTTGGGCCACTGAGAAAGCTATTCCAAATGACTCCTACACTGTATATTCATCTGTAAAATAATGGACCTCCTTGTCATGTCAGTTGTTACCGTGTCATCCTAAGTGGAAAAGCATAACATTACATTCCACAGAAGGGGTTAAAAGTCAAGTGTGAATGCAAGACTGAGTGTCAGCTTCTCAGGATGATTGGTACTCTAAAATAACTTGTTTTATTTCAGTGCCGTACAGTAAAAATCACTATATTTGGTGATGAGGGAGTCCCAGTGCAGGTGGATGGCGAAGCATGGGTTCAGCCTCCAGGGATCATCAAAATTGTGCACAAAAACAGAGCTCAGATGCTCACAAGGGACAGGGTATGTAACAAAAAAACATTCTTCTAAGTTTTCCTTTAAAAAAAAAATCTTAAATTGTTATGAAAAATAGAAACCAAGGGAGAAGATTTAAATTGTCTTTTAAGTCTGATAGTTAGATTGTGCTTTAAAATATGAACAAATATTTATTTAGTTCTTAAAATAATTAGCTTATTTTTTGAGGTTTAGAGAAAAATTGAGCCCAAACTACAGAGAATTCTGATTCCATTCCCAAATACCTCCTCACCTCCCTATTCCCCTATTATATTCCCCTAGTATGTTCCCCTTAACATCTTGCTTTAGTGTGGTACATTTATTACAGCTGATGAGCCACTATTGATACATTATTATTGACTAAAATAGTACTTTACATTACTCTTTGTGTTCTACATTCTATAGGTTTTGACAAATGTACGATCACTTGTCCTCCATCTAACCATCCTCTCTTATCCCAACCCTGGCAACCCCATCTTTTTACTGTCTTTATAGTTTTGCCTTTTCCAAAATCTGTATTTTTTTTTTAAGTATATTTTATTTTTGGCTGCGTTGGGTCTTCGTTGCTGCGCGCGGGCTTTCTCTAGTTGCGGCGAGCGGGGCCTGCTCTTCGTTGTGGTGTGCAGGCTTCTCATTGCGGTGCCTTCTCTTGTTGCAGAGCACGGGCTCTAGGCGCTCTAGGCACACAGGCTTCAGTAGTTGCAGCGGGTGGGCTCAGTAGTTGCAGCACGTGGGCTTAGTTGCTCCACGGCATGTGGGATCTTCCTGGACCAGGGATCAAACCCCTGTCCCCTGCATTGGCAGGTGGATTTTTAACCACTGCACCACCAGGGAAGTCCCCAGAATATGTATTCTTAATTAAGGTCACACCCATAACAAATAAGGCTGCAATATCCAGCTGTCTGTTGCACATATAATAGTAAATATTGAAGCATAAATTGAAGCTGTCTTTTTTAAAACTTTTCAGTCATATAATCATCATCATCAATTACATTACTTTTTATCCGTTGTAATCCACTAGAAAACTTTAAAATATCTTTTTTGTACTTATGATGTATTTAATGAGGTGTTCGATTAGGGAAAGCAATAGTAATTTCAAAGTCATTCATGTACTATCTAAATACACATTTATTTGGGCCTCGGAGCTCTAAACTAACAATTCATTGCAATATTGATGTTAAATAGGCCTTTGAAAGCACTCTGAAATCTTGGGAAGATAAGCAGAAGTGTGATTCTGGTAAACCAGTTCTTCGAACCCATTTGTACATCCAGCATGCTGTTGACCTGGCGACAGAAGAGGTGTCTCAGATGCAGCTGTGCTCACAGGCCGCAGAGGAGCTCATCACCAGGTACCAAAGTCCTGTGAACCTTGGTGGCTGTGAGAATGCTGGTCTTGGCCAATTTTGGTTTTTGTATTTTTTAAAAAAATAAATTTATTTATTTTGTTTATTTATTTTTGGCTGCGTTGGGTCTTCGTTGCCACGCACAGGCTTTCTCTAGTTGCGGTGAGCGGGGGCTACTCTTCATTGCGGTGCGCGGGCTTCTCATTGTGGTGGCTTCTCTTGTTGCAGAGCACGGGCTGTAGGTGCACGGGCTTCAGTAGTCATGGCACGCAGGCTCAGTAGTTGTGGCACACGGGCTTAGTTGCTCTGAGGCATGTGGGATCTTCCCGGACCAGGGCTCAAACCCGTGTCCCCTGCATTGGCAGGTGGATTCTTAACCACTGCACCCCCAGGGAAGCCTGGTTTTTGTAGTTTTAATACATCATTGCAGTTGTTTGGGATATCTAAAAGGGATGCCTTTACCCTCCTTCTTCATTTGCTGCCTCATTTATGCCTTAGTAATCACTGGTTTTTTCAGCAGCTCCCCTCCAACACACACGTGCACAGACCTGTGTTCTCCACAGGCCAAATCTCTGACTTCCTGAAACATGATGGAGAACTTGCCTAATGAACCCTGTCGTTTTATATATATATATATATATATATATATATATATAATTTACATATATTATATATAACCCTTCCATTATTATTTCGCCAGTTTACACATAATCTTTACACTATACTACTCACTTATATGGTGCCTCATAATTATTAAGTGTTTATGGGAGGTAGAAGGAAATGCAGATATTAACCATGCAAAAAAAACCAAAATAAGTCAGGGAGTGGACATGAGAAGAGTCCAAGAATCAGTTTCCGGCAGATGTATCACAGAGTTTGGGAGACCACAGAAATTAATTTTAGGAGACAGAAAGAGAAGATAAAAATAGTAAGTTCTGTGAATGCAAAACGGATAAAAATCACTATGACCAGGGGCAGACTTCAGGGGGGAGGAGGGACTGTGGGCAAGTTTCTTATCTCCTCCTCACCTAAATCTTATCAACCAAATGGGGATACAAGCTGCCTGACCAGGTCGCTGTGAAGGTTAAGTGAGACCCACCATGAGAAGTGCTTATTAGCCCAGCATGTCTGGTGTATTCAGTGTTCTGAGCATGGACACTCTTATATTTTTCCCACACCTTCACCTGGTCACTGATCAAAATGTTGAAATAGAAAAGAAGGAAAGGGGCTTCCCTGGTGGTGCAGTGGTTAAGAACCCGCCTGCCGATGGAGGGGATCACAGGTTTGAGCTCTGGTCCAGGAAGATCCCCCATGCCACGGAGCAACTAAGTCCATGAGCCACAACTACTGAGCCCGTGTGCCACAACTACCGAGCCCACGTGCCACACCTACTGAAGCCGTCGCGCCTAGAGCCCATGCTCTGCAACAAGAGAAGCCACCACAATGAGAAGCCCACGCACCACAACGAAGAGTAGCCCCTGCTCGCCACAACTAGAGAAAGTCCACACGCAGCAATGAAGGCCCAATGCAGCCAATTATTAATTAATTAATTTATTTATTTAAGAAAGAAAAAAAAAGTGAAGGTTGACCAGATTTGCCTTTGGTCTACCTAGTTTGATTCCTCATCTGTCTTTATAAATTTTGCAAATGATGAAAATCAGGCCCACTCATTAATTTTCACAATGTATTCATTCAATATTCAACAAATAATTTTGAGCCTCTTCTGTGTGCCAACCATCATATTAGGCACTGGGATGCCACGATGACTGCAGTCCCTCTTCGTAATTTGCTGGCAGAGTAGTAGGAGGGAGACGTGTGACCAAAGATCTGTCACAGGTCGCACAGTGGGCACTGTGGATGCACAGAGGAGGCCAGAGGCAGTGAGGGAGGCCTGCCTGGAGGAAGTGACTTCTCAGCCTGGTCTTGAAAGAAGAAAAAGAGAAGGAGTAATCTAAGAATGGGAGCCAGCCTGGGTAATAAAACCCAGAGGAGTGTGAGTGCATGGTACTTTTAGGAAATCTCAAGGTGTTTGGAGGAACTGAAATGTTAATGTGGTATATTTGAGAGTGTGGAAAATGTGGACAGAGAGGTGAGCGGCGGTGGGGGGCGGCAGATCTTTATCAGGATGTTTCTGGAAGCAATGTGAAACACTGTCCGCAGAACAGCCAAGCTGGGGCAAGGGTGAACGCTGTCAGAATGGTCCTGTTAGGAAACGATGGACTGAGGCAGTAGAGATGGGAAGGAGAAGAAAGGTTTAAGATAGGTTAGGGTCTAAAGTTGGTACACAGTCATGTTCAGGATGATCCTACGGTTTCTAGTGAATGGCTGGTTAGACTAAGGTGCCTTTGATGAAGCCATAGTATTCAGGAAGAGGAACAGATTTTGAGAGGGAAAATGACGGGTTCCATATTGGATTTAACAGAATTTCAGTTACATTAGAAATGCCTAGGAGGAGATTCAGTTAGCAGTTGAAAATGTTAATTTGAAGTTGATTTACAACTTTCTTTTCCCTTGAAAATTAGAATAACATTTATCCATCTCTGTTCTTCATATTAATAACCTCTTCTTCATGATTTCTCAAGGTTATTGCTAAGGATGCTTAGGTGACATTTGCAAGTTTCTTTGTGCCTTGGATATCAATGTATGATCCTTAAGAATTAAACTCTTTTTTTTTTTTTTTTTTTCGGTACGTGGGCCTCTCACTGCCGCGGCCTCTCCCGTTGCGGAGCACAGGCTCCGGATGCGCAGGCTCAGCGGCCATGGCTCACGGGCCCAGCCACTCCGCGGCATGCGTGGTCTTCCCGGACTGGGGCACGAACCCGCGTCCCCTGCATCGGCAGGCGGACTCCCAACCACTGCGCCACCAGGGAAGCCCAAGAATTAAACTCCTGATTCAGCCATGTGGGGCTTCTGTCTCTTCTTTTGTTCTTCCCTTTCCAGATTGAAGATCATTTTCCATGAAGATGTTAGAAGCAAAAGGATTAGGATAGTCTTACCTTCTTGTCACCTGCAAAGCTTACATCATTTTCTAGCAATCAGTAGAACTTCTCCTCCTTTTTATTTTTTTGGCTGCCTCAGGTCTTAGTTGCAGCAAAAGGGGTCTTCATTGTGGCGCTTAGGCTTCTCTCTAGTTGTGGCATGCAGGTTTTTTTTTTCTCTCTCTAGTTGTGGCGCATGGGCTCTGTCGTTTGCAGCACATGGGCTCTCTCGTTGAGGCTCCTGAGCTCAGCAGTTGTGGCACGCGGGCTTAGTTGCCCCATGGCATGTGGGATCTTAGTTCTCCAACCAGAGATCGAACCCTCATCGCCTGCACTGGGAGGCGGATTCTTTACCATTGGACCACCTGGAAGTCCCTCTCTTCCTTTTTCTTCTTGGCCTCATTGCCTCCAGAATCGTGTCATTTTAGGACTGTTCTTGAAGGTTTATATTCGAAAGGACAGTGGCACTACAGGCTTTGGCGTTGGATAGACGTAGATTCAAATCCTGGCTCTATCACTGTATATGATTTAGTATGTGATTTAGTATCACATACTAAATCTTTCTGAGCCTCAATGTCTTCATCTATAAAGTGGACAAAGGTAACCATAGCTACCTTTTATGTTGTTAATATTAAATTAGATAATGAATATAAAGCACTTAGCATATAGAAGATAAATGTGCCAATGTTTTTCCCCTAATCTGTTGTATTTGTGCCTGGTTGAAGTTTCAGTGAATAAAAGATGTGTCTACGTTCTACATTTGGGACCCCTCTCAACTTTCCAGTGATACAGCAAAATGAAATGTTATTATGCCCTGTTCTTCCAAATAACACCTCAATATGCTTATCTCTGATTCTAGGTCTAACCTTTTTTATATAAAAGATTTGGGGGGGGCTTCCCTGGTGGCGCAGTGGTTGAGAGTCCGCCTGCCGATCAGGGGACACGGGTTCGTGCCCCGGTCCGGGAGGATCCCACATGCCGCGGAGCGGCTGGGCCCGTGAGCCATGGCCTCTGAGCCTGCGTGTCCAGAGCCTGTGCCCCTCAGTGGGAGAGGCCACAACAGTGAGAGGCCTGCATACCGAAGAAAAAAAAAAAAAAAAAAGATTTGGGGTTAGTATTTTTTGTTGCAATAGGGTTTGAATTTTGTAAATATACCCCATGCCATTCATAATCGAGCAGGTATTGGACAAATAAATTTCCTTTCATGACCTTTTTTTTTTTTAACTTGTTTTATTCTACTACTTCAGAAAACTCAGCAGTGCTCAGAGAAGTTGTCTGTTCATTTGCCTCGTTTTTGCTTTCAGGATTTGTGAAGCAGCCACCATCCACTGTCTTTTGGAGCAAGAACTGGCGCACGCAGTGAATGCATGCTCCCACGCACTGAACAAAGCCAACCCACGCTTCCCAGAGGTGAGGAGCCAATGGTAAATGCCCATTGCACAGATTTTTTGGTTTTACACATATAGTTTGATGTGCCACTACAAAATGTGCCACATCCTTTGAAAGAACATGATATTAGTCAATATGCGTCACAGCCAGAAGCTTATCATTCACTTGCGGCCAGGTTTTTCTTTCTTTTCCTTTTCTGCTGTGTTTCCATTCCTGCTCTTCAATTTGCTTCCTTTTTTTCTATTTCACTGTCAATCACTTGTCACCTTCCCATCTTCCTTGTGCTCCTTCTGTTTTTAAGTGCTACCATTCCTCTTTTTTACCTTCTCCCCTGCACCTTCATACAGGGCAAACCTAGATATCAGGCATTTGACTAGAGCTGTTCATTCATTTTTGAAGTTGTCCACTGAAATTATTCTCCATTTTGTTTTACTAAATCAGTAAATTTAGTTAATTTCCTAATGTAGAAGTTGATCATAGAGTGGCTAGAATAGAAATGTGATGAAATGTGATGTATGGCATAGAGAAAACTGGTAACATTATTTTTACCCTTTCAATTATTCAATTGATTTACCTAAGTTATTATACAAATAAGTGTTAGTCCTCAAGATTATTAAAATCTAAAAATCAATCTGGTTGGAACTATGGAGAGTGAAACTCAATGGATAGAATTAATTATGATCAGATAATGTCCCTTTTAAGACATAATTTTCTTTGACTTAATTCTTGTGGGAATATGTGTCTGTTGTCGCCAGCATATACATGTTTGTGTGTAGGAGGTGTGGTCCTGAGTGTATTCACTACAGTCAGTGCATTCTTGTGGCTCTGTGCTCACAGAATTAGAAGAGGTAATCATGCTAACAAATGTGAGTGTGAAATTTTGCAATTACAATAGAATTTTGGTAGACTTTTTACAAATATTTGCGATATGAATTTAAATCGGAAGAGTAAAATGTAAAGTACTCGCTGATGATTGAATCCCAATTTAATACAGAACTACTTGTCTTTGATGTTTGTTTGTTTGTTTTTTCCTAGAGTCTTACGAGAGACACTGCCACTGAAATAGCCATCAATGTGAAGGCCCTATATAATGAAACAGAGTCTTTACTAGTTGGCAGGGTTCCTTTGGTAAGGAAAAGAAATGATGGATAACATCAGAATGATGATAAATGTATGGTTCTTGACTTCATTAGGGAGCATGCATTCATCAGATTCTAATGCACAAGCAGCCTCTGGCCTCCATCCCCAGAGCTTCCTTTTTACCTAGCTTTTGCCTTCAAGAAAATTTATGGCTACACCTGGGAGTTACACTTTAGGCTAACAGGAGTAGAGATTTCCCCTCATCGTGGTTTTTTTTTTTGTTTTTTTTAATAGATCCTTATTGGAGTATAATTGCTTCACAATACTGTGTTAGTTTCTGTTGTACACCAAAGTGAATCAGCCATGTGCATACATATGTTCCCCCCAGTCAGCTTTGAGAATCTTGAGCTTTACAGAGAGTGGTAGACATTCCCTAGGGTCTCATTAACCCATTAATGCAGAAAAGTAGAGGAAGTCATGAGTTGGGTTCCCGGAATTAACATTTGAAATATGATTGTTATTTTCTAGACTTGCTTAGATGATGCTTTCTAGATTTGGTGTTTCAAGAACTAAATTTCAAGAACTAGACCTATTCGTAGGTTAACTCAAGAATGGTGTTGGAAATCAAGTTGCAGCCAAGTCTGAATCAGACCACAGTCCATGGACCTCAGGCCTAAGTGCTAGGAATCCATAGATTTTCTGTCTGGTTTGCCCACAGTCCTTTACTAACCAGCCTTTCTTCCCTCACCCTTGAAATGTTCTAGCACGTTGTGTCTTTTCGCCACCTAGTGTTCTATTGTAGGCTATTCACACATGCTGTTGTAACTGTAGAAGGCCTGATACATTAGCTATTGTTTTCTTCCTTGTAACAATTTTGATTAATTGGTAGGTGATGATCTTAAAACATTTCTCTTTACTGTAATTTTATATCTTTCTTGGGAAAATTTATACATCTAAATAAAAGTGAGAATAAAAGTCATAGTATCTGGCACAGTGGAAGAATGGGAGGTGTGTTCCATAGCCTAGCCAACTGTAAGTGATTGGTTGGAATATCTTCTTGACTGGAGTCCAGAGTAAAATGTATCACCCTTGGAGTATCCTTTGCTCTGAGAAGAGAAGCTTAAAGGCTGCATGAAGTCCATTGGTTTTACCCACCTCCGAGGGAGACTCAAGTGCAACTTCCTTGGGGCCAGTGGTGGCTGCCTCTGCTATGGTCATGAAGAGAAAGTTTTAGGAAGAAACATTGAATATCTCTTCTGATAAAACCAATGGGAAAATCTTCTTGGCTATTCTTGGCACTTCTATTATTAACCTGAATTCTTCTTGCTGCTCTTCTAAAATTAGTCCTATAGGAAAGCCAGTGAGCTGTGACCTTGGTCCTAGTTATTGGATGAAGGACATGTCTTTTTTTGTGTTATTTGAAATATATTTAAGATCATTTCTGATTGACGAGAACTAAAAGCATAACTTATTCTGTATTTTAGCTCTCTACACTGAAAGTACCCATTAAATGTTACTTGGTTAATATTAATCAATTATATTATGTTAATATATAAGGATTCCCCTCCGCTTTTAATTCTTCTGTCATTGTCAAATATGGATGTTTGGTTTGAAAAGTATACCAGTGAATTTTTTAAAATATTTGGCAATATTGATATCAAAATAGTCAGTCATGTTTGAGAGCAACTAAGTTATATTCTTCATTTTGCTTGTAGAATGAATATGCAATAACCATTTTATCAATTTTGTAAGACATATATTCTTAGACTTAAAGGAAAGTGGTAAATTTTATTTGACCTGGTGGAGAATCTCCATAATTTTATTCACTTCTAGAAATGCTAGATCCCTTGAATAACAGAGGGGAAAAATAATGTCCCTAATAAATAACAGTAATATTCTCTCTGAACTTTCAGCTTAAAATTCTGTGAACCTATATGTAGGTACTCTACAATTTTAAAGTATTTTATACAAGTATTGATTCGCTGGAAGAGATCTTAGAAAGTGTGTAGTCACTTTCTACTATTTATTGAGAAGGAAACTAAGACCCCTGAAATCAATTCATCTTCCCTTGGTTGCATAGTTAGTAAAAAGGCCAGGACTAGAATTCAGTCACCTCCCTTTCAATTCTGCACCTAACAGTGTTTGTTTCACCTTTATTCATTTACTGAATTTGTAAGTGACTTTTAATAACTGCTTCAAATGGGTGGATAATAGGTGACCAGTTAAATTCTCTTTAAAGTTTGCTAGCCCTCTTCCAGGTTACAAGCCATTTAGCTTTTTGCTTTGCCCTGATTTGTACAACAACTTTTTGTCACAAATTTTTCTGAGATCCATGGGTCTTTTTGTAACCTGTTATTTTAATTATCCAGAGGATTTTTGTGCCAGGTAGTTCTTATTATATGACATATTTTTGACCAATTTAAAATATTATTATTTGTTCACACAGTGACCTATGTAAATCAGAATGATTTTTGCCACAAAGAAGTAGAATAATGAGATTACTCCCTAGTGCAAGCCAGCAGAATGGGCGGATGGATGCATGGATAGGAAGGGGGAGGAGGGTTGGATTTACATAGAAAAAACATCACCATAAGTAATACTTTTCTCTGTGAAATTATTGAAGTCACACTAGCTACTTATATCATCTTAGGGAAGTAAGGAATAAATCTATTCAGATTTGTTTACATGAACTCAGTATAAAATAATGTGTTCTTTTTTCCATATTCTTTTTTATTAAAACCAACAACAATCTAGCCTCATCTGATATGAGATGAGGATGTTCATTGTCAGTGAAATAATTTATTCTATTTGAGGTTGGTCACTGAGGCTTGTTTTATTTTGTTTTTAATCTGCTGGTCAATAGCAGTTGGAATCTCCACATGAAGAGCGGGTATCCAATGCCTTGCATTCCGTGGAGGTGGAGCTACAGAAATTAACAGAGATCCCTTGGCTTTATTATATCTTACACCCAAATGAGGATGAGGTATGTAAAATTTGTCCTGTTTCTTTCTTTTTTTTTTTTTTTTTTTTTTTTTAACATCTTTATTGTAGTATAATTGTTTTACAATAGTGTGTTAGTTTTCCCTCTACAACAAACTAAATCAGTTATACATACACACATGCTCCCACATCTCCTCCCTCTTGCATCACCCTCTCTCCCACCCTCCCTATCCCACCCCCCCAGGCGGTCACACAGCACAGAGGTGATCTCCCTGTGCTATGCAGCAGCTTCCCACCAGCTATCTAATTTACAATTGATAGTGTATATATGTCCCTGCCACTCCCCCACTTCATCACAGCCCACCCCTCCCCCTCCCCATATCCTCAAGTCCATGCTCGAGTAAGTCTGTGTTTTATTCCCGTCCTACCACTAACCTCTTCATGACATTTTTTTCCCTTAGAGTCCATATATATGTGTTAGCATACGGTATTTGTTTTTCTCCTTCTGACTTACTTCACTCTGTATGACAGACTCCAGGTCCATCCACCTCATTATAAATAACTCAGTTTCATTTCTTTTTATGGCTGAGTAATATTCCATTGTATATATGTGCCACATCTTCTTTATCCATTCATCTGTTGATGGACACTTAGGTTGCTTCCATGTCCTAGCTATTGTAAATAGAGCTGCAATGAACATTTTGGTACATGAGTCTTTCTGAATTATAGTTTTCTCAGGGTATATTCCCAGTAGTGGGATTGCAGGGTCATATGGTAGTTCTATTTGTAGTTTTTTAAGGAACCTCCATACTGTTCTCCATAGCGGCTGTATCAATTTACATTCCCACCAGCAGTGCAAGAGGGTTCCCTTTTCTCCACACCCTCTCCAGCATTTATTGTTTCTAGAGTTTTTGATGATGGCCAATCTGACCGGTGTGAGATGATATCTCATTGTAGTTTTGATTTGCATTTCTCTAATGATTAATGAGGTTGAGCATTCTTTCATGTGTTTGTTAGCAATCTGTATATCTTCTTTGGAGAAATGTCTATTTAGTTCTTCTGCCCATTTTTGGATTGGGTTGTTTGTTTTTTTGTTATTGAGCTGCATGAGTTGCTTATAAATTTTGGAAATTAATCCTTTGTCAGTTGCTTCATTTGCAAATATTTTCTCCCATTCTGAGGGTTGTCTTTTGGTCTTGTTTATGGTATCCTTTGCTGTGCAAAAGCTTTTAAGTTTCATTAGGTCCCATTTGTTTATTTGTGTTTTTATTTCCATTTCTCTAGGAGATGGGTCAAAAAGGATCTTGCTGTGATTTATGTCGTATAGTGTTCTGCCTATGTTTTCCTCTAAGAGTTTGATAGTGTCTGGCCTTACATTTAGGTCTTTAACCCATTTTGAGTTTATTTTTGTGTGTGGTGTTAGGGAGTGTTCTAATTTCATACTTTTACATGTAGCTGTCCAGTTTTCCCAGCACCACTTATTGAAGAGGCTGTCTTTTCTCCACTGTATATCCTTCCCTCCTTTATCAAAGATAAGGTGACCATATGTGTGTGGGTTTATCTCTGGGCTCTCTATCCTGTTCCATTGATCTATATTTCTGTTTTTGTGCCAGTACCATATTGTCTTGATTACTGTAGCCTTGTAGTAGAGTCTGAAGTCAGGGAGCCTAATTCCTCCAGCTCCATTTCTCGTTCTCAAGATTGCTTTGGCTATTCGGGGTCTTTTGTGTTTCCATACAAATTGTGAAATTTTTTGTTCTAGTTCTGTAAAAAATGCCAGTGGTAATTTGATAGGGATTGCATTGAATCGGTAGATTGCTTTGGGTAGTATAGTCATTTTCACAATGTTGATTCTTCCAATCCAAGAACATGGTATATTTCTCCACCTATTTGTATCATCTTTAATTTCTTTCATCAGTGTCTTATAGTTTTCTGCATACAAGTCTTTTGTCTCCTTAGGTAGGTTTATTCCTAGATATTTTATTCTTTTTGTTGCAATGGTAAATGGGAGCGTTTTCTTAATTTCACTCTCAGATTTTTCATCATTAGTGTATAAGAATGCCAGAGATTTCTGTGCATTAATTTTGTATCCTGCAACTTTACTAAATTCATTGATTAGCTCTAGTAGTTTTCTGGTAGCATCCTTAGGATTCTCTATGTATAGTATCATGTCATCTGCAAACAGTGACAGCTTTACTTCTTCTTTTCCTATTTGGATTCCTTTTATTTCTTTTTCTTCTCTGATTGCTGTGGCTAGAACTTCCAAAACTATGTTGAATAAGAGTGGTGAGAGTGGGCAACCTTGTCTTGTTCCTGATCTTAGTGGAAATGGTTTCAGTTTTTCACCATTGAGAACGATGCTAGCTGTGGGTTTGTCATATATGGCCTTTATTATGTTGAGGAAAGTTCCCTCTATGCCCACTTTCTGCAAGGTTTTTATCATAAATGAGTGTTGAATTTTGTCAAAAGCTTTCTCTGCATCTATTGAGATGATCATATGGTTTTTCTCCTTCAGTTTGTTGATATGGTGTATCACATTGATTGATTTGCGTATATTGAAGAATCCTTGCATTCCTGGGATAAACCCCACTTGATCATGGTGTATGATCCTTTTAATGTGCTGTTGGATTCTGTTTGCTAATATTTTGTTGAGGATTTTTGCATCTATGTTCATCAGTGATATTGGCCTGTAGTTTTCTTTCTTTGTGACGTCTTTGTCTGGTTTTGGTATCAGGGTGATGTTGGCCTCATAGAATGAGTTTGGGAGTGTTCCTCCCTCTGCTATCTGTTGGAAGAGTTTGAGAAGGATAGGTGTTAGCTCTTCTCTAAATGTTTGATAGAATTCGCCTGTGAAGCCATCTGGTCCTGGACTTTTGTTTGCTGGAAGATTTTTAATCACAGTTTCAATTTCAGTGCTTGTGATTGGTCTGTTCATATTTTCTATTTCTTCCTGGTTCAGTCTCGGCAGGTTGTGCATTTCTAAGAATTTGTCCATTTCTTCCAGGTTGTCCATTTTATTGGCATACAGTTGCTTGTAGTAATCTCTAATAATCTTTTGTATTTCTGCAGTGTCAGTTGTTATATCTCCTTTTTCATTTCTAATTCTATTGATTTGAGTCTTCTCCCTTTTATTCTTGATGAGTCTGGCTAACGGTTTATCAATTTTATTTATCTTCTCAAAGAACCAGCTTTTAGTTTTATTGATCTTTGCTATTGTTTCCTTCACTTCTTTTTCATTTATTTCTGATCTGATCTTTATGATTTCTTTCCTTCTGCTAAATTTGGGGGTTTTTTGTTCTTCTTTCTCTAATTGCTTTAAGTGCAAAGTTAGGTTGTTTATTCGAGATGTTTCCTGTTTCTTAAGGTATGATTGTATTGCTATAAACTTGCCTCTTAGAACTGCTTTTGCTGTATCCCATAGGTTTGGGGTCGTTGTGTCTCCATTGTCATTTGTTTCTAAGTATTTTTTGATTTCCTCTTTGATTTCTTCAGTGATCACTTCGTTATTAAGTAGTGTATTGTTTAGCCTCCATGTGTTTGTATTCTTTACAGATCTTTTCCTATAATTGATATTTAGTCTCATAGCGTTGTGGTCGGAAAAGATACTTGATACGATTTCAATTTTCTTAAATTTGCCAAGGCTAGATTTGTGACCCAATATATGATCAATCCTGGAGAATGTTCCATGAGCACTTGAGAAAAATGTGTATTCTGTTGTTTTTGGATGGAATGTCCTATAAATATCAATTAAGTCCATCTTGTGTAATGTATCATTTAAAGCTTGTGTTTCCTTATTTATTTTCATTTTGGATGATCTGTCCATTGGTGAAAGTGGGGTGTTAAAGTCCCCCATTATAATTGTGTTGCTGTCGATTTCCCCTTTTAAGGCTGTTAGTATTTGCCTTATGTATTGAGGTGCTCCTATGTTGGGTGCATAAATATTTACAATTGTTATATCTTCTTCATGGATCGATCCCTTGATCATTATGTAGTGTCCTTCTTTGTCTCTTGTAATAGTCTTTATTTTAAAGTCTATTTTGTCTGATATGAGAATTGCTACTCCAGCTTTCTTCTGATTTCCATTTGCATGGAATATCTTTTTCCATCCCCTTACTTTCAGTCTGTATGTGTCCCTAGGTCTGAAGTGGGTCTCTTGTAGACAGCATATATATGGGTCTTGTTTTTGTATCCATTCAGCCAGTCTGTGTCTTTTGGTGGGAGCATTTAATCCATTTACATTTAAGGTAATTATCGATATGTATGTTCCTATTACCATTTACTTGTTTCGGGTTGTTCTTGTAGGTCTTTTCCTTCTCTTGTGTTTCTTGCCTAGAGAAGTTCCTTTAGGATTTGTTGTAGAGCTGGTTTGGTGGTGCTGAACTCTCTCAGTTTTTGCTTGTCTGTAAAGGTTTTAATTTCTCCATCAAATCTGAATGAGATCCTTGCTGGGTAGAGTAATCTTGGTTGTAGGTTTTTTTCCTTCATCACTTTAAATATGTCCTGCCACTCCCTTCTGGCTTGTAGAGTTTCTGCTGAAAGATCAGATGTTAGCCTTATGGGGATTCCCTTGTGTGTTATTTGTTGTTTTTCCCTTGCTGCTTTTAATATGTTTTCTTTGTATTTAATTTTTGACAGTTTGATTATTATGTGTCTCGGCGTGTTTATTCTTGGGTTTATCCTGTATGGGACTCTCTGTGCTTCCTGGACTTGATTGACTATTTCCTTTCCTATATTAGGGAAGTTTTCAACTATAATCTCTTCAAATATTTTCTCAGTCCCTTTCTTTTTCTCTTCTTCTTCTGGGACCCCTATGATTCGAATGTTGGTGCGTTTAATGTTGTCCCAGAGATCTCTGAGACTGTCCTCAGTTCTTTTCATTCTTTTTTCTTTCTTCTGCTCTGCAGCAGTTATTTCCACTATTTTATCTTCCAGGTCACTTATCCGTCCTTCTGCCTCAGTTATTCTGCTATTGATCCCATCTAGAGTATTTTTAATTTCATTTATTGTGTTGCTCATCGTTGCTTGCTTCCTCTTTATTTCTTCTAGGTCCCTGTTAACTGTTTCTTGCAAATTGTCTATTCTATTTCCAAGATTTTGCATCATCTTCACCATCATTATTCTAAATTCTCTTTCAGGTAGATTGGCTATTACCTCTTCATCTGTTAGGTCTGGTGTGTTTTTATCTTGCTCCTTCATCTGTTGTGTGTTTTTCTGTCTTCTCATTTCGCTTATCTTACTGTGTTTGAGGTCTCCTTTTTGCACGCTGCAGGTTCGTAGTTCCTGTTGTTTTTGGTGGCTGTCCCCAGTGGCTAAGGTTGGTTCAGTGGGTTGAGTAGATTCCCTGGTTGGGGGGACTAGTGCCTCTGTTCTGGTGGATGAGGCTGGATCTTGTCCTTCTGGTGGGCAGGTCCTCGTCTGGTGGTGTGCTTGGGGATGTTGGTAACCTTATTATGATTTTAGGCAGTCTCTCTGCTAATGGATGGGGCTGTAGACCTGTCTTGCTCTTTGTTGGGGATAGGGTGTCCAGCACTGTTCTTTGCTGGTCCTTGAGTGAAGCTGGGTCTTGGTGTTGAGATGGAGGTCTCTGGGAGATTTTCGCCGTCTGATATTACGTGGAGCTCGGAGGTCTCTTGTGGACTAGTGTCTTGAGGTTGGTTCTCCCACCTCAGGGACACCGCCCTGGTGCCTAGCTGGGGCGCCAAGAACCTTTAATCCACACGGCTCAAAATAAAAGGTAGAATAAATAGAGAGGAAAGAAAAGGAAGGAAGGAGGGAGGGAGGGAAGGAAGGAAGAAAGGAAGGAAGAAATGAAGGAAGGAAGCAAGAAAGCAAGGACGGAAGGTGCAGAGGAAGAAAGGGAGGAAGGAAGAGAGGAAGGGAGGAAAGAAGGGGGAAGGAAGGAAGAAAGGAGGGAAGGAGGGAAGAAAGGAAGAAAGAAAGGGAGAAGACAGAGTAGTATAAAGTATAGTTATTAAAATAAAAAATAATTATTAAGAAGAAAAATTTCCTTTAAAAAAAAAAAAACAAAACAAAAAACCAAAACAAACAAAAAAAAAACAGAAAAATGGGTCGGTCTAACCCTAGGACAAATGGTGCAAGCAAAGCTATACAGACAAAATCTCACACAGCAGCACACACATACACACTCACAAAAAGAAAAAAAAGGGGAAAATAATAGTATATCTTGCTCCCAAAGTCCACCTCCTCAACTTGGGATGATTCGTTGTCTATTCAGGTTTTCAACAGATGCAGGGCACTTCAAGTTGATTGTGGAGCTTTAATCCGCCGCTTCTGAGGCTGTTGGGAGAGATCTCCCCCTCTCCTCTCTGTTCGCACAGCTCCTGGGGTTCAGCTTTGGACTTGGTCCCGCCTCTGCGTGTAGGTTGTCCGAGGGCGACTGCCCTTCGCTCAGACAGGACGATGTTAAAGGAGCAGTTGATTCGGGGGCTCCAGCTCACTCAGGCTGGGGGGAGGGAGTGGCACGGGGGCGGGGCGAGTCCGCGACGTCAGAGGCCGACGTGACGCTGCACAGGCCCAAGGCGCGCCGTGCGTTCTCCCGGGGAAGCTGTCCCTGGATCCCGGGACCCCGGCAGTGGCGGACTGCCCGGGCTCCCGGGAGGGCCGGTGTGGAGAGTGACCTGTGCTCACACACAGGCCTCTTGGTGGTGGCAGCAGCAACCTTAGCGTCCGACACCCGTCTCTACTGTCCGTGCCGACAGCCGCGGCTCGCGCCCGTTTCTGGAGCTCCTCTACGCGGTGCTCTTAATCCCCTCACCTCACACCCGAGGAAGCAAAGAGGCAAGAAAAAGTCTCTTGTCTCTTCGGCAGCTCCGCGCCCGGTTCTAGGGCTCCTTTAAGCGGCGCACTTAATCCCCTCTCCTCGCGCCCAGGCAGCAAAGAGGGAGGAAAAGGTCTCTTGCCTCTTCGGCAACTCCAGACTTCTCCCGAACTCCCTCCCGGCCAGCCGTGGCGCACTAGCCCCCTTCAAGCTGTCTTCACTCTGCCAACTCCAGCCCTTTCCCCGGGATCCGACTGAAGCCCGAGCCTCAGCTCCCGGCCCCGCCCGCCCCGGCGGTCGAGCAGACAAGCCTCTCGGGCTGGTGAGCGCCGATCGGCACCGATCCTCTGCGGGATTCTCTCCGCTTTGCCCTCCGCACCCCTGTGGCTGAGCTGTCCTCCGCGGCTCCGGAGCTTCCCCCTCCGGCGCCCGCAGTCTCCGCCCGCGAAGGGGCCTCTAGTGTGTAGGAGTCTTTCCTCCTTCTCGGCTCCCTCCCACTGGCGTAGGTCCCGTCCCTATTCTTTTGTCCCTGTTTATTCTTTTTACTTTTGCCCTACCCAGATATGTGGGGAGTTTCTTGCCTTTTTGGAGGTCCGAGGTCCTCTGCCAGCGTTCGGTGGGTGCTCTACAGGAGAAGCTCCACGTGTAGATGTATTTCTGATGTCTCTGTGAGGAGGAAGGAGATCTCCGCGTCTTACTCTTCCGCCATCTTTAAGCCGTCTCACCAGCCACCCTGTTTCTTTCTAAATGTGTACGCTTTGTGACAGTAGAATTTGAATGCATCCTTTGAAAAAGAGCTGTTCAGGGGAAAATACATTTTGAATATAGTCATCCTTCCTTATCTGCAGGAAGTATGTTCCAAGACCCCCAGTGGACACCTGAAACCTCAGATAGTACTGAACCCTATATTCTATGTTTTTTCCCTATACATACATATCTAAGATAAAGTTTAATTTATAAATTAGGTACAGTAAGAGATGAACAACAATAATGAATAACAAAATAGAACAATTATAACACTATACTGTAATAAAAGTTATGTGAATGTGGTCTCTCTCTCTCTCTCTCTCTCAAAATACCTTATTGTACAAATGTAATGCCTTTTCCGTATCAGCTAAGCACTTCTCATGCACTGTGGCTATAACCTTTGCAGTTTGAGATGTAACAGCAAAACTAGCATGAATTTCTTTTTCCTTCTTCACAATTTCACAAACAGAAGATTCGTTCTTACTGTAGGTCTTAGCAAGCTCAGCATACGATTTTTCTCTTTCCTTATTAAGTCGAGAACTTTCAGCTTTTCATTAAAGGAAGCAATTTTACAGCTTCTCTTTGGCATGTTTGAATTGCCAGCATCACTACTCTTGTGCCTCGGGGCCCTTATTAAGTAAAATAAGTGTGACTGGAACACAAGCACTGTGCTACCACAACAGCTGATCTGATAACTCAGATGGCTACTAAGTGACCAACAGGTGGGATACGCTGGACAAAGGGATAATTCACCTCCCACACGGGATAGGTCAGGATGGCTCACGATTTCATCATACTACTCAGAACAGTGCACATTTATGAATTGTTTATTTCTGGAATTTTCCATATAATATTTTCAGACCGTGGTTGACCGCAGGGAACAGAAACCACAGAAAGGGAAACCACAGGTCAGGGGAGACTACGTCCAAATGCACTTTTCTTGAACAAACGAGAAAAAGCTTTTATGTGAACAAAGGCATCTTATGGGAATCAGTACCTTTTCAGGAGGACGTAACCTCATGAACTTTTGGGGAAGTAGTTATCACTTCAACAGTATTTTGTGTGGATAACTTACATCTATGTTATCTGTGCTATCAGAGTGGGTTTTTCTTCTCTTAATATCCTGAGAAAATTCTCTTCTTGCTTGACTCCAACAGGAGCCCCCCATGGACTGCACCAAGAGAAACAGCAGAAGCACAGTATTCCGTATTGTGCCCAAATTCAAAAAGGAAAAGGTTCAGAAGCAGAAGACAAGTTCACAGGCTGGTAGGTGATCCGCACGGGAAGGGAAAGTATCGCATTATGAAAAAAATAACGTATTGAGGTGATATCGCTGAGGGGATGAAAGTGATCTGAGACTAGAGAGTGGTGATTATTGCACCATGTTATGAATGTACTAAATACCACTGAATTGTACACTATAAAATGCTTAAAATGGTGAATTTCATTTTATGTTCACGTGACCATGAAAAAAAATCATATCACACCTAAAAGAAATCCACATATGAGTAGGAGTCTGTAGTCATGAAGTTAACAAGTCTACAAAGGTGGTTGCTGATTTGCTTCTACTTTGCTGGGTGAATGTCAGCATGTCTGTTAGATGGGTCTTCGTCTTGCTCAACAATAATTCAAGGCTTGTAACTCGTTTTCCTTCTTCGATGTGCAAAATCTATATCATTTTGATAAATGGAACGTAGAAACTTTCGTTTACTCCTTTAACTTGCTAGATATATTTTCCACCTCAAGTTATATATTCTCTTCCTTCTCTTTTAAGGACTTACGATGCCATTTCAGCCCCTCAGTAATGACAGTGCACTGTGACACTTGTATTCTCAAGCAAAGATTAAACTCTCTCTTGGGTATTCTTTCAAGTTCCCTTTCCACCTTTCCTTAGAGATTAAATTTAATGCTGTACTACTGCTAAAGACCTTCAAGTTCTGTGTATATGATGGTAGGTGCCTTTCGTAATCAAATCATTTTTTTATAACTCTTCTGAGTTAGCCCTCTCATTTTGAAAAGTGATATATAACCTTATTTTTGACAATCTTAAAGCAGCTATTGAAGGGCATTTTAAAACCAAATGTGGCAAACAAGGAGACTTTTATTAAGCTTATCAATGTTGGGTAAAATGTATAAAAGAGTGATTGTACGTACTGTAAAATAACAACCCAGCTAATCTTAGAAAGCAGTGTTGACAGTTTTTAGATGACATTAAATTGATTTAACAATACATTTATTGCTATAATTATCAATAATGGTAATCATCAAAACCAATAAAGGCAGTACTTGAAGTCAGCAAGACCTGAAGCAGAAATCTGTGTAAAATTGTACCCTGTGTCAGATTTTAAATTTTAGTTAGCATTTGTAGCTAATTAAACTATAATAAGTTTCATATATGGTCCTTAAGGAAATCATCAGAGCTTATTTAGACCTTGTACTACTAATCCTAATCATGAGAAATACATTTTTTATACACACTGTGCAGTTTGCATGACTTTAAGGAGGAAATTGAGCTAAAGAGAAAGGCACAGGTGCGCAGCAGTGAATGTCTTTGTAGAGTCAGATCCTTGTGTTGATTGATAGTCTGAAACTTGCATGGGAAAAAGTGGAATTGTAGTTTTGTTGAGACAATACCTTGAACCTTTCCCTTTGCTAGCACTGCCGCTGTACTCTGTTTCGCATCTTCTTTGGCCAACCTGTGCTTTGTAATGCATTGAGCATGTAGAAATTAAGGGGGTTTTGCTCTTAACTTTGGTAGTTCAGAAATGGGGCACAGAGGAAGTTGCTGCTTGGCTGGATCTGCTCAATTTGGGAGAGTACAAAGAAATCTTCATCCGTCATGACATCAGAGGGGCTGAACTCTTGCATCTGGAAAGGCGAGATCTTAAGGTATTTCCTTTGTGCTACTCTTCTGCTCTTAAAATTTTTCTTGCAAAACAGACTCCTTTCTCCTGTGCTGTTCTGTTCTGTGCTTATAGCTTGGCTTACGTTATGCAAACGTGCAGCAATCTAATATGCGTTGTCCTGTGGTCTGAGTTCCTGGTATGCTTTTGAAACAAGAATGTCAGCAAAATTTTCTGTCAAAATCATTGTCTGACTGTTAGAGCTAAAGCTGAGCATGAACTTAGTAAGTTTTCTCTGCATCCATTGGTACGGCTGTTCCTGTGCTAATATTTCCAAATGGATCATATTTCCATCAGCTCATTTTTTTGGATCAACATGAAAGGCGATATTTGTTGCTGAAAATATCTAATAAAAGGTTAACAGCTAAGAATTAATTCAAAATACCAATAACAAAGCCTTTCTAATATATAGAACTAGATGAGAGACTTACAGCAGTGGCTACTTAGAGTCCTATGATTTGGTTGTGTTTCAAAATTGAGCTTTCAGAGGTCACATGAACTACTGGACAAATAAATTCAAATTTCCTTTCCACGACTTATTATTAAAATTGTATTCTTCTCAGAAATAAATGTATTATTTTCTTTAGTAAATGAAGTAAAAATGATGCCTTGTTTTTGCTAGAAGGCAGCCCAAAGCCTATTTGTCTTTTATGAAAGGGAATGAAAAGTATTAATTCATGGTCTGCAGCAATTCCCTTTTATTCTTTGGGTGGAGACTCAACCATAGAAATGGCCAAAGAAGAGTGTTCTGTCCCAGGGTTAGAAGTAGGATTTTGTAATGTTATATTTTCTTACCCCACGCTGCCATTTAAAAATTCCAAGATTGGGCTTCCCTGGTGGCGCGGTGGTTGAGAGTCTGCCTGCCGATGCAGGGGACACGGGTTCATGCCCCGGTCCGGGAAGATCCCACATGCCACGGAGCGGCTGGGCCTGTGAGCCATGGCCACAGAGCCTGTGTGTCTGGAGCCTGTGCTCCCCAACGGGAGAGGCCACAACAGTGAGAGGCCCGCGTACCGCAAAAAAAAAAAATGAAATTAAAAAAAAATAATAAAAATTCCAAGATTGATTCATAAGCAAGTGACAAAGCCTTCAACATTTGTTGGATTGATTCCTTTCCTGTAGACCAGGTTCTAAAATGAGTAGAATTATGAGACAGTAAATTCCTAATAAATTCATGAACGGTTGTGCCTTTATCTATAATACGTTAGTAGAGACCTTTGACCCCATGATGGGTAACCTAAAGTATAGATTTTTATAAAGCAGCATCATAAAGTTTTAGCACATCAAAAGTAGACACCTAACATACCTAAACATTTTTAGCCAGAATAATAATAAAATAATAGATTAACTAATTATCTTAGTTGAGAGTCCCAAATCTGGAACATAGCAAAATATATAGTGTTACAGTTCATAAAGTAAAAATTGACTTCAACACTTGAATATACCAAAAAATAAATGTAGAGGATCATTACATGAAACATATTTGTGTAGCTTCTGATATCCTTGGAAGGCAGCAATATTTATTGAATAGCTACTGATTAATATATTATTCCAGCTTCTCTAGCTGGCATCTGCCCTCAAGAAGCTTGCATTCCATTTGCCATGAATAATCATGTGTTCAAGGAGAAGACTATGTGTGTATATAAATAGATATGTATATGTTACATGTATGTACATACAAACATATATAAACATACACACACGGTGAGTGAAGCAGTTATTTGCAGAATGAAAGAACAAAGCTCTCACAGAAAAGTCAAAGTTAGACTGATAGGACCTGGCTGGAAAAAAAATAAGAGTACAAAGGAGCTGCTGATTAAGAATTACGTTAGTAAAATTTCTATTTAGTTTTTCATGAGACTTGTTGTTTTTATTTTTTATGCAAATTACATTCTTTCCCTTAAAACTTTTCTTTTAGAAGTTTTATTGACATAGTCCATTTAAACTCTTTTGGTTCTAAAACAGGGTGTGGGGCAATGGGAAAGGAAAGTAATTTTACAGGAAGAGCCTTCAGTGGAACAAAACCGAGATAGAGAACGAGCTCTCCTCGTACTCTGTGGTTATAGCTGTAAGGGGGAGCAGACCCTTCAGGGTAAAGTCTCTTCATGTTGGTAAAGGGTTCCCTACTCCCTAGGTAATCTGGTCCATTCCCATTGCTTCGAATACTGTCTATGAATATATCGATGGTTCACAAGGTTGTGACCTCATTTGTAAACTTTAGGATGATATCATCAACTCTACTTGGCCATCACATAGGATGTCAATCTTAACGTGTCCACACCAAACTTCTACTCTCCTGTCCTACTCCCATTGTGCCCCTTCTCCGGTGCTCTACGTCCCAGCAACTCAGGGATGTGAGCTAGAGAAACCCAAGGTCATATTTAGCACCTTCCTCTTCCTTATCTTTTCCCCCATAACTCATAAACCCATCACATAGTTTGACTTTAATCTCCATACATTTCTCTTTCTCCTTTCCACAGTCCTTCCTCTTGCCTGTGTAAGGTCAGCAGCTTCCTGACTGGCTCTCGCATTGCCTCTCTTGCCCTCTCTCGTCCATTATCCACATTGCACAGTGACATTTTAACATCAGGTGTATCACTTCTCTGCTTAAAACCTTTTAGTGGCTTCCCATTTCAGTTAGAATAAAGACTCGCATCTATGGGAGGCCTACAAGGTCTGCCTATATATTCAACCTGCTATGGAATACTGGCCCTTGCTGGGCTATGCCCTTCCACGCTGGCCCTATTTCATTTGTTTAAAAATACTGACCTTGGGCTTCCCTGGTGGCGCAGTGGTTGAGAGTCCGCCTGCCGATGCAGGGGACACGGGTTCGAGCCCCAGTCTGGGAGGGTCCCACATGCCACCGAGCAGCTAGGCCCGTGAGCCACGGCCTCAGAGCCTGCGCGTCCGGAGCCTGTGCTCCGCAACGGGAGAGGCCACAACAGTGAGAGGCCCGCGTACCGCCAAAAAAAAAAAAAAAAAAAATGCTGACCTCTCTCACCTTACGGTGTCCCCTCCTTTGATATGCTTCTCCCACTCCCCGTCACCTGGCTAACTCCTGACCAGATCTTGGCTCAGGTGTTACTTCCTTATCGTCAAAACAACTAGAGATAGCAATGTGACAGTGTAAAGGTGGGAAAGGGGAAATATTGCTAATGTGTTTTAACAGACAAATAAACTGTTTGCATTATTTCACCTCCTAGAAGGCAGTAGGAAAAAGTGAGGGATAGCAAAGAAAATGGTAAAGACACAGGGGTTTTGTTTGGTTGGTTTTTTGTTTTCTCCATTTGTAAAGTTGTATATGTGTGCGTAGAAGATAACAATATCTACAAAGCGTGCCTCTGCAAAGTTAAAGCTACTCATCCAAAGAAAGAAGAAGTCAACACTAAAGACTATGATAAAAATAAATATATAACAAACATCATGGCATAACTTTATCACAGCCTAACTCCTAGAAGATGTGAATGTATTGAACTCAAACTAAAGAAAATATAGCTAAGAAGTTAGTGCAACTATAGGGAAAACGTTCATCTCGAGACACCAAAATAATAATTCTGGGTAGAGTCTGCATCTCTCAAAGAAGTTTTTATTCTTGAGAATACAGTGTGCACATGGCCTAAAATAAAATATTTAATATTAAATATATTTCTTAATCAGATAACTATGTTATCACAAAATATAAAGAATATTAAAATATTCCACTCAAATCAAAGAATCGAAATGCCTCTGTAAATGCATCTACATTTCTATCTTCCTGTGGGGTTTGGCCTTGCTTTTAAGTTTGCTGTTTCAGCACACACTCAGGAAAGGTATAGTTGCCTTAAGACTAATTGCGGATGACCTGGTATCATATGAGCAAATATTTTTCAGGGTCAGTTAAATATTGTAAAAATGTTACCCTGAAATTATCTCAAGCTCAAAAAGAGCACTGGCTTTGAAAGGAATATTTTCCAGAAGGATTCAGAATCATCAGTAGCATTGCTGCCGTAGAATTCAAGGAGATCATAAAGTATATGGGAGAGAGAGTGCGCGTGCATGTGTGTGTGTATCTTCTCAGACAAATAATCTTGTGGTACCTTATATTTTCTAGGCTGCTTTGAAAGTCATCTTTTTCCTAATTTTCAAATATTTCACACTCTTTGTTTTGTGAAGATGTTATTTGACTTCACACAACTTGATTATGCCCATTACGCTTAAAGAAGCTATAAGGAGGCCTTCACCAACTCTTAGTTTTTCAGACAGCAAATACTGTGGCTGTCTTGGTTGGGTCTCATTTATCACTGCAACAAGTATTTGTTTGCCAAGCTCCTGCTCTGTGCTGCACACTCTACAATCACCATTCATTTCTAAAAACTAAGTATTGGCTTCTTGGTTCTTTTTTAGGAAGATAGTCCTTTAAGAAACAAGAATTCTGAGGGGACGGAGTCAAAAGTGTTTTGAGGAAAAGCATCAACCCACAGATACCAATGTTTATGTAATTGTTTATACTTATACATTACAAAGTATAAGGAATATTTAATATTCCACTCAAATCAAAGACTCTAAATGCAAGTTCAAATGCATTTGGATTCCGCATTTAGGTCATGGGCACTGGAGTCTTCCTTGAGAATCAGGCCTCCCTTGTAAGTTTAATATTTTAGCAAGGAAATGTATAGTTGTTTTAAGACTACTTGGGGATACCCTGGTGTCACATGTCACTTCTTTCAGAGATCACAAAAGGACCTGTGTTTTTTAAAACAAAAAAAGAAGAAGAAGAAAAAAGAGGAAGTAATTTTACTCTTAAAGAATTGCCCTGTGTATAACTTATATGAATGTTACATTTAAGAGTTTGTGTACGATGTGATTTTTTACTGGTCGGTAATTTTTTAATGTCAGGGTTTTTTTGGTTTTATAAACTTACTTTTCTAACTTTTACTTCCTAAATCATTGAATGTAAACTAAAATGAATGAGCTGAATGCTAACTGTGTTATTAGCTAGTTAAATATTTAATCCTCAGTTTTTCTCTTGTCAGTAAATTTCTTCCTCTTTCTTTTTTTCTTGCTTTCTACCTTTTTTTAATTTTTAGGACCTGGGGATACCGAAAGTGGGTCATATGAAGCGAATTCTCCAGGGAATTAAAGAGCTTGGAAGGAGCACACCCCCAGTCTGAGGTGTAATCATATTGGTGCTATTCCTTGGAAGGAAAGTAATTGCTACTTAATACAAAGTCCTTGGGGGAGCCATTGGCTGTTCTTGTAGTTTTCTGCCTAGATAAGTAAGCACCACTGAGGCACCTCTACGGCTCGATATGGGTGAAAATTTTGATTTGAGGTATTAGAAAATATTTTGTGCCAAAAAAATACATTCCACAAAGCCATTTTCTTATTGTGCAAACCTGACACATTCAAATATGCTCGTATTAGTAAAAAGGTGAGAGGAATCTGAGACAATTGCATTGTCCAAAAGGTGGAATTGCACAGTGTTTACTTTCCTTTAACCTGGTCAGGTGGAATGTTCTTACCGTGCAACCACATAACAATATGTAGCTGAAACTTCTTGGGTTTCATTATTGGAGGCATTGGCTTCTTACTTAAAATCACTGGCTAGAAGACTAAGATGTAAATTAAGTGGTGTTTTGAACTGGTATCACCTCAGATTCCTAGCTCTCAGTGGTCAAAGGATATGGTTAAAACCCCTCAAATACTATGAATGAGTATTTGCAAATCTTAATGCACGATGTTCCTGCCTGAATTGTCTTTCTGTTTCTTGCATGTCACATTTAATATGTAACACTTAGCTTTAATGTCAGTTTTAATGGAATTTAATTTATTACTACCTAAGTACCTTTTGGTTGGCTAAAGGCACTTTTCTGTTCTTTGATGTGGAATTTGGCATAAATATTCTATATCTAAGAATTTGTGAACATGTGTCTGTGCCCTAATCAACAAATGATATATATCTTATGCAAGCCAATTTTATACCAACCTATCATAAACAGTAGGTGTGCACATTAAGAAAATTCTCTGGATATTTTCATAAAATTATATGTTCTGTTGCCTAGCAAAACTTACTATAGCTCTCCATACCAAAATTCCCACATTCTGTTTTAAATTTTTCATTTCAATTCAGTAACTATTTAATACTCTGTTTCCATCTATAAGATAGCAGACTGTTGACATCCAGGAATTTCCCCAACGCCTCAACTGGGATTGGTACACTGATTGGTCATGCAGACTCACCCACTAGCTAAAGGGACTCCTGACACAAACTTCCCAACAAAAGAGATTTAAATTTTTTCTTAAGGGCTTTCCATTATGTATTATTATCTCACTTAATTCTTATATCCTATCAGGTAGATATTATCTTCCTTTTTGTAAACCACTATACTTCAGTCTAGCGCATGAGGAGTCAACATTACAATGATCAAAATCTTTGAAAGCCAAAGGCATACATATCAAAAAGTCACAGAAATGTCCTTAAATAAATTTTCTTTAGACATTATATACCAAAAAATGAATTATAATGTTTAAGATTCTTCTATATAAGAGAAGTAAACAGGGTACTGACCCAGTGGTAACAATTTTCATAAAGCAGCCTTCTAGGTAGGTGCTCAAAAGATATACATATATACACGTATACATTTATATGTACATTCGCACTTGTGTACATGTAATCTGAAATATACTCTCATTGCTATTTTCTAGACATTTATTTGCCAGATGCTTAAAGAGAAATATCGATGGGAAAACATTTAAAATGAGCTATTGTCCGACATATAATTTAATTATATCAAAAGGGTTTAAATATTTGATGCTTATCCTTATTTATAACTTGAGTATTTACTAGTAAAAATCACAAAATTTAGGCATCTTAAAAATAAATGAAACTTGATGGGTTCCTGATCAAGTGTGTCTGACTATATATTTTACCTAAGTTGTGAATCAATGGAAATTTTCCAAAGCGAATTGTATCAGGTAACTTAAAAGAGCAAAGAGCTACTCACTTAATTTTAATGTTATCCACACCTATGAAATCAAAGATCTTCCTTTCCAGTCACTTTTAGAGTCCCTCACCCTGCAAAGTATCCTGCTCTTTCAAGCACTTCCCTGTGAAATCAAAATAGGCAGACCAGGTTCTCAGAGCTCTCTGCTGAGATTGTGGATCCCTGTCCACGATTAAAAAAAAAAAAAAAGGAAAGGTGGAGACAAGGAGGCAAGAAATCCTAGAAAAGAATGAATTAATGCAAAAATCATTACTGATTTTCACTCTCCCCAGATTCTCCTTTGCCAATAGGAAAGATTATCTAGTTATCACATGTTCAGAATTTAAGAGTAAGATGTAAATGATTAGATTTTGTATTTGATGTTGCTTTTTCACTCTTGAGTAACATCCCTTATATATGCTGAACCTCGGTTAACAGAATCCTTAGCTAGAATTTTCCAGCAAATGGCTTTTGGGTGAGGGAAATTCTTTAAAATGACAATTTTGAGCTTTTTGGTTAAATAAGAGCATTTTTCACTGTATGCATTGTCTGTGCATAGCTATGTAGGACCCAAAGGACATCACTCACGCCTGTTTGCCAGGGTGGTGCCCTCAGAGCCTCCAGAGGCCACTGTCAGCCTCGCAGAGGAATCAGCTTCTCATGGTAGATGGGGTTACAACAAAGATAGGAAGAGCTTCTCCACGTGGCCTGATCCCAGCTCTGGGGGGTGCAGGTGGGGCCTCTGTGCCTTGGTCCATGCATAAGCTGAGGTGAGAAGCTCAAGCCTGGGCCTGATTGCCAGCTGTAATTGCCATCTCTCCTCCCCACCAGACTCTCCTGCATGTAGATAATCTGGGAGGGCTGGAGGGGAATCACAGCTAACATCCACTTCCTTTCATTTTCCTTCACTGCTCGTTTTGCTGAGGAACAACTTACTTGTCAAGAAAGGGACAGGGTCAGGCCTAAATAAAATTTCGATTTTTCTCTTCCATCTGTCCCTCCACCTCACTTTCTGAGTTTCTTGCTTACTTTCTGGCTTCCCGTTTTTCCACGTGCCCAAGAGAGATGGTTGCTCAAATTCTCACTGCCACGTACTACCCTTTCCTCGTCAACTGTCCCACTACAGACTGACTCCTTTTATCTTGCCTCACCTTAGCACCCACTGTGGGTCATCTAGCCACGTGTTAGGAAGAAAACAATTTAAAGAAACTGATTTTACACTTTGCATTTTATAAAAGGAAACTTACTAATCTGAATGAATTGATGGGTTAGATCATTTGAGGACCATCGCATATATTGCTCTGGCTTAGAAGAGGTGATCCCTGAATGTCTAAAATCTGTGCTGTCCTACATTGTAGCCACTAGCTCCATGTGGCTGTTTAAAGTTAATATAATTAGAAATTTAGTTTCTCAGTTGCACCAGCAACATTTCAATCACTCAGTAACCATAGTAGACAATACAGATGTTGAATAGTTCCATCAGTGCAAGAATTCTGCTGGATAGCACTGTTCTGCACCATTGCTACTCGAAATGTGGTCTATGGCCCAGCAGCATCCATATCACCTGGGAGCTTATAGAAATGCAGAATCTCAGTCCATTCTAGCCCTGTTGAGTCAAAATCTTCCTTTTAATAAGATTTGTTGGGTGATTAGCCCTGGCCTAGATGCATTTTTAGCTCTCCTAGCTAGGAGGGATCTGAGGTCTTCGAAGGTTCTCAGAATAGCTTGCTGTCCAACTCGCTGTTTCCTATCCCTTCTCCAACTAGTCCCAGAAATGAGCTGAAACTCATTCATCACCCAGCTGACTTTTCTTCTCAATCCTTATTCCTAACAGGTTCTAGATGAGCCCTACCTACCCAGTATATATTTTGGTTATATTTTGGTAGATAAGGTGGCACACAGGAGATTGGCCAACACAACTGGCCTCTCTCCAGCCCCTCACCCCACGTCTAAGTCACTAACGATCTGCATTTGCTCATGTGACATTCTCATTTGTTCACAACTTAAGTCACAGGGAACATTTCAGAAGAATATGTACTGAGATAAGTAAAGACTGGGTTGATCTCCAACAACTTGTACTTTTCACTTTTGTTTATCAGTAGATTATCTTACTGACATAGTTCCTGCTTGAGGACACATAGCAGCATACACACATTAAATGAATCATTAGGCATGCAAAAAAAAAAAAAAAGAGAGAGAGAGAGAGAGAGAGACCCAAAATGATTACAAGTAAAGTGAATGTGTCATTAAGACCCTAAAAGAAGGCATGTTTTGCTAGACTAAAATCTGGCTTTCTTATTATGCTAACTTATCCTGATTTTCAGATAGTAATTCCTTAAAATAGTGCCTGAAAAATAGTGTATTCTTGACCCTCAAAATATAAATTATTTAATTCTATAATAAGATCTGTCCCAGTGTGACATATGGTCAGTAAGCCTTTACTTAATTTTTACATAGTGATATAACTGACCAAAACATTATTGCCTAGAGATTCTTTAGCTAATTTTAGTGAATAAAGAGACCACTACTTTAATCTCCATAGAAGTTATTTGTAACAGGAATTGAGGAAGGAAATACCCATGCAAAACTATGACTTAGAAAATTAGAGTGGAAACGTCTCTACATCATTTCTAAAGTAAATTACCTATTATCTCCCACTGGGTTGACAACATAGTGGACTTTTCTGTTGTATAGATGTGAATTCTTTAAAGATACCGCTTTTCATTAAGCTGTAGAAACATTACATCTTTCAACCTTGACATCTAGGATCTCCCCTGCTCCCTCCTTCCAAAATGAACTTATCTCGCATTTTTCAAATGTAGGTTGGATGAAACAATGGGTTAAGAGATTGATGACATAAGTGGCAGTTCTTTAAATCAGCTGAAAAGAGTAAGAAGTGAAGATTCCTCAATATTACTGGTCAGTGGAATAGCTTCCCAAGTGGTTTCCAGAGCTTGACTGCCATGCCTCTGCTTTCACTGCCCCACACCAAGTGCCATGGGGCCTGGGGCTTGTTTCTCTCTGCTATGGCATCTCCCCAGTGACTCTTGTATAGCAATCTCTGTGTCAGTTGGGTAATGTGTTGCCTTTGCAATAGGATGCCTTCTAAAGAAACAAGCAAAACTTTAAAGAGACAATGATTATTGACTTTTATAATACACAAAGCATTAATTTTTATTCTTATTATTGTTTCCTCTTTATTTCCTCCAAGTTTTGTTGAGAGACATCTCCTTTAGAATAAAAAACTGTAAAGGTTTATCGTGACAGAGAACCGAGAGATAAAAGACAGCTGGACTGTACCTATTTGTATACTTCTTTCTGTTATTTTCAGGAAAAGAAGTTTAACAGAGTAACGGAGGCTGCCTCAAACTCAGTAACGATGTTTTAGAAAAACCCCATATTACTAATATAGATGAACAGGTTAATTCCCTTTATGTAATTAAGATTCTATTTACATATATTTATATCGTCTCCCTCTTAATTTGTATGCACTTCCAAGTTTTAGTTGGAAAAATAGAAACCAAGCCACTACTTAAACGTTATAAAAACTCCACATAAAATATTTCATTTTAGCTACAAGTTATTCATTGTATAGGAATTTATGAATAGTCTGGATATTTCATAGAACTGCATTTCAAGAGCAAGTTAATCAAACCTAAAGGAACATAGGGTTACATTCTAAATGGATTAACGTAAGTTTCATACTCAGTTGATAATGCCCCTGAAGTAGGATAATGCAGTTAGATATACAAGCTAAAAAGGAAAACAAATATATTTTGTTGTCCTTACTGTTTGCACTATTGTTTGCCACTGCTTAGCCATATCTGTTTCTATATTCTAAGTATTAAGCTGATATGTAGCTAAAGATTTCTTACAGTTCTGGTAACTGGTAACTAGTGCTGTGAAAGGTTTTGGCGTTGTAACATTCCCAGTTTTGTGAGTTATATATTGTATATTGAAGATGACTAATAAATTGGAGTAATATATTTATCTAGAGCTGGGAAAATATAATTATTTTCAAATATTCAAGTAAGTTGTATCGAATTTTTTCTTCCTCTTAAGTGAAATGAAAGTCTCAGTTTTACATTAAAATGTCTATTTATACAACAGGTTTCTCCTTTTACTGGTTTTATTAATTTTCATATTAAAATTTTTCTTATCTTTTTATACCAAAAACTGGTCACGCTGGTGTTTCAAACTGCCAAGATGTATTTTAGTTTGTAGGACTTCTGGCAGACAAAGTATTTAATAACAAACCAGCTTTGTATATTTTGTGGCTTTGGGGGCAAGTATTTTACCTTTGAATCTCTATGCGAGGCAGTGCTGATATCAGCAAAGTCAGTAATAGACAGTATTACTCATAATCATCAGTAGAAGGTTTTTACAAGTTGTATAAATCAGTGCATTTATTTATTATGTTGTGAAATTTAATCTTTATACAAAATGCATATTCTAGATCTTTTCTTTGTTACTGCTGTTGCTTAGACTGTAACAGCTCTGTTAATGATTTACTTACGTACTTGAAGTACTCATTTCTGTCAAACAGATGCCCAGTTTTTTTCCGTGTAAAAAATCTGATTCTTTACCAACGTAGATACCCTGAAAAGTAACAGGGAGTTTGTTAAAAAAGAAAATTTTCATGTTTAAAATAAATATGGAAAAAGGCATAAAGCCAAAAATGAAATCACCAATATTAAGTATTTGCTGTAACCAAGGGATTCATCATGCTATATTTTGCCAATATATGTTTTATCTTCAAGTCAGGACTGCTTTTCTGTAGTAAATTTTCCATTTTTGTTGTAAAAGAGATCTCAGTGATTATACTGCCAATATGTCATTTGAATGAACATTAAAAATCTTGAACCCTCCAAATTTCACATACCTCCAGCTCTAGGTTTCAGGGTGTATATTTTTAACGGGTTTGCTTTTGACTCTGGGCTGCTTTAGTCAGCGTACCTACGAGGAATAATGGTTTGTCTGTTTCTGTCAATTAAGTCAATGGGATTTTAATTGAGTTTTGAATTATTTCTGCTTTAAAATAGTCTCTATTCAACTTTTAAAAAACTAAAAATGTTAAACATAATAGCACAACATACCACACAGAATAAAATCACGTTTTCAAGGAAGAAAAAGAACTGTTCTGATTTACCGTGAGGCTGTGTCATATGCCAAAGAAATCACTTTAATAAGCCCTAAATTCAACTGTTTTATTGCTTTACAGTGTAAGCAGTAGATGAATTGTAAACTATTTAAGAACTATAGTAGAAGATTAAGAATTAATTTACTGGAATTTAAAAGACATAGAGTTTTATATTAATTTTATTGTTGCACAAGCAATTATTGAAGGCAGGAAAAAAGACAATACATGAGAAACATTACATGGAAATTAAAGGAAAAAGGAGCTTGGTAATTTGTGAAAGTTTTGGAAATCAAGAGTTTGAACATAGGTATCTTTCAGTTTATATTATAAAAATGCAAAACGTGTGAGATGTCTCGTGGGCACAAAACCACAAAAAAATGTCACCCTGGTGAAGTCTGGGATTGTATCTGTATCTTTTCAAAATAACCAGTGAGTTTAGGGAGCCCATTCTACTGTTGAAATTTGGAAGTCAGTTAAGCAGGTAGTTTGGATATCCTGATCATTTGTGTTTATTACATGAGGCAAATGTCTGTATTTTCTCAACTTAGTAAGTGATGTAGGGAGAACTAGGCCGAAGGGCTTAGCAACTTCCCAAAGAAGAACTCGGGTAAATGTGGGTCAGACCAGAGTGTACGGAGTAAAGAGATTGATTTTCATGAACCTTTCAAGGCTTAGAGCCGTGAAATTTGTTAGCAAGGATGGATTTTCCTTTCATTTGAAACAATAAAAAAGTATTCAAATTTACAATATTATAAATAGCTAAATTCTGTGATTCTGGAGATGGGAATATGGTTTAGGTTTATTGAGTTCCTCAACTGACTTTGGCACTGGCTCACTGTGTCCTTTCTACGCGCTAGATGTTTTGGTGCCTTGGTTTCCCTAATTAGAAATGGCACACAATATTATCAATTATAAGTACTTGTTAATTTTTCTTTGACAAAAGGAACTAGGTAAGTGTGAATCATACTTAAATTTACTACTTCTTTCCCACTGTCATTTTCGATGTATAGAAAAGCTTCCCAGACTTTATCCCATCACATGAAAATTAAAAGCCCAAATTAATATCCCTTTCTGTTCATTTTAAAAATGAGTGAAGTTACATTAGTACTGTCAGCACCAGAGAAGGTTATGGGTATGTTCATCTGTGTACTACAGGTTCATATTATTCATTTTAGTATAGGCTAAAAATTCACTTCTAAAATCTTCAGAAATTTAGAGTAAATTAATTTTTTTACACTCACGCCAGACAACAATTATATATATATATATATATATATATATATATATATATATATATTTAGCTAAGACTTTCACATCTTTTCTTAGATTAACTTCCCAAAGAGGAAAATGTCTCTTTAAATCAGCATTTTTAAAAAAGGAATACCGGACTCCCTTACCTTGTTTTACTCTGTGACGTCACTTACTTTCTATACTAAGTGAATTCTAAATGGTTTCCTTGCTGTTTGATCTGAAACATGCATCACTATCTACCTTCTTTGGCCATGGAATGGTACTCTCTCATGCAAAGTACCTTCAAAACTTCCTGTAAAGAAACTAAGCTAGAGATTGTCTTAATTATTACCATAATGGAAATCTAAGTACAATTAAGTGGAAAAAATTAGAACAACCTAGTTAAAATTATTAAATATAGATAAGGGTAAATGAATATTGACTTTATTTTTCCCTGACATTTGAATTCAGTCACTGTCTGATCCTTGACTTAAAGATTTGCTAAATCTGGTATTTATTTACAACATTGGAGCTCCTGCTACATCACCCTCCCCTAAAAATGCTGGAATTTTAAGAGGATGTAAGTTGCATGACATAAGGGAAAAGACTGAATCAGAGCTCATTCGCATGTATTTTGATCTGTCTTAATGGTACAACTTAGTTTTCATAATAACAGATCTCTAAATGATGATTCCAGAATGATTTGGTACAGTGGTGGGAAAAAATTATTTTTCTGGGAATTTGCTTCCCACAATGACCTGATATACAGTTGACCTTAGTATAATTAAAATTAATTATCATTTTAATTAGAACCTACCCTGTTTACAGACTTCCGTTGTGCAGCAATTTTTAAATATACATAATGATGAGCATGAAAGAATTGCAAACTTGAGCAGTTTTTTTGTTTCCTTGCCTCGTTTTACTTGAAAAGCTTTCAGAAAGCTTTTGAGAGATGACACAGTTCTCATAGCAACATTATGTGATTATGTTTTGCTGCCAAGACACTCATAAGCTAAAATATGGAACAAAACACAGGCTTAACTTAATCTTGCTTAGGAATTGTATAAGCCAAAGCCTTTTCTATATCAAAGTGGTTTTTTTTAGTATTTATACAGTTGCATATTTTATTTGTTGTCCATCTCAAAAATTGAATTGACATTTTATGTTGTATTTCTAATTAGTTGCAGTAAAGCAAAGCGCTAATGCCTTGGTTCAGACCTTTATCAGTACAAACCTTTACCATTTTTCTCTCCTATGCTTTTAATTTTTAAAAAATTTATTTATTTTATTTATTTTTGGCTGTGTTGAGTCTTCTTTGCTGTGCGCGGGTTTTCTCTAGTCGTGGTGAGCGGGGGCTACTCTTCATTGAAGTGCGCGGGCCTCTCATTGTGCTGGCTTCTCTTGTTGTGGAGCATGGACTCTAGGCGTGCGGGCTTCAGTAGTTACAGCATGCAGGCTCAGTAGTTGCGGCAGGCGGGCTTCAGTAGTTGTGGCTTGCGGGCTCTAGAGCTCAGGCTCAGTAGTTGTGGCGCACGGGCTTAGTTGCTCCATCGCATGTGGGATTATTCAGGACCAGGGCTCGAACCCGTGTCCCCTGCATTGGCAGGCGGATTCTTAATCATTGCACCACCAGGGAAGCCCCTCTCCTATGCTTTTGCCATAGTTTTTCAGCGACCAGTTTTCCTACCTACATTCTCCCCTACCTCTAGTCCATCTTCCACATGGTTGACAGATTGGTCTTTTGAAAACACAGATTTGTTTTGTCATGCCTCTGCTAAAAATTCTTAACTAGACTCTCCCTCCTTTATAGCATGGCAACCTAACTCCTTAGCGTGATGGATAAGGGTCTCCATGACCTTGCCTCTTCCCACAGCATCGTCACCCACCATGTCCTCTAGAGACCTTTTATAACCCAGGAGTTTGGAAAGTCTCACAGTTCAGTGCTTTGGCATAATCACATGCTGTAGATCAACTCATTCAAGACTCAGTTCAAATTTTACCTTCTATGACACTCTACCTGACTTCCCAGGCAAGTTAAGTATTTCATCCATGCTCCATAGTCTCTTGAAACTTCTTCTATTAAAATAACATCGCCTTTCAATAATTCAATATATATCACATTTCAGTAATTCTCTCTCTCTCTATATATATATATATATCTGCTTGCCCACAGCTGGATTTCTCTTTGTAGTCTCAGTGTCTAGCTAGCACATAATAGGAGTTTAATAAACGTTGAGTGAATGAAGGTAATATAGTGCCCAAACTTCTTTGTGTTTTTTTACTTTCACCAATGAATGCTTAGACTTCCCTGAGAGTCCACATGAGGGGGATGTGTATTCAGAAGCACACATGGACTCTGGGAGAACCAACAGAAGAGAAACAGCAGGCAAGAGCAATTGCTTTGCGAAGGATAATCATTTGTTAGCTATTCATGAGAAATATTTATCAAATCTGATTCTTGTTTCTAAAATTGAAGCTTAGAAAATTTTCACATAACTGCCGACTTCTTCTTATTCATAATCCATACATATGCCCTAAAGATGGTCTCTCTCTTTGGCAGATATTCAGTGTATACAATCTACATAAATACATACACTAACTACCTACACAAAATAATGAGACTTGAGAAAGAATTTTTTTAAAGGTAATGAAGGTGTAATTTTCTGAAAAATAGTTTTCAACCAGAGATAGAGACTGAATTTGTGCAATATCAGGTCATCTATAGTTAATGATTATTTCATTTTTTATTATGCAAATATAAGAAGGCTTGCTTGCCACAGTTATCACCCCATGTAGAACATAAAGACTAAAAACTATTACCTAAGGGTCTGTTTTTTCTTTTGTGATTCTATAAAGGCTTTCTACCATGTCTCCAAATTATGATAAAGGTTAACATAAAAAGCCCTTTATCGGGATTCCCTGGCAGTCCAGTGGTTAGGACTCTGCGCTTCCACTGCAGGGGGCGTGGGTTCGATCCCTGGTCAGGGAACTAAGATCCTGCATGCCACCTGGCATGGCCCCCCACTAAAAAAAACCCAGCCCTTTAAAGTCAATAATTTTAAAAATTAAATAAATCCAAAATTTGCATGTAATTAAATTAAATGGCCTCTTCACTCACTTAATAGATATTTTTCTACCTGCTCTACACTTGACATTTGATTAATGCTGGGGATACAAAGAAAATAAGACATAGCTCTTGTCTGATAGAGTTCAAGTTCGTTTTCATGATTATTCTTCTACAGTTTGTTTAAGAAATTGGAAGGACATGTTTTTAAATCAAGTATTATTTCTCAGATTTTTTTCAGGGAAGTGGTCACCTTCCACCCAAAAAACTAAATTCTGTGTCATAAATAAGTAATTCCATTTTTATGTCCACAGTTTTTGTATTTTCAGGTCAACCACAAATAGTTTTTGACCATCACTTGTCAAGTACATCTTTCATCAATCCTATAGAACCCCATTTCCACAACCATAGGTGCTATGTGTGATCCAAGTGACTAATGAGTTTATAGGACACAAGTTCAATTTTAAGTCCATTTTAGGAAAGCATATATCCTCATTAATGACACACACACCAAAATATATGAAGTATACATTGGGAACCCACAGTAGAGGGAAAAAGTAAATAGTGCTTTCTGGTACACTTCAAAGGATCCACTTGAAGTTAGGGGTTGATGTTTCCACCTCAGTTATTTTTAATGGGGAGTAGGGAGTAATAATATTTAACAGGTAGCATACTTATCTAAGCATATAGTAAATCTACTACTGGTATTTTCGTGCCACTATGCACTGATATATAGATGAAACAAAACAAAAATATGTGAGTTATAAAAAATTAACTTCTCTGAATATTTATTGATGGCCAGGCAATTGGGTTCCTTTATGAGAAGGAAAAAACTATTGTCAATAAGTATGGAAAAAACCTTACTTGTATGTACGTTTACATTTTGATAGGCATATTTGGAAGTCTCCGTTTTCCATCAGTATAAAGTATCAACCATTTCTATGTTCTCTAGCAAAAGGAAATTCTTAGTTTGATAGAGCTTTACTCTTTGTTCGATGTAAAAGGACCACAAAAGAAAGAGGCTCAGAAGGCCGGACACTTGACCGTCATATTCAGCATATTCATTCTACCTTTCAATAAAGATGATCAGTCATGGGACTTCCCTGGTGGCACAGTGGTTAAGACTCCGAGCTCCCAACGCAGGGGGCCCAGGTTCCATCCCTGGTCAGAGAACTAGATCCCACACGCATGCTGTAACTAAGAGTTCACATGCCATAACTAAGGAGCCCGCGTGCTGCAACTAACACCCGTCGCGACCACATAAATAAATAAATATTTTCTAAAAAGATAATCACTCATGATTTACCTCCTATTTATCATCACGTTGAAAATCTAATAATACGGTTCCTTTTGTCCCTTGCATTGCAGACGATAGTTGGGATCTAGCTTTTGCCATATTATTTATAGATAAGAATTTACTACATTTTGGTAGTCTGTTTTGAAACTTGTATCTGAAAGATGGAGATCCTATCTATTTATTACACAGTGGGCTCTGTTTGCTGCAGAAAAGAGTGAAACTTTAAACTGTTTAGTACACTTGCCAGTGAAATATACCTGACAGAGCAGAGGTTATAACTTTAGCTCTAATGACTTTTAATAATGGTAAGAAAACGTGAGTTTTGTTTGTTTACATGCTGTTTACAATGGCATAATTTTTAAAATATATACAATTGAGATATTTATTGCATACTATTTTAAAGATGTTTTATGTGTTTTCACCTTTGGAATATATTGTTACAGTTCCTTATACTGATAATTTGGGTGGCTTTGTTAATGTAGCTAGTAATTTTTATGACTACTAAGTGACCAGGTTTCTGTGCCTTTTATTGTGGGATGCATGATTATGTATTTATTGTATGGAAGTCACTGATGCGTGTATTTTTGTACTTTGCCGAGAGTAATGGTTGATCTCGATGTACATGATGACGAGAGATGCCTTTTCCAAAGGGCACTGCCTTGAGATCGTCCTTCTCAAATAAAAAGAATGCATTTGGACAATGTGTGAAGTCTCCATTCTTTTTGGTTGGAATCTCTCTTTTTTTTAAATTAAACCTTTTATTTTGAGATAATTGTAGATTCACATATAGTTGTAAAAAAAATAACAGAGAGAGAGAGAGAGAGAGAGATCCTGTGTACCCTTTACCCATTTCTCCCTGGTGATGACGTCTTGCAAACCTATATATAGTACAATATTGCAACCAGGATATTGAGACTGACATAGTAAAGATGCTGAAACATTTTCTCATCACATGGACCCATAACAAAGATCCCTCGTGTTGCCCTTTTATGACCACACCTACTTCCCTCCCACCTCCACCCTCCCCTTAACCCTGGGAAACCATTAATCTATCTCCACTTTTATAATCCTGTCATTTCAAGAATGTTATATTAATGGAATCATACAGGATGTGACTTCTTTTTTTCACTCAGTCTAATTTCCTGAGATTCATCCAGTTGTTGCATGTATCAATAGTTTGTTTCTTTTAATTGCTGAGTAATATCCCACCCGGTGGGGTAATTCCTGGTAAAAACATAATTTGATTTATCCTTAAAGTAATGAGTTCTTGAAGTTCACCAATAAACACTTGTTAAGAACCAAATATGTGACAGGTGTTGTTTCCAGTGGAAGCGATCTATGAATAGTCCTGTCTAGTGAGAAAGAAAGCTTATTGTAACACAGTGTTATGTGCAGTGATGAAAATCTGCAACCAAGTATGTGGGGAGCACAGAGGAAAGGAGGATGTAGAGGAGGTTTAGGGGCACCTTCCTGGATAGGTGACCTTGAGTTGAGTCTTCAAGCAGTTAGCCAGGCAAGGTAAGTGTGTGTGATGCAGGGGTGACAGTGCAGCAGAAGACGGCGAAACAGCATGGTGGGTACAGCTCAGTGTTGCTGAAGCATAAAAGGAGTACAGCAAGAGACCGGAGATGGAACTTGTATAGGTAAGGGCAGAACAGTGCAATCAGATTTGACCTCCGTGGGTGGAATTGACCTGCAGAGGACTCAGGACAAGAAGGTCAGCTGGAGGTCTAAGAAACAGATAATGAGGGACTTCTTTAGGGCAGTTTTAGTGGAACTGGAAAGGAGGGAACAGATCTGAGAAATACTGAGATGAAAATGGCCTGCGCTCAGAGACTGGCAGTGGATGAACAAGAAGGAAAGAAGAATTCCAGGTTTCTACCAACTGAAAAAGAAAGTACCTTGGTCAAATTCATATTCAGGCATCATGGGTTTAAGACGACTGTAGGATGACCGTAAAGATACATGACAATGTTGGAGAGAGACATGGGAAAGAAATACAGACCAGGGAGCCTCATCTGCTGGCTTGAAGCCATTAGAGAAGATGAAGTTATGGGAATTCCCTGGCGGTCTAGTGGTTAGGACTCGGTGCTTCCACTGCAGGGAACACAGGTTCGATCCCTGGTCGGGGAACTGCTAAGATCCCGCAAGCTGCTCAGAGGCCACAAGAAAAAAAAAAGATGAAGTTGTCCTGAAAGACCCCCAGGGACTCCGAAAGGGGGCTCCGCAGATCTAGGACTCATACCTTGGAGGAGAGGTTGCTTTCCAGATGGTGCTTCTGGGAGATGGGTGTGATGAAGCTGGTTCTAGGCTGGAGAATGGGACCCACTGACCTTCCAGGGTGAGAACTGGTGCCCAGGCGACGCTGACAGCAACAGTGAACAAACCAGGAAGAGTAAGCCTTTTCCCCTCCCACTTTCCAATTTCCCTCTTGTGTAGCCCATTGGCAGAGCGGGCAGAAAACCAGCTGGCAGGGAGCAATGCCATTTGTATCGCAAGAGCCTTAACCCCAGCGTCACAGAGCAGACGACCAAAATGTGTACTGGGAGCTGAGAGGTAACAGTTCCTTAAGTGGCTACTTAGTCTAACAAGGCACTCTTCTTTAAGAACAGCGATCTTTATTGCAATTCAGTGGAAAGTGGGGCAAGACTCTGCCCCAGGAGGATTAGTTGAGGGACTGGAGGATTCTTAGCTTGTAAAAGAGAAACTTTAGGGTTGGGGAAAAGGGGTAGAGATGGGAGGAGGTGAGGTTGGACGTAGAATTTTTTTTTTTTTTTTGGTGGTACACGGGCCTCTCACTGTTGTGGCCTCTCCCATTGCGGAGCACAGGCTCCGGACGCGCAGGCTCAGCGGCCATGGCTCACGGGCCCAGCCGCTCCGCGGCATGTGGGATCTTCGCGGACCGGGGCACGAACCCGCGTCCCCTGCATCGGAAGGCGGACTCTCAACCACTGCGCCACCAGGGAAGCCCTGGACGTAGAATTGATTTAAGTATTTGAGGGACCGTTGCGGGGAGTTGGACTTGCATTAGTTCTTTTAAAATTTTTTATATTTTTATACAATTTTTAAATTTACAGCTATTTTAAAATTACAGCTATTACAAAATATCGGTTGTTAGTGTGTTCTGTAAGATGTAGGTATGTTGATTGCTCATCCTTATTTTTGAGATTAAAAAAGAATTTTTTTAAAGTTTTATACAATGTTTAAAGGTTCCGCTTCATTTACAGTTATTACAAAATACTGGCTATATCCCCATAGTTTACAGTACATCCTTGTAGCCTATTACAATACATCCTTGTAGTTTGTACCTCCCACTCCCCCCACCCCTATATTGGCCCTTTCTTCTCCCCACTGGTAACCGCTAGGTTGTTCTCTGTATCTGTGAGTCTGCCTCTTTTTTGTTATATCCACTAGTTTGTTGTATTTTTTAGATTTCACATATGAGTGATATCAAAGAGTATTTGTCTTTCTCTGTCTGGCTTATTTCACTTAGCATAATGACCTCCAAGTCCCATGCATGTTTCTGCAAATGGCAAAATTTCATCCTCCCTTGTGGCTGAGTAGTATTCCATTTGTGTGTGTGTGTGTGCGTGTGTGCGTGTGTGTGTGTGTGTGTGTGTGTGTGTATATATATATATATATATATATATACACACACATACTATTAATACATCTTCTCTATCCATTCATCTATTGATGGATACTTTTAAATGAGACAAGCAAGTGAAATTGACAGGAAAAACTATGATGTCCAAAGATGCCCTGGGCTGTCTCATTGAATGAGTTCCCCTTTGAGAGAAGGGTTCAAACAGAGGCTGAGAGAATGTGAACTCCGTGTAGGGAAGAAAATTTTTTCACTACTGTATCCCAGTTTATGGACCAGTTTTGAACATGGTATGTGCACAATACCTATTTGATGACTCAGTCAGAAGTAATTCAAGCATCAGATCATAGGACCAGAACATCTCAGGGTCCCCTCCAATTCTGCAGTTGACTATATATATAAGGGGAAAATATGCAGAATCCTAACCTAACCAAATTAGGAAACAAATGAATCAGAGTTTGAACTCCAAAAAAAGCTTGTTGTACAGCTTCCTTTTAAAAACAAGTCACTAGTAACCAAAACTTCTATGCATCTCCATGGTGACCCTGAGACACTGCCTGATTCTGAAGGACTTTCTGAATCATTGTATTAAATTACTTATACTATAAAGGGCAAATTATATGTTATTCTGTAATAATTCTTTAAAGTAGCCATTTGTTTATATAGCCATGATTCTTGATTAATCAGAAGGTCAATTCCCTAATCTTGGCAGCTAACAGTTTATAGTCTGTCTTTGTCCATTCGGGCTGCTGTAACAGAATACCGTAGACTAGGTGGATTTTAAACAACAGAAATTTATGTCTTACAGTTCTGGATGTTGAGACGTCCAAGATCAAGGTACTGGGAAATTCTGTGTCTGGTGAGAGCCCGTTTTCTGGTTCACAGAGGACCATCTTCTCCCTCTGTCCTCATATGTTGGAAGAGGCTGGGAAGCTCTCTGGAGTCTCTTTTATACGATGATGAGGGCATAGCCCTCATGACCTAGTCACCTCCAAAAGGCCCCACCGCCTGATATCATCACCTTGGGGGGGTAGGATTTCAACAAACATTCAGACCAGGGAATAGTGCTAGGAAATTAAATTTTCACTGGGAAATCTAAACACAGTAGATTTCTCTGCATTCTTATTATTATTTTTTTATTTTTATTATTATTTTAGAAATAAGAATTGTCACAGTAGTCCAAGAGTCTGACTCTATCTTTCCTTCCCTAGCTCTAGCCTTGATATTTGTCTCCCTCAGTCCTTGTGCCACCGCTGGTACATTCACAAAATGTGACAATCAATGCTATGGTTGGTAACATCCTGGAACTTGTCTGTGGCTGGGGTGTGGATTCCAACCTCAAGAATGAGAGGCTACAGATGAAAAATCATACATGAAAAATCATGTATCTGTTTTTAATCACAATATTATTTTAGTCTTTAGTACTTTATGGATGCTGAGTGTACATTGTTAGAATACTTATTCGTTTGTTTATATTTTATGAGCACGAATGGATATTTTATTTTTTTAATTGGATAAGAATTTTTAAAAACTAACACGGAGGGGAGAATTTGAGTTCTAGTTATTTTCTAGAATTTTTATTCTAAAAGAGATCATATAATAAACACTTGATTTGCTATCAATGTCATTTCTCAGAAGTGACAAGATTTTTGGCTTGTGGAATGTCATGTTATTTTAGAGGACAAAATATGAATGTGGAATAAAGCAGCATCACGCATGTTTTCTTAGATTTTAAGAAAGAAAGTTGATGGTTAAAACTAAGAGGAAAAAGAAGCTGTTCAGTAAATGGTGCTGGAATTATTAGATATCCATAAGGAAAAAGAAAAAAAATTAGATCCCTTCCTTACATCATAGTAAAAATTAATTCTAATAAATAAAAGATATAAATGTAAAAAGCAAAACTTCACACTTCTTAAAAGAAAATATGGGCACTCCTCCTGTGAAGATGCTGAGGAGGTTGTGAACAAAGAGCTGGGGGCTGCTGCCAAGAAGGTCCTGCTACAGCTTCTGAGTTTACCACTACCTAATCTGAGGTCACAACTGGTCTGAAGGTGGCAGGTGCCCTCTGTGCCTTTTCAGTGGTTCCCTTCTAAGACTGGAGCCCTCAGCCAGCTCTGAAGACGGGTCTGCACTTCCACTGCTCGGGCCTCTGATATCCGTGTGACTGACAGGGTCTTGGTGCTCCAGCCGGGTGTCAGGCCTGAGCCTCTCATGTGGGAGACATGAGTTCAGGACATTGGACCACTAGAGTCCTCCCGGCCCCACATAATATCAATCAGCGAGAGCTCTCCCAGAGATCTCCATCTAAACGCTAAGAACCAGCTCCACTCAATGACCATGAAGCTCCAGTGCTGGACACCCTATGCCAAACAACTAGCAGGACAGGAACACAACCCCATCCATTAGCAGAGAGGCTGCCTAAAATCATAATAAGGTCACAGACATCTCAAAACACACCACCAGACGCAGTCCTGCCCACCAGAAAGAGAAAGATCCAGCCTCATCTACCAGAACACAGGCACCAGTCCCCTCCACCAGGAAACCTACTCAACCCACTGACCCAACCTTACCAACCAGGGGCAGACACTAAAAACAACAGGAACTACGAACCTGCAGCCTGTGAAAAGGAGACCCCAAACACAGTAAGTTAAGCAAAATGAGAAGACAGAGAAATGCACTGCAGATGAAGGAGCACAGAAAATACCCACCAGACCAAACAAATGAAGAGGAAATAGGCAGTCTACCTGAAAAAGAATTCAGAGTAATGACAGTAAAGATGATCCAAAATCTTGGAAATAAAATGGAGAAAATACAAGAAATGTTTAACAAGGACCTAGAAGAACTAAAGAGCAAACAAACAATGATGAACAACTCAATAAATAAAATTAAAAATTCTCTAGAAGGAATCAATAGTAGAATAACTGAGATAGAAGAATGGAAAAGTGACCTGGAAGATAAAATAGTGGAATTAACTACAACAGAGCAGAATAAAGAAAAAAGAATGAAAAGAATCAAGAACATTCTCAGAGACCTCTGGTACAACATTAAATGCACCAACATTTAAATTATAGGGGTCCCAGAATAAGAAGCGAAAAAGAAAAGGACTGAGAAAATAGTTGAAGAGATTATAGCTGAAAACTTTCCTAATATGGGAAAGGAAATAGTCAATCAAGTCCAGGAAGTGCAGAGAGTTCCATACAGGATAAATCCATGGAAAACACATGAAGACACATATTAATCAAACTACCAAAAATTAAATACAAAGAAAATATATTAAAAGCAGCAAGGGAAAAGCAACAAATAACATACAAGGAAATCCCCATAAGTTAACAGCTGATCTTTCAGCAGAAGCTCTGCAAGCAAGAGGGTGTGGCAGGACATATTTAAAGTGATGAAAGGGAAAAACCTACAACCAAGATTACTCTACTCAGCAAGGATCTCATTCAGATTTGACAGAGAAATTAAAACCTTTACAGACAAGCAAAAGCTAAGAGAATTCAGCACCACCAAACCAGCGTTACAACAAATGCTAAAGGAACTTCTCTAGGCAGGAAACACAAGAGAAGGAAAAGACCTACAATAAGAAACCTAAAACAATTAAGAAAATGGTAATAGGAACATACGTATCTATAGCTACCTTAAATGTGAATGGATTAAATGCTCCAGCCAAAAGACACAGATTGGCTGAATGGGTGCAAAAACAAGACCCGTATATATGCTGTCTACAAGAGACCCACTTCAGACCTAAGGACACATACAGACTGAAAGTGAGGGGATGGAAAAAGATATTCCATGCAAATGGAAATCAAAAGAAAGCTGGAGTAGCAATTCTCATATCAGACAAAACAGACTTTAAAAAAAAAACTATTACAAGAGACAAAGAAGGACACTACATAATGATCAAGGGATCAATCCAAGAAGAAGACATAAGAATTGTAAATATTTATGCACCCAACATAGGAGCACCTCAACACATAAGGCAAATGCTAACAGCCATAAAAGGGAAATTGACAGTAAGAAAATCACAGTAGGGGACTTTAACACCTCACTTTCACCAATAAACAGATCACCCAAAATGAAAATAAGTAAGGAAACACATGCTTTAAATAAGACATTAAACAAGGTGGACTTAATTGATATTTATAAGACATACCATCCAAAAACAACAGAATACACCTTCTTCTCAAGTGCTCATGGAACATTCTCCAGGATAGATCATATCTTGGGTCACAAATCAAGCCCAGATAAATTTAAGAAAATTGAAATTGTATCACATATCATGAAATCGTATCTTTTCTGACCCCAACACTATGAGACTAGATATCAATTACAGGAAAAAAACCATTAAAAAACCCAAACACATGGAGGCTAAACAATATGCTACTAAATAACCAAGATCACTGAAGAAATCAAAGGCAAATTTTAAAAAATACCTAGAAACAAATGACAATGAAAACACAATGACCCAAAACCTATGGGATGCAGCAAAAGCAGTTCTAAGATGGAAGTTTATAGCAATACAATCCTACCCTAAGAAACAAGAAACATCTCAAATAACCTAAACTTACACTTAAAGCAATTATAGAAAGAAGAACCAAAAAAATCCCAAAGTTAGCAGAGGAAAGAAATCATAAAAATCAGATCAGATATAAAGGAAAAAGAAATGAAGGAAACAATAGCAAAGATCAATAAAAGTAAAAGCTGATTCTTTGAGAAGATAAATGAAACTGATAACCCATTAGCCAGAATCACCAAGAAGAAAAGGGAAAAGACTCAAATCAACAGATTTAGAAATGAAAAAGAAGTAGCAACTGACACTGCAGGAATACAAAAGATCATGAGAGATTAATACAAGCAACTATATGTCAATAAAATGGACAACCTGGAAGAAATGGACAAGTTCTTAGAAAAGCACAACCTTCCGAGACTGAACCAGGAAGACATAGAAAATATAAACAGACAAATCACAAGCACTGAAACTTAGATGTGACTAAAACTCTTCCAACAAACAAAAGCCTAGGATAAGATGGCTTCACAGGTGAATTCTATCAAACATTTAGAGAAGAGCTAACACTTAGCCTTCTCAAACTCTTCCAAAATATAGCAGAGGGAGAAACACTCCCAAACTCATTCTATGAGGCCACCATCACCCTGATACTAAAACCAGACAAAGATGTCACAAAAAAAGAAAACTATAGGCCAATATCACTGATGAACATAGTTACAAAAATCCTTAACAAAATGCTAGCAAACAGAATCCAACAGCTCATTGAAAGGATCATACACCATGATCAAGTGGGGTTTATCCCAGGAATTCAAGGATTCTTGAATATACGCAAATCAATCCATGTAATACACCATATTAACAAACTGAAGGAGAAAAACCATATGATCACCTCAATAGATGCAGAAAAAGCTTTTCACAAAATTCAACACCCATATATGATAAAAACCCTCCAGAAAGTAGGCAGAGAGGGAACTTTCCTCAACATAATAAAGGCCATATATGACAAACCCACAGCCAACATCATTCTCAATGGTGAAAAACTGAAACCATTTCCACTAAGATCAGAAACAAGACAAGGCTGCCCACTCTCAACACTGTTATTCAACATAGTTTTGGAAGTTTTAGCCACAGCAATCTGAGAAGACAAAGAAATAAAAGGAATCCAAATCAGAAAAGAAGAAGTAAAACTGTCACTGTTTGCAGATGACATGGTACTATACATAGAGAACCCTAAAGATGTTACCAGAAAACTACTAGAGCTAATCAATGAATTTGGTAAAGTAGCAGGATACAAAATTAATGCACAGAAATCTCTTGTATTCCTATAGATTAATGATGAAAAATCTGAAAGAGAGATTAAGGAAACACTCCCATTTACCATTGCAAAAACAAAAAGAATAAAATACCTAGGAATAAACCTACCTAAGGCAACAAAAGACTTGTATGCAGAAAACTATAAGACACTGATGAAAGAAATTAAAGATGATACAAATAGATGGAGAGATATACCATGTTCTTGGATTGGAGGAATCAATATTATGAAAATGACTATGCTACCCAAAGCAATCTACAGATTCAGTGCCATGCCTATCAAACTACCAATGGCATTTTTCACAGAACTAGAACAAGAAATTTCACAATTTTGTATGGAAACACAAAAGACCCTGAATAGCCAAAGCAATCTTGAGAAAGAAAAACGGAGCTGGAGGAATCAGGATCCCAGACTTCAGATATACTACAAAGCTACAGTAATCAAGACAGTATGGTACTGGTACAAAAAACATAAATATAGATCAATGGAACAGGATAGAATGCCTGGAGATAAACCCACACACTATGGTCACCTTATCTTTGATAAAGGAGACAAGAATATACAGTGGAGAAAAGAGAGCCTCTTCAGTAAGTGGTGTGGGAAAACTGGACAGTTATATGTAAAAGAGTGAAATTAGAACCCTCCCTAACACCCTACACAAAAATAAACTCAAAATGGATTAAAGACCTAAATGTAAGGCCAGACACTATCAAACTCTTAGAGGAAAACATAGGCAGAACACTCTATGACATAAATCACAGCAAGATCCTTTTTGACCCACCTTCTAGAAAAATGGAAATAAAAACAAAAATAAACAAATGAGACCTAATGAAACTTAAAAGATTTTGCACAGCAAAGGAAACCATAAACAAGACAAAAGACAACCCTCAGAATGGGAGAAAATATTTTCAAATGAAGCAACTGACAAAGGATTAATCTCCAAAACATACAAGCAGTTCATGTAGCTCAATATCAAAAAAACAAACAACCCAATCCAAAAATGGGCAGAAGACCTAAACAGACATTTCTCCAAAAAAGCTATACAGATTGCCAACAAACACATGATAAGGATGCTCAACATCACTAATCATTAGAGAAATGCACATCAAACCTACAATGAGGTATGACCTCAAACCAATCAGAATGATCATCATCAAAAAATCTAGAAACAATAAATGCTGGAGAGGGTGTGGAGAAAAGGGAACACTTTTGCACTGTTGGTGGGAATGTAAATTGATACAGCCACTATGGAGAACAGTATAGAGGTTCCTTAAAAAACTAAAAATAGAACTACCATACGACCCAGCAATCCCACTACTGGGCATATACCCTGAGAAAACCATAATTCAAAGAGTCATTTACCACAATGTTCATTGCAGCACTATTGACAATGGCCAGGACATGGAAGCAACCTAAGTGTCCATTGACAGATGAATGGATAAAGACATATGGCACATATATACAATGGAATATTACTCAGCCATAAAAAGAAACGAAATTGAGTTATTTGCAGTGAGGTGGATGGACCTAGAGTCTGTCATTCAGAGTGAAGTAAGTCAGAAAGAGAAAAACAAATACCATATGCTAACACATATATATGGAATCTAAAAAAAAAAAAGTTTCTGAGGAACCTAGGGGCAGTGCAGGAATAAAGACACAGACAAGAGAATGGACTTGAGGACACGGGGAGGGGGAAAGGTAAGCTGGGATGAAGTGAGAGAGTGGCATGGACATATATACACTACCAAATGTAAAATAGATAGCAAGTGGGAAGCAGCCGCATAGCACAGGGAGATCAGCTCCGTGCTTTGCGACCACCTAGAGAGATGGGATAAGGAGGGTGGGAGAGAGGTGCAAGAGGGACAGGTTATGGGGATATGTGTATACTTACAGCTGATTCACTTTGTTATACAGCAGAAATTAACACAACATTGTAAAGCGATTATACTCCAATAAAGATGTTACCAACAAAAGGAAAATATAAGAGAATATTTTGTGTTGTGGGCTATGGAAGGATTATTTTAAGTAAGGCATAAAAAGCATAGCCCATTTTTAAAAAAGGATTCAAAATCTCCCTGAATAAAAATGTTAAGGTTCTGTTCAATAGTAAGCAACATACAAAAGTTAAAAGACCACAGACTGGAAAAAATACTTTCCAACATAAAAACTACCATGGATTTGTTTCTATTATATATATACACATATGTATATATGATATATAATCACATACCATACATGTATATATAATATATATACATATATCCTATAAATCACTTATTTTATTTTTAAGTCAGGTTTATTGAGGTTTTGAATTTTATTTGTGTTTTTATACAGCAGGTTCTTATTAGTTATCCATTTTAAACATATTAGTGTATATATGTCAAACAGTCGGGTTTATTGAGATATAATTTTCAAACAGGAAACTCATCCTATTCCGTACAGTCCTATGAATGTTGACAAATGCGTAGAGTTGTGCAATCAGCTCTATTATTATTATTATTTATTATTATTTTTTGTAGTACGCGGGCCTCTCACTGTTGTGGTCTCTCGCGTTGGGAGCACAGGCTCCGGACGCGCAGGCTCAGCGGCCATGGCTCACGGGCCCAGTCGCTCCGCAGCATGTGGGATCTTCCTGGACTGGGGCACGAACCCGTGTCCCCTGCATCAGCAGGCGGACTCCCAACCACTGCGCCACCAGGGAAGCCCAGCTCTATTATTAAAGTAGAGAATATTTATTTCATCTGTAAAAAAGTTCTGTAAGGCCTGTTTCCAGTCAACCCATCCCCCCTCCCACAGCTTGTGGCAATCATTGATCTATATTTCTCTGCATATTTTTGCCTTTTCCAAAATGTCGTTTAAATGGAATCATATGTAGATAGCTTTTAGAGTCTGGCTTCCTTCATTTAGCGTAAAAAAATATTTTAAGATCATCCATCTCATTGCTTATATTAGTAGTTTTTCCTTTTTATTGCTGAGTAGGATTCCACTATATGGGTTTACCTGTTTGTGTATCCATTCACCTGTTGAAGGAAATTGGGATGTTGCCAGGTTGGGGTGATTGTGAATACAACGACCATAAAAAATTGTGTACAGGTTTTATATGAACATGTATCTTCCTTTCCTTCAGGTAAACATAGGATTGCTGGGTCATATGGTAGATATATGTATGCCTCTATATCTACTTTATAATAAACTGCCAAACTGTTTTCCAAATTGCTGTGCCATTTTCAATACCACCTTTGATGAATGAGTATTTGTACCTGTTGCTCCCGTCCTTATCGTACATGGTATTGTCAGTTTTTAAGGCGGTTCTAATAGGTAAGTTCTAGTAGGTGAGGTTATCTCATTGTGCCTTTACTCTGCATTTATTGAATGACTAATGATCTTTTCATATGATTCTTTGACGTCTGTAAAAATTCACATAAAATGACTTTCAGAAAGCAAACAATCCATTAGAAAAATGGGCAAATTGTATGAACAGGCAATTTCCATCAAAGGAATTCAGAATAAGCAATATCAACAAACATCTAAAAATATGCTCAATAATACTGTAGTCAGAAAAATGCAGGGAAATGAGGTATAATGTTGCCATGACCCATCATGTTGGCAAAACTGTGTGATAACACAGGTTTTGGCAAGGATAAAAGAAAATGGGAATTCATACACCCTGCAAATGGAAATGTAAATCAGTACAACCACTTGCAGACCTATTTGGTAGGACCTTATTAGTTGAAGATACCTCTGGTCTTTGACCAAACGATTCCACTCCTAGGTATGCACATATGGGCACAAAGAGATATGTACAAGTATGTGTATTGCAAGATTGTATTAATGAAAAATAGAGACATTTAATAAAAGGAGAATGCATAAATAAAGTTGTCTATTAATACAAATCAATGAATCATATAAACATGCATCAATCAGTATGTTGGATTTTTTTAGTGTTGAGTGAAAGAATAAGCAGATTGCCAAATATGTACACACCACATGATACTATTTATATAAAAATGTAAATACCAAATAGCAAATATTGTTTATGAATTCATATAGTAAAAGTATAAAAACATTTGTGGTAATGATATGCATCAGTTTCAGGATGGTGGTTTCCTATGGAAAGGAAGGAGAAAGCATAGTGAGAATAAAGATTTAACTGTACCTGGAACATTTTACTTAAAAAAAAAATCTGTCATATTACCTTTAGTTTATTTTATTATTTTAAATGTTTCATAATTTACAACTATAGTTCCCATCATCTACCTCCATATTCTCCTGGCAAAACAACCTGAACCAGGTTCTAGGATTTATCCTAACTTCAAAACTTATGTTCACTCTGATCTTATGTCTCCATTTAATAAACTTGGTGGCTGATTCATACGATTGATTCCTCTCTTTTCATTGAACCTGAGTTCCTTGGTAACTAAGGAGTTGATCCAGGAATGTAAGCTTCCCTTGTTTGGGCCATTTCTCTTCCTCAACTGATGTCCTACTTCTGCACCCATATGGATAGAGATTATTTTATTTGTTGATACACATTCTTAGTTCCTGCCAGCTGTCAGCTTGGATTTCTGAGTATCTCTAGAGCCTAGGTTCCCTGAGCTTGGATTTGTCCGCTTTTTGGATCACCTCTTATACTTGTTGTCAGATCCTTTGACACCTGCTGCATTCATGAACTATTTTGGGGATATGGAACTCTGAGTTCCAGATTGGATTTCCACCCAGCTCTGTTGTCTGAAACCTGTCCCAATCTAATGGATGAGTGTAATAGATAGCCCAGCTAAGAGTGATGAAAATTCACAGCTCTCAGTACTTGCTAAGCTTTCAGACTTCCTTCCTAACCTGTGTCAGGCTGATCAAATTAAATGCTCTTGAGATCCAGGCCTTCAAAATAAAAACCACTTATTAGGACACAGCTGTCTCTCTTAACCTTCCCTCACTCCTTAGACCTAAAGGTCTATAATATGTCTGTATTTCTTAGAAATATAATGCTGTCTTAGAGGTGACTGGTGCATCATGAGTCCTTTAAGCGTACACCTAGGATGACACGCTTCCAAGCTACTTGCCTTGTGAAATACAACATGTCAGCAACCCTTTGCCTTAGATCTCCTGAATAGCCCTGCATGTGAACAGTGTGGTCTTTCTGCTCTCTGGAGATTCCTCTTTGGCTCTACCTAGGTTTCTTCTTCTAAGACCTCTCTGTTTATTGCACTTTTAGAGACTACTACAGCTCATGCCTGATTTAGACTCATTAGCAACTGGCTCACCTGCGACCTGAAGCCCCACTATCCTCAAGGCTACTAACTCTCATCCCAGGGCTCCACTTTTTTTGTGTGTGTGTGTGTGTGTTACGCGGGCCTCTCACTGTTGTGGCCTCTCCCGCTGCAGAGCACAGGCTCCGGACGGACGCGCAGGCTCAGCGGCCATGGCTCACGGGCCCAGCGGCTCCGCGGCACGTGGGATCTTCCCGGACCGAAGGGCTCCACTTTTTGTTGCCATTCCTCACACCAAGCCTCAAGAGAGTGGCAAGGACATATATACACTACCAAATGTAAAATCGATAGCTAATGGGAAGCAGCCGCGTAGCACAGGGAGATCAGCTCGGTGCTTTGTGACCACCTAGAGGGGTGGGAGGGAGGGAGATGCAAGAGGGAAGAGATATGGGAACATATGTATATGTATAACTGATTCACTTTGTTGTAAAGCAGAAACTAACACACCACTGTAAAGCAATTATACTCCAATAAAGATGTTAAAAAAAAAAGAAAAGAAAAAAGAGGGCTAAAAGATATAGTGGAGCAGCAGAGATGAGTCTGCTGCCCAAACGATGCCTATTGCCTAATTCTGTGACAGAGGAAAAATCAATTATAAACAACATACAGTCCCTGCCTGCCTTCAAGTAGCACAGCTGTCAAGTAGGTTGCATAGAGGCAAAGATAATGGGCGAAGCAGGAGCTAGGCAGAGTCAGTGTGGAGACAAATTTATCCCATGGAGGCTTCCTGCCAAATGCCTTTTCAGGAGTTCTCAGGGGGAGTCAGACCCCTGGGGATAGGAGGTGATGCCCCTTCCTCCAAGTGGACTAATTAGTTTTCTAGACACCAGATGGCAGTAGACATCTCAGCATTATGGGATTCTGCATCTTCCGTGTAGGGCAGGGGCCCAAAGACTCCAAATGACAAGCAGAGATAAGATGGTAGACTCTCAGCTCTGGTCTTCTGCTTGTATACCATTTATTGAAGTACTGGAGTTTCTTCCAGTGCATCCAAGAATTTGGTATGACATGAACTATGTATTCTTAAATATCTTTTATTAGTGTGAAGGATGGGACTTGAATTTGGCAGGATAAAGAAGAGGCTGTTAGATTTGAGAGTTGTAGAATTTGAGAGCATTTAGGAGCTGTCGTTGTAGGTCACCAATATGATAAGCTTAATGCTGAGAAGATGAGAAGGGTGCCATGCAGCTTTGTGAAAGGTTGTCAGGAGAGAAATTACCAGCATGTTATTGAGATTAGTAACATGCCAATAGGGTTGCCCCTGGGTACCGCTGCTGACATAACATTTGAAGGTCACTTTGGCTTCCCTGAGAAAGCTTGTCAGTTACCCTTTGTGGCTTAGAATTCCTCAACATATTCTATAGCTACCAACACTGACAAAGAGAAATAAATCCAAGAAGTACCTTGGTTAGAAAATGTAGTTCATGTATATTTGATTTTCTGAGGTAAGGCTGGATGACATTTAAATAAACCATTTAGATGGTGGGAAGGAGAAATGACCAATTAGTTACCTTGGTAGCGGGAAGAATGGAGCTGAAGGTATAGCTTTAGGGTCTGGCTGGTTATTTCTGTCTGGCTAGCAGTCTGGGATGGTGTCCGGGACAGGTCCATTTTGACCTGGCAGGTAAAAAAGGGTCTGTCTAAGGCAGGATATAAATAGGATGTCATTATAATTTAGTTTACAAACAGATTTTTTTTGAGAAAGAAAAGAGGCATTAATAACAGCAAAAACTGTGATTATACCAGGATTGTGTATGATTGTACCAGGCAAAAACAGGATGTAAAGTGACCCTGAATATAAATACTGGGGCCTGGGGGAAGGCAGTGGTCCTCAGACTGGAGCAATTTTGTTGATGCCTTTATAGAGGTAAAATATGATCAACATGAGTATCCCAGGGGCTCCTGGCATAGGTGGAAGTGAGCCACTTGTTACTGGAACAGCCATGAAGTTGCTGGTATATCACTGAGAGGCAGGGTGTTTAATGAGGAAATCCATCATGAAGGTGGCCCAGGGAAACTGAATGCTTGGCAGGGGGCACAGAAAGCCTTTGGCTTCTCCCAGCAGGTGTTTGTTCTTATGTATATCTTGTACATCATTACATCCCCGTAACTTTCACTTTTTGACCTGCAGGTATCAGAAGTCATGAGTCAAGGAAAGTAGAACCCAAGTTGGCCGAGGTGAACAAATGAACACAGGGCAGGATTCATGACAATCTACTATGGCTTGCAGGTAATTTGAGAGAGACTTCTCCCTGAGGGCAGGTGGAGGATCTGCTTGGTCTCTTCATATATTATTGCCATTTCAGGAGGAGGGACAGGAGGTGGAATACAGGCTGGATCAGAGGACGGAACATTGTGGTGTCACAAAACCCTGTCCCCAGGGGAGGTGGTGAATCAGATTGTTGAAAACAAGGAGAGGAAGCATTTGCCACGTCCTGGCAGAAGGGTCCGGTGTACAGATCCCGAATGGTATCTAAGAATCAATTATTTCTGCAGAAAGAGCTATCTGTTTGCAAAATGGCATTGTCCGGTTGTGTTTTAATGAAGGGATGCTGTAGCAGAAAGCTAACTTGACTTTTTCGGTAGAGAGCAGGTAGAAATGCAGGCACTTCAGAGGAGGCTGGTGTGGAGAGGTAATAATGATCCAGAATCGGATAGGATAATGTACATTTCAGCAGACATCAGCTGAGGACATTTGTTCCTCTTGGAACTTAGCTGAATTCTTAGAATCACATAAAGAGTAAAGTGAGCAAGAAATGTTCATGATAATTAAGAACAGTTATAACAAATTCAGACTAATATTGAAGTTGGCAGGGCACAGGGTTTGACACTAAAGCCCAAGTAGTACCTTGTAAAACGTTCACTTCTCTTTCCCATAAAAGAATGACATTTCCTCAAGCCATACACAAAAAGTGGTGGGGTATTCTATCATATTTTATTTATTGCACATCTTATTTTCATCAAGAGTTTATACAGGAATTTCAGAATAGCTACTGACCATCTGAAAAAGAGAGCAAGAATTACAAGTGGTTAAAGTGTAAAACAGGAGCTCTGTAGGAATCTTGTTACACCCTTTTATGCCCTGCCTTGAGGCATGATGTTTCAAGATAACAAGATCTTTGTAAGAATCTTATTACAGCAACTGATAAGGATAGCAACCTGTACAATCAAATGTGAGATAAGGACAGGCTTTAAAAAGGAAGAACTTTTAAATCAATTTAGAAATAAGAGCAAAATATGACAAAGTCAGAGATCAGGCCCTTACCAATTTGGGCTCTAAAAAGTGTATCTTAAAAATAAATTGCATGAGCATGATGAAGTGAAGCTCAATGTGAGTACTTAGTCCAAAAAAGAAAAAAAAAAGAATACAAAAAAACAAGATATAGGGCTTCCCTGGTGGCGCAGTGGTTGAGAGTCCGCCTGCCGATGCAGGGGACACGGGTTCGTGCCCCGGTCCGGAAAGATCCCACATGCCGCGGAGAGGCTGGGCCCGTGAGCCACGGCTGCTGAGCCTGCGCGTCCGGAGCCTGTGCTCCGCAACCGGAGAGGACGCGACAGTGAGAGGCCCGCGTACCACAAAAAAGCAAAACAAAACAAAACAAAACAACAAGATATAAAAATAATAAATTGCACATATCTCAAGAAATTTGACATCCACTATTTATAAAGCTAACCCATTGCATTTTAAGACACTGCTCATTATTTTCCGCTTTATATCTGAACTCAGATCTACTCCCTTCCCTCTGCAAGAACAGAAGTCTAAGACATTTCTTGTATGACAGTATTTCGACTTCAGTTTATTATACCCCTGTGAATCTTCCCTTCTCCAAGTGAAATACACAGGTGAAATTTTACCTATGACATGTTTTCTTACCCCCTCACCTCTGGTCATATCTCACTGGTTAAGGCAGGTGTGGACTGACTAGCTCAGGGTAGAGTAGGGCCACCACCTCTTTTGTTCTGAGCGTCGTACTAGCGTTCATGTAGCCTAAGGTTGAATTTTTATATTTCGGTAGGCACGTCCTTCAGAGGAAGAGGATCGTGCTAACCATGAAGTGATGTAGGCCAGTAAAGCAGAGATGGTGGGTTGCTTTGAAGTTCATGAGAACTGACTCTGAGGACTCCTAGTTTTCCTCTGGAAGGTTGGCTGATTTCACAGGTTTCCTTGAGGGGAAGAGGAGCAAATCCGTTCTAGGACAACCCCAGGGGATCCAAAACAAATAGGGATCAAAACTAGTATGGGGCTAGGCTAGACATCTCTAGCACAATTTAATGGCTTAAAATCCCACAAAGAACAGGGATTTCTTAAAGCCTAGGAAGCATTCAGGGTATCTTCAAAGTTCTGTGATTTTTTCAGCCTAGATTTTTACTACACTGTTTAATACTTCTGGGGCCAGAAGTAGGCATGCAGAATTCATATTTTGCATGTATCAGTATTACCTACTTTTAAAGATTTAATCACATAAGGATATTTCTGTTGAATTTCATGTCAGTTAACTAATGAATAAGGATGCTCTTCTCTCATGTTAAGTTAAGGTTTCATTTGAAAAGCAAAGCAGCCAAGCAACAAGGAATGCTAGTCCCAGGAACAACTTGTTCTAGGATCTGTTTTCTCTTGTCATAAGGTTATGACAATATTCAAAGGACTTCCCTTGCCCTTTAGATACCTAATCCAGGGTAAGTCATCTAATATCTTTTTTCATGTAGTAAACATATATGCTGTTGGCTCATATGAAGAGGAAGTCCATTTCACCTTTTGCAAACGACATTTTTGAAAAGTTGTACATAAATGTTTTTGTAAATTATTTTTCCATTTAATTATACTAAATGCTTTAAAAATTCTTGATTACATTTGTGCTTTTCTGAATTAGAAAGGTCTGTAACATTAGTGTTTTATGAACCTTTGCTCTTCTATTTTATAATTAACTCTATGCCAACTATTTAAAATCAGCAAGGCACTGATATTTTAAAAACTGTCTTATGATGTAATTACATTTAGACATGATTATTTGTTTTTGAATTTTATGAAGAAAACATAATTATACATTATGTTTTCTTAAACGATGGTATATCTGTATTTTACATATTGGAAGTTAAGTTAGTAATTTAGCTATGCCTATGATGTTTTAAATCAGAAGAATTATTATATATGAGTAGGATATATAATAGTACTCAAATTTATTTTGCTATTTCAAGATGTCTTTAATTTGGAGTGGCACTTCTGCATTATCACCTGTATTATTCACTAGTATATATATATATATATATATATATATATATATATATATATATATATATATATATGAAAACATTACTGGGATAAACCATAATGGAAAAGAATATTTAAAAAAGAATGTATGTATATAACTGAGTCACTTTGCTGTACAGCAGAGATTGGCACAGCATTGTAAATCAACTCTACTTCAATAAAAAAAAAATTACTAGGTATCATGTTATAAGAATAGTTAAGATGAGTTTTGTCCTTCAAGAGACTCACTACAAAAGAGTAAGGTAAGTATAAGTTACAAACGATACAACAGACTGTGGTGTAATATACATGCTAGTAAAACAGTCATGAATGAGAAACTTCATCTTTTAAATTTAAAAAGTATTTTTAGAAAAATTTATTTATTTTTTTGTTTGGCTGCGTTGGGTCTTTGTTGCTGTGCGCGGGCTTTCTCTAGTTGTAGTGAGTGGGGGCTGCTCTTTGTTGCCGTGCTCGGGCCTCTCATTGCAGTGGCTTCTCTTGTTGCAGAGCACAGGCTATAGGCGTGCAGGCTCAGTAGTTGTGGCACACTGACTTCGTTGCTTTGTGGCATGTGGGATCTTCCTGGACCAGGGATCGAACCCGTGTTCCCTGCACTGGCAGGCGGATTCTCAACCACTGAGCCACCAGGGAAGCCCAGCATTTTTGTTTTTAAATGGCTGATGAAATTATAATTTTCATATTTTCCCACTTTCCAAATGTTTTACATTGGTTTATTATTACTAAATAATGTTTGTAAAGCAACCACCAGAAAAGGTAGTCTGCTCTATTATCTTTTCCTGTGTCCTTTGTAGTCAAAAGGTCCTAGGAGGATTACACTGAGTAGCTAGCTTTGTGCAGCATGCCTAGTTCTGTGGAAAGGTAGAACCAGATTGAACCAGCTAATTTTAGTCAGAACTATGACATTTAGTGCCCCCAGTGATCAAGAACAAATCATTCATCTGTGCTGGGCCATGATTCTTTCATGCACTGATAAACCAAACGTCTTGGCTCCGTCAGGCTATGTAAACAAATGAAAGTAACATTTCCATTAAACAGCAAAATTACTTTGGAGGAGACCCCACCAGCTACTAACTTGATTGCTAGCAATTAGCCCACTAGAATGTGTCCTGGGGACATGTGAGGCTTTCCTAGGCATAATGTTAGGTGCACTTAGACACAGCCTGTGTTCTCTGACTTGTCAATCTGCTGCCTCAGCTTCACTGTACACCACTGGCCTTCCCCTCTCTACACCCACTTCTGCAGGGAGCGTGGGCAGGGGACATGTGTGTCCCCTGCTACACCATCTCAAGCATGGGACAGGCTTTCTACTAATTCCCTTTGCCACAGCACAGATTGGGCTCACAACATTTATCAAGACTTTACTGAAGATTCCTAGTATTAAAAAAAAAGATTAAAGAAAACAATTTAGGTGATACAAATAAACTACCTCTTCATGAAGCAGACGGTCTGCATTCGGAGAACTGCAAAATGGAGTGGAAGCCAGGAAGCTTTTATAGGATAAAGAATATGGAAAAGAAAAATAGAAAATATCTGATTGGGGGGCGGGCCTCAGAATTGATCTTGCTTGGGGATAGAAGGAACAAGGAAACAAGTCCAGAGTTGGCTTGGCATTTGCGGATTGGCTGACTGGAAATACTGTTTCTGGTCTAGTGGACAATGTACAGGGACCTGAAAGTTCTCTGAAGTTTTGGTTTGCTGAGGTGGCACGGTGGGCCCAAGCGCCTCCATCATGAGCCTAAAATTTAGTTCAATTCTAGCCAAAGAGGTAAAATGGAACTCCTTTCCTTCCTTCCTTCCTTCCTTCCTTCCTTTCTCCCTTTCCTCTTCCTCCTCCCTGTTCCTTTCTTCTCTCCCCCCCTCCTCCTTTTTCTCTCTTTCTCTCTCTTTCTTCCTCCCTCTCTCCCTCCCTTCCTTCCTTTCTTCCTTTGAATAGTTATTGAATAACTACTAACACCCGCTATGTACCAGGCATGTGTAACTAAAAACAGATGTGGTTCTTGCTCAGGGATCCTACTATCTAGCAAAGGATAGAGACAGACATTAACCAAATAATTCCTCCAATAGAAATCATTTTAAGTTGATGAATGCTTTGAAGAAAAAGTAGAGAGTCCTAGGTAAGGAGGAGCTTACTTAGTCTGGGGAGTTAGGACAAGAGTTCTTGAGGAAATGAAAGTAGAGCAGGATGCTGAAGGATTCATGGGCATTCAGAGGCTAAGGGGGATGAGAGAGAAAGAACATTAATACTGAAGGAACAGCCTGTGGGAAGGTCCTGAAGCTGGCGGGGGGGGGTCTGGCCCTATTTCAAGCAACCGAAGGGAAGACTAGTCTAAGGAGAATGATATCAGAGCAGAGGAGAAAGTTAGAAAGATCATGGGCAGAACCATAATAAGCCAGTGAATGGTTTTAAACAGGGGAGCGACATGGTCAGATGTGAATGACCCAAGTAGAAACAGCCAACCCTCTGGGGATAGAGTGCACATATTTCAAACAGCAGGCAAAAAAGACAAAGCTAGGAGAGAAGTAGCTGTGCTAGGGAAAAAAAAAAAATGGACTTTTGTAAACTGGATATATTTTATTTTTTAAAGTATTAAAAAAGAATAAGCAACATCCACACAAAACCTGTACACAAATATTCAAAGCAGCATTATTCAGATAGGCAAAAAGTGGAAACACTCCAATGCCTATTAACTGATAAGTTGATAAATAAAATGTGCTATATCTATACAATGGAATCACAATTGGGCAATAAAAAGAAATGAAGTACTGATAAATGCTACAATACGGTTGACCTTTGAAACATTACGGGAATGAAGTGAGACACAAAAGACCAGATATTGGATAATTTTGTTAATATGAAATTTCCAGAATAGGCAAATTTATAAACGCATAAATAGATGAGTCATTGCTTAGCGCTGGGGACAAGGTGAAGGATTGACTGCTAATGGGTATGGGTTTCTTTTATGGGGGAGAAAACTGTTCTAAAATAAGATTTTGGTGATGATTACACAACTCTGGGACTATACCAAAAACCACTGAACTGTACATTTTAACTGGGTGAATTGTATTGTATGTGGATTATAGCTCAATAAAGCTGTTAAAAAAGAAAATAAAAACAATCCAGGAACTAGGGACACCTGTAGAAATGGATTTCAACCCTAATTTCTTCTCACTTTATATTCGTTGGATTCAAAATAATGGTGGCTGGCACGAGACACCACAGTGACTGTCTTGCTAGTGTGACTTGGGAGGATTTATGGCTGTATTAATTTCGGTTAGAATGGTAGAGTTGAGCCCATTGTTCATCTAAATTAGCAGTAACAAGCAGCTGTTTCAGTTAATCATTATAAGGACTGCAAACAGCACTCAAAGGAGTACTCAGTTCCTTCAGCAGTTTAAAAAAATGATCTTAATGTGTTAAAATAATACCTTTTCTCATTCAGCACTTTTTTTCAAAAAGTAATGCTACAATGTTTCTTGAAATCTTATTTTCATTAAAACCAAGGTGTTAAGTTTAAACTATTGCTCCAGATCTTTTAAATGTTTCTTTTCTAGTTCTTAAATCTTGATTAGGAAAAAGTGAATCATTATTTACTAAATACTACATAGGTTCAAAATAGCTACAGAGAAAGGGAGTATGAGGTTGAGCAGGTGGCAATGCTTCCCGTTTTCACACTCTGAGAAGGCCAAGGTTTCTTAGGGAACATTCCTGGTATCTGTATTAATCAGTTTCATAGTTCCTCAGCTGGTGTGTGTGTGCGTGTGTGTGTGTGTGTATGTGCACACTTGCAATTTCATTTGGCATGTGCTGACGACTCTGTTAGGTTTTTATAAAAATTCATTTCATTTCCCTTTTCAGCTTCCGTCTTGCTGGTGTGTGCATGCCAAAGTGTAATTCAGGCTTAACCACTTCGCGTGTAGGTTAGTTCATTGCCTTGTTTTATGTATGAGGAAGCTGAGACTCAAGGATGATAAGGTACTTTGATTTGGTAGAGTCACCCGTTAATGAGTTCTTCCAGTTGGAACTCAGGTCTCCTGATTTCTGTTTCTGTTAAACATCTTCATTTTCTAGCCTTCAACCTCTATCTTTTCAAATCTTATACTTAGGAATAAATATCTACATTGAACATCATTTTATGTTGGTTTTTCTTAGAACTGACTTTTGGACAGAAGAGGTGGTTATCTGTGTGTTGTAAATGGAGGAAAACAAGTCAAAGGTGACTTTCCTTTTGGGCCATTCATTTTCCCACGTAACAAAATTTCCCATTTATTTCTCCAATTGTAATTAAACAGCAGTAACTGAAGGATATCTAGATGTTCTTAACAAAAGGCGGCAAACAGAACCAGGACTCTGACCTAATGGATTTTAGAATAGGAATGTCAAGGTCATTGGAAATTAAAAATTTTCAGGAGTCTCTCTTACATAGATTACAAATCTCCTAATCTCCCTGCTTCCTCTGTGGTCTCCTTAAGATCCATTCTCCGCAGCGAAGAGCTTTAAAAAAAATTAAACCATAGGTGTCTCTCCCCTATTTAAAACTCTCCAGTGCTTTCCACTGCACTCAGAATAAACTCCCTAATTCCTTTATTGGCTTACAAAGCCCTACAGGATGTAACCAATGCTTGTTTACTTCTCCAAGTGCATTTCCAAGCTTATTTCCTCTTACCTTCTCATACCTTCCCCCTCAAACCCTATTTAGGGCCTTTGAATTAGCTGTATCCTTTGCCTGGAATGCTCTTCCCTCTGACATTTGCATGCCTGTTAATCCAACCACTTCTTAAATGTCTCCTCCTCAAAAGGGTCACCGCATCACAATCACCATCACATCATTCACTGTATTTCCTCTGCACAGAGCTTAACACTAACAGACATTTTTCTCCTCTCCCCCGCCATAAGCTCCCTAGAACCTAGATTTATCTGTCTTCGAGGCAGCTCAATCAAGAGCCTGGAGGAGTGCCTAACATATGTAAGAGCTCAACAAAAATTTGTTAAATGAAAAAATGAACATACGAATATACCCTTTCTTCCCTGCCCCTCTCTCCCAACCAGGGCGAAACTCATAATGAGGATACACTTAAAAACGTCTTTCTCATCTATCAGGTATTTCCACCCTCGAGGAATAGATGTCTTCGAGGAGACTGCAACATCACTGGATTCGCCCTTCTGATTCTACCTTGTTTCTACATATTAGCTTTTCATCTAGAGGTTAGTTTCTCCGTGACCAATGCTTTTACTTCCCGATTCCGATATCGCGTAACGACGGAAGGGTGAGCACTAGGGCCCGGAGATCCCTTGATGCTAATTGTTGAGGTTAGGATAGGGCCCTTGGCCTGGTGCGCTGTGAGTGGTCCTCCCTAGAGATGCTGGGGAGAAGGGGCGGAGCTATCCCAAAGGATGAGCCTTTCTTGGGCCGTCCGATCTGGTGGGGCTGCCGCTATGAGAAGGGCCCCGGGAATCAGAAGAAAGGAAAGCTAGCCTGGGGCGAAGAAGGAGCCCAGCTGACCCGAGGCGGTAAAACCAAGGGGACGAAGGAAAGGTGGCAAGGCCTTAAACCAAAACTGCAGAAAGAAAGCCAAGACTTGGATATTTTGCCAGAGGAAAGGGTTAAACAGTTTCCAAGGTAACGGACCAGGAAGAGCGCAAGACGTCTGCAGGAGGTTCGAAGGTCAGCCTCGAGTTTAAAGCTCCCCTGGCCCAGCGGATTCTGGCCAATGGAGGGGCAGCTGGGCGTGGTCACATGATGCGCGGGGCGGTCCTGCAAGCTGCCCTGGAGCACGTGGGAAGGTTTTTCCTATTCCTTTTTTCCTTTTTAAAAAAGCCCACCCACTTTTGCGCGGGCTTTGTCGCGGGGTTCTTCTCGCGAGAGGCGTGCCACACTCTCGCGAGAGTGAGTGGGAGGCGTGAGGACTAGGAGGTGTTGCGGGCTGGAGTTGCTGCGGCGGAAGCCGGGGGTGGGCAGGCCGGGGGCGGGCCGCGGGGCGGGGAGGGGGGGGAGGGCTGGGGGGCCGCTGCGGGACGGGGCGCCCGCCTGCTCTGCAGCTCGTGGGGCTGGTCGTTGCGGGCCGGTGACATGCCTGTGAGCTGCGGAGGCTGCGGCCCCCAGGTGAGCTGGGCGCGGATCCGCCCGCGGCGTGAGCAGCGCCGTTGGCTGGGGTGGCGGCGGGGTGTAGGGCCGCGGTGGATATAGCGGCCTGGCTCGGGCGCCGCAGCCCCTCAGTCTACCCGCAGTCCCTGCCCGGACTTCGGAGCTGCCCCGAGCTGCGCCTTCGCACGGCGGTGGGAGGAGGGCGGGAGGAGCGGGGCGGAGGTAGGAAGCTCGAGGCACCGGGCCGTGGGGGAGGGGTGTCCTCGGGCTGGAGACGGGTCTTCCAGGGGTCCGAGTGTGGCGGCGGAGCAGCATCCCCCTTGGATGACAAGCTTAGTTTCCATCCCCAGGGTGGTCTTCAGAGCCGGGTCCCTTCCGTGCGTGCTGCTGCGTATGCTTAGTTTGTGTTCGTGGTGCGCGCACAGGAGCATATGGAGGAGGAGGACATTGCACTTTGTCCTCGAACAGCATCCTTCACTGTCAGAACCCTTGAGCCCTGGAACCAGGCACAAACCAAATCTTGTGGCAGAAACGGAAAGCGTCCAGCAGCTCCTCGGAGTGCTGAGATTTGGATTTGCTGTCAGATTTTCTTCAACGCTGTTAAATGGCTCAAATGCTGGCCGTCAATATTCCGAATGGATTGGGTATACTTACTCTTTTATTCCAGGCACTTAAACTGCTTTATTAAAAGAAGTGTATGTGACCAAAGTATTTAAAACGTTGGTAAAATGACAATGGTAGTAGAACCTAAACCACAGTGGTATGACGTGGTAACAGTTCTGCTTTCCCTTCTCTGAGACCTTATTAAACTGGAGGTGGTTTAGCTTAAGATGCCAAGGAAATTTCAGGGTGAGAAATACTGCTGAGGTACATACCTAATGGCTTTAGTGCCATTGTAGTTAAAAATTCTGGTTCTCTTTTCAGCTTTGTAATTATTCAGCCCCTTGCAAAACTCATAAGCTTTCCCTACCTTATTTCCACCTCGTTAGGGATGTTATATTGATTGATACTGATTTTGATATATCTGGAAATAGAGAATATAGAGTACTCAGAAAATTTAGGGTACTCAGCAATGCAAAGATGATTTTAGGATAAATGGCAGCACAGTTCCTAGCACAATCAGTGTTAGTTAAAATAGTGCTATTTAATGAATCCTTTTATATACACAGTCACGTTTTTCAGTTAGAACGCTGGTTATGCATACTTTTTTATGGTCCTGGCAGAACGGATCCAAAGGTTGACAGTGAATTTCACTGTTAGTTGTAGCTGTGACTAACAGCAGTTTATAAGTGATCAGAGAATGTAAGGCAGTCAGAACAAATGGAATCTCAGGCTGAACTGGTAGTAATGAGTGTATCCACATAGCTGCACTACTGATAAGGGCCTAGTGGTTTACCTCCAGGCTAATGATACTTCCCAGTTGTTGAGGATATGGGACTAGCCAAAGTCCCTGAACCACACTGAGAAATTCTCTGGCTTCTGAACTCCTGGGATGACTCTAGAAGCTGAAGAAGTCTTCCTTTGCCTTTTGAGGCTGGTAAAAGGATAGTACGTATAAGTTGTTTTTCTTTTTTTAATTATAAAAAATTCCAGGAACTTACTGTCTGGGAAAGTAAATCAAACCAAATCAGATGATATATTTTAGGTTATTCTTAGGGAAATTTCTAGTTATAAATAGGCAGTGGAGCTGTCTATACTTGGAGAAAAACTTGGTGAAAAACTTGGCAGTGTCTTTTTGAGAATGGACGAAAGAGACCTGTATAGAGAGTTAAGAAGTTCTCTGCCATTTCATCTTGGCAAACTGATTCTCAGGGATAGAAAACCGGAATTGTTTGCTGCTCTTTAACACCGTTTGGCAAGGGTTTCAAGCTTAGGATGTAGATACTTGTTTCATAGTGCATTTGAAAAGTAATTGAAGTCACTTTGGGTAGAATAAATATTTAGGTAAGCTGAATTATCCTTTTTCTGTCAGATGGCCTGAATTTTAGTAGTAAAATCAGCCATTCGGAGGAAATGAGGGGTGAGACAGGTCAGGAAAAGATCTAAGCTGGCCTGGGCTTGAGTTAAGGGTGTATAAACTGGTAAAGCAAGGAAAGGAAACAAAAATACTTTATCAATTTAAAAACAAAGCAAACAGATCTGTCACTCATCTTTATATATACAAGTTTATTTTATTATAAAATACTAGCATAAAGGCATTTGAAATGTATAGGTTAGAGACTGGACAGAAGAAAAGTTAACATTTTTGGGTTAATCTGAGAATGTTTCATGGGGAAAAAAATAAGATAAATGGCATAGAGGCTTGGAATGGATTGGATGTTACGTGAATGAAAATGAGGTACCATGTAAAAGAGTTTGTGTTTGGGAGTCCAGCAGATCTGTTCATTGATGTTAGTGGAACTCTTTTTCTTCATCTCTGATAGGAGAGTTAAAAACCTCAAAGTTACTGTGAAGCACATAGTGACTGCTTACCCAGTGTTTTTTCTTTGACCTCTTCTGATGTCTTGAGATTATTTGGCTGCAAGAAACAGAAACCATTTGAATTGACTTACTTAAAAAGGGCGTTTGTCCTACAGTTGCAGGACTGCCTCTGAAGCCCAGCTCAGAGTCCTGGAAACCAGAACATCTTCAGGCAGTTACTCTGCCAGTTTTTCTCTGGAAACACATGACATGGTCTTGTGTCAATGTGACTCTGTAATGTCTGTTCCAGTTTCTTTCAGATTGACTCTCTTTAAAGCTCTTGGTTTCTGCTTCCCTATACCTTTGGTTTGCATGAAACTTTGGTTTGCTGTGGTGAAAACACAAGATATTTTGATTTTGTAGCATGGTTCTCAACAAATACCTCCATATCTTAATTCTGAATTTCTGGAGAGATACTTCAGTTGGTCAGGTACCTACTTGTCCAGTTGGCTGAGGGTGGGGGAAGATGGAAATGGGAAAACGGTGCGGGGGGAGGAGATGTAGGTGTGTCTCGCAGTGTGCACTTTTTCAGACTGGGTACTGCAAGTTCTCTAGCGCAGGGGGTGTGAACAAGAGGGGAAAAGGTGGGTACTTCTGGTGTACTTTTAACATCCTGCAGTTTTGAGTTTTTCCCTAATACTGTGCTGAACTTGCTCTCAGCAATGATCTCCTTCAGGACAGATTCTCCTAGGTGTGTGAGAGCAAATTATGTAAATGGTTTGTGCCTCAGTTTTCTTATGTGTAAAATGGGTACAATAACAACAACTTCTGTTGTGAAAAATGTGAATTCTGTTTAACAGCAATTAAGCAGTGCCTGCCTGGCACAGTGTAAGGATGTGGTGTGACCGTGACTGAGGGCAAGCTGTGTGGCGGGCACTGTGGCGTGGACTTCTGCAGCATTTGGTGAAGGAAGGACATCATTCCTGCCCTCTGGCATTTACAAGTCTACTGCTGACCACTCCATACTTAAAACTGTTTCTTGACTTCAGTGACACCTAAATTCTCCTAAATCTCTACCTCACCTGCTTTGACTGCCACTTATTTGTGGTTCTTTTTTTACCTGCTGGGAACCCTTTATCATGGTTGTCCTCTTTGATTCTCTCTTGATCCTTTGTTTTTCCCCTGTCTCTAGGATCAGCTTTCAAGCTCTGGATATGCGGATAATTCCTAGAGTAACATCTCTAGCTCTCACCACGCCAACTGAATGTATTTTTTAGGTGCCCTTTGGATAGTACCTTGACATAAAATAATGCCGTCTGCCAGTTATTTCTTCTAGCTCCCCAAGCGTGAAACCTAGAAATTATCTTCCACACTCTTCCTGTTTTTATGCCTCGTGTATTCTGTTGGTTAATAAGTTCTGCACAGGCTTTTAGAATGTCTCCTATGTGCCAAGCACTGGACCATCTGCAAAGCAGATCCGTTCACTCATTCCTGCTGCTGGCAGCTTAGGATAGAGCCTTACTACTATTTGCAAGAGCTGCTTAAATGCCTTTTCATCAATATGCTCTTAGAGTCGTGGCATCACAGGTGTTACTGATAAGGAAAACTGTGTTCCTGAGTTAAAATTCTGAACATATTTTTTGTTAAAAATAATCTTGTAGGTGGGAGTTATGCATAAGGTTAAGAACATTATTACTCTACCTTCTAGGAAGTATATTCACATTGAAAGCACAGCCTCAATATTTTAGGGTTTTTTTAAAAGTTGTGTTTATTGTTGGTATACAGGAAACTATAGAGAAGCAAATATCTTAATAGATAATCAGTTAGGTTACAGTCACATCTTTTTTACATGATTGACTATTGTTTTGAAAGACAAAAAAGTAGTAACTGATAGCTGTGGTATTTTTAGATTTTATAAGTTAAACAGCAGCAGGTCTGTACCCAAGGAGGAAGCTAACATTTCAGTTCCTTCTATATGAGGTACTGTTTTAAAATGTATTATTTAATTGCATTCTCATAGCCATCCTATGAAGATGAGCCTCAGCTTCCTTATCTGCAAAAAAGGGATAGCATCCCCTTCACACCACTGTTTGCTTATTACGTATTATTCTGGTTTGTTTGTGATGGTTGCTCTGGGGTTTACCAGGTAACTTATCAGTATCACTTCTTGTATAGTGTAGGGACAGTATTTTTCCAATTCCAGCACACCACATGTTATGTGTTATTTTATCATACACTTCTAAACCCCGTATTACATTGTTATTTTCAGTTTATTCTTTTTTTTTTTTTTTTTTTTTTTTTGCGGTACGCAGGCCTCTCACTGTTGTGGCCATGGCTCACGGGCCCAGCCACTCCGCGGCATGTGGGATCTTCCCAGACCGGGGCACGAACCCATGTCCCCTGCATCGGCAGGCGGATTCTCAACCACTGCGCCACCAGGGAAGCCCTAAAGTTATTCTTTAAGGAATTAAAAAAGGAGAAAATATTTTTTTATATTACCTTCATATTGACCCTTTGAGGTATTACCCTTAGTTTAGATCCAAATTTCCATCTGGTATTGTTTTTCTTTTGCCTGTGGAATTTTTTCTTTTTTGTTTTAAACAGTGATTCTAGTGATGGTTGGCTGGTGATGAATTCTCAGAGCTGCTTTTAGTTAAAATTATTTTGCCTTAATTTTTGAAAGATATTTGGGTATGGGTATCTGGGTTGACACTCCTTTTAGATGTTGCTGTGTTGTCTTATTTTATGGTTTGGCATAGTTTCTGATAAGAAATTTGTTGTCTGTCTTTGTTCTGCTGTATATAATGTGTACTTTTCTGTCTGGTTGCTTTTAAGGTTTTTCTCCTTATCACTGGTTTTCAGAAATTTGGTTATGATGTATACTGGTGTGGTCTTCCTCATGTTTATTTTTCTTAAGGTTTGTTAATCTTCCTTGCATCTATCAGTTTATGGTTTTCATCAACTTTGGGAAATTCTGAGCCATTTTGTCTTCATATATTGCCCCCTTGCCCGCACACACTCACACTTTTTGGGATTCCAGTTATTCACCTTTTACAGTGGGTCATCGATGCTGCTTTGCTTGTTTTTTTTTTAAGTTTCTCTGTGTAGCATTTTGAATAGTTTCTATTGCTATGTCTTTAAATTCACTGAACTTTTCTCTTGCAGTATCTAATCTGCTATTAATTGCATCTGGTATGTATTTTATTTTCATCTCTAGAAGTTCAATTTGAGTGTCTTCCCTCTTCTGTTTCTTTCCTTATCATGATCATGTTTTCCTCTCCCTTCTTAAGTGTATGGAACACATTTGTTCCAATAGTATAGTTTTAACATGTTTTCTGTTCATTCCATCATCTCTGTCATTTCTGGATCTGCACTTAGTGACTTATTTCCTCCTGCTTATGGGTCATATTTTTCCCCTCTGTTGTATACCTGATAATTTTTGACTGTGTGCCGGTCATTGAATTTTATGCTGTTGCTCCCTCAGTTTTGTTGTAATCCTTAGGAGTGTTGGATTTAGTTGGGGTGTATAGGAAGGTTATTTGGAATCTGTTGGGTTGTTTTGAGGCTTGCCTTTAAGCTTTGTTAGGGTGAATCCAGAACAGCCTTCAGCGTAGTACTTACTTAGTTCCTCAACTAAAGCAATTCCCTTGTGAGGAGTCCATCCGTTCGTTACCTGATACATTACAAAGTTTTCCCACTCTGGTTGGTGGGAATGCGGACTATTCCCAAGCCCTGTCCGGCTCCAGTTATTGTTTGGCCTACTGCTCTCAAGAAGTTATTTCCCCAACCTCAGCTACTGGGCACAGATCAGCATTCCGTCAAGGACCCTAGGGAAGCCCACCTGCAGATCTCTAAAGCTCTCACTCTTTCCGAGCTCTCCCTCCAGTATATCTGCCCTGCAAATTCTAATCACCTTGGCCGTCCCAAACTGTGACCTCTGTTTCTGCAGCTTGGTGAGACTGCCAGACTGCTTAGCTTTCCTCTCCTTGTGTTGTGACCTGGAAGTGTTTCTCTCCTCTCAGGGATCATAGTCTTGCATTGTCTCTTGTCTGATGTTTGAAAAGCAGTGTTTCATATATTTTGCCCTGTTTAGTTGTACTTATTATATTCGACAGAATATTTTTAACACTTGGACATTTGGGATTTGGCCAAAATGTGTATTTGGAGCATTTATTATAAATATTATAAAAGTAGAAATTATTGGAAACTTTTAATTATATTTTCACAAATAATTCATTAAATGTAGAAGTGTCCATTCCAACATTTAAAGGTCAACTTTGCTCTTTAAAAATAATTGGTTTTTATTATTCAGCGGACGTTTGAGTGCTTACTGTGCTAGAATACAAATACAATAAAAAACACTTTTGTCTTCAAAACTCACAAAAGGAGGGAAGCATGCAAACAATGGCATCAAAGGAATAAAGGACAGACCGCTTTGGGAACATAAAGGAGGTGGCTACTTGTTTTGGCAAGGAGGGATACAGGAGATGAGCTAAGCGTTCTCAAGAAGGGAGGTCCTTGAACTGATGTATGAAGAGTAAGTAGCAGTTCAGCTGATGGAAGAGAGGGTACATCTGAGGGAAGTTTAGGAGGATGATGGGTTAGGGTTAGGACTATCACTAGATGTGATAGTCAGTAGTGACTGAGGGAAAGACTTACTGGCTTGATTGGTTTACTGGCTGTTACTGATACAGAGAAAACAGGAGGAGATTGTTTAGAGAGGAAAGTTTTATTCAGTTTTTGAACATGCTAATTTTGGAGTAACTGGGATATTTACTTGGAAGTATCTAATAAAAATTGGATATAAGGAACTGAAACTCAGGTGCAAGAACTGAACTGGAGATATATGTTGGGGAGTTATTTGCGTAGTTAAACCAGAGGTAGAAATAAAATATCCTTGGAAAACTAAATAAAATGAGTACCAAAGAGGAGGTTAGAATTATTAGTCATTGAGTAACAAGTTATGAAATAATTTTGGAAGGAGACTAATGTAATGGCTAAAGAGATAGACAGCTGTTTCTCAATCAGAAACCACATAGGGTACTTATAAAAGATACAGTTTTCTGGGTTCCATGTAGAGTTCCTGAATTCAGATCTTGTTGGAGGGAGGTAATATAAGCTGATCCATACAGGTACTGAAGTCAGGGAACTAGTGCAGGAAGAGGAGGGTCAAAATAGGACAGTATTGTTGATAGAGGGCTAGGAAGAAATTTCAGAGAGTCCTTGGCTCTGTTAACTCATGGTAAAAAAAAGATCAAGAAATACGTGATGCTGACCTGAATACTTCTTAGGCCAGAGGAGAGGAGAGGAAAGACTTTGGAAATATTTTTCTTATTATAAAAGAATTTATGCACATCTAGAAACACACATAATTGCATCTACCCAGATAAAACCAATGTTTATACCCATCTAGTGTATGTTCTCTTTTATATTGCATGTATTATATAAATGCACACATGTAGTCATAGAGGTTTTACACAAAATGGGATAATGTGAACATGCTGGAACCTGCCTTATTTTATTTAATAATCTATCATCTTTCATATTATAGGTATTTGACATTTTATGACAATAAAAAAAATCCTAGTTGTCACAAGTGGCCACTATCATGAGTTTAGTCTATATCTATCATAGTATTTCCTAGGCCTGTACAAACACACACATGAGTGTCAGAGTTGTGTGTGTATATAATTTTTTTTAAAAAATCACAAGTAGAAAGCACACTATTTACATTGTTCTGTAACTTGCTCTTTCCCTTAATATATTGTGGACGTGCTGTCGCATCAGTATGTGTTGCTTTCTTTCCAAAAGCTGGGTAATAGTCATATGAAAGTATTATAATTTATTTGAATTGATGGGCTTCTAGGTTATTTTTAGGTTTTCATCCTTTTTTGTTTTAGTGAATATTCTTTCACATATATCTTTGTGAATTTTGTGCAAGTACACATGTAGGATAAATTTTAAGAAGTGAAATCGCAGGATCAAAGGGGTAGGTATAATTTATTCAAAGTGTCCAATACCTGTTTATAATTGTTTCTCTATCTTTGTTTTCTTTTACATTCTGTGATATGTCTTAAAACTTTCTTGGTTGTAATATCTATTCTGCTTTTTTGCTGCTTCTCAGGGGATTTCATTTATTTTATGGTATTGTTTTTATATCCTGTGGCTTTCCTGAGCTCCAGCAGCTTACTTTTCAGTTGTCTGCGTTGTCCATCTGTACTTTTCTTGTCTCTGATCTGCTTTTTAAAAAATTGTCCAGGTTCACTTTAATTTGTTTGACTCTAGGGAAACACCCTTAGTTATTCCCTATTTAGGACTCTTGTTTACTCACCAAGAATGGGACACAAAACAAAAAAGTATTAAGTGAAAAGTTTATTATTGTAACATAAAGGTGTTCCAAGGGAAAATACTGTATTTTTGCTCCTTTTGTGAAATCTGTCTAAAACTACCTTCTCTCTAATTATAAAAGGTGGTGAGGGAACCCTACTGTGTTACTTTCTGCTCCCCATCTGCCTTTGTATCTTTTCAAAGATGATTTTTGTTTCTTTGCTTTATCAGAAGTATGAGTCATGTCATCTCACGTTGGATTCACTTTTATGGACTGTTGCGTAGATATTCTCTCATAGGTTCTTTTTCTTTGTGAAGTTAATATTTTACTTATGTTTTAAGTTGAACACAAAGCTATGGAGCAGGATTCAGTAAGTGTATTTTTCTTCAATGAGTGAAGCAGAGTGTAAATGTGGAATTAAATTTAGTTTCTTTTTTATTAATATAAATTCTGAGGTACTATTCTAAAAACAGATAATGGGAGTTTCGGGCGGCATGAGTATATTTGGAGTGTTTTTCTTTCTTTAGTATATCTCTTATGTGGTTTTTGTTTTGTTTTGTTTTGTTTTTAAATGATTCTTCATAGGTCCATACTGGATTCTTTAGTACTCAGCTTTGAAAAGGGTGTTCTTTTTAGGTCGGCTATTCAGGAATATTGCAGGTAATGAACTGGGGTAGCTTGAGGTGTCAGATCCAGGATGTTGTATCAGAGCCCCCTGATCTCCCCCTACTTCCGTGTGACTGTTTCTTCCCTCAGCGGCTTGGCCTGTCGCCCCTCCAGCTTCAGGTGAGGTAATGGGTCAGTAGTTTCTTGCCTGGTGAAGCCTCCAGTGAGTTCAAGTTTAATCTTTGCTCGTGTTGACTTTAGTCAGCAGCTGCAAAGGTCATTGCCGTCTCTCATCTCTTTTCCCAACTCCGCCCTCTCTGCGAGGTTAGGGGTCTGAGAAAGTAAAGGCGCTCTGTGTGCTGGTTCTCTGTCCGTGCAAGTTGTGTGTAATGGCTGCCCTAGTGTCATTGTGGGAATGCATTCTAGGTAATTCAGTCTCTCTCCTGTTTCTGGCATCTAGAGTGCTTCTTATTTCCCTCTATTACAAAGTGTGATGAACAGCTTTTCAAGCCTATATACACTATAGAGAAGAGGGTAAGAGCCTGGGTGCTAGAATTTGAAGATTTGGATTTGCATCTCAGCCCTCTGCTGCTTACAGTGTGGGCCTGGTGAATTGTTAACCCCTTCCTCTTGCCTCTTTTTCTCATTGTAGAACTGGAGTACTGCTATGCCAGTCCTAAGGATTAAATGAGATGTGCAAGGAAATCTCTTAGCACAGCAGTTGGTGCATTATAAACTCTCCTTAGAACGCATGCTGCTCCAGGAGCATCAGTTCCTTTGATGAATTCCTAGAAGTAGAATGGTTGTGTCATAGGATAGGAATATTTTCACGGTTTTGACATACGTTACAAAATTGCCCTCCAGAAAGGTGGTGCCAGTTTACTCAGGAGATGAATTTGAGTGTTTCACTTTTCTGGCACCCTTGTGTTGGCCTCTGTATTTTATATGTTTTATGTGAAGTTTGAGGCAAGTCCACTTGCCCCTGAGGGTTTTTGGCAGCTGAAGAGAACTCTATGGGGAAAAAAAAGGAGAATGACTTGGCCTGGGACAAAGAAAAGAATTATTTTCTTGCCTTGGTTACATAAACCTGTGTATTTACACCTTGTTTTGAGAATTTTGGTCCTCTTGATCATTTTGGTCCGTAAGTAAATATTTTAATTTTTCTTTTACCTATGTTTTATGATTTCTCAAGTGCCTCCTATCAATTTTCCATTTGATTCTTACAATAAACTTGTCCAGTAAGTAGGGTAATACACATCTAGGTAATATACGTCATATACACCCATGTAATGTACATGGAGGAAACAGATTCAGAGATATTGCAATTTACCTAGAGGAAGCAAAGCTAATGAGATGTACAACAGGGACACAAATGCTACTTTTCTGCATCCTGGTGTATAGTTCTTTATCTTGTGCTATCGGGACCTCCCTTGCCTTTCTGACAATTCTGCTTCAATTCTAGTCATTAATCAAATTTTATTGTTAAAGAGACCGCTAGGATTTTTCTTAGTTCAGAATAGAATAGGAATTTTTTGTCGAAAAAATAGAATTCTTTGTGAAAAATCAGAATATAGAAATCTCTAAAGGGAGGTGCATGTGTGTGCCTGTTTGCACACACACTTCAGTTTTATCTCTGTTGTGGAAGAATATAAAAGTAGAACTCCACTAAAATTTAGTTTAGTTTTTTTTTTTTTTTTTTTTTTTTCATTTCTGCAGGGGACTAGGTTGAAGTTTGGTTTTGCCTGTAAATGTCTTCATAGTATAAACTGATATTAATGAAATGCCTTGAAAACCTCAACTAGGTAATTCTTGAGAAAACCAGTTTGATTGAAACTAATTAGCCATTTCTCAAATCTTTATTGATTCAATTTTTTTAGTGTTTAGTGATTTAGTATTCAGTTCTCACTCCTACCCTTTATTGTAATGAAACATTTTCCTTATAAGACTCTGATGCAAATGGGCTATATCTGCCTTGTTCTCCTCTGTATCTATAGCATCTAGTGCAAGTAGATTTTGAATGAAGGGACAAGTTACTGTGGTCAAATGTGGATATTGAGTGGTTAATGCCCAGGTTGATTTAAGCTCTAAAAGATATTTCATTAAAGCATTAATAAAAAGCTGAGACTTAGTTTCAGAGTTTCTCCCAAGGAGGGTGTGTATGTGTGTGTGTATAAACATGTCTGTGTATGTGTTTTAAATACTACGGTATTAATCATTTAACTTGGATGTTTTTGAACTCTCGTCATTGGTATGCTGTTGAGATTCCTATATAAGGGCTTTGTTTTTATCTGATTTTATTTGATATGTACAGATTTCATATTCTCATTTGTTTATTATTAAACCTTTCTGCCCAAGAAATAAGAATGTTTAGAGCATTCACAGTTGCTGTAGGGATAGAGTGACTTTTAGGAGGCAAGAAGGCTGAGATTCTTTTTGTGATGTGCTTTAGATTTTTAAAAGGCTTTTGAAATATTTCTTATTGAGGCTTTCAAATATTTTCTTATTTATAATAAAAAAAGGCAGTGAGATCGACTAGATAAGGATAAACTAGTTTATAATAATTTTGAACCTAAAAAGATTTTTGTAATAGTTTGGTATCTCGTTAAGGTGCCAATATTCGTATTTTTCAAATATTCATGTTGGATTGCTTAATAAATTTTTATATCTCAGAATTCTTACGGGTTTTTTTTTTTTTGCAAATGACTGAATTTAAAGAAGTTATCTTAGGACAAAATGCTTGCTTGAATCACTAAGGTCAATAAAATAGTTATTTTCTTTTAATATTTTTTCTTTAGGTCTTTTGTGGACTAACTCTTCACTGATTACCTACAACAGCAATATAGTTATGGCGACCTTCCAGACTTTCAGAAACAGTCACATGAAAACTAGAGCATCTGTCAGAAAAGTAAGTTCACTATATTGGATTCCTTTTAGTGATAGTTTTAATAAAAATGTTGATCAATTTTTTTGAAGTCGAAGTCTTGTTAAGCAGCTATGCTATGGTATTCTTGTTTTTAAAATGAATCTTATTATTGAAATGAATAACGGTAAAATACTGCAAAGATTGACATATATGAAAACAGTGATATGAAATCATGAAGACAATGAACTTTATTTCCCAAAGATCATGTCTCCCTATTTCTTCTCAGCAGATCTTTTTTTCTTTTCTTTTTAGCAATATAAGCATCAGGTGTGACTTTTATTATACAGCTTTAGCTTTACCCCCAAATACTACCATCCATTCATTCACTCAGCAAATATAATATAAATTTGAGTGCTGCTTATATGCCAGGCCCCGTGTTAGGTATTGGCTGGATAATCAGTAGTGAGCAAATTAAATGTGATTCCTGATCGTTTCTGCTTTCTAGTCTGAGGAAGAGCCCTCTCTCTTTTCCTCCCTTGAGATGATTTGGTTACCCTTTCATTTCTTGACATTTTTGTCTTTGCTAAAACTGTGTGGGGGGGTGTTACTTAAAGGCAGAAAGGGAGGATGAATACTGGGGGATGGTCAGCAGTCTTGGTGAACCCTTTTTTTTTTTTTTTTTTTTTTTTTTTTTTTTTTTTTGTGGTACGCGGGCCTCTCACTGTTGTGGCCTCTCCCGTTGCAGAGCACAGGCTCCGGACGCGCAGGCTCAGCGGCCATGGCTCACGGGCCCAGCCGCTCCGCGGCATGTGGGATCTTCCCGGACCGGGGCTCGAACCCGTGTGCCCTGCATTGGCAGGCGGATTCTCAACCACTGCGCCACCAGGGAAGCCCAGTGAACCCTTTTTTTAGCTTCATCTTCTGCATTATATGACACTCGTCTTGACAAGTCCTTACTTGTTAAGACGGCCTTTGACTTCTTTCGTTACAGCTTCTTTCTTTTCTTCTCTCTTACGATAACAGCTGTCTCCTTTGCACATCTTTCCAGCTTCTAATTGTTAGTGTTCGTGTAAGCTGCTAGGCCTGCCTTTTCATTTATTTACTCATTTCTTCAGAGATCTGAGAAATGTTTGGATTTGACTGCTAACTGGAAGAGAGTGGTTGTCAAATCGAAAGGTGCCGGCAGAGTTGGAAAACAGAAAGTAAACTTATTTTGGAACAGTGTAGTAATTATATTTTTAAGTAATATGCCCCATGTGTTTTTCAGGTACCTTTAAACTTAGTAGGTCCCCTTTTTAATTTGAAAAAAGTACAATAAAAACTATTTTCTCTATTTCTAGTTTCTGTAAACTAGAGTATATTATACTTCTTTTCAGATTAGCAATTGGACTCATAGCTTTAAATTAATATTTAAATTGTACTGATTGCTTTAAATTAATAATTAGAACTAAGAAATATATATATACAAAATATAGTAGTGAGCTAGTGATCTTGTTCTTCAGACATTATACTACCTATCTATTTGACTTGAATTTACCAATATATTCCTGAGGTAAGGAATTAGGCTGAGGCTGAAACTTTATACTATTAATGTCTTTTAAATTCAGACCATTGTTTATATTAGGCCCATGAAAAAGATTTGGTTTGAATTCACTTGAATACTTGGAAACCCTTTTAGATAAAAATACATGAATGTAAAAATTATATACTGTTTATGTGTATGTGTGTTATGCACAGCCTCATAATTATTTGATTGCTTCCTTGCTTTCCAGGATAAAATTGACCCAGTTTCACTTTCTACTTTACCTTCCTCGAACCTAGAATGGGCTATTTCTCCAAAGAACCCCTGAATAGTATTTAGAAATCAAGATCTGCCCTTTGTTCCTTCACTGTCATGAGTTTATAATGATTGCTCATGTTCAGATTTCACATTTCATATTTTTTCCTTTTTTCAGTTCATGTTCATATCTTAGCCTGAAAACTTCCACTCATTATTGAAAACAGAATCACTTAAACTTTTGAATATTCAGATATTGGAATAAACAGTGCAATAAACACCACATATACTCTTCACTTAGATTCACTCTCTGTTAACATTTTGCCACACCCATTCTGTGTGTGTACACATATACACACTTCCCATCTGAAACCAAATGAGAGTAAGCTACAGACATTATTTTGCTTCTCTTCTTAATATATCAGCATGCATCTCTTAAGATCATCATTATTACCACCCCTCAGGAAATCGTTAATTCAGTAACACTGTCTAACATGCAGTCCATGTACAGATTTCCCCAGTTGTCTCAAATATCCTTGTTACTTTTTCCTTGTCTCTCATCTAAGATCTAAGCGAGGTTGATGCTCTGTGTTTGGGTATTGTGTTTCTTTGGTCTCCCCCAGTCTGCTCCAGTTCAATGGTCTAGATTCTTTTCTCATGATGGCAAATCTTTGGAAGAGTCTGTACCAGTTATCTTGTAGAACATTCCCATATTCTGAGTTCATTCGTTTTTCCCTGTGGTTAGGTTCAGCAGGAACACCTCAAAGTCATTCCACTCTGTCAGATCAGGCGGTGCGTATTGTTAGTGCCAGGCTTGACCAGGTAGATAAGTTGTAACCACCAGATATCTCCAATCTAAAGACACATAATCCTTTTGTAATTAACACTATTAATAAATAATCTGTAAGGTGATGTTGCAAAGCAGTGTATCTTGTTCCCCAATAGCTTTTAACCCAGTGGATTAGGGTAATGGATGATCCTTTCCTAAGTCAGTAATTACATTGGAGGGAGTTACAAATGGAATTTTTAAATTTTGTCGTTCTGTTCATATCTGTTAGCCAGCATTCTAGTGTAAAGTAGCACACTCCCCCAATCCCCACCCTTTTTATCTGTCTCTTTTAATGGACTTGTAGTTTTCTTTTAATTCAGTTGTTATACTCCATTATCATTTTTATTTTTTGATGCTCAGATTATCCCAAATTTGGCCAATGGGAATTCCTTCAGGTTGGCTTCTGTGTTCTTTTGAAATAACCCAGTTAATCTGCATGTCCTTGCATTCTTTCACAATGAGATGTCCCAGCCATACTTCATACATTTCTGCCTCAGACCTGGAACCAGCCATTCTGTCAAGGGGGATCTAATTCTTTTAATTGTTGAATGGTATTTAGAAATCAAAATCTGTGTGCTGGGTACTATGCTCATTGCTACTGAGGGTCATTGCTTCTATGATGGGAAAATATAGTACATACATCTAAAGAATCTTGAGTTCATATTGAAAATTCAAATTTAACATTGCATTTTTTCTTAATTCTTTGATTTCATATTTGCATCCCTTCTCTTAGATAAGATTTCCACTTATTAAAAGTAGTGAACATTTATTGAGTTCATCTTGTATGTGAGGTACTGAAATCTGGGGAAATAAATAGAGTAAAAGACAATCTCTGACCTCAGTAATTTGGTTTAATGGGTAGGAAAGACAAATATATATGAAAGCAGTTATTATTTATTTTATTTATTTATGTTTTTGCGGTACACGGGCCTCTCACTGCTGTGGCTCTCCTTTTGCGGAGCACAGGCTCCGGACGCGCAGGCTCAGCGGCCATGGCTCACAGGCTCAGCGGCCATGGCTCACGGGCCCAGCCGCTCCGCGGCACGTGGGATCTTCCCAGACCAGGGCACGAACCCGCGTCCCGTGCATCGGCAGGCGGACTCTCAACCACTGCGCCACCAGGGAAGCCCCTGAAAGCAGTTATTATAATATGTTGTGATATAGGTTAAATGATCTTAATGTGCAAACAATACAGTAGGAACTTGAGATTTATTATGACTTAGGGATGGGAAAATCTTCAAGGTCTTGGGATGGGTAGGATTTCTACAGGGGAACATTGGCGAGTAAGGACATTCCTGATAGAAGAGCAGATCAACGAATCAGAAGGTAGAGAGAAGTTAGTGTTCTGTTTATGTCCAAATTTAATACCCATTTTTTAATGTAACTTCTTCCTCCCTCTGTTTCTTTGCACTTGTGACATCTTTCTCGTTCCAATCTGGAATGCCTTCCCTCATTTTCATCATACAGCTGCTTTAAGACCCCTGAAAAGCCTTGTTTTGAGTTATTATATCTTTCTTTTTTTCCATCTCCAACTTTGTTATGAGAGTCATCACGTTGTTAGCATACCTTACTATTAGCTTCCACATCATCTTCTTATATAAATTGTTGCTCCTGTTCTGCCAGTGACTTGGAAATCAGATATGTGATCTGTTAGGTTTTAGTGCAGGGTGAGAGTGAGAGAACCTCGCTGAGGGCCTTGGGGTCTCCAGTAGGTTGAGTGACTGGGCTGTGGTATGTGTGTGTTGAACACGTGGAGCTCTACTTCAGCCTTTTGTTCTTTCTTCCTCTCAGCTGAGTTGAGTTCTGTTACATCAAAAGGTTTCCAGTGAATATGCATTGGAAAGTTAGTGACTTCATTTAATCCATCACCAGGATTTTTTACCTTGTTTTAGAATTAAGTAAATTAAGAATATCTTTTATTTTCAGAGCTTCAGTGAAGATGTGTTCCAGTCCGTAAAGTCTTTATTGCAGAGTGAGAAGGAACTATGCAGTGTATCAGCAGAGGACTGTTTAAAGCAGGCTGAACATGCCAATTTGACTGAGGTTTGACAGATTACTCTCTATACCCTTTCCTAATACAGCACAATGTATTTTCATGTATCTTTGTAGAACTGCATGGTCTATTTTTAGAATGCCTAAAATCTCTGCACAGTAATACATGTGTGAGAATTACCTGTTTTAAATATTAAATACCTGCTAACATTAGTGTATTATAACGAGCACATTTAATTCAGTGCACAGGCATTGCCGACCCCTCATCAGACACACAGCACTGTATTAAGTGATTTCTGCTATGTTCAGTAATTGGGACTTTCATGCTAAAATTTTCTACTCTGAAACAAAATATATACTTATATCTTATATTCATTTTTTTGGTTATTGTTTTCTTGGTTGTTTAAATTCAGTGCTTTGGTTCAAAATGAAAAATTATTGGTACGTTTATTTTGAAATTAAGATATTTACCACTTAAGGATGAGATATACTACTTGCTCATCTATTTCTCTGTTGCATCAGTGTTTCCAGCCTTTGTTTGAATTTATTACTATAAAAAGGAGTAAAATTTTTTTCAACAATATAGCCATATTCCATTAATACATTTATGTTACCAAAGAAGAGAGATAGGGTATTGGGCCATTGAAGCCCAAAACCAATAAATATGTGAATTAAAAAATTTTTTTGAAATCAGGGTTCTAATAAAAAATCTTGATTATTATTTTTGGGAATGATTTTCTTTCATATTCCTTGAAAAACTGTATTTGAAGTAGTTCCATAGGATGGTGAGCACACCTTTCAGACCCTGTAATGGTCTCTGACCTGTGCCTCTTCTTTTTGTATCAGCTCAGTGCTGTGGCTCTTGGCTGCTCTCCTATTTTTTATCCTTTTTCACTTTATTTTAGTAAAGCCAAGCCGCTCCTAATCTCCTCAGCTGTTGCCAAGCGTGACAAGTCTTCTGTGTCCTCTGCCCTCAAACAGTTTTCCAGCCGTCACTCTCCAGTTGCTTACACAGTGCCCCTCTGAGCCCACATTCCTTAATCAATGGGAAATTCAAACTTCTTCTGGCACCTTCAAAACTCTATGCCAGCTTATTTTCTCTTTTGTATTCAGTAAAAGGAAACTTGAAAGAATAGAAGGACTTTCTCATTTTAGGCTATAGATATCTCCAAGTATCTTTTTTTTAAAAAAAAATATATTTGTTTTTGGCTTCATTGGGTCTTTGTTGCTGTATGAGGGCTTCTCATTGCGGTGGCTTTTCTTGTTGCAGAGCCCGGGCTTTAGGCGTGTGGGCTTCAGTAGTTGTGGCACACGGGCTTAGTTACTCCGCGGCACGTGGGATCTTCCTGGAGCAGGGATCGAACCCGTGCCCCCTGCATTGGCAGGCGGATTCTTAACCACTGCGCCACCAGGGAAGTCCCTCCAAGTATCTTTTTGAAGAAAGGAAGGAAACTTGTTATTTGAGTGTCTCTTTGTTATCGAGTACCTATGATGTGCTAGGCCCTTTCCTTCACATTATCTAATTAATCCTCACAACCGTGGGAGAGGAGGTGTGTTACCTTAAGTTTTATAGGTGAGGAGACAGGCTCCTGCAGGTTTATAACTTACCTAGGCACCTGGAAATTAACTGTAACGTTTCTGTGAAGTGTAGTATCCATAATTAATGAGAATAAAGATTCTGGAATAATCTAAGACTCTGACTTGCTTTTTAATTATCAGAAAGAGATCAAAAGTATATTGAGTTGCTTTTTATTTCAACTACGCTGTTTTCCATTAGTGCCTGAGAATTGATTATCCATATTGCTGCCATTTAAGTGCTTCATATTTTTAGTCACAGTACTTGCTTAGTAGACAGTTTACTAGTTTATCTTCAAGTGGCCAGAATTTCTTCTTGTGATGTCAGAGACATAAAGGGAATATAAATTTTTAAAATAATATTTTTTCAGGTTATAAAAGTGTACATCATCCATATAGAAAAATAAGAAATACTGAAAGCATAAAAAAGAAAATGACTGTCATTAATTCTGTGAATTAAGAAAGAAAAAACCATGGGGGAAAAGAGTAGAGAAAAATAAGATCACTTATAATTCCATCATTGAGAGTTAATCACTGCTTACAATTTGGTAGATTATCATCCAGTATTATTTTCCATGCATGTTTTTAAAAATAAGGTTGAAATTGTGTGCAGTCTATATCATATTTCTGTAACTTGTCCTTTTTACGTAATAATGTGACATTTCCTCAGGCCATTAGATTTTCTTCAGTAATTTAATTTACATAAACTTTCGCAGAGAAATCTCTGTGTAAAGGCATTGAAGGAAAAAAGTGATGATATCCCAAAGAGTCGATCAGGAGGTAGCCTTGGGGGTGCCCAGGGAAGGCCTCTCTGAGGAGGTGACATTCAGGTTGGAACTTAAAGAATGAGGAGGAGCTAGGCATGTAAACATCCAAGGAATAGAGATCCAGGTTGAAAGGGCACCACTCTGAAGCCCCTAGGCAAGAATGTTCTGGCGTGTTCTGGACCCAGAAAGGGGCCCATGTGTATGAATGAAAGTGAGGGAAAGTTGAAGGCACCAGCTAAGCCAGAGCCTTGGGCCATGTGTTAGGACTTTGCACTGAGAAGCCTGGAAAGGTTTCGACAGGGAAATGACAGGATAATTCCTGGGGCAGGTTGGAGAGGATTGGAGGTGCACGGGTGAGAAGTGGCATCAGAGGCTATGGAGAGAAGGGGGTACATGTGAGATACGTTTGGGGACTAGAATTGATTGAACTGGCTAATGAAGTGGCTGTGGGGGAGGTTTAGGAACCTCAATTCTGGAGGCAAATCTTTGGTGAAAACACTTTGTGATCATCTTTGAAAAAATTAATCATCCTGTCCACGACAGCAGCATTTTAATGCTTTGTGTACTTTTTTTTTTTTTTTTTTTTCTGTTTCTCAGCTCTGTCAACTGTCTAATTGAGACAGGACTTTAAAATTTTAATGGATCTTTATTCCTTTTTTATTCAGGTCACATTTCTAGGTTTTAATGAAGAAACAGATGCTGCTCATATACAGGTATGGTCGATTTATTGAACTGGAAAGGGCCCTGAGAGATTATGTGGAACATATTTTAAGAGCATGGAAAATTTGCCTTATTAGCCCCAAATTTACATTAAACTCTTCTGTTATCATTCCTATTTAAAGTTAAAAGATGACATTTTGAGATCAGTTTTTGAGTGTGCCTTGGACATTTTCACTTTTAGTGTTTTCACCAAGCGTTCTTGTTATGACAGAAAGCAGTTTTAGGTTAAGAGACCACAAAAGTCACTTATCTGAGAAGGTTGCAAACCGCAGGCTGACGTTTTCTCCATTCTGTCATAATGTAGAATGAAAGATTTGGTTTTTTATTTTGATGTTTTTATAATCTAACTTCAATAGTCATATTCTTATGTTTTTAATTGAGATAGAGTTCAATTTAAAAGATAAAATTTGTAAAAAGTTGTGATTAACCAGTGTAAAAATTTTAGCCTGTTGATTTAGGCAGGTATTTATAAAGGGACTGACAGTTGAGATTAGGATCAGCAAAGGAAAGCTTCACAGTTACGTGAAGAGGAGTTGAAGCTCGTGTAGATGTGGTAGGTGACTTTTTCTTAACCTCGTACCGTTTCTTAAAATTTGTGATTGCCATGCTTCCTTTTGTGGCAGTAAAGCATCTCCTAGTAGAAGAAGCAACAATGCATTATTTATAAAGATAATGCATATCAGGTGATGACGAATGAAAACTCTGCTGTGTGTCTTGTGCTCTTGCCTGAAAGAAATAGTTTAGACAGAAGGCGCAAGAGAAGATATAGTCCTGAGAACGTAAGGCTGAAAGAAGTAACCAAAATATTTCTTTCATACTCTACTTCCTCCTTAAGAATTACTGATAAAACCAGGAAAGTACTCTATGAAGGGTCAAAGATGTTAATAATTCTTTTAACTGGGCAAAACAGTTACATAAAAAGGGCAAATGAGAAGGAAAACAAAGGTATTTTCTTTTCCTTTACATCTCCATAAAATTTTCAGTAAAGTCTGATGAGAGGAAAGGCAGAAAAATAGACTTGGATTTTATAAATATGTAACTTAAGCTCCAAAGAAGTATATTCTATAGGGAAGAATCCCATTTGAAAAATTCCATGGTTAAACTTCAGGACTACAGGTTGACATTTGCAGCTAAAAACTATTAAATGCCTAAATGGTCATGGATGTGTGAGATAACCATGTAAAATTTTGTTGTAGCTTGGTATCTTTATGTTTAAAAGGCTACAGAAATAGTCATTTAAAAATATTTTAGTACATTTTATTTTTGAGTTTTTAAAAAATTGATTGTGGTCAGTAAACTGCGTATGTTAACTATTATTAAGTGGAAAATTTATTAACCAGTAGACCTTATGATTTTTTTATAAGGCCACATTATAGGGACTTTAACAAAAGTGTTATGCTACAGTGTTATTTATTGTCTTATTGCTTTAAATTAGGATTTGGCTGCAGTTTCTTTGGAACTCCCAGATCTTCTGAATTCACTGCACTTCTGCAGTCTAAGTGAAAATGAAATTATTTGTATGAAGGATATAAATAAATCATCAGATATAAACAATGGTCCTCTAAACCAGGTAACTTTTATATATTATTTCTAATGAGTTTTTGTTGGCAAATTTTACAGCGACATTTGATTTAGTGTATTAAACTTTTAAATGCTTGGGTGAAGTTTCTTTTTGTTTAATGCCATCTCAAGGAAATATGATTCATAAGAACTCAAGAAGCTTTGAAATCACTGAAGGGTAAAATAATTTTGGTCATAGCTTTAAATGAGATTTTCCATGTGTGAAGCTCTATAAGTGGTATGCAAGTATATATAAATTTTTTTCTAAAATTTGATTATTTCTGGATTTCTTGAACTGCTACCTGTGTGTAAGTCATAGGAATTTTTCCCTCTTATTTCCAGTTTCAAATTTGTGTAAATATTGTGCTGTATGTTTTAGAGAACATACTTTAACTCATTTTCTTGTTTAAAAAATTCCGTGTAAAATGGATATCTGAAGTTATGTTCTTTTTTTAATAAACAAAGATGTCATCATTTCTGAAAGGTCATTAGTTTTATGACATTGAGCTTTTAGTTCTTTATTAAGTGTTACTTTGTTGTTAATACCTCAAAGAAAAATGAATTGCATGTTTTCCCTCCTGAAAATTGAATTATTAGTATATTTAAAATTTGAATTACTTATTCCTTGAAGTATAAAATACCACTGTGTTTGTTATGAGATTTACAGATAAAAGTAGAACTGCTCTCCTTATTTCCTTAATTATATTTTTCATTTATATTTATTTTATTTGCTAGGATATAAGAGGTGATTAGCTATTTTATCTAATTTCTAGTTTTTTGAATAAGTCATTTGTCAATATTTACATTTTTAAAAATAATATGTGTGGAAAAAATCTGGTGACTTTTATTTTTAATCAAAGTTATAAACATTATTGTAAATTGAAATACTAGGGGAGTTTAGGTAAAAGGAGGGGACGATTCTTTTGTGATAGGAGAGAATGTGGTATCATACTAAAAGCTACAGGAAAATGGGATACAGAAAGACTAAGACCTGGTTCCTGGCCTTGAGCAGTTTACAGTGTAGTTGGTGAACTAGGTGAATGATTAAATAAGAAAAATCACAGGAATGTATAACAATACAGGAAAACGTAATTGTCAAAGGAATAGATAGCAAGTTCTGTAACATTTAAGGAGGTAGAATAGGTAGAATTTGAATACCTGGATAAGAGAAAGATGGGAGAAAAAGAGATTGAGAAGTGAGAAGTATTGTAGAGAAAGAATGAGGAAAAGAATTAAACATTACAAAACCGGGGAGCCTTTCAGGATGCATGTGTTTCTTTTCTTCTTCTTCTTTTTTTTTTAAAACGAGATCATGTTATTTCTAGGCTTCATTTCCAGGTAATATGTCTTATAAGTATAATATATTTTGAAATTAAAATTATTCTTATCATCTTTTATCTTTCCCAAGAGTCGTCTCCCTGGAATGCTTTGTGTCATGAGAGTATCATCTACATTACCAAGACTCAGAATTGATTTTATCTTTAGTCTCCTAAGTAAATATGCTATGGGTATAAAGTACACCCTGGACACATGTTTGCATCAGAAGTGCCAACTTGAGGCCACTAATGAAGATGATGATGATACAAACCAGTCAGTGTCTTCCATCGAGGATGACTTTGTCACTGCCTTTGAGCACTTAGAGGAGGAAGAGGCTTCAAAGCCATATAATGATGGTTTGTTCTTTACTAGATTTTTATCTTGAAATAGAGAATTAAGGTGTAAAGTTCAGTTTTAAAAGTTTTAAGGCAGACTTGTTCAGTTGAAATTTATTTTGAAATTTGATCAAGTTTAAGCATCTAAATATTTTTTTCTGAGTAATTAATTTCCTTGTGATTTTAAGTTCATTGTTATCTGGTTTTTAGTTTTGTTCTTTCTCTTCTTATTTAGGTAGTACTGTTCAAGTACTGTTTCCCTTATTACATTAAGTGTTTAGAACATGCCTAAGTTCAGATTTGAGCAGACTTAGCTGGCAGAGTCACCTAAAAATTAGTGTTTCTAACATGCGACAGTGTGCTACGCATTCTGTAGACCAGGTATTCCCAGATGTGGGGTAAAATAAGGCATGTGCTTGCTTTTAAGTATGATTTGGGATGAATCTGTTAAACAACATAGTGTAGAAGACACAGTACAAATATTTCATGCTTCAAGTCTACTTATTCCCTTTGATTTAAATTAATTTAAAAATTCTGTTCAAGGATAATCATTTTATTCTTTTCCTGTAGGGATAAACATTACTGCACTAAGGAACCAGTGTGATGCTGCTTCACAGACTATTTCTGGTCAACGTTTAGAAACCCATGATTTCAGGGTTCTGGTTGGCTCTGGGTGGCAGAAGTCATTGGCTAAACCTTCTGCTTCTTTAATAAGTATTCTGGGACATAAAGAACTGCCTTCTGTGAAAGCTTCAGTCACGACATCCATTTCTGAGCCTTGGGTCCAAAGGAGTTTCTATAGGTCCTCTACGGCTTCAGATAAAGATAGTGATGCTGATGTACAGAAACAGTTGTTCTCCTCTTCTCCTGCCTGCTCGTCTGAATCAGAATGCTCAAGTCCAAGTCCTGTTATTTTCTTGGATGAAGAGGGATATCAAAAAAGTTTAAAAGCAAAACTTGAGTTACCTAAAATTCCTGTGATGAAAGATGATATTGAGGATTCAGACTCAGAAGTAAGTGAGTTTTTCGATAGTTTTGATCAGTTTGATGAACTAGAACAAACTTCGGAGTCCGCTTGTCCATTTCTAAAAGATCCTGCCATAGGGAAGCTGTCACCAAAAAAAGGGCACAAACATGAAAAACTGTGTTCTGTAACCACTACTATGAATCCTCAAAAATTCAAGTTTGATCGTCCAGCTCTCCCAGCTAATGTTAGGAAGCCAACTCCTCGTAAACCAGAATCCCCTTACAGTAACCTGGGTGATGCTCCAGATTCTCCCCGCCCAGTGAGGGCATCAGGGGAAGACAGTGGTTTGTTTAGCCCTGTTCGATCCTCTGCTTTTAGTCCTCTTGGAGGCTGTACTCCTGCTGAATGTTTTTGCCAAACAGATATTGGTGAAGATAGGATTCATGAAAATCATGATTCTGTTTATTATACCTATGAAGATTATGCAGATAGCCTTTCATGTGAAGTACTGGGCTCGGTTCTTTACACCCAACATACAAATGCAACATCCAACATTAATAGTATTAAAAAGGGAGAAAATAAAATGGTAGCTCTTCAGTGTGGAATCCTTGATCAAAAAAGTAAATCTAAAAATAAATCCTCAATGATTAAGGATAGCATTCAGAAGTTTGCAGCAGATCTTGTGGAGAAGAGTTTTGGCAGTGCATTTAAAGACTTACAGAAAGGAGTCTTTTCATGTACCAGTGCTTTGTGCCAATTAGCCATCAAATTGACATCATCCGTTTTTCAGATGGCATTTAATGAACTGAGAAGGCAGCGTGCGTTTTCATTGAAAGAACGTGCCATTAGTGGCCTGGCTAATTTTTTGGTGAGTGAAGCTTTCGCAAATGCTCTAAAAGATTTACAGTATGTAAAGAAGCAGATCTTTACAAACACTGTTGCTAGGTTTGCTGCAGATCTTGCCGAAGAACTTGTTTTTGAAGGCATCATGGAAGTGTGTCAGTTTTCGTATCCTCCAACACCTGCGTCTCCACAGCGTCCGTCATTTGACTATGAAGACAAAGTAGTGAAGTCCTATGCAAAAGATTTGTCTGAATCTGTAATACAGGAAGCGTTCATTGAGCTGTCTCAAGTTGACGTGACCTTCACAACAAAGGCAGCAGTTAGTGTTTCCACAGATAACATTAAGTATGTGAGTGCAGAAAATGTAGTGCCACCGACACAGACTTCTACATTTTTCCCTACTTTTAATGGTCAAACAATTATGGTGACAAAACCAATACAGGAATATAAAAAGGAATACACAGTACAACAGGCCTTGTTTTGTACTTCTGGAGTTGTTACTTCTATACCAGTGCCCTTGGCAGGAAGTGCCCTTCTCCCGTATCATATTTCATCTAATATGTATCAGGCAAAGTCTCATCCATCATCTGATGATAGTAATTTGAATGGTGGTTCTACCCAAGCAGGGGTTGCCACAAAAAACAAAGAAGAGGTGGCTTGTCTCAGGAATATTTGTTTACCTTCAGAACACCATCCGGGTAACCAGAATGATGTTAAACCAACTAATGATGATGTTGAAATGGAAAGCTCTTCAAAAGTAACGAGTGATCCTGTGATTATTAGCAATTTTTCTGTGGCAGTGGTGCATACAATAGTAAATGAAACTTTAGATTCAGTGACGTCATTCAGAGTTACAAAAACAATGGATAAACACAAAGATTGGTTAACTAAAACGGTAAAGGGAAAAACCCCTCCTTTTCATTGTGATCAAGCAACACTGCAACAGAGTGAGGATGACAAGAAGGACATGTTTGCTGATCGATTATCTAAATCTATTGTTAAACATTCCATAGACAAAAGCAAATCAGTGATACCAAATGTAGATAAAAATGTACTCCACAAGGAGGACTTGCCTGTTCCTGGAGTTGAGTCATGGTTGACTTCGGAAAAGTTCCCCAAGTTTCTTGAAGCTCAAGATCATTTAACTCACTGTTCACTTTCAGAAAGAAAGGATTGTGTTCTGGAATGTAAAGGTTATAAGGCTCATGGATTTTCTTTAGAGACACTACCACCTTGTCCAGCTGCAGCAGGTCAGAAACCCGATTTGAAGGAAATTGCTAAGGACAAATCTGTGAAAAAGCATAGTTTGAATGATACAGCATTTGAGCCCTTGCCTTTTGGGCAGGAGAACCCTTTTGCCCATTCACATAGTTTCTCATCCCCAGTGCTCACATGTGCAGATGGTTTGCATGTGGAAGATAAACAGAAAATCAGAGATGGGAATGTGATACCTGATACTCCTCCATCAACTCCTCTAGTCCCATCCCAGGCTGCTTCTGAATGGGATATCAAGAAGTTAACCAAAAAGCTCAAGGGGGAATTAGCAAAAGAATTTGCACCTGCCACACCACCTTCTACACCTCACAACTCGTCTGTCGGCAGTTTGTCTGAAAATGAACAAAATACTATAGAAAAAGAAGAGTTCATGTTGAAACTCATGAGATCTCTCTCAGAAGAAGTTGAAAGTAGTGAAGATGAGGAGCAGCCAGAAGTGGACGTGAAGTCAGAGCCCTCAGGGAAGAAAGTTCAGTTTGCAGATGCGTTAGCAATACACATTATTTCTCTTGCAACCGAAATGGCAGCTTCCCATTTGGATAATAAAATAATTCAAGAACCCAAGGTTAAAAGCCCTTGCTTAAATGTGCAAAGTCAAAGGAGCGTATCACCTACTTTTTTAAATTGCTTAGATGAAAACTTACAAACATTATGCAATTTTGCAGGTGATATGGCAGCGGAAGTCATTACAGAAGCTGAAAAAATAGCAAAAGTTAGAAGTTGTATGCTTTTCAGGAAGAAGAGGAACAGTTATGTTGATAGTGACCAAGATTATAGATCAGAAGAGAAGACGGATGTAGAGGCTGTAGCACACCCAGGAGAAGTAGATTCGTTTATTCTTTCATTACCACCAAGTTCTTGTCTGTCAGGTCTGACATACAAGTATCCCAGCTGTGAAAGTGTGACAGATGAGTACGCAGGTCACATTATCCAAATACTAAAACAGGAAGGTGGCGATAGTGAGTTGTTAATGGACCAGTATGCCAATAGACTTGCTTATCGGTCTGTTAAGTCAGGATTACAGGAAGCATCTAAGACAGCCAAAATGAAGTGCAACTCAAAAACGTTCCCTGTGCAAAGCTCACAGGTGAAAACCAATGATGAACTGTTACTATTCTTAAGTAAAGAACACCAGCAAGGAGTAGATAAAAAAAGACAAAGTAAAATAAGTGGAGGTTACCTTCATAAAAGCCCGACTTGTGAATGGACGCGGGATACATGCAGAAATGAGTGCTTGGAACTGTATAGTTTTTCAACCTCTCTCGCTCACAACATTACAAGAGATGTTAAAAAAGAGCTGACGGCATCTACAGTTGGCTTGTCAAAATCCTTAACAGATTCTTGCCTTTATGAAAAAAACGGATGCGACGAAGATGCCGAGTCTCACTTCGAGCCAGAATTTCCCGCATCTCTTCAGCCTTCCTCACAAAATCACAGATTTTCCCACAGTACGGGCAGCTTGAGTGGGTGTGGTTATGGAGAGACAGTTGTTCAAGCTATAGAACAGTACGCTAACAAAGTAGTGGATGATGCTTTAGAGCTGAGTTCAGGATCTGCAGGCTTCCACGTGTCTGAGACCACAAAAGCGGCTGATAGGGTCACTTATGCAGAAAAGTTGTCACCTCTGGTAAGTCAGGCTTGCAGGTATTGTGACCGTAAAGAGCTCCATGACTGCACTGGAAATTCATGCCCACGCTTTCCCAGACCAGATTCACTTGCTAGTAGTAAGCCAGTTTCTAATTCAAAATTTAGCAGCATCTACCAGAAATCTAGAATTTTTCATCTCGATGTCCCTCAAATTCACATTGATCTTGATAAGAAGACAGTGCTTGCTGAGAAGATAGTTGCAGAAGCGATTGAAAAGGCAGAGAGAGAGCTGAGCAGTACCAGTTTGGCAGCTGATAGTGGGATCGGACAGGACGGTGTCATCTTTGCTGAAAGCCTCACTACTGAGATAATGACGTCAGCGATGAGGAATGTTGGTCAGGCTGTTAGCAGGTAAGTTTCCGATTTCCTTCGGGTCTTAAGGTGAAGGGAAAAGTTAACTTGATCATTTGTGTCTTAGGTCCTGTTCAGCAAGATATGATTATTTTTAATCCTAAATTAAGAAAAAATATTACCTATTACATTTGTGTATTGTTTTATAGCCTGCCTGTTACTTTCATAGACACTGTCTCATTATCCCACAACAGCCCTTTGAGGGAAGGAACGTATGAACCGTTTACTGAGCTGGAAGGTGTGGCTTAGCGTGGATAATCACCTTTTGCCCAAGTTTACAAAGCTGTGCAGTAGGTAATGCTGAATCAAAGAAACAGCTGGAGAGTTTTGTACCGCAAAATTGAGTATCACCATGTTAATGTACTACTCTGAGATTAAATTTTTATTTCTATTCACAAAGGTAAGTTTTCTTAAAAAGAGTGTAATTTAACCAAACTGCTCTGAAAAAAGCAAAAGTTCTCCAAATACTTCCACTCCTGCCATCACTCCTCTTGATAGGCCACTGTCTAAGGGGACAGTTCTTTCTGATGGTCCTGCAGTGTTCTGCATTTCAGTAACCGTGTCTTGTGCTCAGCGATACTAACGCCTTAGTTAAAATATTCACTTTTAACCTTCTTTCTCCCTGGGAAAACATCAGGACCAGCTTGTGTTATTAGTTTGTAGGATTATTTTTGTTAGTTTCACAGAAAAAGAAAATTTGAGTTGAGGAGGAATTTAACTAAGCCACATGATAATGCCGGATATTTTAGTAGCTTTTGTCAAAGCCATGACAAGCACTGCCTCTTTTCTTGGTCATCTTAAAATAGGGAGATACAGGGAGTTAGTGCTGGGGGTGGCAGTGGGCAGCAGCCGGTGGGGGTGAGGTTCAGTTTTCAGTAGGTAGCAGGGAAGCGGCTCTGACATAGTAACATTTGAACAAAGAGCCAAAGGTGGAGAGAGAATAAGGTAAGTGGGAATCAGGTGGAAACAGGGTTCCAGGCAAAGGAGTGGGACTGTGCATGTTGGGGAAGCAGCAGAGAAGCTTGCTTGTGTGGCTAAAGCAAGGGAGCCGGGGAGAGTAGGAGACCAGTGGAGGTTGTGAGAGGTTGCCACACCTGATGTATGTTATAAGGATTTGGACTCTTATTTTGATTGATGTGAAGCCACTAGAAGATTTTGACCAGAAGACCAGCATTTTCCCTCTTCCTGTTTAAAAATGTGGGACAAGATAGGGGTATGGGGTTAAGAGATACGAACTACTATGTGTAAAATAAGCAACAAGGATAAATTGTACAGCACAGGGAAACAAATATAGCCATTATTTTGTAAAAGCTTTCAGTGGAGTGTAATCTATAAAAATATTGAATCACTATGTTGTACACCTGAAACTAATTTAATATTGTAAATCAACTATACTTCAATAAAAAATTAAAATATCACTTTAAACTGTTACTCCAGAATAAAATGTAAAAGGGACAAATACAGTAATTGAACAGTGAATGACATTTCTTGTGAAGATGGACTAAAAATATAAATGTCTTTTCATTGAGAAAAAATGAGAGAGGTTATAATCCAAGCTCAAAATCTTGAAGAGATTTGGCTAGTTTGATTATAGGCTTGACAGTACTGGAATTCCTTGAACTACTTTTTTTTGTTCTTAAATTAAGCCAGAAAAGGGGTAATTTTTGGTACAAATAAAATATTCTCTTACAAAAACTTAGGAACTTGTGCTCCTTCATAGAGGTCCCAGTTGAAAATATGAACTGCTTTAAAGAGAATTTAAATAAATGGTGCACTTGGGATGGATCCATAATAGGTGAACGAAGTGAGTTAGGGATGTTGTGTAGGTGCCTCAGCTAACTTTGCAGTTAGTGTGCTCTCCTGCCAAGTCTCTTTATTAGCAGACACAAAGCAAGGGTTAGATGGACCACTGGTCTAGCTCTGAATATCACTTCTTGTTTTTGTCATCTTTATAATCAAATGGATAGTCCTATAATTCAGAATCTGATGCTTTTGGACTTTCTTTCTTCCTTCCTTTTTTTCCAGCCCCAAAGAAGTAGAAGACTTGCAGTCAACTGAGTCTTTTGGTAGCCAGCAGATGAATCTCAGTATTGGTGATGACAGCACTGGTAGCTGGTCCAATTTAAGTTTTGAAGATGAACACCAGGATGAAAGCAGTAGTTTTCATCATCTAAGTGAAAGGTGACTATGATTTTGCATGTAATTGCATAGTTCAGGTACTCAGACCTCAGAAGTAAGCTATAAATTTACATTGAGTTTGATTTTAAAATTCTGAATTTGAAAATCTGTTATTTTCAAAGTATATTTTATTGTTTACAATATATTTCTAATAGTTTTGACATTTATTAAATAACAATAACTAGCTGCGCTAATTTTCTCTGAATGTGCCAATAGTTGATTTGAAAAATACTTCATACATTTGATTCTATACTCTTTAAGCTTTACTTGGACTTCTCATGAATTTTTGAGGAAAACATTTTCTTTCTCACTTTAAAGAGGGTACTTTTTTTTTTCTCTAAAGGATAGGAAAAAGAACAGTTATCTGTTAAAGGCATCAAAATGGCCCTGTAATTTTCTTGACATGGTAGTATCATCTTTTGGGGGGAAGGATTCCTTACTTGTCCTTTCAGGAACACTGTAAGTTGAGCAATTTATACTTGGATGACTGAAAGTACATAAACTCATTATAAAAACATGGTTTTGTACAGCAGAAGTCACTTCATATATCATTTTCTCAGTTAACTTTGTTCATTAAAATAGTTTCGGAATATTTTATTAATTGTGATAACAGTTGTTTCTTATAGTCTTAACTCTGTAAAGGCCTAAATGGCTTTTCACCTGTTAGAACACATCATCTCAGAGTATTTTGTTTGATGCTTGGATTAACCAGTAAGTATTATTATTTTTATAAAGTATCTATTTTGTCATAATTTCTTAAAATGTGATGTAAACCCACCAGTATTTTACAAAATCTAAATCCAAAAAGGCAGTCTTTAAAACTGGTAGCAGGAAGTGGGGGTAATATCACAGATCATCATTTGGCCCTTCTCATAACTTCAGAGTAGAATATTAAACCCTTAAATTCTTCTCTCATCTTTGAGAAGCAGGCTTCTAGAATTTCAGTTGGGGGTTGGCATTGTTGCTTACAGAATCCTGGTGTTAAAGTGGGAGAACAAGGGTTAGAGGCTAGTGGCATTAAGAGGACTGTAGCTGGTTGAATGACTTGATATGGAATGTTATCTAATTTGATGAGAAGAGGGAGGCGCCTACCAAGGTCTGTCCTTGGTTCTTTCTCTTCAGCATTATTTTATTAGTGATGTAGAACACTTAATATTTGTGAGTGACTCAAAACAAAGATGAAAAGGTAATCCCATTAACAGGACCAAGGTTCAGAAAGACCAAATCAGGCTGAGGAGGCTAAACTAATAATGTTTAACATAGGTAAATGCATTTAGGTTCAGAAAATTAATTATTTGAATTCAGGATGGGGAAAACCTGACTTGATAGGCTTTTGTCAGAAAAACACCTGTGGTTTTAATTGACTATAGAATTAAGAACTAATGATGCTGTGTGGCCTTAAGATTCAGGCACAAAGAAAAACTTAGTGGGGCTCATCCAGGGTTGGTGGTGTGCTTGCCTTCCAGAGATTAAGATTCCCTGGGTCATTGGAGGGTCCCAAGATTCTGCAGGCTTGATAAGTACCTCAGATTATTTTAAAGCAAGTGATTTAGAGACCACACTTAAGATTCAGAGACCACACTTAAGATACATGGCTTTAGTGTGGAAATGGGTAAGAATTTTAATTTTGTAGTTTTTTTCTGTGCTTAGATAATCATTCTATTAATAGAAGTAAATACGGTGTTTGAGATCATTAATTTTCTCTTTCTCTTCAGCTCACAGCTGTCTGTCCATTCTGCATTTCCATATTTTCTCATTTTTGGTTTGTCTGGCAACAGACTACATGGGCAAAAAGCCTGGTTGGTTTAATGGTTTTATAATAGATCTATATTTGTTTGAACATAATGTCGAAAAGACACTGATCAGTTTTAACTTTTATTCTGTAATGCATTATGGTTTGTGAGAGTTTGATAGTGCTAGAGTTAATATGGATATGTTAATTATTGAGATGGCCTGGAAACTATTTAGAACTTTTAAATAATCATCCCCTTTTTTGGTAACCTTGTCAACATTTACTGATGCATGAAAGATGATTTTATGTTAATTCATTTTTTAGAACCAAAATTTTGGTTTGTGTGAATATTAATTTTTATAATTGTCTAGCCTAATACAGGGAAATATAGCTGCTTATCACTGCAAACTAATGTGTGCTTACTAATTATTTTAATGATTAGAATTTTTAAATTGCATGTTTAGATTTTAATCTGAAAAACTGAATTTAGTTTTGTTTCTGAACGCGGTTGCTTTTTGTGTTGTATCGCTTTGCCGCACTTGTAGAATGTAGTTGCTTTCTTCTTTTGATTAGGTAGCGTGAGAAGGTGTCTCTGTGTGGCATCAGTGACTGGCTGATCAGACAAGTGTAATGCTTGATTAGACCTTGGTTATTCAATATTCTGAAGAAAATGTATATTGCTTGCCACCTACTGAATTATACATAATTAATGAAATGAAGGTAATTGACATAATAAGAGTATTTTAAAATCAGGAGACAGCTTTTCTCCCAGTAGTTAGAAAAGGTCTGTTTGGGACTGTGTTTTTGTGTCTGCCATCCCATCCCTTTCCCCATCCTCCACCACCACCCTGGCCCATCACTGTTTGCACTGTCTAAAGACTTGAGAGAATGTTAACCTGTGGTTTTTTTTGTTTTTAAACTTTATCCAAACTGAAGAGCATTGGCTTTCTACAAATTATATCCTAAGCTTTGCCATAGACAGTAATTTCATTGTGAAACTTCTTAGTTCATGCATTCATTTACTGTCCTAAAAGTCATTGTCTTAATCTGTAAAATAAATACACATTTAGAATAATTTTCATGAACTTTTGAAGACAAGTAAGAAAACTCCCAAATCTCTGAAGCTGTCAAATACCTTGTACAGTAGCAGCGATGGCCTTTACATAACTCCACAGATGCTGCACCCACTGTTGCAGCTTCAGAACGTCCGCAGTTACCACCGACGCATGCTGTTCCAAGGAAAACCAGGGTCGTCTTTACCATTCATTTGCTAGTTCAGCTCTGTTCTTTTCTTCCTCTGGCAGTAATGGTAACAGCAGTAGCTGGAGCAGTCTTGCTTTAGAAGGAGATTTGTATGAGGACAATTTATCCTTTCCAACATCAGACAGGTTGGTCCAGTCCAGAAACCTAAACACTGATGAGTCTTTCGCCACTAATGCATGATGTCATATTCTTAAAAAACGTGGGTTACAGTGCCAATGTGTATCAGCCTGCTTTTCTCCTGTATTTTGACACGATTCTACTTGATAAATTTACATCTAATGAAAAAATTCAACTATGCTAGGATGTGACTGACATCTAATTGCAAAATGTGTCAATTCTATGCATGTGTTGCACTGCTTGCTATTTTTCATCCTACCAATTACTGTTTCATTAAAAAGAGCTTGCTTCCTACAGGATTTCTGTTGTTTTGTTTTGGTTTTTTGTTTTTCTATGCAGTTTTAGTTATAAGAAATGTATAGAAGAAAATGTGTTTTTACTGTGTTAAAAAAATATACAGATGGCATCAGCAGAAGCATTAATAAATAATTATTCATGGCATTCTGCAATATTCAGATGCTATGTTATCTAAAACCAAATTATTTTAAATTAAATTTTGTTATATAATTACTTGACACGGTATAGATGGTCAGGTAGAACTTCTCAGTTACTGATAACTTACTTTTAGGCATCATTTGCAATTGAGATTTTTAACATGAAATGGTGTGAGAAGCAAAGCTTCCTTTTAATTGTCATTTCTCCCCTTTTAAAATACCATATGTCATATTGTATCATTCATTTTTTACCACGTTTTAAGAATTGGCTTTAGTACCATTATTAATTAAAGCTTTTTTTTTTAAACTGCTTCTGCTACTTCATTCGATAAGTGATGGGCCAGATGATAAAGATGAAGAGCATGAGGATGATGTAGAAGGTAACTAACTGACAATTTGTTTTTTCAAAGTGTTTGCATGTTTTTTTTATAAGGTTCTTTAGAAAAGTCTTTAATGTTTGTGTTTGTACATTTAAATCAGAGAGGTGCTGGGTTGTTACAAATCAGGGTTTTTACATTACAAACCAGGGTATTCTTTTTTGTTTTGTTTAAATTCATTGATTTATTTGCTATAAGATTTTACTAGACTTGGAATATTAAGCAGTACAGACATACAAAAATAAAAGACATTTATAATAACCTATACGAAGTCAGATTAAATGGGAAATACTAACTGAAGACTTTTAATAATAACTGAGAAAAAATCATTTTACATTTCACAATGGTATTTTTTCCCTTCCCTTTTGGTTATTAATGTGTTTTGGGATCCCTTCAATACAATATTATTCATTTAAACTATTGAGTGTAACTTGAAATAATATTTGTTAGAACAAACTTTGATTTATTTTTAAATTGTTTTCCATTAAAATTATAAAAATTGGTAACTAGAGTAGACCCAAGAGAAATTCTTGTCCAAATTTCTTATTGTACAGATAATAAAATAAAGGAATTGAAAGATGAAGAAATATTCCAAATCAAGGTATTCTTGACTAAGCTAACCAGTGTCATATCCTTTGCTGAGCAGTTTGTGTTATTTGATTGCTAAACTAAGGAAGTACTCATCAGTGTAAAGATCAAACTACTTTAAAAGAATTATTCAATTATTTGAGAGAGAAATTCATGGTAATCTCTTCATATAATTATCTTTTTCAAAATATAAAATTCTTAGGAGATATACTTTATTATCATATCACATGTCAGTTTGTTTTGTTGTCAGCCTTACATAAATCAATAAGTAAAAATAAAAAAGATATTTTAAAATCGATTCTTCCTTCCCTCAATTCCAGTCTTACACTCACACATATATTTGAAGAAAATATTCGTTTCTTCCTTTAATGAACATGGTTGCAAAGATATAAATACTAGATACCATTGGTCACAGGCTGTTTAGTATTTTTTTTGTAACTAGGAATAAACTGGGAGGTTAATTGTTATGTAGATATGTCATTACTCGGCTTTAGAGATTATAGTCATCTCTCATATAGAAAATTGTATCTAACTTTCAAATTTGTTAAATTAGAAATTGGTAAATTAGGAGATGGATTGATATATATTTATAAATGATTCAAAATTATGGAAATCCTAAGGCAACAAACTTCATTTTTTTTGTTATTGTTTGTAATTGAAGGATGTCAGTTCTTTCTCTTTTCACTAGGGTTGAGTAACCTCTCCAAAGACAAGTCACTCTTAGGCCAGGCAACCAGGAACCCTGAACTGAGAAGTCCAGTGGTACAGAGAACATTTCAACCCCATGACCTCTGCAGAATTTACAGAATGGCCCAAAGACTATGTCTGGTACCATCGTCTACCAGACGCATTTTTGACTGAAAGTCAGAGGGAAGAGAGGAGGGAAATGATAATACATTTATGTTAAGAGAATAGTGTGGACCAATTTTTTTAAATGAAAAATTTTAGGGGTCATTATGAATCCTAAAAATGATTAGTAGTGGTCTAGAATGCCCTGCAAACTGTAAAAAAAGAATCAGGGACATTCACCAACAAATGTCCATTACTGGTGCAAATTGGTGCCATGTCTGCTAGCATGCCCCACTGCTGGCCTCTTGTGTGGGAGGCCCACCACTTAGCAGCAGTGTTAAACACACGATATTGGTCCACGGGCATTAGTTTTATAGTCAACAGGGATTCATCGTCTTTATGTTGAAATCATAATTTTCATTAAAAAATAAACTTGAGAACAGTGCCTTATTTATAATAGGGGTGTACCAGAAAATTCCCTGGTTTAGCTTTTGGGAGGTAAGTGGTTGCATATGACTTTTTTTTTTTTTTTTTTTTCGTATTTTGCCTAAAGAGTGATGTGATAAAGAGCATGGAGCCAGACTGCCTGTGTTTATTTCCTCGCTCAGCCATTTCTGGCTGTGAGACTCTGGATCTCTCTCTGCCTCAGATTCCTCACCTGTAAAATAAGATGATAGCAGTTCCCTCCTCACAGGGTGCTTGTGAGGATTAAAGGAGTTTGTATATGTAAAGAGATTAAAACAATACTTAGGATGTAATTATGTGCAATACAAGTGTTCACTGCTGCTGCTATTTCTCTTAGTTCAGAAAGCTTTCTTAAAGTCCATTTAATATACTTGTTTGAGTGTTTTATTTGTGTTTTATATTTTGATTGTAATTGTAGCATTTTAGTTTTATTTTGTTTTTCAGCTTTACCTATAGATTATATTTTGACACAAATTATGGCATTTGTGAATTGGCTCTTGAATTCAATACCTCAGGGTTTTGCATTTGTGCTGTTACAAATGATCAAAGCTGTTCCTTTGTTTTAGCATTATTTTGCCTTTTCAAAGTAATGCTTTAGTTGATATTATGGTACAGTTAAGAAAAGATGAATTTTTTTCCAGAATTCCTTGGAATCTTAAGAAATGCAAAATGCTTATATGTCCTTGGAAAGCAGAGCACTGAGAGTTGAATTGATGAGTTTCACTTCATATCATTTCAATTTAAATATTTAGGTTCAGAGCAAGACGAAAATACTCTGCTAATTACGAATGTTGACACGGAGCCATGCACAGTAGACCCCCAGCTAAGGATTATTCTTCAGTGGCTCGTGGCTTCTGAGGCCGAAGTTGCAGAACTTTATTTTCATGACTCTGCAAAGAAGGAGTTTATACAAGTAAGTACCTACCTTATAGGTGGTTGTGAGGACACGGTATATGATGTTCTATGTCACATGGTTGATAGAAAGTGGGTAAATGCTCAGGTAATAGAGTCCAGTGGTTGGGCTCAGGTATCAGCTCTGCCACCCTTTGGCAGTGTAACCTTGGGTAAGTTCACCAGTCTCAGTTTCTTTATCTGTACCATGGAAATGAGTATAGAATTTACCTTGCAGAGGTTTGTGAGGATTAACTATAATACTGTAAAAAAAAAAAAAAAAATGCCTAATCTACTGCCTGGCACATCGAAAATTTTCAGTTAGGTACCTTTAATAAGCATTTCATGAGTTTCCTGTCTTATCAATTGGATGGACCTATGACTTCAGGTCAAATGCACTGGAAAGAAGGAAATCAATCATAAAGAACTTGGGGGAAATAAGAGATTTACAAAATTAGTTATTTCTGGGCAAGTGATAGTGTTCGTGGAAATAAACCATGAAAAGGATGAGTCATAATGACTTATAGTCTTTAAACTCTGTAATGCTTGGGTCACTGATGTAGAACTGAATGAATCAATCCATATTAGAAATAAGGTCTTACTGGCAGCAGAAGTTCTGGGAAGTACTCCTTGGTGTGAGCCGTCCCGGAGTCGACCATTAGCCCCACCAAAGAGCCCAGGTAGGCTCCAGTGGTGGGTCACCTCAGGCCAAACAACCAACAGGGAAGGAACCCAACCCCACCCACCATCAGACAAGCAGATTAAAGTTTTCCTGAGCTCTGACCACCAGAGCAACAGCCAACTCTACCCACCACCACTCCCTCCCATAAGGAAACTTGCACAAGCCTCTTAGATAGCCTCATCCACCAGAGGGCAGACAGCAGAAGAACTACAATCCTGCAGCCTGTGGAACAAAAACCACATTCACATAAAGATACACAAGATGAAAAGGCAGAGGGCTATGTACCAGATGAAAAAACAAGATAAAACCCCAGAGGAGCAACTAAATGAAGTGGAGATAGGCAACCTTCCAGAAAAAGAATTCAGAATAATGATAGTGAAGATGATCCAGGACCTCAGAAAAAGAATGGAGGCAAAGATCGAGAAGATGCAAGAAATGTTTAAAAAAGATCCAGAAGAATTAAAGAACAAACAAACAGAGATGAACGATACAATAACTGAAATGAAAACTAACACTAGAAGGAATCAATAGCAGAATAACTGAGGCAGAAGAACAGGTAAGTGACCTGGAAGACAGAATGGTGGAATTCACCTCTGCGGAACAGAATAAAGAAAAAAGAATGAAAAGAAATGAAGACAGCCTAAGAGACCTCTGGGACAACATTAAATGTAACAGCATTCACATTATAGGGGTCCCAGAAGGAGAAGAGAGAGAGAAAGGGCCTGAGAAAATATTTCAAGAGATGATAGTCGAAAACTTCCCTAACATGGGAAAGGAAATAGCCACCCAAGTCCAGGAAACACAGAGAATCCCCTACAGGATAAACCCAAGGAGAAACACACCAAGACACATAGTCATCAAATTGGCAAAAATTAAAGACAAAGAAAAATTACTGAAAGCAGCAAGGGAAAAACCATAAGTAATATACAAGGGGATTCCCATAAACTTCACAGCTGATTTCTCAGCAGAAACTAACAAGCCAGAAGGGAATGGCATGATATACTTAAAGTGATGAAAGGGAAGAACCTACAACCAAGATTACTCTACCCAGCAAGGATCTCATTCAGATTCGAAGGAGAAATCAAAAGATTTACAAACAAGCAAAAGTTAAGGGAGTTCAGCACCACGAAACCAGCTCTACAACAAACGCTAAAGGAATTTCTCTAAGTGGGAAACACAAGAGAAGAAAAGGACCTACAAAAACAAACCCAAAACAATTAAGAAAGTGGTTATGGGAACATACATATTGATAATTACCTTAAACGTGAATGGATTAAATGCTCCAACCAGAAGACACAGGCTCGGTGAATGGATACAAAAACAAGACCATATATATGCTGTCTACAAGAGACCCACTTCAGACCCAGGGACATTTACAGACTGAAAGTGTGGGGATGGAAAAAGATATTCCATGCAAATGGAAATCAAAAGAAAGCTGGAGTAGCAATACTCATATCAGATAAAATAGACTTTAAAATAAAGAATGTTACAAGAGACAAGGAAGGACAGTACGTAATGATCAAGGGATCAATCCAAGAAGAAGATATAACAATTACAAATATATATGCACCCAACATAGGGACACCTCAGTACATAAGGCAACTGCTAACAGCTATAAATGAGGAAGTCAACAGTAACACAATAATAGTAGGGGACTTTAACACCTCACTTACACCAATGGACAGATCATCCAAACAGAAAATTAATAAGGAAACACAAGGGCTTCCCTGTTGGCACAGTGGTTGACAGTCCACCTGCCGATGCAGGGGACATGGGTTCATGCTGCAGAGTGGCTAGACCTGTGAGCCATGGCCGCTGAGCCTGTGCATCTGGAGCCTGTGCTCTGCAACGGGAGAGGCCACAACAGTGAGAGGTCCGCATACTGCAAAAAAAAAAGAAACACAAGCTTTAAATGACACAATAGACCAGATAGATTTAATTGATATTTATAGGACATTCCATCCAAAAACAGCAGATTACACTCCTTTCTCAAGTGCGCACGGAACATTCTCCACGATAGATCACATCTTGGGTCACAAATCAAGCCTCAGTAAATTTAAGAAAATTGAAATCATATCAAGCATCTTTTCTGACCACAATGCTATCAGATTAGAAATCAATTACAGGGGAATAAAACGTAAATAACACAAACACATGGAGGCTAAACAATATGTTACTAAATAACCAAGAAATCACTGAAGAAATCAAAGAGGAAATCAAAAAATACCTGGAGACAAATGACAATGAAACATGATGATCCAAAACCTATGGGATGCAGCAAAAGCAGTTCTAAGAGGGAATTTTATAGCTATACAAACCTACTTCACAAAACAAGAAAAATCTCAAAAAAAAACCAATCTAATGTTTCACCTAAAGGAACTAGAGAAAGAAGAACAGACAAAACCCAAAGTTAGCAGAAGGAAAGAAATCATAAAGATCAGAGCAGAAATAAGTGAAGTAGAAACAAAGAAAACAATAGCAAAGATCAGTAAAACTAAAAGCTGGTTCTTTGAGAAGATAAACAAAATTGATAAGCCATTAGCCAGACTCATCAAGAAAAAGGGAGAGAACCCAAATCAATAAAATTAGAAATGAAAAAGGAGAAGTTACGACAGACATCGCAGAAATACAGAGCATCCTAAGAGACTACTGCAAGCAACTCTATGTGAATAACATGGACAACCTGGAAGAAATGGACAAATTCTTAGAAAGGTATAACCTTCTAAGGCTGAACGAGGAAGAAATAGAAAATATGAATAGACCAATCACAAGTAATGAAATTGAAACTGTGATTAAAAATCTTCCAACAAACAATAGTGCAGGACCTGATGGCTTCACAGGTGAATTCTATCAAACATTTAGAGAAGAGCTAACACCCATCCTTCTCAAACTCTTTCAAAAAATTGCAGAGGAAGGAAAACTCCCAAACTCATTCTATGAGGCCACCATCACCCTGATACCAAAGCCAGACACAGATACTACAAAAAAATAAAATTGCAGACAAATATCATTGATGAATATACATGCAAAAATCCTCAACAAAATACTAGCGAACAGGATCCAACAACACATTAAAAGGATCATACACCATGATCAAGTGGGATTTATCCCAAGGATGAAAGGATTCTTCAATATATGCAAATCAATAGTGTGATACACCATATTAATAAATAGAAGAATAAAAACCATACCATCATCTCAATGTAGATGCAGAAAAAGCTTTTGACCAAATTCAACACCCATTTATGATAAAAACTCTCCAGAAAGTAGGCATAGAGGGAACCTATTTCAACATAATAAAGGCCATATACGACAGACCCACAGCAAACATTCTCAATGGTGAAAAACTGAAAGCATTTCCTCTAAGATCAGGAACAAGACAAGGATGTCCACTTTCACCACTCTTATTCAACATAGTTTTGGAAGTCCTAGCCACGGTAATCAGGGAAGAAAAATAAAAGGAATACAAATTGGAAATGAAGAAGTAAAACTGTCACTGTTTGCAGATGATATGACACTATACATAGAGAATCCTAAACGTGCCACGAGAAAACTACTAGAGCTAATCAATGAATTTGGTAAAGTTGTAAGATACAAAATTAATGTACAGAAATCTCTTGCATTCCTATACACTAATGATGAAAAATCTGAAAGAGAAATTAAGGAAACACTCTCATTTACCATTGTAACAAAAAGAATAAAATACCTAGGAATAAACCTACCTAGGGAGACAAAAGACCTGTATGCAGAAAACTGTAAGCCACTGATGAAAGAAAGATGATACCAACAGATGGAGAGAGATACCATGTTCTTGGATTGGAAGAGTCAATATTTTGAAAATGGCTGTACTACCCAAAGCAATCTACAGATTCAATGCAATCCCTATCAAATTACCAATGGTATTTTTTACAGAACTAGAACAACAAATCTTAAAATTTGTATGGAGACACAAAAGAGCCCAAATAGCCAAAGCAGTCTTGAGGGAAAAAAACGGAACTGGAGGAATCAGGCTTCTGGGCTTCAGACTATACTACAAAGCTACAGTAATCAAGACAGTATGGTACTGGTACAAAAACAGAAATACAGATCAATGGAACAGGATAGAAAGCCCAGAGATAAACCCACACACCTATGGTCAACTAATCTATGACGAAGGAGGCAAGGATATACAATGGAGAAAAGACAGTGTCTTCAATAAGTGGTGCTGGGAAAACTGGATGGCTCCATGTAAAAGAATGAAATCAGAACACTCCCTAACACCATACACAAAAATAAGCTCTAAGTGGATTAGAGACCTAAACGTAAGACCGGACACTATAAAACTCTTAGAGGAAAACATAGGAAGAACACTCTTTGACATAAATCACAGCAAGATCTTTTCTGTTCCACCTCCTAGAGTAATGGAAATAAAAACAAAAATAAACACGTGGGACCTAGTGAACCTTAAAAGCTTTTGCACAGCAAAGGAAACTATAAACAAGACCAAAAGACAACCCTCAGCATGGGAGAAAATATTTGCAAACGAATCAGTGGACAAAGGCTTAATCTCCAAAATATATAAACAGCTCATGCAGCTCAATATTAAAAAAACAAACAACCCAATCCAAAAATGGGCGGAAGACCTAAATAGACATTTCTTCAAAGCAGACCTACAGATGACCAAGAAGCACATGAAAAGCTGCTCAGCATCACTAATTATTAGAGAAATGCAAATCAAAACTACAGTGAGGTATCACCTCACACCAGTTAGAATGGGCATCATCAGAAAATGTACAAACAACAAATGCTGGAGAGGGTGTGGAGAAAGGGGAACCCTCTTGCACTGTTGGTGGGAATGTAAATTGATACAGCCACTATGGAGAACAGTATGGAGGTTCCTTAAAGAACTAAAAATAGTATTACCCTATGACCCAGCAATCCCACTACTGGGCATATACCCAGAGAAAACCATAATTCAGGAAGACACATGCACCCCTGTGTTCATTGCAACACTATTTACAATAGCCAGGTCATGGAGGCAACCTAAATGCGCATCGACAGACAATTGGATAAAGAAGATGTGGTACATATATAGAGTGGAATATTACTCAGCCATGAAAAGGGATGAAATTGGGTCATTTGTAGTGACATGAATGGATCTAGAGACTGTCATACAGAGTGAAGTAAATCAGAAAAAGAAAAATATCGTGTATTAACGTATATATGTGGAACCTACAAAATGGTACAGATGAAGCGGTTTGCAGAGCAGAAATTGGGACACAGATGTAGAGAACAAACATATGGACACCAAGCGGGGAAAGCGGTGGGTGTTGGGGGTGGTGGTCGGATGAATTGGGAGATTGGGATTGACATGTGTACACTGATGTGTATAAAGTTGATGACTAATAAGAAAATAAATATTTAAAAAAAATAAGCATTTCATGTATTCATATGAAAAGATAGATTTATTCTTTGTATTTAATTGCTTCATAATTGTGCCTAGTAATTAGTGTGTCTTTTCTGTTAATCCACTTTCATTAGTGTGAGAAACTGGCCTAAGCAAAAGCCAATAAACGTTTAAACATTTAATAAGGGACAGTAGTTCACTTTGAGCGTTTAATAGGGTTCTAATAATAGAACATTCAGGTTGCACTAATAGGATATTTTTATTGATAACTTACTGTGTGCCAAGTACCTTATTTTTTTAATATAAATTTATTTATTTATTTATTTTTGGCTGTGTTGGGTCTTTGTTGCTATGCACGGGCTTTCTCTAGTTGCAGCAAGCGGGCGCTACTCTTCGTTGCGGTGCGCAGGCTTCTTGTTGCGGAGCTTGGGCTCTAGGTGCGTGGGCGTCAGTAGTTGTGGCTCACGGGCTCTAGAGCACAGGCTCAGTAGTTGTGGCGCATGGGCTTAGTTGTTCCGTGGCGTGTGGGATCTTCCCAGACCAGGGATCGAACCCATGACCCCTGCATTGGCAGGTGGATTCTTAATCAGTGTGCCACCAGGGAAGTCACCAACTACCTTATCAGTCAAGATTTTTAGTTTACAGTCTTAAGGTTTTTGTCCAAGAATTTTCCTTATTAGAACTTTGGTTTAATCTTACTATGTAATATAGAGTAGTCCAAAGAATAACCAATGTAAGATGATCAATAATAACAAAAAAGAAATAATCAAGTTACTCTTGATTCCTGGTTCAGAATTTACAAAGATACTGTTGAAAGAAGTATGTGAAAAAGGTATTATGTAAAAACTTTTTTTGTTGTATTTTGTTGTCTTTGTTTATACTTCTTGGATTTTTCCAGTATAGATTTCTGTTTTGAGGCAGAAGGAGAAAATAAGGCAGAAACGGATGCTCAGGACGTGAATTGTCAAGGAGAAGGAATGGGTAGGGAAAGTATTAGAACTGACCTTAGGGAGGCAAACATTTTCAAGTCATTTAGTCTTGGATAAACTGAGGGCTAAGGAAGTCCTTAGGCAGAGCTGAGTGTAATGGTGCTGGGGTAAGGGAACCTCATCCCCACGTAACCTAAGAAAACATTCTTGCAGTTCCTCAAAAAGTTAAACACAGCGTTATCATATGACCCAGCAATTCTACTCTCAGGTATATACCCAAGAGGAATGAAAACATATGTCCATGGCAATGTTATAATAGGCCAAAAGTGGAAATATCCTAAATGTCCATTAACTGATGGATGGATGAATAAAATGTGGAATATCCATGCAGTGGAATATTATCTGTCAATAAAAAGGAATGAAGGAGAGACATGCTGTACCATGGAGGAAACTTGAAATCATTATGCTAAATGAAAGAAGCCAGTTCACAGAAGACCATATATTTTATGATTCCATTCAAATGAAATGGCCAAAGTAGGCAAGTCTATCGACTAAAAGTAGATTACTGATATTCTAGAGTTGAGGGGGTTTGGAGGAGTGGGGAGTGATGATTAACAGGTAGGGTTGTTGGTTCTTTTTTTTTTTTTTTTGGCGGTACGCGGGCCTCTCACCATTGTGGCCTCTCCCGCTGCGGAGCACAGGCTCTGGACGCGCAGGCCCATGGGCCCAGCCGCCCCGCGGCACGTGGGATCCTCCCAGAACGGGGCACGAACCCGCGCCCCCTGCATCAGCAGGCGGACTCTCAACCACTGCGCCACCAGGGAAGCCCCAGGTAGGGGTTTTTTTTGGTGTGGTAAAAGTGTCCTAATATTGATTGTGATGATGTTGCATTCAACTCTGTGAATATAATGAAAACCATTGACTGGTATATTTTAAATGGGTGATTGTATGGTATGTGAATTATATTGCAGTAAAGCTATTTTTAAAAAGGTTAAGCATATTTATATTACAAAAAATTAGTTTTTACAGAACTAAGTAGAAAAAAAATGAGTGAAGACATGTTCTGATTGGTGGTGATAGTTTATTTAAATGTGCATTTATTTACTTTTTTAAAAAATTGGGCTATAATTGATATATAACATCATTAGTTTCAGGTGTATAACATAATGATTCGATATTGGTATACATTGCCAAATGATCGCCACAATATTTAATATTTATTTACTTTTTGTTTTTTGGTTTTTTTTTTTTTTTTTGAAAAATTAACATTTCTTAACTTAGAAAGCCATGTTTCCGTTGAGGCTAGGGTATGTATTCCAGGGGAAAAAAAACACACTCTGTGTTGTGGAAGGAAAATCTACATCCTTTTATTAAACTTGACATTGTCTTTATTATTTTATGTTCCTAATTGAGGGTATGGCAGATGTATTTAGTTAGGTTAGGAATTTCCTGTAGAAATGTAGCCTCTATACGCCCACACAGAGGGCGTATATCATATATCTGCTCAGTGAGGTTTGTGGGAATCTGGCTCCAGCAATCCCAAAGTGTCATTCTGTGGAGGAGAGTACTTATAAAATCCAGGAAGGAAAAATGTTTAATTTGTGTAAAGAGTGGTGGTTCAGTGTAGAAGACCTTGTTCCAACTGGGAAACAGTATTTTACTGCAAACACCAGGATTCTTAGTTTTATCTGATGTTTGACTTACCTTTCTTTCTTACTAGCTTTCAAAACGATTACAAGAAAAAAGCTGGAAAGTGGGAGACCTCCTGCAGGCTGTGCTTAAATACTGTGAGGCAATGGAGAAGGCGTCCAGAGACGAGAGATCTGAGTCCCTGTTTGATTGGCTTTTGGAAAATGCATAGAACAAACTCCAAACCAGCATATTTTATTATTTGTTTTGAGAGAGGAAGGCTTCAACAGATAAAGATGCATAGGGTAAAATTTAAATAGTGAATATTAATATTTAAAGTGAATTGGGAGGAAGGTAGATACAGCTTTTTAAGTGCGTTGTGTCATCACATGGTATATATAGTTCAGACTTTTGTAATCTCTCAAATACTATCTTTGTTTATTCTTCTCTACACATGTGTAGTGTGTTAAGACCCTAAGAACGTGTATTTGAAGGCTTTCAGGGACATTGACTGACAGCATTCTTTTTGCATCCAAATAGTGCTGCTAGAAATTGCACTGAGGTGGCTGAAGGTGGGTGACAGGGATAGGGAGTTATATTTTGCTCCTTTGCAAGCAAATGGTATCCCATTAATAACAAATCTCACATCAAAAAATAGCATCGAGGCTAATTTTTTTCTGACATCTTTTGTCCTATTTTTAAGGGTCAATTTTATTTTCATAGTTCAGCTGTTGGTAGCTTTTTGAATCCCCCAAGTTATTTAATTTCTTAGAAACATGAGTAGTTTAGGTTTCTATAAATATCATAAGTGGTAGCTTCCCCAGCCTTTCATCAAATGACATTATTTGCTAACGTTACCAGTTGTTGTGGCATGAAAGCAAGTGTGTGTGTGTGTGTGTGTGTGTGTGTGTAAAGGAGAATTTTACCTTGCTAGTGGTCAGTGCCCTCTTTTACTCTTTTCTTGTTAGAAACCCACTGTTAACATTAAAAAGGTGCTTTAAAATAAAATGTCTATAAAGATTGTGCAGTAAGAATTTTTATTTCTTTTTCACTCTTTTGGGTCCCCAGCTTATCCTATAAATGAAAATAAAGGTGCAAAACATGTTGACATTTTAAAACTTAATGTTAATTTGGAAATGCATTTAGAGAAGCCCAATAATTATTTTCACTGTTGGGATTTTGGAAAAAAAAACACCCCACTTTAGCAAAGATAAGCTTTTTCTAGAAAAAAATTGGACCCTCCCCTGAATCCCTTCTCCAGTAAAGTGTATCTGCACTGTTTTGTAAAGTCGTGTGATATGGTCTTTCTGGGCTCTGCATTTTCTACTACTTGTCTTTAGTAACTGCGAGTTGACTTGAATAGTGGACCAGTATTGTGTTTTGTATGTGAGGGTACGTGTGTGTGAATTTTTGGTTTTTCCATTAGCAGATTTTGTAACCCTAGAGTAAATCATTTTTTGTTGGAGGCTTTGGTTTTGCTCTGTTACATTTTCTTTTTTTCTTGAGCACTGACTGTTCTCAAAGCTGCACAAAGTATAGAAGACATAGCACCCACCAGGGGACAAGGAATAAGGGCACTTAAATTAATTTGAATTATAATTACAGTAGAGAAATTATTTTACTGCTTTTTAAGAAAAATATCAAAATCTATTTAAATATTTCAAGGTTACACTGTGTAAGCTTTGGTTTTTCTCAATTTAAGATAAAGAAATAGAGCAGGCCTTAAAAATAAATTTTCCTGAAGTTTCTTCAGGTACTTTTTTAAGGTGGAGAAATGCGCAGGAAGTATACATAACCAGAATTGATTCTGTCTTTAGCTTCTCAGAACTTGATATGCAGCAGCACTGGACTGGGTTTTTTAATGTTAGGAACCAGGTTGTTATAACATAGATTGATTGATTATTAAGCTTAGATTGATTTTTTACAAGTGTATAACTATCAAGTTGTGTTTGTTGACTTCGATGTATGTACGGGTTTTATTAACAGCAAAACTGAGTTCTGAATTTCTTTTAAGCTAAAGTGACAATGTATTAGTTCTGTAAAACTTTCTGTACTTGAAAATGTTTGTTTATTTCACTTATGGTAAGATTTGCCTCATATCTTTGTTTTCTTTGCATTATCTGGAGCTGTGATGGATTCAGAATTCCCTTATTCAGCCACTGCGGACTGACAGACCAGTCCTTAGACACTAGCATGCATAGTACTAATCACAGTGGAACTCCACACTTCTATCAGTTCAGTGCAGGGATGTAGAGAAAAATATTAAGTGTTGACAGATGTGAAAAGAAACGGGAGTTAAGCTTCCGTATATAGAGAGAAAACATTGGAGTTTATTTATAACAGTATCTTTTAATCAAGAACAGTCTAAACTTTGTTTAAAGGCACTTTGTGATTTTTCCAAAGACGTTGTAGATCTATTTGGTTGCTCAGCCTTCAGAACAGGTCTGTTTGTTGAGGACAACTGTGTCTTATTCTGTTAAAAATATACTTGGCATAAGTAGATTTATTATGACAGCGTAATACTGCCATTCTGCACACTTTGGCCCTTATGAAATATGATATTTTATTCAGAACTGTTAAAATTGTGTTGTGCTTTGGGTTGAATTCTCTGTTTTATCAGTTTCAGAACCATCGAAGGATCTGTGGAAAGAAAGTGAAGGAGGCCTCTGACGGGGTTTTTAGAACATTGTTTCAGACTGAAATGGGGCACTTCTTTCATATTCTTCTTTTCCCAAGCCAAGATTAAATTACATTTATATTTTGAGTATTATTAATTTTGATTTCGAATATATTTCCTGATTTATACAAAAGGAATGACACGGAAGAAAATTACAGTATCGGATGGTGTGACACAATTTAATGGAGTAATAAAATCTTTGAGAATATTCACTCAGTGAATATATGTGATAACATCTTCATATTTTGAAAAATATGCCACTTACCCTTTCACATATTTGATGTGAATTAATTCAATTCATAATACTTTCATTTTGCTTAAATAAAGTTTTATTTTACTGGTAGGAGAAGTTAATTACTTAATTAAATGCACCAGGTATAAAGTGGAAGATAGTTTACCCACGTGACTTTGATATCATGCACGTTCCTCAAATGCAAAGTTTAACCTTGACTCCTCATCAGAGTCTAGACGCAGATGTCTTCTTAGTTAATTATTTAGCAAATATTATTCTTCCACAATTAAAATGATCAATTTCCCATCAGTCTGTTGCTTTAAATTTTGTTTTTTCAAGGGAAACTTTCCACAGAATTTTTAAAAAGTAATGCATCCATATTTAAGGTGTAGGGAAAATACTTTCCACTTAAAACCCTGTCCACCTGTCACCACATGAGAATTAGAGCTTCCGTGGGAATTATGAAATTGTACTAAAATGAAATGCATTTTTTCTCATTTTTTTAGAAGACCCTGCACACACTTACTCACTGTATTCCTGTTCTGAAGATGCAGATACAGTGTTGGTCACTCTTGTCACTTTATTTATTTATTTATTTTTTTAACCACTCATGTACATTCCTTTCACATGGGTAGAATTATAGTTCTAGAAGTTCATTGTTTTGTTTTTGTTGAAATGTTTGAATACTATTTAATATCAGGTTTTAATATTTCTGGATTTACTATCTTTGGTTACTTGTGCAGTGTTAAAAGTAATTCACGTTTTTGTTTAATATACCAGATATAGAGCAAAAGCAGCTTTGAGTAATTGTAGCTGTTTGTGCTGAATTACTACATTAAGATCTTGTGTAACAGTTAACTTTTTTTTTTTTTTTTTGCTTTTCAGTAATTTAATATGTTCATTTACCAAAATACAAACTAAAGTTTTGTTTTAGCAGTGGCTCAAAATAAACGTTTCAAAAATTACTTTTGTAATAATGTGCAATTAATTGTTCTTTTATCTTTTTCCAGTTATTTAAGTCTGTGATCTTTCTCTCCCAATTAAGAATTCCCCAATAAACTTAAGAAATGCCTGGCCTTGGTTATCAATCTGTAGTATCTTGTTAACATACTCAGTATAGAACTAAAAAACAAAGGCATCGAAGTGGAATTGCTGTGGTAGAAGGCACATTGAACAACCTCAGTGCTTCTAATGTGGTTTTCAAGAAGGACGGAAGCTAGAAATATTCTTAATAGGACAGTGAATCCTAATTTCTCATTCAGTTGCCTCTGAATGCTGACAGAATGACTTGAAAGACTGTTTCCCCAACTTGTTGTGGATTTTAGTGCAAAGTATCAATGGAATATTGTGATTGCCTTGAATATGAGCGTGTTAGGAAACTCTTCTGGCCTGGGTTGAGCACTTCTTCCCTAGGATATAGAGATCAGACCTTTGTCATGCTGTGTAGCATCAGGCACTTGAAAGTTAGGTGCCGGTTGTTTATTACTAATGGAATTTGACTTTGTTGTAAGTGTCTTAAGCCTAGGAATTAGAGAATGATTTTCTAGCTTTTCATGAATGTTTCAGAATGCTAGGAAATAATGATAGCATATAATGGCCTGGGTGCAAGTGCCTCCCAGTCACCAAGAAAAACAATTTAAAAAACGCTTTGCCAACAGTAAGCAGGATTCCTTAGACTGTAATTCCAAAAAGGAAAAAGATGTCAAAAGGAATGGGAAGTTGTGACAAATAGCATTTAAACAATTTTGCACATTGCAAATTGGGATAATTTGTGATCTGTGTTTTAGCTGGGATAGAGAGGGTGGTGAGGGACAGGGCTTGAAGAATTACCTCACATTTTTTAAAGTATGAAAGATGGAAGAAGTCACTCTTGGTGCTACTATACAAGAAGTAAAAAGCTGTGAGCCTTTGCAGCATCGTTTACAGCAGGAACAATAAAGAGTGCAGGAAGGCGACTCCTTGGGAGTTGTGGTTGCATTTTCTTTCTCCATCCTTTGTAGTAGTTTTGTAATCACCTCACTCTCGTTTTACTTTTGTGCTCTGGGGCAAGAAGGATAATATTATAGATAAATATTATCTATAAATAGATAAAAAGAGACATTTTCAGGAGAGGATTGGTGCCTCCAATTTGACTTTTTAGGTCTTCCCTCCCGCCCTTCTTTTAAACAGACACCTAGATTTCTTAGTAGAGCAAGAGATTAAAACTGAACTCTTCTGTGCTGAATTCTGCCCACTGATATGCTTATGCTTTGGTCCAATGTGAGATCTGATTTTTCAAATAACTGCCAACACTTAGAAGTAAGGAGATTTCACATTTAAATAAGGTTTTGTATTTCACCTTTGCTTGAAACATTGGATGCCCTGGAGTACTGATTGGAAGGACTCCTGTGTGGCAGTGGTTTGCCAGGAGCTGAATAGTGATTGCTCCTTTAGGCCAGTCCTTCTGTTTCTTTTTGCCTCTGGCCTGACATGCTCCACTTAGCTCATTTGTGTTGCCCTCTGGGGTCCTATAGGTGGCTGAGATGCAAACTGACTTAAAGCAGGTGAGATACTTGATGTGCTTAGAAAATCTGAAAGATACTCTTGGAACTCTTGCCTTCTCTAGGATTGCGCAAAGAGGGGAAGGGAAGTCTAGAAATTATAGACTTGGTGAGTTTATTGCTCCTGAGCAGAAAACAAATCATAATTGTTAAAAGCATAGTTTTGTATGTAGAGAAGAAAGCAGGGAGAGCCAGTCTAGGTTTACCAAGAGCAGATTCTATCAGATTTACTTTTCCTTTTTCAATAGAACGATACTACGGGCGTGTTTGAATACCAGAGACATAGTAGCTAAATATTTTAATGAGGCATTTTTTATGGAGAAAGGAATGATAACTGTGGCTTCCTGACTCTTTGAGAATGTAGAACAATAGTTTGATTAGCAATCTGCTCGACAGTTATGCTAGAAGCTGAAAGAATAACTTCAAAATGCTGGTTAAAAAAGTTAAATCTAGAAATTCGTATCCTTCTAAACTACTTTTCAAGAGTAAACATAAAATTAAGGTAATTTCTAATAGACTGAAAGAATTTACACTTAACCTGTGCTGAGAAGAAAAACGAGTGGATACCACTTTTCCTAAGAAGGAAATTGAGCTCTTAAGAAGCACAGAAGAAGCAATGTTTAAAAATATAATTAAAATAGAAAATGAAAGAAGGAGCAACCACACAAATGCAATACTTGTTCATATAATAATCCTGTTTACTATTTATGGCACGCACCTCATGTCACTGAATCCAGACATCAGTCTTGTCATTATTATTCCTATTTTTCCTATGAGAAAACTCAGGGTCAGAGAGGTGAAGTTTTTTACACGGCAGGCATAGTTGTAATGCCCAGGTCTGCCAGGCTCCAAAGCCCAAGTTCTGCTCATTACACTGTGTCACCATAATTAAAAACCAAAATACAAAAAGGTGACAATTAAAATCACCTGTGATAACGTAGAGACAGCAACTGTTTACATGTTGGTGTACTTCCAGTTTTCTTCCTTCCATACATATATTTTTCATGTTGGGAATTTCCCTTATTTCATAAATATTTGTCAAAAACATTTTTCAAAACTCCACACTCACCTTTGGGCTCTTCAAGTTTGTTAGTCAATGAATCGTGCCCCTCTCTTAGCTGGAAATATCTTGACCAGAGCTCTTTTGTCTGACCGATACACAGTTGTATTTTCTTTGCATTCTCATTATTTGGTGTTTTGAGCTAAAGCTGATTCAGCTGTCAATCTTTACAATGTAAGTATTTTAAGTAGATCTTGGAGAAGGACAATATGTAAAAAGGGTCTCCGATTGGCTTTAAGAAACCAGGCAGAGGTATTTATCTCAGCTTGCCTCTTTTTCTTCTTTCCTTGTGTTCAATCTTATTCTGCCTGGCAGAGCTGACAGCAGTAGAGGTTATTTCATTCATGGTGTCCATGTCCCTCAGAACATGGTGAGAAGAAAATGTTGCAAAAAGAACAAATGTCCTTTCCAAACTCTAGGTTTCCTTTTTCAATTGTCCGGTGGCTTTCTCATTGCCCTCTTGTTATTTCTGATTCAGTATATCTAAAGTGGAGTTCATCCTGCCCCAGCAAAGATACACTTTCTCCTACATACTCTACCAAACATTGATCTGGCCATCCAGGTTGAACACCCTTGAGTAATCTCTCAATTATTTTTGACCTCTTCCTCTCCACCCTTCCTCCCCACTGCAAGAGGAAGGAGAGATGGTAGGTATCAGGGGAAGCGAGTAGTCCTCCATTCAAGGGAGTGGGGAAATAAAGTGAAATGTTAAAAGATGTTTACGAAAGTTTGCAATTGGTGGGAAGTAACCCCACACTCCATAGGCGTAAAAGACATTCCGTAAAGATCTACCCTGCACCTCAGTGATTTTGAATCAAGTATGTGTGGTTATAATCATTCATACAATTATTTACATGATGCAATATACTGAGTCTGGCAAAAGGAAGATACTCATTAACGTCAGGTGATAGGAGTCACCAAGACATGAGCCACATTTCACGATTCAGTTGTCTCTAAGGTAAGTTAAAAGAAAAGCACAATAAATCAGCTTGTTTACTGACTTCCATTTTTGCCAGTATGGTAGATGACCAACCCTTCCATTAAAAACAAGCATCCTGGATAAAATAATTTTAAATTTCCTAAATGCATTGATAAGCTGGCATGAGGGCAGAAACCTAATGAAGATAGGAATGCAGAGTTGTAAGCAGGCCCTGAAGTCAACTTTGGCCTTGAAGGCATTTGATGAACCCAGTAAACTTGAGTGTGTGTGTGTGTAGCATTCACATAACTATATTGCATTTACATGTATCTATATTATCTATCATCTATCTGTCTGCCTCTCATCTATCATCTGTCGAGAAAGATTTATTTTAAAGAATTGGCTCACATGACTGTGAAGGCTGGCAAGTCCAAAATCTGCAGGGCAGGCAGCAGGCTCTAGACCTAGGGAAGAGCTGATATTGTGGCTCTAGTCTGCTGGAAGAATTCCCTCTTTCTTGGGGGACTTCAGTCTGCCTTCTCTTAAGACCTTCAACTGATTGGATGAGGCCCACCCACATTATGGAGTGCCACTGGCTTTACTCAAAGTCTATTTATTTATTTATTTAAATTTATTTATTTTATTTTAGTTTTGGCTGTGTTGGGTGTTCATTGCTGCATCCGGGCTTTCTCTAGTTGTGGCGAGCGGGGGCTACTCTTCGTTATGGTGCTCGGGCTTCTCATTGAGGTGGCTTCTCTTGTTGTGGAGCACGGGCTCTAGGCATTCGAGCTTCAGTAGTCGTGGCACGCGGGCTCAGTAGCTGTGGCTCGTGGGCTCTAGAGTGCAGGCTCAGTAGTTGTGGCGCACAGGCTAAGTTGCTCCATGGCATGTGGGATCTTCCTGGACCAGGGCTCAAACCCGTGTACCCTGCATTGGCAGGCAGGTTCTTAACCACTGCGCCACCAGGGAAGACCCTAGTCTATTGATTTAAGTGTTCATTTCATCTAAAAAAATTCCTTTTCAGGTAAAATACCTTTACTCCGGACATGTTTGAGTAAATATCTGGTACTGTGGCCTAGCGAAGTTGATGCGTAAGGTTAACCATCATAGTGAGCTTTTTGGCCCTGGCCAAAGTGAAGACTATGCCCAAAATATAAAAGTGAACTTGGGGTTGTGGGGGAAACAACTCTCCCACCCTGAGAATTGGAAGAAAAACTTTTCTGTCTAAAACTTTGGTAGTGATTGAGGAAAAAAGTCTTCCCTGAGAATGATAAGCTAACTCTCATGTGAGCTTTTGCAGTCTAAATTCACCCTACCTGTGTGGTCTGAAAAGCCTTAAGCTGAGAATTTAGTTTAATATTTTTCTGTAAATGTCCCATAGCATCTGTCAGAGGCAAATCCTCTTGAATAGCCCATGTTCATCCTAGGCTTCAATTATTCCCAAAAGATAAAGTTCTAAGAAAAATGAGAAGCTTACTTAAAAAAATTACAAAACCATGAACATGAATCAGCAGAAATGACAGCGTGGAAACCAGCTGAAAAACTTCATATGTTGGTATTGTCAGACACAGATTGTAAAGTAGCTGTATTTGGTTTTTTTTTTTTTTTTAAGACAAAGGGAAGCTTACAGGTGAACAGAGAACCTCTTCACATCCAGTGGGATGGCTAAAATTTAAAAAGATAATAACAAGTGTTGACAAGGATGAGATTCCCACATTGCTGGTGGGAATTTATTTTTATTTATTTATTTATTTTTAACATCTTTATTGGAGTATAACTGTTTTACAATAGTGTGTTAGTTTTTCCTTTACAACAAAGTGAATCAGTTATACATATACGTATGTTCCCATATCTCTTCCCTCTTGCGTCACCCTCTCTCCCAACCTCCCTATCCCACCCCTCTAGGTGGTCACAAAGTACAGAGGTGATCTCCCTGTAGCTGGTGGGAATTTAAAATGATGCAGTCAGTTTGAAAACTGACAGTTCCGTAAGAAGTAAAGCAGTTATCATATGATTCAACGATTCCACTCCTAAGGAGATACTCAGGAGAAATGAAAATACAGGTCTCCACAAAAGCTTGCACATGAATGCTTTTAGAATTATTCATAAAGTCCCAAAGCAGAAACAACTCAAGTGTCAGTCAACTGATGAAGAGATAAACAAAATGTGGTTTATCCATACAATGGGATATTATTCAACCATTGAAAGGAATGAAGTAGTGATACAATGTTACAACATGGATGAACCTTGAAAACACTGTGCTAAGTGTAAGAAGGCCGATACAAGAGGTCATATATATATGACACAATTTATATATAATGTACAGAATAAGCAAATCCATAGTGACAGAAAGTAAGTTAGTGGTTTCCAGGGACTGGGGAAACAAGGGAAAAGTGTGTGAGCTTTAATGGGTTCAGGGTTTCTTTCGGGATGGTGAAAAGGTTCTGGAATTATATAGAGGTAGTAGTTGCAAAACTCTGAATAAACCAAAGACCACTGAATTTTATATTTTAAAAGGATGAATTTTGTGTGCTGAAAATTGTATCTCAGGAAATCTAATAAAAATGAGCAGACAAGAAAATATTTTTTAAAAAACAGAAACTTCTAAAAATGAAAACAAAAATAATTGAGCTGAAAAACCTCAATGATCGAGTTTAAGAGTCATAGCTAAGAGAATTCTTGAAGTGAAAAAATTATCCAGAATGCAGTGTAGAAAGGCACAGATGTGATATATGAGAGAAAAGTTAAGTGACATTGAGGGAAAGGAGAACTAACAGAAGGAGAAGAGGGAGGGAATGAGCAGGATCAATATCGGAAAAGATAATTGTTGGAAATAATTGTTGGAAATTTTCCAGAAATGATAGAAGAACCACTCACAGTTTCAAAAAAACCTAACAACCCTCAAGTAAAAATAACATACCTAATAATTTTTCTAGGAAAATCTATACATATATTCATCTACTTTTCTGAATTATTCAATAAGCAAGCTAAAATAAATTTCTAGGATTATCAGTAAGAGAATATAAATAAATTATATATGTTTAAAACTAGTGGTGAAAAAGAAAATAGAAGCCAAGAAAGAATAGAAAAACAGTTGTGGCAAAAAAGCACAAAATAAGATGGTAGATCTAGGTCTTGCTTCTCTCATCCCTCACAGGTGTTCCTGAGGCCACCCCACCCCCCAACAAACTTCCTTCACAGGAGCATCCTAGTTTGTTTCCAGGGCAACCTGATCTGTGAAATTAGTACAACTGCTTTAGAAAATGATAATTACCTAGTTAAGTTGGACTTGTGTGTGCCCTATGACACAACAATGTTAGATATAAACTCTAGAGAAAATCTTGCTTATGAAGACCAGGGGGCATGTACAATATTTATCAACAGTATAAACTGTGATATGTTCATTCAGTGGGATTTTATACAATGGTGAAGAAGTATGATAGCCACATGCTTCAACACAGATGCACTGCAAAGACATAGCAAAAGAAGCAAGACACAGAAAAATAAAAGAGTAAGTTCTTCTACAGAAAGTTCAAAAACAGGCAAAATTGTATAGTTGACCCTCCATATCTGTGGGTTCTGTTTCCCTGGATTCAACCAACTGTGGATTGAAAATATTTTTTAAAAAATCCAAAAATTTCCAAGAAGCAATCTTGAGTTTGTCACGTGTCCACAACTATTTATATAACATTTGCATTGTGTTTACAACAATTTACATAGAATTTACATTGTGTTAGGTATTATAAGTGATCTAGAGATGATTTAAAGTATACAGGAGGATATGCATAGGTTAAATGCAAATACTATGCTATGTTATTTTATATAAGGGACTTGAGCATCTGTAGATTTTGTAGATCCACAGGGGTTCTGGAATCAATCCCCCGTGATGACTGTGTTATATTGTTATATATACATACATGCACATATGTATAAATACATACATCCATTTATAGTCAAATATGTGTATATGTGTATAAAAATATAAGGGAATAATTAATACAAAATTCCGGATAGTGAATTACCTGTGGAGATGGGGGCCAGGGAGAGGATGCAGTAGAGACTTCTAAGGTACCAGTAATGTTCTATTTATGAGGGGTAGGTCCCTGGATGTTCAATTTATTGTTTTTCCTCAAATTATACACATTCTTTATATAACACTCTAAAATTTCACACTGAAAAAAATTCATTCAAAACAGATTACTCAATAGAATTTGTTCAAAGGGGCTGTGGGGTGTATTAATTAGGTGTTTTCTGAAATGTTTCCAAAAACAACTTTGAAGAAAAATGATGTTTAAGCACAACTGAAGCTTAAGGGAAAAACCAGTCAGAAAACTCTTCTGTGTCCCCTGGAAAACATACACATTACCAAGGTTTTCTGCTTGTCAGCCTTTTAGAGTTGGGGTGGGTGAGGGTGAGAGAGGAGACTGCTATCCACGGAGAGTCAAAGAGATGTTATTGCCATGGCCTGTCTTATCTCTATGTCTGTCTTGAATCTCTTGGTCCGTATTCCTACATCTGGACTCCCACCCCACCTCCTGACACAGCTAGGTTAACCCCTCCTACCCTGGTGTTTTAACCAGAGGTGCCTATTGCCCAGCAAAGCGACTGGATCTGAGGGAGAGGATGGAGGGAGGTGGGGCAGGAGATGGAGGTGGGAAGGAGATGGAGGAAGAGGAGGCTTTAAGCCAGAGCCAGAGCCATTAGCAGGAGTAAATGCCAGGAGATGAAAGGACACCATTTAGCCAAGGAATGGTGAGGAAGGAAGCTGCAGCATGGCCAGTGTGGTCCTGAGCCAGGAGTTGGGAAATGGTGATCTCCTGGGAAGCTGCCTTGTGATTCAGTGTGAAGAAACAGGAACTGAGATGCTTGAGCTCTGGACTAAGGCAGTCATGTTGGCAGCTTGCTCTCTCGACAGTGGTACCTATGCACGCCCCAGCCAGGCTGGACTGGTCATACAGCTGCAGGGCTGGAGGCACAGCCCTTCGGCAGATATCCTGCAGCCCCTCCCACGGGGTTCACAGGTAACCAACCCTGGAGCATATAGCGTTTTATTACAGCAAGAGGTAGTCTTTGGGAAGGGACCACAGAAGCCCAAACTACCGGTCCAGAAACATGGATGATCCACTCTGCTCTCCTAAAGCTGCAGTCTTACTTTGAGCCTCTAGGTGGTGCAGCAGCACAGTCTACCGCTTACAAAAAAAGCCTAAATAAAACTGCAAAATGCTTCCTGCGCCACAGTTCGCCTGACTGCTTGAACCCTATCTTAGTCTCTTGCTGGCATTCCTTGTTTCAAATAAGCTGGTTTTTAGGGTCTTTTCTTGCTGGTCTCTCCACTTCCATCCCCGCTCAGAATCTGGATCATTTCCTCAATTCTTTGGTCACTTCTGCTCAGGTTCACCCCTCAGTTTCAGGGACCTGTCATCAAGGGCGCTGCCCTGGAAGTACCAGGCACACGGGAGAGGTAAGTGCAAGGGACTCCTCATGCAGTCACATCCTGCTCGGGTGAGCAGCCTGCAGACCGTCACCACCAGCATTCCTCGCGTGTTCAAGTCACCTTCCTTCTTATTTTACCTGTTCCCACCTGCCTCCCCTCCACATACATCCTCGGTCACACCTCAGGAGCTTTTCTGGAATTTTCTGTTAGTATTTCACCATGTCCCTGTCATTTATAATTAGCTTTGATTCTAAGTGTACTCTAAATTTTACTCCAAATTCAGTCTCCGTTCAGAGTCACCTTATCGATATGGTTGTCCCTGACCTCGTGTGGGAAACAGCAACTGACTTCCAGCACTCTTTATCCCCTTATGTTGCTTTTTTTTTTTTTTTTTTGCGGTACGCGGGCCTCTCACTGTTGTGACCTCTCGCGTTGCGGAGCACAGGCTCTGGACGCGCAGGCTCAGTAGCCATGGCTCACGGGCCCAGCCGCTCCGCGGCGTGTGGGATCTTCCCAGACCAGAGCACGAACCCGCGTCCCCTGCATCGGCAGGCGGATTCTCAACCGCTGCGCCACCAGGGAAACCGCCGGTATGTTGCTTTATTTTCCTTCTTAGCCCCGTTTCCACCTGAGATAAGTATATATTTGTTATCTTTTCATTCCCTAGAGAGGAAGCTCCCTGAGAGCTGGGACTCGGCTGGTTTTGTTCTCTGTTGTGGCCTCAGCCCTAGAACAGTGTCTGGCATGTGGTGGGCACTCGGCAAATGTTTTTTGAATGAATGGGTGGTTGGGAGGATAGATGGATGGGTAGACAGACGGTCGGATGAATGGATAGAGAGTTCTGCCTTTCCCTAACAGACCCGTAGGAAAAACTGTGTCCTGGGGGTTTGGAGTCTAGGGTTCTGGCTCCAGCTGAACGACTGGTGGACTTTGGGCAAGTCACTACATCTCCCAGCGTGGCCTGTTCTCTAATGTGTAACACGAGTGGGTTGGACTTCATGATCTGCAGTTTCTTCCTGCCCTGGCAGTTTCCGGTTTTATGTTTACGTTTCCCCAAGGTGCCGAGGCTATAAGCCAGGTGACAGACAACATGCATTCTTGGCAAGAAATTGTTGCAATTAAGAACGTGGCATCAAAAGATGCATTTATATATATAGATAAACTCATAATTGCTCCATAATCTTTAAGTCTTTAAAAAACCATCTTCCTAAGAAAATCTTGTATTGGTTTTTGCTTATATTTCCATCTTGACCTCTGGCTCCATGTATTAATGATTCTGATTATTCTGACAAATAAAGGGATTTTTTTAAAAGTTATTGTTCTTCATTGGGGATCTTCCTGGGTTATTTCTTTTAATTAGTAATTTATGATTATTTAAAGGGTTGAGAATATTCTATAGCAGACACAACTACAGGTTCCTCATTTTAGAAAATTAGTAACATTATTTTCAAAAAGATATCATGCTTCTAGTGTACTTCCAACAAGGTAAGTAGGTTTCAAAATAAAATAAAAATAATTTAAAAACTCTTACTTTCGAAAAGGAATGATCACCATATACCATGATTTTCCTCTTGCTATTTGGCTGTGATTGTTTTGTAGGATTGGCAGGTGTCTGGCATCTAGAAAACCTTCAAGTATTTTTTTGAGTGAATGGTCAGTGTCATGTGAGAGAAAAAACTCATCCTGAGATATAGGTAGAACTTCGTGAAAGTAGTTCTCTCTTTCTTTTCTGAGGGTGGAAATCTAAATGAGCTTGGGGGCAAAAAGAAAGATTCTCCTAAGTCCTCAGTTGTAACAGTCTACTCTTATCTAGAATAAGGAACAAAAACAAAAACAAAACTTGATACCTGTGGTAAGTAGAATAGTGGCCCCTCAAGCCCACGTCCTTATCCTCAGAAACTGTGACTATGTTACCTCATGTGGCAAAAGGGAGTTTGAAGATGTGATAAAGTTGATAGAGGGACATTATCTTGGATGACCCAGGTGGGCCAATTTAACCTTCTTAAATTGGGAGAATCTTGCCCAGCAGTAGTCAGGGGAAGATGTGATTAGAGAGAGAGAGTCGGAGAGATATGACATTGTTGGCTTTGAAGATGGAGGAAAGGGCCAAGAGCCAGTGAGTGCAGGCAGCTTCTAGAAGCTGGAAAAGGCAAGGAAATGGATTCTCCCTTAGAGTCTCCAAAAGAAATGCAGGCCTGATGACACTTTGATTTTAGCCTAGAGAGACCCAAGTCAACTTCTGATCTGCAGAACCGTGAGACAGAGAAATTTGTGCTGTGTTAAGCCACTAAATTTGTAGTAATTTGTTACAGCAGCAATAGGAGAATAAGACATTACCTTCTTGTTTGAACACATGCTTTGAGCTCCCCAGAGTAAAAAAAAGAGAGGCCAGGCCAGGGATTTAGAGCTGTGCTGTACAATATGGTAGCCACTAGCCTCTTAAAAGGGGGCTGCTCCAAATTCAGCTGTGCACTAAGTAGAGAATATACATAGATTTCAAAGATTCAGTATGGAAAAAAAAATCTTAATAATCATTTATTCTTATTGATTAGGTGTTGATACTATTTGGGATATATTGATTTAAATTTTAAAATTATTCAAAAGTATTTCACCTGTTTTTTTTTTTGACTTAAAAAATGTGACTATTAGAAAATTTAAGCTACATACATGGCTTGCATTTGTGACTCACATTGTACTTCTATTGATCAGCTCTGCTATAGAGTATCACTGAAGGATAAGAGATGGTCATTTCAATGGCGGACAGTTCTCCAACTAAGTGGTGAACTGTGACATTCAGGTATAGGTTTCCAAGAGGACAGGTCAGGCTTCCTTGCAACTTCCTGTACTGGACTTCCTGTAAGAGAAGGTGTCGCGTGGGTCTTTACATCCTCAGCACCTAGCAGGGCGGCTGGCACATGCTGAGACTGTTTGCAGAGCATGCACAGATGCTGCTGACCCTAGAAGGTGCTTTCACCAGGCACAACAAGATGGTATATTTGTCTTGAACAATTGTCCTGAAGGACCTAGGCAGCGTGGTCTAACAGAAAGCAAGATGCAACAAACAGGTCTTTTCCCTTTTGGCCAGTATTTGTTGCCCTACCTTACCCGTCCTGGATGGGGTCTGTTAGCATTTCCAGGAAAGAAACATGTCAAAAAGAGAAAACAAAAGGCAGCCTCAGATGTCTGAGCCCAAATACTAAGAAGCATTCCATATAGTGATTTTTCCTCGGCCTATTCCTTATCTCTGTGGCAACTTCTTAGTAATGCAGAGACAAGTGGCTTGAGTCACTTTGACTCCGGAGACAAATGCTTCATTTGAAATTTTGGGTCTCCCCTGACGTGCCCCATGATCAATCTAGCTCCCTTCATCATGCTGGCATAAAGAGACAAATGTTTGCATTGATCAGTACCGCGTGCTGTGAGAATTAATTAGTGACTGATTAGAAGCATTCTTTAAATCTCAGGAATAATTTGTATCAGAAACAAATTATCTGGGAACAGGGTGGGGGATTCTGATGGCTTGCTTTGCTGCAACCCTAACTTTGTAAATTTATTTATTTATGTATTTATTTTGGGGTGTGTTGGGTCTTCGTTTCTGTGCGAGGGCTTTCTCCAGGTGTGGCTAGTGCGGGCCACTCTTCATCGCGGTGCGCGGGCCTCTCACTATCGCGGCCTCTCCCGTTGCGGAGCACAGGCTCCAGACGCGCAGGCTCAGTAGTTGTGGCTCATGGGCCCAGTCGCTCCGCGGCACGTGGGATCCTCCCAGACCGGGGCCCGAACCCGCGTCCCCTGCATCGGCAGGCAGATTCCCAACCACTGCGCCACCAGGGAAGCCCTGCAACCCTAACTTTGGCATTTGCAGAATCTTTGGGGGTTCTGAAGCTGTTAGGGGTCCAAAATGCCATATTTGAAAGTGTCCACCATGGTAAATTGAAGCTAAATGTCGCTGGGGTTTTTTTTCTCCCCTGTATAATGTCATTTGCTTAACTCAGATGAACTTTGTGCCATTAGAAATGGGGAAATACAATTGATTTTAATGCCGTTTGAGTCTGTTTTGTGGTCTTGTGGACGGAAATATCCTGGTGACTTGGTTCAGATGATTCATGTAGCAAAGCAGTCTGGGAAATAAACTTTATCTTGTCCTTGTCTTTATTTTTGTTTTCTATATGGAAACTCATCATTTGAGGTTGACAACGTGGATTTGGACTAAAGTTCTTCAATGAATTTTTTTTCCATGGTTCTCTATTTCAGACCCCAACTCTCCAACTCTAGGCTGTTTTCCAAAGGCAAACGCACTCACAAGCCCTCTGAAAGACCGCTGGTCTGTCAGATATTACAGTTAGCTCTCCTCTGAGGTTGGTTAGGCTTGGAATTCATTGCCTTTTAGTCAAAATAGAGAGTGTGACAACTTATTCCCAGGAGTGAGAAAGCAAATCAGTCATGAAAGCGTTGTCGGGGGACAGACTGTTGCTGGTACACAGGACAATCTCATTAGTCTGAGCCCCATGCTGGGGCATGGGACGGGGGACCAGCGATGAAGTGCTGATGGCCAGGTAATCGGAGACAGTGTGTGTTCATATTCATTGCCCCTGCTCACAGGGCTGGCTTCAGCAAAGAGTATGGCTGGTTTGGTTAAATACACACACACACACACACACACACACACGAGTTATGTTTTTCCTGATGCTTCAAGAAAGTCTGTACGTTAAGACAAATGATATGGGCTGGGAGTAACTGACCATCTGTCAATATGAAAATGTCATATTCACAGGAAATGAATAACATGCCCAGCAAAAAAAAAAAACAGCCTATATAAATGAAGAGATCAAGGCATTAACTGTCTACAGAGAAAATAACAGAGACACAATCCAACTGATCCATAGTAGACTCTAGCAACCTATTCCAATGTTACGGGTAAGATTTCTAATAGCCATATGTATTTATCCTCTTCAACTAAACAATTTTAATAGTCCCAAGGCTTCTATTTAAAGTTGAAGACCATTCATTAGTTAAAAGTATATTTCTTTTAATTGACCAGATATAGAGTAAATATCCTAGGGCTTTGGAGAATACCATTAGACCATGTACAACTAAGCACCAGTTGATCAAGCTTTGAAGGTGTGTACGGAATATCCTCTCTCCTGCTCCCTCCCTGGTGAACAGATAGCTTCTGTCCATGTAATGTTATGTTCAGTTTGAGGGCTGCTGGAAGCGATGTCTTTTATTTTTCCTTTTATTTTCTTTATTTTGCTAGCTCTCAGAGCTGGAGGACACAGGACAGTGTGTTATCATCATCAGAGTTTAAAGCTTATCTTTGTGAATGTGATCGTACTTGGGGGTTGTCAAAACCTGAGGAAATGTGGCCTCTGGTGAATGGCCATGGGATAATAGGACAATGTTTTCAGGGTGGCCGGGCGCTGGAACACCACTCAAAGGCCAGACAGGCATGAGCTGGTCATTTTCACCCTTGGAGCCTCTGGCACTCAAGTGTGGAGGGAGGTAGACATTTTGCTGGCCATTTGTTTCTCTGCTCAAATATATCTGGAAGGTAGCCTTTTAAAAGACAGCACCAAAAACATATAACTGTGCCTTGACTTTTTTTTTTTTTTTTTTTTTTTTTTTTGCGGTACACGGGCCTCTCACTGTTGTGGCCCCTCCTGTTGTGTAGCACAGGCTCAGCGGCCATGGCTCACGGGCCCAGCCGCTCCGCGGCACGTGGGATCTTCCCAGACCGGGGCACAAACCCGTGTCCCCTGCATCGGCAGGCGGATTCTCAACCACTGCGCCACCAGGGAAGCCCTATGCCTTGACTTCTAATGGGAGGAGCAGTTCTCAGAGCTTTCTGAGATCCTCTTTCTGAGTTATAATCCTCAAATTTGGCTTCAATCAAATTTTCCATTTATTTCATAAATAAATAAAAGGCGACACAGGCATCTGCCGTGGCATCACCTGATTTGCTTCCTCTACCTGCCCATTGGTGAGTCTTGCACCAGACCTACTGAATCATAGCCCCTCGGGATGCGGTGCCTAGGAATTTAATTTCTCGAAATAAACTTTTAATTTTCGAATAGTTTTAGATTTACAGAGAAATTGCAAAGATAGCACAGAGGGTTCCCATTTACACCACACCCAGTTTTCTTTATTAATATCTTACACTAATATGGTACACGTGGTACAATTAATGAACGAATACTGATACGTGATTATTAACTAAAGTCCACATTTTATTCACATTATGCCCTTTTCCCATAACAGGATACCCCCATTACATTTGATTGTCAGGTAAATGTCTCCTTAGGCTTCTCTTGGCTGTGACAGTTTCTCAGACTTTCCTTGTTTCTAATAACCTTTCAGAGTTTTGAGGAGTCCTGGAGAGTATTTCATAGACCGTCTCTCAGTAGGGATCTGTTTGATGTTTTGCTCATGGCTTGACCGGTGTTATGGGTTTGGGGAAGGAAGACCACAGAGGTAAACTGCTTCTTCCCATCACATCCCATCAGAGGTTCCTACTAACAACATGACTCACTCTTGATGTTTACCTTGATCATCTGGCTGAGATGCTTTTGACAGTGTTCTCCACTGTAAAGTTAGTCTTTTTCCCCACCTTTTCCTACTGTATTTTTTGCAAGGTAGTCATTGTGGGTAACCCACACTTAAGGAGTGGGGCGTTATATATAGTCTACCTCCTTGGTAGGGGAGTAGCGTTGGAGATTCTTCTGCATGGTAAATTTGTCTGTTCTCCCTCCTTTATCTATTCAATCATTTATTTATATCAGTATGGACTCATGGATGTTGGGATATAATCCAATACCAGTTTGTTAATCAAATTACTCCAGCTTTGTCCACTGGGAACTCTTTAAGTCGACTCCTGTATCACGTTGATGTATCCCCGTCGTTGTGGTTTTGTGGGTGCACTTCTGGGACTTTCTGCCACTAAAGGATGTTCCAAGAATCCACATTTAAAATTTATTTTATCTTATTTTTACTGAAGTATAGTTAATTTACAATGTTGTGTTAGTTTCAAGTGCACAGCACAGTGACTCAGTTATATGTATGTATATAAGTATGTGTGTGTGTGTATATATATATATATATATATATTCACATTTTTTCAACATCTTTATTAGAGTATAATTGCTTTACAATGGTGTGTTAGTTTCTACTTTATAACAAAGTGGATCAGTTATACATACACATATATCCCCTCCCTCTTGCATCTCCCTTCCTCCCACCCTCCCTATCCCACCCCTCTAGGTGGTCACAGAGCACCGAGCTGATCTCCCTGTGCTATGCGGCTGCTTCCTACTCGCTATCTATTTTACGTTTGGTGGTGTATATATGTCCATGTCACTCTCTCACTTTGTCCCAGCTTACCCTTCCCCCTCCCCGTGTCCTCAATATATACACATTTTTTTTTTTTTTAAAGAAGATGTTGGGGGTAGGAGTTTATTAGTTAATTTATTTTTATTTTTGCTGTGTTGCGTCTTTGTTTCTGTGCAAAGGCTTTCTCTAGTTGTGGCGAGCGGGGGCCACTCTTCATCGCGGTGCGCGGGCCTCTCACTATCGCGGCCTCTCTTGTTGCGGAGCACAGGCACCAGACGCGCAGGCTCAGTAGTTGTGGCTCACTGGTCCAGTTGCTCTACGGCATGTGAGATCCTCCCAGACCAGGGTTTGAACCCGTGTCCCCTTCATTAGCAGGCAGATTCTCAACCACTGCGCCACCAAGGAAGCCGTAGCCACATTTTTAATAGGCACCAACACACTCTAAAATTCGAGATTTATCATTTCCAGCCATGGAAACCAGAAATTTCCAAATGGCCTGCTTATTGATGAATGTGGGACCAGGCTGTTAAAAAGAAAAGTTACAGAATAATTTGGGTCTTCAAAATCTCTCTAAGTTTATTCTGTAACATACAAAGCCAAGGCATGTAGAGAGAGGCACATATTCAAATCCAATCAAGAGACTAGGAAACACCTGAGACATCATCAGTGAAGTGTTTTCCTGGGAGTCGCAGGGCTTCTGGGCAATGGGCATATCTGAGCTATCTAAGTCCCTAGCAAAGAGCATCTGGAGCCATCTCAGCTGCTTCCTTGGGACTTGCTGGTGACTTCCCTGAGCGAGGGTCAGAGAAGACCCGTGGACAGCAAAGCTGAGGGTTGGCTGTGGGGTTGGGCTGGGTGTCCTTCAGAGAGGGGTTGTACAGGGAAGGCCTGGATTGTAGGAACGGGAAGAAAGTGGCTCGTGTTTGCACAGGATACGGAGGGTGTGTCTCTGTGCGTGTCCACGCAGACTTGCAGAGGGGTAAACACTTCTTCCATCTTCCTTGATCACAGCCATCTACCCTTTATAACTGGATTAGACCAAGAGCTTGTTACTGAAGCATGTGCATGCTGTGTCAACACACTGAATCCATGGAGGCACATCTAGTGCCCATTTCCGGATCTTGTTGAACAGCGTACAGTGATGATGAAAATGCAGTCACAGTACCCAGAACCACTCCAGCATGAAGGCAACTGGCTCCTGCTTTTCTCGGCTCTTCCTTGGTTTCCATAGTTCTCCTGGTTCCTCTGCCATTGCTGAACACCTGTTTACCTTTTCAGAATGCATCTGGCAGTGTTTCTAATTAGTGATAACAACAAATTACATATACTCCTAGACATCATGACATTTTTAAGCTGCTGAATGTCTGGTCTCCTGGCCAGGAATCACTAGTTATTACTATGTGTAGCCCCACATTATCCATTTTGATGATTCTTCTCCTCTCTACCCCATGTCACCCTTCCTGCCCCCATTGTCCTCCTCCCAACACATATATCCTCTCTCGATTCTGTGGAAGATGTGTGAGGACTCTCTCCAGGTAATCTTCCCCTGGTGGAGTACCTTGTCTGCAGCAATTATCTTCCAGGTATGATTCTTGGCACACTCTGTAGCATTCTGGAATCACTTGTGGTTTCTTTTCTTTTCTTTCTTTCTTTTTTAGCTCTTTTGCCTCTGTTGATTATTTTTATTGGGGATCGGGGGTGGTGTGTTTTGTCTCACTGGGCTTTTTTCCATCTGTTGCTGGGCTTGAGTTTATGGCAAAGATTCATTTGAAATGGGCTTGCTCTCTCTCTCTCTCTTTTTATTTTTTCATTTGAGGCATGAGTGCAGATGGGCTGTGCTTTTAGTTCCCTTGCTGCCACCTGGGAGAAATTTGTCATTTCATTCCTAAAGTAAAGAAGAAAAGAAAACACATCTGAAATAATCTGATGCCAGTGTGTGCCAACCAACTTCAACAACTCCAGTACAGCAATTCTAACAACTTGTGTAATTATCTATGTCTAGAAAGATCCGTCAGTGGGAAGACTTCCTTCGAGTTTCCACTCAAGGTCTGTAATAAAGATGATAAAAGTAATGTTAACAGCAGCAATAAAAATGTTCATTGAATGCTGTCTAGTTTGATAAAAACCCTTTCACCTAGTTCAGTTTGCACAATCATAGCTTTATGAGGTAGATATACCACCCCCATTTTATGCCTGAGGAAACTGACGTTGAAGAGTTTATTTTTTTCTCCTTTAATCTCATAAAGCTCCTAAAAGTGTATAAGGATAATTTGACTGGAGAATCTACATAAATAAACCAAGGAACCGACTTACAAGAGGGCTGGTGTCAAATGGATGGAGACACAAATAAGGAAGAAAGATCCTCAAGTATCTTTCTGGATTGAACAAAACATTTGGCGGAGCTGCGGTCTTACCTCTAGGAAGGCGACCCAGGGTTCCTGCACAGGATCTGCCTCTTTGCCTGTTTCTCCTGGGCCCTCCCTCCCTCCTGGCCTCAGGCTGCTCTGTACTTCCTGCCAGTTCCTCTCCAGATCTACCCCCCACAGAGGAGGTACTTTCCTGTCTGCTCCCCAAGGAGGCTCCTCTGGGCTTCCAGCCACCCAGCACTGACCTTGCAGTCACCTCCTTCATTCTCTTCCTCTGGCAGGTCTCAGTGGGGTTCTGCACTAACCCCTCACCCATTTCTTCTTCCCCTTCTTCCCAAACTGTCAGAGAGCATCTAGAGTGCTACTCAACTGCTGAGCATTAAACGCTGAGACCTGGATCTCAGGTCTTACCCTGCAGTGGTTGTCAAGGCTTGTGGGCTGGCTTGGTCCATCATCAAAGCGTCTTTTCTTCCTCATGGCCAATTAGGAGCACACCCAGAGTCAGAGCGTGGTGCAGGCGTTTCTTTAAGGGGGGTCCGCTCGAGCTTTCTTTGGACAAAGGAAGCTGACCTTTGCACAGGCTCCCAGAAGCCCCCTTCCCTCTTGACCTTTTGCCCGCTTGCCCTTTCTACCTCTCTCCTTCAGGGTTCTGCTTCATCCTGTCGTGAGGATGGCTTCTCTTCTTGTTTAGATGTGGATGAGCTCTGTTAACTCTGGATCCTTAACATACTTCAGAGCCAAGTACCCATAAGATAAAACAACAGCAGCCACCCAAACTCCTCTTGCTAATATCAAGTTGATGTGTATTATGCCAAGACCTTCCCACCCAGAACACACACAATGCAAAACCTGGGGTGAGGTTGAGAGGGTGAGGGTGAGTAGGGCTCAGTTATGCCATTAGCAATTCTCCAGTAACCTTGAGGATTCCCAGGTCTACCTAGTTTTGGAGCCAGCATTATATACGTCCCCCTAAAGCGTCGGACCCATGTGCCCGTCACCTCTGTTTCTTTCAAAACACGTGTTTCCTTTGGCAGCAAGTCCCTGCTTCTCACACGAAGGACCCCTCCATCTCCTCGGAACAGAGCAAAGATGACTAACATCCCAGAGCCCAGGGCTGACCGCTCATACTTCCCGCCTTTCCATCTGCCCCAGGTTTTCTTAACGACTCATGCCATTCCGTGTACGCCATTCCTTAGGAACCTTCATTGAATCGTGGTTCAAATATTGTGCCAGTGTGAGGATGGTAGTGCAAATAATGGAAATGTTTTGTTCTTGCTCTTCTGAGACCCACATTGCAAAGGAGAGGGAGCTGGTGGATAGGCGTTTTCATGATCGACGTCTCCTTCGCGTTGTTGATTTGTGTTTGCATTTCTAGTAAACGAAGTGTTAAGAAAGCTCCAGAGGAAGGAAAGGGGAGCTTTGATGTAGACGATCAGGAGAGTTTTCTTGTGGGAGATGGGATGTGTTCATGACCTTGAAGGATGTCTAGGACTGTGGCTGGCAGGAATACAGTTGAAAGAGTGGTTTGGGCACAGCAGAGCACAGGAGTGGGCCATATATGGCTTGCCCTCGGGGGTCCTGAGAAGATCCACATGACTACTTCTGTGACTAGTGGGGCACTTGTGGAGAGACATGGGAAAAGGACTGGGAAGGGATATAGGGGTGACACTGTTGAGGGCTTCCACGGTGGAGGAGAGTTTTCCCAGTTATCCCAGTGATAACAATAGAGAAAGTACTTCATATATACGTTAGAAATAGTCTACATCTTTCCATGGGGAAGACAGTTATCATTCACTGCTATACTGTCACTTCCAGTTTTGAACTCTTTAGAAGATATGGAAAACAATATGCAAGTACCCTTGAACCTGTGTGGAATTTTTTTTAACCCCTGAAAATCATTTATTTTATTTAAGTCTGTTTTGACTTTATAAATGGCTTTATGCCTTTTATTTTTGTTCTGTGCTTGTAGCCTGTATGTTTTGGGCCTAAGAATGCAGGCTTGGGGGCCAATCTTCCTGGGTTTAAATCTCAGCTCTGTTGCAACCCAGAGGTGTGAAGATGGGCAGGTTACTTAACTCCCCTGTTTCTTACGATCTTTATCTGTAAAATGGAGATTATAATAGTATGTACCTTTCAGGGTTATTGTGAGGATTAGATGAAATTATACATGTAAAACTCTTACTGCCTGGCACAGTGTAAACAATAAGTTTCCACTATCGTTATTATGATTTTGAAAACGAAATGAATTATTCATGTTGGTCTTAAAAGAACAGAAAGAGTAATACATACACATGGTGAAGCAACAACCACAGCAAGAAGGGTAGTAGCATCCTTTGCTAGTACCAGAAGGTGAATAGTCAATGAAACCCCCACCCCCAGCTCCCAATGCACCCCCAGCCTGAGACAGTGTCTGTTACATTTCTCAGATATCCTTCCAGAATCACTCTGAGTTTCTAGAACATATATATGTACATGCCTTCCTCTCTCTAAATCTAAAATAAATGTGTGTATGTGTACATACACACACATACATATATGTATTGTTTTGCACCTTATATTTTCAGACTATCACATATCTTAGTGACCATTCTGTATCTGCAATATGGACCTATATAATTATTTTAAGTGACAACATAGTATTTCATATATATATATGTCAATGATATCTCAGTCAAGCTGAGGGAAAAAGAGACATATGGAATCTTTCCAGGGTTGGGGGAATTAGGAATAAAGCTGCTATAAGTACTTGTATGCAGGTTTTTAGATAAGCATGTTTCCTTTTGTTCGGGGTAAACATTGTACACTGGCCATAGAGTAAGTGTGTGTTTAACTTTACAAGAAATTTCCAAACTGTTTTCCGGAGTGGCTAAGAATTTGTGTTCTTTCACATCTGCGGTAGCAATTGTTTGTGTGTTTGTTTTCTCATTTAGCCATTCTGTTGTATAGGGGTATCTTAATGTTTAAATGTGCACTTTAATTTTATGTTGAAAATCTTTCCATATGCTAACTTACCATCAATATATCTTCTTTGGTGAAGAGTCAATTCAAATATTTCCTCAAATTTTATTGGGTCATTATTTTTCTTATGCTGAAATTTGAGAATTCTTTACATATTCTGGATACAAGTCTTTGTTGGATATGAAATTTGCAAAACTTTTTCCTGGTTTGTAGCTGTCCTTTCATATATACATTAATTCAGTTCCTTATAAATGGAATATTAAGATTGCTTCCAGTCCTTGTATTACAAACAACGTTCCGATGATCATTTTAATGCATCTTCATTCTGACGGATGTTATCAAGTTGTAAATTAGGAAGCAAATTCTTGCCTGTTTTCCCATAAACTCTACATTTTTCACTCCTGCTTGGTGAGTTGGATTTACTTTGGGGGATATGATGTGATGTGAAGTGTTATATTCAGCTTCAGGGTAGTATGGAAAACCACGTGGGACGTACTAGGAAAATTTTTTGAGTGAATAAATCTCTCTGATGGAATATTATTACCCTTAAAATGTTTTTTTTTTTTGAAAACAATTTGTTATATTAAGCACAAAAAGTAAAATATACATTTTTATTTGTTATTACTGAACCTGTTGCTTTCTTAAGATACTTGAAAATGAATCCATGAGGTAAAAAAAAGACAAGAAAGAAATATCTATGTATGAATAGGTAAATATTTAAAATTTTTCCATTAATCAAAACATTTCCATAATCTCTCAAGTTTTATGGAGTGAACATACATTATTTCATCAAGGTAAAAGGGAATAATAAGGCATTTTTTAAACATCTTTACTGGAGTATAATTGCTTTACTATGGTGTGTTAGTTTCTGCTTTATATAAGTGAATCAGCTATACATATACATATATCCCCATATCTCCTCCCTCTTGTTTCTCCCTCCCACCCTCCTTATCCCATCACACCCCTCTAGGTGCTCACAAAGCACTGAGCTGATCTCCCTGTGCTACACGGCTGCTTCCCAGTAGCTATCCATTTTACATTTGGTAGTGATATATATCCATGCCACTCTCTCACTTCATCCCAGCTTACCCTTCCCCCTCCCCATGTCCTCAAGTCCATTCTCTACGTCTGTGTCTTTATTCCTGCCCTGCCCCTATGTTGTTCTGAACCATTATTATTTTTTTTTAGATTCCATATATATGTGTTAGCATACGGTATTTGTTTTACTCTTTCTGACTTACTTCACTCTGTATGACAGACTCTAGGTCCATCCATCTTACTACAAATAACTCAATTTCGTTTCTTTTCATGGCTGAGTAATATTCCATAGTATATATGTGCCACATCTTCTTTATCCATTCATCTGTCGACGGACACTTAGGTTGCTTCCATGTCCTATATATTGTAAATAGAGCTGCAATGAACATTGTGGTACATGTCTCTTTTTGAATTATGGTTTTCTCAGTGTGTATGCCCAGTAGTGGGATTGCTGGGTCGTATGGTAGTTCTATTTTTAGTTTTTCAAGGAACCTCCATACTGTTCTCCATACTGTTCTCCATAGTGGCTGTTATCAATTTACATTCCCACCAACAGTGCAAGAGGGCTCCCTTTTCTCCACACCCTCTCAAGCATTTATTGTTTGTAGATTTTTTGATGATGGCCATTCTGATTGGTGTGAGGTGATACCTCATTGTAGTTTTGATTTGCATTTCTCTAATGATTAGTGATGTTGAGCGTCCTTTCAAGTGTTGGTTGACAATCTGTATATCTTCTTTGGAGAAATGTCTATTTAGGTCTTCTGCCCATTTTTGGATTGGGTTGTTTGTTTTTTTGATATTGAGCTTCCTGAGCTGCTTGTAAATTTTGGAGATTAAGCCTTTGTCAGTTGCTTCATTTGCTGATATTTTCTCCCATTGTGAGGGTTCTCTTTTCGTCTTGTTAATGGTTTCCTTTGCTGTGCAAAAGCTTTTAAGTTTCATTAGGTCCCATTTGTTTATTTTTGTTTTTATTTCCATTTCTTTAGAAGGTGGGTCAAAAAGGATCTTGCTGTGATTTAGGTTATAGAGTGTTCTGCCTATGTTTTCCTCTAAGAGTTTTATAGTATCTGGCTTTACTTTTAGGTCTTTAATCCACTTGGAGTTTATTTTTGTTTATGATGTTAGGGAGTGTTCTAATTTCATTCCTTACATGTAGCTGTCCAGTTTTCCCAGCACCACTTATTGAAGAGGTTGTCTTTTCTCCACTGTATATTCTGCCTCCTTTATCAAATATAAGGTAACCATATGTGTGTGGCTTTATCTCTGCTCTTTCTGTCCAGTTCCATTGATCTATATTTCTGTTTTTGTATCAGTACCATACTGTCTTGATTACTGTAGCTTTGTAGTATAGTCCGAAGTCCAGGACCCTGATTCCACCAGCTCCGTTTTTCTTTCTCAAGATTGCTTTGGCTATTCGGGGTCTTTTGTGTTTCCATACAAATTGTGAAATTTTTTGTTCTAGTTCTGTGAAAAATGCCATTGGTAGTTTGATAGGGATTGCATCGAATCTGTAGATTACTTTTGGTAGTATAGTCATTTTCACAATGTTGATTCTTCCAATCCAAGAACATGGTATCTCTCTCCATCTGTTGGTATCATCTTTAATTTCTCTCATCAGTGTCTTATACTTTTCTGCATACAGGTCTTTTGTCTCCTTAGATAGGTTTATTCCTAGATATTTTATTCTTTTTGTTGCAGTGGTAAATGGGAGTGTTTTCTTAATATCACTTTCAGATTTTTTATCATTAGTGTATAGGAATGCAAGAGATTTCTGTGCATTAATTTTGTATCCTGATACTCTACCAAGTTCATTGATTAGCTCTAGTAGTTTTCTGGTAGCATCTTTAGGATTCTATATGTATAGTATCATGTCATCTGCAAACAGTGAGAGCATTACCTCTTCTTTTCTGATTTGGATTCCCTTTATTTCTTTTTCTTTTCTGATTGCTGTGGCTAAAACTTCCAGAACTATGTGGTATAATAGTGGTGAGAGTGGACATCCTTGTCTTGTTCCTGATCTTAGTGGAAATGTTTTCAGTTTTTCACCATTGAGGACAATGTTGGCTGTGGGATTGTCATACATGGCCTTTATTATGTTGAGGTAAGCTCCCTCTATGCCTACTTTATGGAGGGTTTTAATCATAAATCAGGGTTGAATTTTGTCAAAAGCTTTTTCTGCACCTATTGAGATGATCATGGTTTTTCTCTTTCAGTTTGTTAATATGGTGTATCACATAGATTGATTTGCATACACTGAGGAATCCTTGCATTCCTGGGATAAACCCCACTTGATCATGGTGTATGATCCTTTTAATGTGCTGTTGGATTCTGTTTGCTAGTATTTTGTTGAGGGGTTTTGCATCTATGTTCATCAACGTTATTGGCCTGTAGTTGTCTTTCTTTGTGACATCTTTGTCTGGTTTTGGTATCAGGATGATGGTGGCCTTGTAGAATGAGTATGGGAGTGTTCCTCCCTCTGCTATATTTTGGAAGAGTTTGAGAAGGATGGGTATTAGCTCTTCTCTAAATGTTTGATAGAATTCACCTGTGAAGCCATCTGCTCCTGGACTTTTGTTTGTCGGAAGATTTTTAATCACAGTTTCAATTTCAGTGCTTGTGATTGGTCTGTTCATATTTTCTAATTCTTCCTGGTTCAGTCTCAGAAGTTGTGCTTTTCTAAAAATTTGTCCATTTCTTCCAGGTGGTCCATTTTATTGGCATATAGTTGTTTATGGTAATCTCTCATGATCCTTTTTATTTCTGCAGTGTCAGTGTTACTTCTCCTTTTCATTTCTAATTCTATTGATTTGAGTCTTCTCCCTTTTTTTCTTGATGAGTCTGGCTAATGGTTTATCAATTTTATTTATCTTCTCAAAGAACCAGCTTTTAGTTTTATTGATCTTTGCTATTGTGTCCTTCATTTCTTTTTCATTTATTTCTGCTCTGATCTTTATGATTTCTTTCCTTCTGTTAACTTTGTGGGGTTTTTTGTTCATCTTTCTCTAATTGCTTTAGGTGTAAGGTTAGGGTGTTTATTTGAGATGCTTCTTTTTTCTTGAGGTAGGATTGTATTGATATAAACTTCCCTCTTAGAACTGCTTTTGCTGTGTCCCATGGTATTTGGGTGGTCGTGTTTTCATTGTCATTTGTTTCTAGGTATTTTTTTATTTCCTCTTTGATTTCTTCAGTGGTCTCTTGGTTATTTAGTAAAGTATTGTTTAGGCTCCATGTGTTTGTATTTTTTACAGATTTTTTCCTGTAATTGATATCTAGTCTCATAGCATTGTGGTTGGAATAGATACTCGATATGATTTCAATTTTCTTAAATTTGCCAAGGCTTGATTTCTGACCCAAGATATGATCTATCCTGGAGAATGTTCCATGAGCACTTGAGAAGAAAGTTTATTCTGTTGTTTTTGGATGGAATGTCCTATAAATATCAATTAAGCCCATCTTGTTTAATGTATCATTTAAAGCTTGTGTTCCCGTATTTATTTTCATTTTAGATGATCTGTCCATTGGTGAAAATGGGGTGTTAAATTCCCCTACTATGATTATGTTACTGTTGATTTCCCCTTTTATGGCTGTCAGCATTTGCCTTATGTATTGAGGCACTCCTATGTAGGGTGCATAAATAGTTACAATTGTTTTATTTTCTTCTTGGATTGATCCATTGATCATTATGTAGTGTCATTCTTTGTCTCTTATAGTAATCTTTATTTTAAAGTCTCTTTTGTCTGATATGAGAATTGCTACTCTAGCTTTCTTCTGATTTCTATTTGCATGGAATATCTTTTTCCATACCCTCACTTTCAGTCTGTATGTGTCCCTAGATCTGAAGTGGGTCTCTTATAGACAGCATATATATGGGTTTGGCTTTTGTATCCATTCAGTCAGTCAGTCTTTGGTGGGAGCATTTAATCCATTTACATTTAGGTAATTATCAATTTGTATGTTCCTATTAAAATTTTCTTAATTGTTTTGGCTTTGTTATTGCAGGTCTTTTCCTTCTCTTGTGTTTCCTGCCTAGAGAAGTTCCTTAGCCTTTCTTGTAAAGCTGGTTTGGTTGTACTGAATTCTCTTAAGTTTTGCTTCTCTGTAAATGTTTTAATTTCTCCATCAAATCTGAATGAGATCCTTGCTGGGTAGAGCAACATTTGTTGTAAGTATTTCCCTTTCATCACTTAAAATATGTTCTGCCTGTCCCTTCTGGCTTGCAGAGTTTCTGCTGAAAGTTCAGCTGTTAACCTTATGGGGATTCCCTTGTGTGTTATTTGTTGTTTTATCCTTGTTTCTTTTAATATTTTTTCTTTTTATTTAATTTTTGATAGTTTGATTAATATGTGTCTTGGCATGTTTCTCCTTAGATTTATCCTGTATGGGACTCTCTGCACTTCCTGGACTTTATTGACTACTTCCTTTCCCATATTAGAGAAGTTTTCAACTATAATCTCTGCAAATATTTTCTCAGTCCCTTTCTTTTTCTCTTCTTCTTCTGGAACCCCTATAATTTGAATGTTGGTGCATTTAATGTTGTCCCAGAGGTCTCTGAGACCGTGCTCAATTCTTTTCATTCTTCTTTCTTTATTCTGCTCTGCAGTAGTTATTTCCACTATTTTATCTTCCAGGTCACTTATCCGTTCTTCTGCCTCAGTTATTCTGCTATTGATTTCTTCTAGAGAATTTTAAATTTCATTTATTGTATTGTTCATCACTGTTTGCTCTTTACTTCTTCTAGGTCCTTGTTAAACGTTTCTTGTATTTTCTCCATTCTATTTCCAAGATTTTGGATCATCTTTACTATCATTATTCTGAATTCTTTTTCAGATAGACTGCCTATTTCCTGTTCATTTGTTTGTTCTAGTGGGTTTTTACCTTGCTCCTTCATGTGCTGTGTGTTTCTCTGTCTTCTCATTTTGCTTAACTTACTGTGTTTGGCATCTCCTTTTCGCAGGCTGCAGGTTCGTAGTTCCTGTTGTTTTTTTGTGTCTGACCCAGTGGGTGAGGTTGGTTAGGTGGGTTGTGTAGACTTCCTGGTGGAGCGAACTGGTGCCAATTTTCTGGTGGATGAGGCTGGATCTTGTTTTCCTGGTGGGCAGGACCGTGTCTGGTGGTGTGTTTGGGGTGTCTCTGACCTTTTTATAATTTTATGCAGCCTTTCTGCTAATGGGTGGGGTTGTGTTCCTGTCTTCCTAGTTGTTTGGCATAGGGTGTCCAGGACTATAGCTTGCTGGTTGTTTAGTTGAGCTGGGTCTTAGCGTTTAGATGGAGATCTCCGAGAGAGCCTTCTCTGTTTGATATTATGTCGAGTCGGGAAGTCTCTGCTGGACCAGTGTCTTGAACTCGGCTCTCCCAACTCAGAGGCACTGGCCTGATCCCCGGCCGGAGCACGAAGACCCTTTCAGCCACAGAGCTCAGAAGAAAAGGGAGAAAAAAAGAAAGAAAGAAATATAAATAAAATAAAATAAAAATTAAAAAATTGTTAAAAATAAAAAGATTAAAAAGTAATTTTAAAAAAGAATAATGAAAGCAAGAAGAGAGCAACCAAACCAAAGAACAATCCACCAATGATATCAAGTGCTAAAAACTATACTAAAAAACCAAAACAACAGCAACAACAAAAAAAGACAGACAGAACCCTAGGATAAAAGACAAAAGCAAAGCTATACAGAGAAAATCACACAAAGAAGCATACACATACACACTCATGAACAGAGAAAAAGGAAATATATATATATTTAAAAAAAAAAAAGAGAGCAACCAAATTAATAAACAAATCTACCAATGGTAATAAACTCTAAATACTAAACTAAGATAAACATAAAACCAGAAACAAATTAGATGCAGAAAGCAAAATCCAAGTCTACAGTTGCTCCCAAAGTCTACCACCTCAATTTTGGGATGATTTGTTGTCTATTCAGGTATTCCACAGATGCAGGGTACATCAAGTTGATTGTGGAGATTTAATCCGCTGCTCCTGAGGCTGCTGGGAGAGATTTCCCTTTCTCTTCTTTGTTCGCACAGCTCCCGGGATTCAGCTTTGGATTTGATCCCACCTCTGCCTGTAGGTCGCCTGAGGGCGTCTGTTCCCTGCTCAGACAGGATGGGGTTAAAGGAGCAGCTGTTTAGGGGGCTCTGCTCAGGCCGGGGGGAGGGAGGGGTACAGAATGTGGGGTGAGCCTGCAGCAGCAGAGGCCAGTGTGACATTGCACCAGCCTGAGGCATGCTGAGTGTTCTCCTGGGGAAGTTGTCCCTGGATCACGGGACCCTGGCAGTGGCGGGCTGCATAGGTTCCCAGGAGGTGTGGTGTGGATGGTGACCTGTGCTCGCACACAGGCTTCTTGGTGGCAGCAGCACCATCTTAGCATCTCAGTCTCTGGGGTCTGCGCTGATAGCCGCAGCTCGCGTCCGTCTCTGGAGCTCGTTTAGGCGGTGCTCTGGATCCCCTCTCCTCGCGCACCCCGAAACAATGGTCTCTTGCCTCTTCGGCAGGTCCAGACTTTTTCCCGGACTCCCTCTCGGCTAGCTGGGGTGCACTAGCCCCTTCAGGCTGTGTTCACACCGCCAACCCCAGTCCTCTCCCTGGGATCCGACCGAAGCCCAAGCCTCAGCTCCCAGCCCCCGCCCGCCCCAGCGGGTGAAAAGACAAGCCTCTTGGACTGGTGAGTGCTGGTTGGCACCGATCCTCTGTGTGGGAATCTCTCTGCTTTGCCTTCTGCACCTCTGTTGCTGCGCTCTCCTCTGTGGCTCCAGAGCTTCCCCCCGCCACCCCCCGTCTCCTCCAGTGAAGGGGCTTCCTAGCATGTAGAGACTTTTCCTCCTTCACAGCTCCTTCCCGAGGGGCAGGGCCCATCCCTATTTTTTTGTCTCTGTTTTTCCTTTTTTCCTTTGCCCTACCCAGGTTTGTGGGGAGTTTGTTGCCTTTTGGGAAGTCTGAGGTCTTGTGCCAGCGTTCAGTAGGTGTTCTGTAGGAGCTGTTCCACATGTAGATGCATTTCTGATGTATTTGTGGGGAGGAGGGTGATCTCCATGTCTTACTCAGCCGCCATCTTGAACGTCTCTCAAGGCATGTTTTTTATATCAAATTAGTAGGGGAAAAACACTGCTAGAGAAAGACATACAGACAATTGCATGAGAAAGGGACAAACCATGGAAAAGGCCACATAAGAATGAAGAAAGCATAGCAGCTGGGTCTACAGCTAAAACCCTAGGAACTCCAGTCGACCTTGTGGACAAATTGTACCACTGCTATCACAATAAATATTAATATTTGGGAATCTTGAGTCATTGGAAAAAAGGGCTTAGGAAAGACATCATGTATTGGCTCAAGTAAGCTAGTGAGGAAATGTGTACTACGTGTTAAAATAATCTTCATTAAGATAATTTTTGAAGTGTTGTCATTTAAAGGAGAAACCAGCTGCTATCTGGAAAATGCACGTGTATAGACAACCTCCTTGTTTAACAGTGCTGGATAAACGAGGCCTTAATGTATCTAGTCTTCTTAAAAGTTTGCTTTTAAAAATGCTATCTTCAGACAGATCTGTTTGCTTCTTACTTGGTTAACTGTCTTTTCTTATACTTTTCCCTCCTTGTTCAAGTTGTCTAAGAAAGCATCACTATAAAATATTAATAGTGGCCATGACAAGACTCAGAAAAATGACTCACAGGTCTAATTCCTTTGCAAAGAATTCAAGGGACTTTCCAAATTAATTTATTTGAATTCCATTTGGACTTTGCGGTTCAAAAAGGGGTTGGTAGAAGCTTATGTTTTTACCATCTATAAAGACAGCATTTACAAAACATATGACTTAGGTTTAACTTTCAGGAAACTAACTTCTTAAGGATCATCAAGTTCTGCTACAGGTATTTGTTCACAAACAAATGGCATGTGGTCTGATATTACTGGTTTACCTAATCTTCCTGTTTAACTTCTGAGGGCTTTACTTGACAACAGTCTGTTAGTTTTCTTGAAATGATAGATTTTATTGTGTTTTTGAAGAGTCAGATTTTCTTCCTGACTCTCTGTCATTCTTTAAATGGGTCTGGCTTATTGAGGTTAATATTTTATTTCATTTAGCTAATACCTTATACCATTTTGTGAATTACTGTATTGAAGAGTCTTGAAATTATGGAGCTTCAATTTCAATTTTTTTTTTAATGTGGGGATTTGGTTGCAATGGTTCCTACTTTGATCTATACAGAGTGAGTAGCCATTTTCTCCTTATTCATAATCTGTCCTTGTCCCCAGTGTTAATGAAAATTCTGGTAGGTCTCCCCATCCTGCTATTTTTCTAATACAGGATACATAGTTATTCAAGAGAAGAAACTACTGTTGGATTCTCATAGACATACGATGATGTATTTCTTACAACTGTCCAGTGAATCCTCAACAATGCCTCCAGGTTCTGGCCCTGCTGATTCAAGTGGACCCTTTCAGATGAGGGCAGTCCATTCTTGCCTCAACTGACAGGCCAGCCCATCTGAGCACCTAGCAGAGCCTTCTGTGTTAGATGACCACATTCCTGACATAAAGAACTTTGCACTGGGCATGGGACTCCTGGATTTATTTTCCACCTCTTGACCTTGGCACGTTACCTCTCTTCAATTCCACCATCTTTGGTATAATAGTGATAATTTTAAAAGGTCTTTTCTGGCTCTAAAGTCCTATGATTCTAATGAAAGAAAAAGAAAGCCATAGTTTAAGTTGGCATGTATTTTTAAGCCTTATTCTCACTTGCCAAGCCTTTCCAGATCTTTTTTCCTCCCACACATTCCAGAGCTTACCATTCCTTCCACTGTGTCCACACAGTCCTTTGTCCATAAAGGCTCCACATTGGAGAGCTTATCATCTGTTTTAAAAATTATCTGTCTCCTCTATGGGATCATGACTCCCTAGAGGGCAGGAACTGTATCTCTCTCATCTTTATATCTCTCATCTTTATATCTCTAGCATCATACTTGGAATCCATCGTGTCAGGTCCACAGAATGACTGCTGAACAGCCATCCATCTGCAGGTGGAAACAGCAGCAACTCTGAGAACCTGAGAGTCTTTTTCCTTATCAGAGCACCAGACTGGCAGTCAAGAGACCCTGGTTTGGCAACTGACCAGCTCTCAGCCTCTGGACACCTCGCTTAATCTGTAGTTTGCCAAAATCATTGGGTTGTGCTAAGGATCAAATAATGTGATGCACAAGAAAGTACCTTGAGGAATAAAGAGCTAGTTCTCAACTCATCACTACCATCCCCATTTTACCAGTGAGGAAATCAAGACACAGAAATGACTGGCTTGAAACATTATGGTTAGAAAGTGGATGGGTTGGGATTCAAAGCTCATGCTCTTTCCATTATACCACATTGCCTCCCACTTTGAGGTACCTATTGTTAAAGTGCTACATCAATATTTAGTAATACATACTATGTGCAAGGTGCTGTATGTGTGTATGTTATCCATGGCGAGGAGAGGTTGTAGAAATATGGTATTTAGATGCTGCATTCACATCCAATGGATAGTTTTTAGTCCTCTTCCTATTTAACCTCTCACCACCATTTAACCCTGTTGACCACTTTCTCCTTGAAATACACTCTTCCCTTGACTTTTGTAACACAGACCCCTCTGCGTGACTATTCTTTTCAGTTTTTTAAAAAAGACTTTTCCCTTTCTACTCAGCCATTAAGTGTTGGTATTTCTTAAGGTGTGGTCCTAGACCCTTGCCTCTTTTCATTCCTTCTCTCCTCCAGTGCATTACCATCTAAAACAAGGGCTTCTGGGGCTACTTCTATATTGATGAGTTCTAAATTCACGTCTCTGAGCTCCAGGCCAGTATGCCTACTAGACATTTCCAGGGCACCACAAATACAGGTCCAAAACTAGATTCGTACTGTCTACCCTTCTCCCAATGCTCCCCTCCTGGTTTTCTCCCAGTTTTTCTTAATGACGTCACCGATGAAAGCCAACAATCCAGGATTCATCCTTTGGACTACTGTCTCCTTCACCCTTCCTCTGGCTGCAGTTCATTACTAATTCCTATCAGTGTTTGCACTAATTAGTTCTCACCTCTGTCCCATCCTCTCCATTTCCACTGCCCCACTGCAGTGCAAGCCACCCCCACCTCTCTCCAAGGCTGCTGCGTTAGCATCCTTACTTGGTCTTCCTCCATCCTCTTCGGCCTTTCTCCTCTAGTCCCTTTTCCACACACAGACAGAATGATGCTTTTAAAAATGCAAATGCATTCCTCTTCCTTCCCCCTAATGGGTTTACACTGATCTTAGGAAAAAAACCATATCTTTCTCATGGCACAGACTCTCAATTGTCTGGTTCTTGCCCACTCTTCTGGCCTCATCTCATCCACCCTTCCCCTCTCTCTACACTTCAATCTCACCGGCCTTGTACTTCTAAGCACTTACCTTCTCCATTCCACAACTGGGTTCTAATATAGGCTGTTCCTTCTGTTTAAAATGCTCGTTCTACCTCCTCTTTCCCTGTGGCAGGCTGAATAATGGCCCCAGAGATATTCAGGTCCAAATCTCTGCAACCTATGAATGTTACCTTACATGGCATCAGGGAGTTTGCAGATATGGTTAAGGAGTCTGAAATGTGGAGATTATCTCAGATTAGCCCTACATGAAATCACTAGGAGGAGGCAGGGGGAGATTTGACACAGAAGGCAGATGGCAATGCGATGATGGAAGCAGAAAGGGATTTGAAGATCTGCCTTTGAAGTGGAGGAAGATGTCCTGGCCAAGGAATACAACATTAGAAGCTGGAAAAGGCAAAGCAACAAATTCTCCTCTAGAGCATCCTGAGGGAGCATGGCCCTCTTGCACCTTGGTTTCTGCCCAGTGGAACCCATTTGGGACTTTGGCCTCCAGAACTGTAATATAAGAAACTTAGAAGAAGGCACTAAGTTTAGGGTAATTTGTACAGTAGCAATAGTAAACTAGTACAATACCTTCCTGTTAAAGCAAATGCTTTGAGATCCCCAGAGGGAAAGAAGAGAGGCCAGGCCAGGGGTCTAGAGCTGCACTGTCCAATATGGTAGCCAGAGCTCCAGGTGGCTACTGAGCACTTGAAAGTTACACTTGGGCTAATGTAACTGAGGTGGGGCTAGGAGAGACTTGGGTCATCTTCCTAAAAGCAATGCAAATCCAATGGGGGTAGGGGAGAGGAATGCATTTGATTTGATGGGGCTATCAACTGAGCTTAACTCTCTCCCTTGCCCCGGCTACAGTAATGGGCACATGACCCAGGCCTGGCCAATCATGGTAGACTCTCCCCAAGGCCATGGTAATTGGCCTGATGGTCTAGTACCCGAGCCAGAGCAATCAGAAGCTCCTCCAGGGATTTTATATGAACACAGAGATGGCAAGCTCTCTCTTTCCCTCAGAGTTGCTGCGCTGGGGTTATGTAAAACTGGAACTGTCTATGATCCCGTGATCCCTTTCTCTCTCTGCCTGGGGAAGTGCCTTAATAGCAGGGATAATAAGGTTGATATTCAGAGAGAAGCAGAGCCCAGATTGGCGGGGGTGGGTACAGAGAGTCAATGATCTGATTACACTTCTGGACTCCCTGGTGTCTTTAAGGCCACTTTGGTCCCTGAGATTACAAGGGAAAAGGATCACAAGAAGCTGGGGTCATAGGAGACCACCTTTGCCACCGTGTGGTGGGAGCTTGCCAAAAATGAAGCCAAGAGGGAGGGACGCAGAGATGAGAGATTGTGGAAAAAAGCAGGCATCCTGAAGATAAGCTTGTGAACTTCTGGGATCCAATGACCTTAGCATGACCTCTTAGCCATCTGCATCATGGGAGCAAATAAGTTCCCCTTTTTTTCCTAAATATTTTGAGTTAGGGTTCTTTTGCTTGACCGATCCAGTTTTATTCATAGAGCTAGCCAAGCTACTGTGCATTATCTGAAATCAGATTTTTAAAAATTTACATTTGCACTGTGCAGAGAAAAAGAAATTATTCAGAGATTCTCGAAAGAAGATAGAAGCAGTAACTGATTTTACAACAGCCTTGTAAATGGAGGCAATAAATTCAGGCCCCAGTAAATCAATTGCCTCCGTGCTAAGTTCCATTCCACGCAGCCTCCTCCACCTCAACAGTCCTCGGGAGAGTTGTGATGCCAAAGGAAACACACGTTCTGTGATCTTAATGCTTTTATTATCCTTTATTTGTGTCCTTTGGGTGATGATTTGGAAAGTATCAAAATATAAGATCTACAAGGCGAGGGGTTTTGGTCTGTTTTGTACCCTGTTGTATCTGCAGTACCTAGAACAGTGCCTGGCTGATAATAAGTGCTCAAAAAATATTTTTGAATGAATGAATGTCGGTGCAAAACATTTATTTTGCACCCATTGTGTTCAGTACATTAAGAGATGCAAGGGAATTGAAGACGTTACAAATGGTTCTCTGCTCTCACAGAGGTTACAGATTAGTTTTTACTCTGATCCTTTCTTTTTTTATTATTATTCTTTTCTTATTGCTCTGCCCCACCCCACCCTGTGCCCCCTAATTCTTTCTTTCTTAATTTTTTATAAGCCATAGCCTGAAAAATCATTGAATTTGTTCTCTTGTAATTTGCAAAATGTGCTTCCAAAGAGCATCAATATTCTTAGAAATTCTCACATTATCTGGCTCATATATTTCCTTGGATGCTACAAATGCGTATGCATCAAATGCTTAGGAATTACAGACTCTTTGGAAGCCCCAGGTTTATCCTATGAAATACAAACAACCTTTTGTTTTTAAGCTTAGGAAATAGATACTTGAAAGAGTAGGATGATTTAATTCCACATCTGGGGTGAAAACATGGCAGTGCATTCTCTATTACTCATGGAGCAAACATAGCCCATTCAAGTAAGCCACGGAAATTGTGAATAAAATCACCATAATGATGTCGTGATGGTGGTTTTCTGAATGCCACCAGTCAGTCCACAATGGGAGATCTGCCAGAGTCCCCTCTGCTTCTGAACTGGTCTTGAATCACAGCCAACGTGCTGTCACTCCCTGACCCGAATGCACGGTTTATGGTAATCCACGTGGATCCTGGATGCTGGTCTGCTGGTGCCTTGTGTGTGCACAGAGCAAAAGCAGCTTTCTCAGCATCAGCATGTCCCCTGCAGTGAATACTGCCCATAAGGTCAGGGCAGGGGCTACAGCAGATGCTTGCTTCACCCTTGCTGCGGTGCCCAAAGGAAGCAATGTATAAACCAGTCCACACAGTCAGTCTCCCAGTGTGCTCCCAGCAAGAGAGTGTGCGCACGGGGCTTAGCACCAGGAGCTGGGGGCCATATACTTCAGTTTGGTTAAGGAGTCATTATTAGCCAGAAAGGAACTATGACGTGAGTTTGGTCTTTGTGGATTTCCTGATTCATTGTTTATGAAGGAGACGTACTCTCTCTCTCTCTTTTTTTAAATTTATTTATTTATTTTATTTTTTTGCGGTACGCACGCCTCTCACTGTTGTGGCCTCTCCCGTTGCGGAGCACAGGCTCCGGACGCGCAGGCTCAGCGGCCATGGCTCACGGGCCCAGCCGCTCCGCGGCAAGTGGGATCTTCCCGGACCGGGGCACGAACCCGCGTCCCCTGCATCGGCAGGCAGACTCTCAACCACTGCGCCACCAGGGAAGCCCAGGAGACGTACTCTTAATGGTCTAAGATATCTGGTGAGGTATATGGTTCAATCTGTATCGTACAATAGTCATATTTCATTTTCCACTCTCTGAGAAATTTAATGTAATCTCTCTGTGACATCGTGGACATAAGTACTGTGGAGGAGATGAAAGATGGTGGTGTTTTTCAGTCTTTCTTCCCTTCTAGCAACAGGGTGGAGGAGCAAGAAGAAAGGCAGAAGTCAGTTTGGAGAATCCTGATTATTTTCAGATTCTGTCTTATAATAACAACGTTGCAGTTTAGGAGTCCTCTGCCATCCATTAGGCCCCGGTGCCCAGAGTCGGGGGGTTTCTGGGGCTGAACATTCTGCAGCTCCCTGAACGACCAGCACAGGAGATCTGAGATCCCCATGGCTCTTTCTCATCTTCGAAGCGAAGATCTGAGTGCTGAGCCCCCTGACTGCTTTCAAGGGGTGGGATAGTGTCTGGGCGGCTCTTGGGCCTTTGAATGCAGGTGCTATAAGAATGTGAGATAAAAGTTTCCAGCGATGAAACGCTGGTCAGGAGGCCCTTGGAGGGATGATAATGCTGGCGCAACTGATTTCCCCCCTTCTCTCTCTTGCCAAGCCCTTGGCATTCGGTTGGTTGTAATGTAAGGACTTGAGGGGGAAAAAGGTACTGTGATGGCCTGTAATGCCTCCTCCCTCATTCCCCCACTAGGGAAATGGGAGAGAAGAAAGGAGGGCGGTTGGAGGGGGAGGTGCGGGGAGGGCTTTGATGCTGATCTCCTCTGAGGAGCAAGCCCAGGAGGAGGGGAGAGGCACTGAAATGGCCCCATGCGCCTCGGCGCTCACTGTTTCCAGGATGTCTCAGGCGCCTCTGTAGCTGCGGTTCTCTCGTCCTGGGCTGCCCTTATCTCCTCCTCAGCTGGGAAACCGGTGAGGCTTCCACTGATATTGGGGGCTGGTGGTGAGCCAGACCTCCCTGGTCCTTGGTGAGGGCCCTGATCCAGCACGTGGCATTATTCTCCACTATTCGTTGCGTGTGTGTCTCTCCTAATAGACGGAGCTCCTTTTAACTATAGGAGGTGGGTTTCATGCATGTTTACCTCACTTCCCTGATTCTGAATCCCAAGTGCCTAGCACAGAGAATCTGCCCAATAACAAGAACTGAAAAGAAAGAACATATATGCATATATATATATATACATATACGTATAACCAAATCACTTTGCTGTACACCTGAAACTAACACAATATTGTAAATCACCTATCCTCCAACAACAGCAACAAAAGACTGATAGCGCAAGAAGAGCATTCCCCGCCCTGGTCAAGTCCAGGAGGGGGCGGTGATACCGCAGAATCTGAAGGTCCTTCTGGCACAGCCATGCCACCAGGACAGAGTTGAACTATGACAATTTTGAACGTTGAAGCTAGTTAATTTCCACATACAGCCCACATCCTGTTAACCTCCATGTCTGTCTTCTAGATGTCCTCTGTATTATACATTTCTTCATAGGGAGGGATACCATCTCACTCTTGTTTATAAACTCTTTGCTTCCCAACACCCCTCCTGGCACAATGCTGTGTACACAGAGCAGATGTTAGTGTCTTCTTAGTATCCTTAGCTTACTCCTATGAGACAACTGATGGCCCCTAAGCCCCATCCTAACCCCTGGGATCTATGTTACCTTTATTATGGCAAAGGGACTTCATGGATGTGATTGAGCTAAGGGTCTTGAGTTGAGTGGCTTATCCTGGATTACCTGGGCACCTGATATATAGGAGGGACACAGGAGGAGTCAGAGGAGAAGGGCTGACTGTGGAAGCAGCGGTCAGAGGGATGTACTTTGAAGATAGAGAAAGGGGTCACACGTCAAGGAGTACAGGCAGCCACAAGAGCCTGGAAAAGACAAGGAAATGGACTCTCCCCTGGAACCTCCAGAAGCAGCCAGCCCTGCCAACACCTTGACCTTAGCCTTGTGAAACTCATTTTGGATTTCTGACCCCCAGATGTGTAAGACAATGCCTTTCCTGTCGTCTCATACCTCAAAGTTTGTGGTAATCTGTTACAGCAGCAATAGGGAACTGTGCAGTGGTAGAGCTGTGCCAGGGGTCTGGGTGACTGCAGGGCAGGGCAAGAGCCCCGGTGGATGGAAGAAGCAAGAAACAGGTGCAGACGGACCTGCTGACGTCTAGCCCTCACCTTCCAGGGCCTGGGCGGAGGAGATGATGTCTTTCCAGCTGTGTCCGTCCCTAAGGATTTAAATGTAAAATTCTGGCTGGAGTAGTTGCTTGGAGAGGGAACAGCAAATGGGAGCAAACAACAATGCTTCTGTGGTGCCTGAGGCTCCCCACTGGGGGCTCATCCTCACCCCTTAAAATCACCCACAGTGACACAAACTAGGGCTTTTGGTTCTTCCCCAAAACACATTCCCAGAGAAAGGACCTCATGGCCCCAGGGGAAATGAGCCCCCAAGTTACTGCCTAAAGGACAAGTCAGACAGCATTAGCCATATAATGACAGAGACCCGACTGTCCCTGACACATAGCACATGATTGAATATACCTGGAGATAAGGGACAGTATTAGTCCTGCGAAATAAGACCGACTGAGAAGTAAAGAAACCAAGCAAACGAACACGAAAATTGGAAGCAGGTATGAAAAATTTAATAGTTGAAATCAGTAACACAGAGAAGGGATAAATACTTAGAAGAGTACAGCTGAGACTGAGCTTGTGAGTCAGGGTATCAGATTGAGGGACTCTCCTAGAAGGAAACTAGAGAGGGTCAAGAAATAGGAAATTTCAAAGAAAGCCAAACCCAAGGGCACAGAAGACAGAAGTAGAAATGCCATTATTCCTCTGACTGGAGTCCCAGAAAGAGAAAAATATAAAAAGAGAAATGTACGGAGAAATCCTGGAGACTAACTTCCTAGAATTACAGATGAAAGAACAGATTAAAAGACCCATTATCAAGATAAGGAGAACCCCACACATAGACATATTATAAGAGGGACACAGGAAGAGACTGGCAAAGAAATAGAACATTTATTAACCCACAAAAGAAGTTACCATAAGTACCAAAGGATTAGTATCATATAGACTATGTTCTAAAACTATAAAACAATATGCGTCCATTTCACTGTTGAATGTAGATGCGTAATTCTTAAAATAAAATGTTAGTTAACTGAATCCAATAATGGTTTTATAAATACATCATGACCAAGTGGGATAGATCCATAAACACGAGAATGACCTTAGATGGAGCATCATAGATAGATCTTAAAGGCACCAAACTGAGTAAAGTAAGAAATGGAGTGAGATACACATGAAATACCTTTCACATAAAATAAAAGCACGTGCACACAAAACACAAATACACGATTTGCAGGAATGTATACAAACAAAAGATGCACAAGGAACAAATCAGAATGGTTGCCAATGAGCAGAGGGAGAGAAACAAGAGTGCGGTCTGGGGACAACTACTGAGCCCGCATGCCACAACTACTGAAGCCCACACACCAAGAGCCCATGCTCCACAACAAGAGAAGCCCGCGCACCTCAACGAAGAGTAGCCCCAGCTCGCCACAACCAGAGAAAAGCCAGTGCGTAGCAACAAAGACCCAACGCAGCCATAAATAAAATTTTTTTTTAAATTTAAAAAAATAAAAAGATAAGTTAAAAGGACAATCTGAGTGCAGCGTGGTAAAACCCAGTTATTCCTTCCATCTCCTTCTAAGGTCAGTTTCTAAAATGGCCACAGTCTTTTGCAACTCTTCTTATTAAGAGGTGAAGTCTTTGATATGTAGAGGGGACGTATCTAGAACCTCTCTAACAGGTGGGTGGATAGGGAGGTTTGTTGAACTTGAAGGAGACCCCATATTCCTCAGGTATCTCTGGGTCTACTGGACCATCCACTTCCCATCACATCAGACAATGTGCCCTGAAAATTTATTATCCTTTATTTTCCTGTGTGTTAGACTTACACATCTGGCTGCCTGATGCCTAGGCAGTGCATAGATGTGGAAACTCAAATACAAAACTGAGCTCTCCAGAAGCCCCAGAATGTATCTCTTCTCCTTTATTCTGGTTCATAGCACCACTAACCATCAACTTAGCGAAGCCAGAAGTTGTAGAATCCTTTCAGACTGGTCCGTTCCCTCTCACCTCCAACCCGTCTCTAAGTTGTGTTGATTCTAACTCTTCGCTTGAACCGTCCCTTCCTCCCCACGCTTGCAATGACTGCCCAGGTTAGATCCTCACCTGGGCTTCTGATAGACTGATTGTCCCATCTACAATCTCCCTTCCATCTAATCCTTCCACGAAGTGGTCAAAGGCATTTCTCAAAAACGCAGATTGGATCCTAATCTTATCTTGCTGAAAACCCTCTTTGCCCATAGGACAAACTCAAACCTCTTGAGACAGCTCTCCAAGCCTGCTATGGCCAGCCTCCAACTTACCTCTCTGCTCACCCCTACGTGTCACACTCAGCCACATAAAGTCTCCCAATACTGGACACCTCTGCGCTTTTCTATGCATGACCTCCTTCCTCTTCCTCTCCTTGTCCTCCTGGCAGATTCCTGTTCACTCTTTATGAGTCTGCTTACGTGTCATTCCTCTGGCCAATCTTTCCGGAACTCCCCTACTTGAACCACTCTGGTGTCCCCACCATGCTTCCAATTCCACTATTAGTCTGTTAGCGTCTGTATGATGCTGTTTTCCAACTGGACCAAAATCATCCGTGGAGCTTTTTACATATAACGCTACCTGGACCCTCTTGCTAGAGATTTCAACTCAGGGGTTTGGGGTGGGGCCTTGGCTTCTCTTTTTACTAATCCCACGGGAGTGGAGAAACCCTCTCAGATGGAATTTATTTGCTTTCCTGTTGGTTTCTCTCCATAATAGCGAGGAGCAAGGGTTCAGGAGCAGGATTGCCTGGGTTTGAATCCTGGCCCTGCCACCTGGTTGCTGAATCATCGTAGGTAATTTTCTTCACCTCATATGTAAAATGAGGGATGATAATAGCACTTACCTTACAAGTTGTGATAATTAAATGAGTGTTAAATATAAAGTCCTTAGAACAATGCCTGGTAAGTACTTGATATGTGTCAGCTATTATTTGTTGTTAGTAAAAGTGTCCAGAGCAGGGACTGGGTTGTTTATTCTTTGAATTCCAAGGGCTAGTGCCTCACCTGCCTTGTGTGTTGGCATTTAGTAAATGTTTGAGGAGTTGAATTGAAAATTATAATCTATGTGGGAATAAAACTAGCAGACAGGTTGGAAGTAATTTTAGGCCTGTAATTTCCTGCCTTATCAGAAGGATGTACTGTCATAAGCAGTCAGTCGCCCACCCAATTATTGTCCAAAAATAAGAACCAGCATTTGGACATGGAGTGAAAACAGCTCAGGCCATAGAAAATGCAGAAACATGAGGAAAATTGGGGCATCCTCTAAAAGATTTGTTGAAAAAAATCTTTCTTTTGTAAAAGTACTTTGGGGCTTCCCTGGTGGTGCAGTGGTTGGGAGTCTGCCTGCCAGTTCAGGGGACACGGATTCAAGCCCTGGTCCGGGAAGATCCCACATGCCACGGAGCAACTAGGCCCGTGAGCCACAACTACTGAGTCCATGTGCCACAACTACTGAGGCCCACGTGCCTAGAGCCCGTGGTCTGCAACGAAGAGTAGCCCCCACTGGCGGGAACTAGAGAAAACCTGTGAGCAGCAACAAAGACCTAATGCAGCCAAAAAATAAGTAAATAAATTTATTTTTTTAAAAATTAATGTTTATATTGATTTCACGTCAAAATATCACTGTGGGGCTTCCCTGGTGGTGAAGTGGTTGAGAGTCTGCCTGCCAGTGCAGGGGACACGGGTTCGAGCCCTGGGTCTGGGAGGATCCCACGTGCCACGGAGCAACTAGGCCCGTGAGCCACAACTACTGAGCCTGCGCATCTGGAGCCTGTGCTCCGCAACAGGAGAGGCCGCGACAGTGAGAGGCCCGCGCACCAAGATGAAGAGTGGCCCTCGCTCGCCGCAACTAGAGAAAGCCCATGCACAGAAATGAAGACCCAACAAAGCCAAAAATAATAAATAAATAAATTAATTAATTTTTAAAAAAAGAAAAGTACTTTGGTTGGTAAATCAAACACTGAAGTAATATCATGCATACCCACATTGAGTAGTGGCTTTGAAAAATTACATGAATTTACTACCTTGGCACCTTACAGCTGGAAGGGGTCGTCTTGGACATCTTAACTCTTCAGGTCTCTGTTTCCTTATCTATAATAGAGGGACCGTTGAAGTAGCTTCTCTACAGTCATATGACCACTAGTGACAAAATTAGATCCCATGTCAGTGCTGGGTCCATCACGGTCTGCTGCTGTCACAGTAATTAATTGTGATAATTATCAAACGAAACACGTTGCATTCTGATTCCTGTCAAGCCTGCTCCTCCTTCTGTTATAATGATGGCACCACCCTCCTCCCAGCTGCCTTCAGCTGGTTAGTTCTGGTCAGAATGGAAACCTATCAGATTGTAGGAGGACATGTTAGAATGTGTCAAATCCATGAGTCAGGAAAACATGCATAGATTAGCAAATTAGTATAGAAAAGCAGATGAGACAGCAAATACAAGACCATAGAAAATTGACATTCTTTAGTCCTAAGAGTGAGGTAAGCCAAGAAAACTATTTTTTAAAAAAATATTTATTTATTTGGCTGCTGTGGGTCTCATTTGTGGCACACGAGATCTTTAGTTGTGGCATGCATGCCGGATCTAGTTCCCTGACCAGGGATCGAACCCAGTCCCCTTCATTGGGAGCACGGAGTCTTAATCACTGGACCACCAGGGAAGTCCCAAGAAAACTTTTTTTTTAAAGCCTGATAAGTAGGCTAAAAGTCTTAATAAAAATTGCACTTCAAGAATGCTATTTCCAGGTGACTTCAATTATGGTAATTTAGTTCATTATAATATTCTGATGTGTATTTTAATTAATTGTATTCAGTTTTATTCCTTCCAAGAGTGTAAAGCACATTGTCCTGTACATAGAGGCAAACAATTAGTAGTATGTAAAACTGAGTTAAACTGCATTGCAGTTTTATAGTCCAGCCCTATCAAAAATCAAAGAATTAGTTTCTGTCAATGTCCTTTCACCCAAATTCATTTGTACAAATCAGGTGATTCATACAAATGAAATTAAATAATTAGACAGGGGTGAGGTGCACATTTTGATTTGTCCCAGTCTTTGGAAAGTTCTAGGCCATCCCACCTGTGTGACCTCAGGATGTATTTTTCTACTTCTCTGAGCCTCATGTTTCTCTTCCGTAAAACAAGGATAAAAATATCAGTCTCGGGCTTCCCTGGTGGCACAGTGGTTGAGAGTCCGCCTGCCAATGCAAGGGACATGGGTTCGTGCCCTGGTCCGGGAAGATCCCACGTGCCGCAGAGAGGCTAGGCCCGTGAGCCATGGCCGCTGAGCCTGCGCGTCCGGAGCCTATGATCCGCAACGGGAGAGGCCACAGCAGGGAGAGGCCCGCATACCACAAAAAAAAAAAAAAAAAAATCAGCCTCACAAGAGTGCTGTATGTATATCTCAGAGTGTCTGAAAACACCAGTAAAACATCTCATACACAATAAACACTCCAAATATTTTGTTTCCTACTGCCATTGCACCTTTTCTACTCCTTTTCTTCCATCTCTTCAAGGATAGCAAATTATCCTTGCCTTAGACATTTAGATTGTTTAAAGATTTCTATTCTAATATCCAGGGAAGTAGCTAGCACTGGTTAATATTTCTCCCTTCATCTGATCTAATCTATCTTTTTTTTGTCATTTTTATTTCTTTGCCTTTTTATTGAAATACAATTGATTCACAATATTGCATTAGCTTCAGGTGTACAGCAAAATGATTCAGTATATCTATATATCTATTCTTTTTCAGATTATTTTCCCTTATAGGTTATTACAAAATAGGGAGGGTGGGAGGGAGACACAAGAGGGAGGGGATATGGGGATATATGTATACATATAGCTGATTCATTTTGTTATACAGCAGAAACTAACACACCATTGTAAAGTAATTATACTCCAATAAAGATGTTAAAAAAAAAAGATGAGAAATAAAAAAATATATATTGAGTGTAGTTCCCCATGCTATACAGTAGGTCCTTGTTGTTTATCTATTTTATATATAGTAGTGTGTATATGTTAATCCCAAACTCCTAATTTATTCCTCCTCCCTCCTTTCCCCTTTGGTAACTGTAAGTTTGTTTTCTATGTGTGTTGGTCTCCTTCTGTTTTGTATATAAGTTCATTTGTATCATTTATTTAGATTCCACATATAAGGGATATCATTATGATATTTGTCTTTCTCTGTCTTACTTCACTTAATATGATCATCTAGATCCATCCATGTTGCTGCAAATGGCATTATTTCATTCTTTTTTATGACTAATATTCCTCTGTGTGTGTGTGTGTATCTACCACATCTTCTTTATCCATTCCTCTGTCAGTGGACATTTAGGTTGCTTCCATGTCTTGGCTATTGTGAATAGTGCTGCCCTGAACATTGGGGTGCATGTATCTTTTCAAAATGTTTACAGAAATGGAAAGAAACTTTTCCATGGTTGGTTCTTCCATCCTCCAAATGAAATATAACTACTGTACATGTGGAATGTGTCCCAGTCACTGAAGCACTTTGAGTATAGACACCACCTCCTACATGTGATAAGAGATCCAGAGCCTGGATGGAGCTCCAAAAGAGGTAATTATGTTACATATCAGAAAAGTTGTTTCTGTAGCATTTTCACCCAGAGGTGGGTCTGGCAGGCAGCTGTCCAGAAGCCCCTGCTGCATATATGCCAAAACAAGCGCTTCTAGAAAGAGGCTGCCAAATGGATTGATAGGATTTCCTGCATTCATTTCTCAAATGTCATGATACAAAACATGGGGAAAGGGAAGGGAAAACACTGCGATGAGGCAGTGAGCCACTGAATGGAGGTAATTCTTATCAATATTTTTGGTGATTTTCTGCATTGAAAAATGTTCTCCCATCAACATCTATTACAAGTATAATCAGATGTTAAAAAGTGATTTTAAAAACTTTTAAAAAGCTCATCCAAGGACAAAGTTTGGAGGAAGATATACTGTGTCTTGAGGTGGGGACAAGTTTGAGTATGACTGCCAAAGATGTCTCCAAGTGACTAAAAAGGAAGCAGCCCTGGAGAGGGATTACTGTGGAGCTTAAAGAAATGCCTTGTTTGAAAAAAATCCTAAATTAAACAAATTATTTTAGATTATACATGCTTAATGTAAGCATTTAATTAATTTAGTAAAGAGGGGCAAAGAACCAGATTCCCAAATCTTTGGAGACAACAGCTCTTAATAAATTGATAAACATTTATCCATACACTTTTCTATGGATTTATAGAATTTGAGTCTATGTATATAACTTTACCTAAATGGGATTATGCAGCTTGCATTCTTACTCAGCAATATATCTTAGATGGATTTCTATCGGGGAAAAGTCCTTGTCATTATGGTTAATGGCTACATGATATTTCACCATGCTGGAATTTACTTGAGAGTGAGTCTTCTGATTGGCTCTAAAAAGCAATGCTGTAATAAACATTGATTTGAAAATCCAACTCTTTTCTGTTAAGTCAGACATTAAGGAAACATGCAAAACTGTGAAACAACACTTTTCTCACGGATTTTTTTGTTTGGAGAATATTTTTTTTCCTAAGAACATATTATTTATATTAATATGCAGTAGGGTCATAATACATATTAAAGAATTTTTTAGTTTTAATATGGTAAATAATCGACAGATATAAATAAAGCTCTTTGGGATTATCAATAATTTTGAAGAGTGTAAAGGGGTCCTGAGACCAAAACATTAGAAAACCAGAAGAAACAAAGCCATATACACCATTAACTTCGGGGTTAATTATCTTGAATTGTTAGTAACCTCTTCTTTGTAGAATCACATTGCTCTTTTGTGTATTTCTCACAGGACCGAGAATAGTGCTGGGCTTAGTAGTTACTTAATAAATATGAACAGAATCAATGTGAACCTCATCATCAACTTTATAAGCTGTGTTTCTGTGCTTGCCGTCTTTGAGGCAACAATGGACCTTGAATATACAGGCAGAGTTCACACTTGCGTAGATGTGTTCCTGAAAAACTCTGTGTGACTGAAAATGGCAAATATCTATCTGCCTTCTTGGTATTTGTCACTTCAAATCATCTTCAGTCTGCTTATCAAGTGATATGATGACTAAGGTGTTTAGTTTCTCTTCTTTTTATCAAAGTTAATGATCAAACATTCCATGTGAAGAAGCTTAGTAGTCACTGCTAAGAAAAAAAATGTAAAATCTCTCCCTTCAAGGAATTTACAGATTAAGGTGATTATTCTTTTTAGAAAGATTTGTGAGACTTTCCTGGGGCTGTGATAGGGTGGATTCAGTACAACGTCTTATAACACGGAGCCCCTACCCTCCAAAATCTCCTTGTGTGGGTGGAGAGATACCAGGATGATGACGAAACATGTTGAAGCATAAATGTTTAGCGTTATATACTGTCAGAAACACTATTATTTGATTAACCCTTACAATCGTGAGCTTCTTTAGAAGGGAGACAAAATTGTTCACAGGCATCTCAACAACTGAAAACTTCTCCGGGTTAAAAAAAAAATTTCTTTTCTTTTTTTTTTTTTTAGGACAAAGACATAGAGTAGTAGGATTCAAGTAAATACAATTAATATTAGTACTAATGACAGCAATAATATTTGGCAAGTTTATTTTAAATTAAGTTATAGCCTGAGTAATTAAGTAATAAGTATAATTTGTGAATATCTTTATATCTTCTGCTAGCCATGTATCACGACTTTTGTTTTTTTTAATTTGTTTTTGGCTGCGTTGGGTCTTCGTTGCTGCGCGTGGGCTTTCTCTAGTTGCGACGAGCAGGGGCTACTCTTCGTTGCAGTGCGCGGGCTTCTCGTTGCAGGGCACGGGCTCTAGGCGCGCAGGCTTCTGTAGTTGCGGTGGGCAGGCTCAGTAGTTGTGGCACAGGGCTTAGTTGCTCTGCGGCATGTGGGATCTTCCCGGACCAGGGATTGAACCTGTGTCCCCTGAATTGGCAGGCAGATTCTTAACCACTGCGCCACCAGGGAAGTCCCTGTCATGACTTTCTAAAAACTATTAAACATAGTTTACAGACAGAAGTTTACATTTTAGGTGAATGAATGAAGACTGTTGCAGTAAAACTGTGTCAGCGAGAGAGTCCTTATTTCTATCTATATGATGGAAGAAAATCACAACAGAGAAATCTGCCATTTAACCTTTCTAGGTACCATCATCTGTTTAATCAGCCAACCAAATCTCTTTGTTAAATTTACTAGTCATAAATCCAATTGTTTAAGATCCAGGAAGACTCTCAAGCGACCTGCTTAGTCAATTCACTTTTCCCCCTTAAAAGACAATCACAGCGCTTTATTGAGCATTACTCAGCACAAGCAACAGGAAAGGCACTCTGTTAAATACTAGAAGGGATTAAAAACCAGTATGGAATCTCTCCTCCTTGGCTCATAGCCGCTTCCTTTAAATGTTGTTTCAGTTTCAAGTGTTTAAGGATGTGGGGTATGTCATTCTGATCAACCTTTTATTTATCTGCTTCAGACAAATTTGCAGAATTTGAACGAAAGCACAACTGCTGAGAGCCGCAATTTCATCCCAGCATTTCTGCAGCTAGCCTGGACATCACTTACTGCAACCACGTGTAATCTGTTACCCGAGAAGGTAGGTGCTCCACGATCCCACACCATTGCTAGACTTGTTAGTATGCTCAGAACCTACACTATGTGAAGCAACTTGAGAGGCTGCATACAGTAGGAGGAATCCTGTGGCTTGTGACAAATCTGGCTTCTGTCTCCATTAACAGAGGTTTCATTCTGCCAGGCCCCATGCAGCGATGCATGCCATGGATCTGACTCCAGCTTCACTGCTTGTAGGACACGGTCTGGCATGGGGAAAGCACTCAGTGTATGTTACTAATTATCTCCATCACAACCACTGTATAAGCTTAGGCAATTATTCTCTGAGCCTCAAATGCGAATAATGCCCATTATATTTACCTTGCAATATCACTGTGAAAATTATAAGAAAGATTACATAAATAGTCATTAGCATAGTGGCCAATAAATAGTAGAACAAAGAAATTATAGCTGCTATTATTATTGATGTTGTTATTGTTATTCTTACTATTGAGGCTGGAAGTGTATCTACTTCTGCTAAGCCATCTACTCAGTACAATACATCATAACAATGGATTATAGCAATGTTGCTCTTAGGTGCTGATATTTTCTAACAAGATAAAGCATCATATCCACTGCTGTTTTGATCATTTGGAATCAACATTGTCGTATATCTGCTTTGTAGGCACACCATAAAAATCTCTTCATTAACACACTGATAGCATCTTTTATTTTCCTTCACTCAATCAGAAGTTTTCTCTGCCAACAATTAGTCGTGTTTCATCGAAGCAACAACTACCTAAAGGAATACTGATGTTCTACAGAACTTCATCCTGCTTGCATTTTCATAATTGTCATGGGAAATTAAGATCCGATCAGAGTCACAGCCTATTGCATAGGAAATATATGATTCAGAAGACAGCACAGCATTATTTTCTTGTCGTTGCCAGATAACTCTGAACTGTAGGCTTTGCAGAACCGCTTTGGGCTGAAAGGGTTCTTACTCTGCAGATTTCTTTCTTTTATGGTGGCTAGAGTCATTGAAAGTAAATTTCAGATCGGGCTAAAGGAAAATAACAAAGTCATTATGTAGCAACAGCCTCTTGTGTTTGACAGAAATTTTCATACTTTTGATTCAGATCTTTGGAAAAAACTTAAGTAAGGATTAATAACAAAAAAGGTGCCAGAGAAGGATATTGCTGCACGAAACCTTTGCTTTGTTGATTATTTACAAATTGTGTTCTAGTACTATAGTCTCATTTGTTAAAAGATGCTGGAAAATAGGGCTTCCCTGGTGGCGCAGTGGTTGAGAGTCCGCCTGCCAATGCAGGGGACACAGGTTCGAGCCCCGGTCAGGGAAGATCCCACATGCCGCGGAGCGGCTGGGCCCGTGAGCCATGGCCACTGAGCCTGCACGTCCAGAGCCTGTGCTCCGCAATGGGAGAGGCCACAACAGTGAGAGGCCTGCGTACCGCAAAAAAAAAAAAAAAGATGCTGGAAAATAACCCAGCTCTTAAGTTTTGTTAAGATTTTGATGCCGTGGCATAACCCCCTAACTGTATTCATTTTTCACTTCGTCCTTTTAGTAATGGAATCTCCCAAGTTCTAGTTGGGTACACAGACCCCATTTCCTAGGCTCCCCTGAAGCTAGGTGTGTGATTCCATTCTGGTCAATGGGCTGTGGGCTGCCCTTTAAAAAGAAGCTGGTTGTCTTTTACCCTTCCTATGAGGTGGAATGGAGAAAAGGTGTTGTAGATGAGAGCATGGAGCCACAAGGTAGAAGGGTACACTTCAAGAGTAAATTGAACCTTAACTTACAAAAATAGGGGGGAGAAAAAAGAGCCTGGGTTCCTGGAGGACCTCACAGAGCAGAGTCAGTTTCCTGTCCTGACCTGCCCCAAACCCCTACACTCCTCCGATAAAGGAAAATATGCTTCCATTCTGCTTGAGGCACTGTGTTTTAGGGTAGTCGTGTTACAGCAGCTTGGGCTATGCCCTAATTCCTAGAGGTGTTCTAAATTTTCCACCCTTGCTATTTTCCCACTGGATGAAGGGCTCGTGGGACACGGTACACGTTAAAAGGAAAAGGAAAAATGACTTGTCTAACACTTTTTTCCAAGATGGTGGACAAAGGCCAATATCACATTATAGGCACTTTTAGCTTATTATGTGTCCTCAGCATCTGTACCGGTTTTGGTTCCTTTTTATTTTTTTTCTTGTTTGTTAAATGAAATGAACAACAACTGTGCTACAGCTATGGTAGCCTAGTACAAAAGTGGTAAATCGGTTATAGTAAGCTCTAAGTAAAGGGGCCATTATTGTCTTTTTCTAGATAAGTAGGACAACGGTGGGGAATTCAACATGCCATGGAAGATGGTACAGAAGACAAAGGAAACTGTGATAACGTGAATAAGGTGTAGCTTGTACTGAGCATTAGGGTTGATGGCAGCTAACCTTACCCTTCTCTAAAGAGATGAAATAACCCCCTTGCATTTATCAAGTCCCCAAGTTGCATCCTACAGGCAGAACCCTGTGCCTCAAGCTGCTTTGCTGAAAGGAAATAGGGAAGCTGTGGCGGCCCCTGTGAAACTCCCCTTGACATATTCAGTCTGTAGCCTGTGAGTATCCACTCCAACTCCAGATGTGGGGGTGCCCTGTAGTCAAATCGGACAGGGTTTTGCATCTGTCACCCAGGGCAGAGCTGAGAGAAAGGGAGCAGGTATGACAGGCCACAGTAAGAATACAACACAGACGTCCTCTTACGTCCAAGTATGGGTACGTTTTTGTCTCACTGATACTCTCGGTACATCTGGGATGGTAAATAGCGCAGTGAGTCATTCAGAAAGTGGAAACGGAAAGGGTTGATGTGTCTGTTATTGGGCTTTGCAGCAAAAAAGTACTTCTAGAGGAACTTGGAGAGTGCTGTGCTTCCTCCGCCTCCCCAGGTAGCTTTTTATTGTCTCTGTTTTAGTTATTTAAATGGATGTATGGCTGGGAATTCTTGTAGCACAAGGATTACAGAGATTTTCTGTGCTCTAAGTCACCAGCGTCTTAAATATCATCCATGGTTCCCCCAGAAGTATCAGAGACAATGACTTCTCAACATAGGAAGTTTGATGAGTCCAGAAATAATCCAAACTCCTTATTTTTGGTATGAGAAGCCCTTCATAGTCTGCCTTCTGCCTCCTTGTGATATGATCTCAGATGGTAGAGGCTTGGGAACCATCAGACTCCATCGCAGTTTTGGGCCACAAAGCATGACCCATTATTCCTTGAGATTCTTAGTAGAGAAGACCAATCCCATTACCTTCCTCCCCATCATTTTATTTTTATGCCCGAGAGTCTTTGGGTCTAGTTGATGGGGTCCAGAGGATAATCCTAAGAGCCTGGGATGGTTCTCCAAGAAGGACATGGTTTAGGAAGTAAGAGGCCGTGCTGTCTGCTCACTCCCAGGCTCAGCCGCAGTGTGCCAGGCCAGCTTCGGAGGGAAGACCACAATTCTGGAGCCCCGGCCCTTTCGGCTGCTGCCTTCTTTCCTAAGGTCGTTAACGAGCATGCTAATTAGTGGCATTTTCCCTGGTGGTTTTTGTGATGTGGGGATTTGTCCACGAAGAAATGGCCCAGAACTGCAAACTCATTTAAAATAGTCAGTCCTACTGGAGATAGAAATAACTTCTGTCTGTGTTGATCCTAGCTAGTGACCAGTGACCAGGAGGTAAAGTCTTGGGAAGAGAAACCTGGGCCTCTGACTCAGCAGAAACCACCATCTGACATTTTTAGCCTCTTCTCTGGGCCCGTCCTACAGGCCAAATTTGACAAAGCATCTCTACCAGATCATATTCTGAGGCACACCAGCTGCCCTCCTGCCAATAAATTTGGCCTTATTTCTTGTTACCCTTCTGATGCTCAGGATTCATAGCACATGTCTCCAAGGAATACCCAGATGTGTATAAACTTGAACAAAATATCTAGGAAGAGGAGAAAAGGATAGTATCACAATAGATCAGCAGTTCTCAGGTAGGAGTGTCTTGAATCCTAGGGGTCTTTTGACAGTGTCTGGAGACATTTTTGGTTGTCACAACATGGTGGGAGTATGGTGCTGGTGCTAGTGGCATCTAGTGGGTCAAGTCCACAGATGCTGCTAAATATCTGGAAGGCACAGAACAGCCCCAACAACAAAGAATTATCCAGTCCCCAAATGTCAATAATGTTGAGGTCGAGAAGCCCTGGAATAAATGAAGACAAAGAAATATTCTCATATATTCTGCAGTTTAGGAAATGGGTTCTAAATTTTTACTGAGCATCTATTATGTACATAAATGGTGCTATGTTTTATGAGAGAGTCTAAGAAATAAAAGTCATATTCACTAACATCAGGAAGTTTCTAATTTACCTGGAAATAGTACATATGCAATGAAAAGTTGTGTTATTTGCTATAGCAGCAGTTCATCTGCGAAGGAGATTGGTATTTGTATTAGTTTGCCAGGGCTGCTATAAAAGAGTACCACAGTCTGGGTGACTTAAACAACAGAAATGTATTTTCTCACAGTTTTGGAGGCTAGAAGTCCTAGATCAAAATGTCAGCAGGGTTGATTTCTTCTGAGGCCTCTCTCTTTGGCTTAGAGGTGGCTGTTTTCTCCCCATGTCTTGAAATGGCCTGCCCTCTGCAATTGTCTCTGTCCTACTCTCCTCTTCTTTTAAGGGCACCAGTCCTATTGGATTAGGGCACACCTAACGATCTCATTTTAATGTAATGGCCTCTTAAAAGCAGGGGTTCCCAACCTCTAGGCCACGGACAAGTGCTGGTCCACGGCCTGTTAGGAAGTGGGCTGCACAGCAGGAGGTGAGCGGTGGGAGAGTGAGCAAAGCTTCACCTGTATTTACAGCTGCTCCTCATCCCTCACACTACAGCCTGAGCCTCCGCTCAGCATTATGGTGAGTTGTATAATTATTTCATTATATATCACAATGTAATAATAATAGAAATAAAGTGCACAATAAATGTAATGTGCTTAAATCACCTCGAAGCCATTCCCCACCCCACTCCCCACCCCCGGTCTGTGGAAAAATTGTCTTCCACGAAACCGGTCCCTGGGGCCAAAAAGGTTAAAAAGGTTGGGGACCGCTGCTTTAAAGACCTTATCTCCAAATACAGTCATATTCTGACGTGCTGGGGCTTAGGACCTCAACACCTGAATCTGGGAGGGGACATCATTCAGCCCATAACAGTACTTGTTTGTTATAACTTGATAACCAGAGGTAGAAATATAAGAAGAAGCATAGGAATGTGTTCCAAGGTACTATATAAGGACTGTTACACTGTTTAAAAAAAGGAAAATGGGCCTAACGCACATTTACAATTTTTTTGAGTCTTCAAGTAGGAAATGTTGTTGATCTGAACAGGGATGATATTTTAGGAAATTCTCTGGGATGAAGACCAGATTACTTCCTACCTCAACTCATTCACTCAACATAGATGTTGAGCTCCTGTTTTTATGTTGTACCTGGGTTGTGCTAGTCTCCTAGATAAATAAAGAAAAGATTGCTGCCTTTGGGAAGCTCACAAGGACATTTGTGTGTGTTTGTGGATGTGAGTGCAGTGGGGAGGGTGCGTGGAGGATAAGGCAGGAAGAGCTAGAGAACAGTACTTCAGTATTTGTGCGGTCCAGGTGCTGAGGACCCCCATGGGTAGGATAAGTACCTCTGACCAGGGCTACTGCAGGGCAGAAATTCAGCTTGGACACTCTGGGAGGCTGGTAGTTGACAGCTGGTGTCCATTATGATTGCCCAATTGGTTGCTCCATATTTTGAATGTCACCCCCCGGTTGTTGAGGAAGGTGAAAGAGGAGGTAAGAGTGTGAGCTGGATCTTGTGGATCAATAGGAATCTGTCTTGCTGGGGGGTGGCGTGGGGAGGAAGGCAAGGAATTATGAATAGATGGAAGAGCATGGAGTCAGGGAAAAGACCAGACTGTGGGCAACGTGAAGTCGAGGATGGCATCTATCTTGCTAACCATTATGTCCTCAGTGCTACCCTCTGACGCATAATAGGTTTTCAATAAACGTTGATTGAATAAATACGTGAATGAAAGAGCACAGCACATTTGGAGAATGATGGCAAGAAGTAGGAGCAGGGTTTGGAGAGGAAGTTGGGGCCATGTGCCAGGGCTGCCCAGGTCATGGGAGACATCAGAGACACAGGCTTCTCCCATTCCATCACCCCAAGAAACTTTTCAGGAAGATGCGAGAGAGGAGATGTGTGGGGATAGGATGGGAAGGAGAGGCTTTGTGTTGCTTTACTCACGAGCCACTTTTAGGGATTAGATGGCTCTGACTTCTCCTTCCATTAGTCACACACAAATCATAACTGTATAATCTTGGTTGTTGTAACTATCCAAGTCTTTGTAATTCCCCAAGTCTCAGTTTTCTCCTCTGTAAAATTAAAATAACAATCATCTCATTGACAGAGAATTAAATTATTTAAAACATATGAAGCCTCACAGTAATGGCACATAGTAAGTGCTCAATGGAATAGTTATTATTTTTAGCTCAGAAGGTCTTTCAACGGAATAGATCACTTTTAGGATATTCTTCAAATTAGTTCATCATCTGTCTACTGAGGTTTGAAATTTCTTAGAGGAGAAGAAACCTACCGCTCTACAAGTAGAGTTAAATGACTTCAAATACAAATATAAATACAAGTAGCAACGGCTTCAAATATAAACATCCAGCTGAGCTACCCCCAGAGGTGTGAATAAACTTCAAGGAAGGTGCAAACAGACAATCAGCAAGTGTGATCGACTGGTTACAGAATCTTGTTGGTCAGATTGGAGGGAGATGGTGAAAGAAGTAAAACGTCTCTGGGTACCTACCTCACCAGGAAGGTAAGTGGGAGGTTAAGGGGGACTGGAAAGGGTTCAGGAAAGAAGCTGGGGCAAGTCACTGATTTCAGATCTTTCACTGACAGTCTTTGGGTCCTACGGAACATGGATATTTTTGTTCATGTAGGTGTAGGTGGAATCACTGCTGCCTCAGGGATTCATGAAGACTTCTCCAACAAAGGTGGTGTGAGCCATAGAGTTTTGGTTCCCAATGATTCAGTGAGCTTTCTGAGGAAGGAGAAAGTTCAGAGTCAGGAGTGTTTAGGGAAACCTTCCTAAAGCTGTGAATGGGAGCAGGGCCTGGGGGACGAGAGGAGTTTGGATGGGAGAAGGGGGTTAGAAAAGTCTGTAAGGTTTGGGTCCCAACTGATGGTCTTCCTGGAAGGATCCAGCTCATGAATCTTGTCTGGATGCTGAACTTCCTCCCGATGAGGATCCTGATGGAAATTTGCTCAAGGAAAGATGAAAAACAGGAAATTTTAAAAAGTAAGATAATTTGAGTGTGTCAATTACTCTTCTAAGCAAGTTATATACATGCCATGTGCTATTATTACCCTCACTTTACAGACAAGAGACTGATGTGGAGGGAGTTTAAGCAATTTTTGCCAGAAACCATAGCAAGTCAGTGATGGAGCTACTTTTGAATTGACTCACATCCTATTCTCAATTAATTAACTAGAATTCAGTGAGAGGGTAAAAGGAAACAGAGAAGAAAACAGAGACAGACAGAGAGAGAGTGGAGAACTCCATCTGTTCTGCTGAATATGATGGGGCCCTGGGCTTCAAGCCTGAAATAGTCAAAACTTGCTAGAAAATCCAAGGAAAAAATGTGTTTTAAAAATTAAAATAACTGAAGTATAATGTGCATACAGAAAAGTGCACCTATCACAAGTGTCCAACTTGCTGAATTATGATAGAGTGAACACAGAGTGTAACTACCACCCAGGTCAAGAAATAGAACATTATAAGACCCCCAGAGGCTCCTCTTCTGCTCCAAGCTCTCCCACCACACCCCAGTTTTCTCTTCTCTCTCTCGTAAATAATTTTTAATGATGTTCAAGCCACCGACTGAGATGGGAAGCACTTTGCTCAGGAGGTCTGCCTGAGGGTGGTGACAGAGGGCTTGGCACCCTTGAGGAATAGATTGAAGAATTAATCAAAGGTCATAAAGAAGCATCGAACAACTAAGAATTGGGAGAATGGACACAGGATCGTATACACATAGTCTTTTCACTTTGGACCTCAATGAGTAGGGAGTTGAGTTTATCATACTCTTTTGTTTATAACTGCTATCATCACTGGTTCTTGTAGGGCTCTCACTTATTTTATTTATTCATTACTTATTTACTCATTCCCCAACCCCAGCTTTATAGAGATATAATTGACATGTAACATTGTGTAAGCTTAACGTGTACAACCTGATGATTTGATATACATATATGTTGTGAAATGATTGCCACAATTAGGTTAGTTAACACATCCATCAGTTCACATAGTTACCTTTTTTTTGTGGTGGGAACATTCACTATCTACTCTCTTAGCAACTTTCAAGTATACGACAGTATTGTTCATTATAGTCACCATTCTATACCGTAGATCCTCAGAACTTATTCATCTTGTAACTGGAAGTTTGTACTCTCTGACTGATATCTCCCCATTTTCCCCTCCCCCAGCCTTTAGTAACCACCATCTACTCTCTGTTTCTATGAGTTAGCTTTTATAGATTCCATATATAAGTGATATCATACAGTGTTTGTCTCTCTCTGTCTGACTTATTTCACTTTGCATGATACCCTGAAGATTCAGCCATGTTGTCACAAATGATAGGATTTTCTTCCTTTTTATGGCTGAATAATATTCCAGTGTGTGTGTGTGTGTGTGTGTGTGTGTGTGTGTGTGTGTGTGTGTATACCACATCTTTTTTTAAAACATCTTTATTGGAGTATAATTGCTTTACAATGGTGTGTTCGTTTCTGCTTTATAACAAAGTGAATCAGTTATACATATACATATGTTCCCATATCTCTTCCCTCTTGCATCCCCCTCCCTCCCACTCTCCCTATCCCACCCCTCTAGGTGGTCACAAAGCACCGAGCTGATCTCCCTGTGCTATGCGGCTGCTTCCCACTAGCTATTGATTTTACATTTGGTACTGTGTATATGTCCAGGCCACTCTCTCACTTTGTCCCAGTTTACCCTTCCCCCTCTCCATGTCCTCAAGTCCATTCTCTACATCTGTGTCTTTATTCCTGTCCTGCCCCTATGTTGTTCTGAACCATTATTATTATTATTATTATTTTAGATTCCATATATATGTGTTAGCATACGGTATTTGTTTTACTCTTTCTGACTTACTTCACTCTGTATGACAGACTCTAGTCCACCTCACTACAAATAACTCAATTTTGTTTCTTTTTATGGCTGAGTAATATTCCATTGTATATATGTGCCACATCTTCTTTATCCATTCATCTGTCGATGGACACTTAGGTTGCTTCCATGTCCTGGCTATTGTAAATAGAGCTGCAATGAACATTGTGGTACCTGACTCTTTCTGAGTTATGGTTTTCTCACTACTTTAGGCCCAGTAATGAGATTGCTGGGTCATGTGGTAGTTCTATTTATAGTTTTTTTAAGAAATCTCCATACTGTTCTCCATAGTATACCACATCTTCTTTATCTGTTCATCTGTCAACAGACACTTAGGTTGTTTCCATGTCCTGGCTGTTGTGAACAATACTGCAATGAACATGGGGGTGCAGATATCTCTTCAAGATCCTGATTTCTTTTTCTTCAAATATATACCCAGTAGTGGGATTGCTTTACTCATTCCTTTTTGTCCCCATTCTCCAATCTTGTTTCCTTCTCCATATGCATCTACTCTAATGTTTGTATCATTTTGTTTACAAGTGTTCTTACGAAGTGTGTGTTGTTTTCTTGTCTGCTTGTAACTTAAATAACCTTTTATTATGGGGAACTTTGAACATAGCTCAAAAGAGATAAAAGAGTGTAATGAACTCTCTGTGCCCATTACTCAGACTCAATGACCCCTGGCCCAAGGCCAATCCCACCCCATCTACACCCTACCCACTTCCTTCCTTTCAGACATTGGATCATTTCATCCATGAATATTTCAGGGTGTATCTCTACAAGATAACGTAACCACAATATCCTTATCAATAGTTTTTTTTTTTTTTTTTTTTTCCGGTACGCGGGCCTCTCACTGTTGTGGCCTCTCCCGCTGCGGAGCGCATGCTCCGGACGCACAGGCTCAGTGGCCATGGCTCATGGGCCCAGCCGCTCCGTGGCATGTGGGATCCTCCCAGACCGGGGCACGAACCCGTGTCCCCTGAATCGGCAGGCAGACTCGCAACCACTGCGCCACCAGGGAAGCCCAATAGTTTTAAAAGAACAATATTTCCTGAATATCATTAAATAGAGCTCAAATTTCCAATCCTCTCATACATGTTATTTCTTTCCACAGTTTGTTTATATGAATCAGAATTCATATAAGGCCCATACATGGTGATTGATTGATATTTCTTTGTCTCTTTTAATCAATAGGCTTCCCCCAGAATCTATTTTGTTTTTTCCTCCCTTGCAATTTATTTCTTGAGGAACCCAGGTTGTTTGTCCCATAGAATTTCCCACAGTGTGATTCTGCTGATTCATCTCTGTGGTGAACTTGAACAAGTTTCTCTGTCCTCTGTAGTTCATTTGAGTTGGTAGCTGAATCTAGGGACTCGATCAGACTCATATTTAATTTTTTTGAGAAGACTGTCTCACAGTTTGTCTTGTGTTTTTCCATTTAGCAGCCATCGATAACAAAAACTTAGGATCTTATTAGTTTATTAGTGTATTAGTTATTTTTTGGTCTGTAACACTATGGTCACAAACTTAGTGGTTTGCAAAAAAAAAAAAACCCAAAAAACAAAAAACCACATTACTCAGAGATCCAGGCACAAGTTAGCTGAGGCTTTGGCTCCAGGGTCTCTCAGAAGTCTACAAACAAGGTGTTGGCCAGGGATAGGGTGTAATCTGAGGCTTGACCAGGGGAGAATCTGCTTCCAAGCCTACCTGGCTGTTGGCAGGATTCAAGTCCTCGGGTCGGTCTGACAGAGGGTCTCAGTTCCTTGCTGGTTGTTGGTCAGAGGCCCACCTTTGGCTCCTTGGCATCTGGACGTCTTCATAGAGCAGTTTACCCCCTCACAGCTAGCAAGAGAGACAGTCAATAAAGAGAGGCTGCTAGCAAGATGGAAGTACAATCTTATGTAGTGTAATCATGGAGGAGACATCCCATCACCTTTACCATATTCTATTGATTAAGGGCAAGTAACAGGTCAAGGGGAGGGCATGAGTACCAGGGATTAAAGGGGCCTGTCTTAGAGTCTGCTGCAGTTATGTGTTCCAAAATGGTGATCTTCTAATTCTAGCATTCTTTCTTTGTTTATTAGCTGGAGCACTTCTGTAATGAGAAATTTCCCCTGATATATTATTTGGTGATTTGTGGCATAATTCATAGAGGAAAGCCAGAATAAATGCTTAATTCTTTCTTTTTGTTTACCAGGTTTATGTATCAGTTATGTATATACCATAGTATGTACAACTAATTCTTAGCGCCTCCTCGTTGAATATTATTCCAGGATATATTTTACCCACTTTATCTCTCTGTTCACCCACCGGACACCAGGACTGTCTCCAAATCTCTGCCATGGTGACCATTCTCATACAGCTTCCCTTAAGACCCTTGTACCCACAGTGTACCTGCTGGATAGGAGAGTATAACTAAGTAGTCAGTTTGCTTAAATAGTGCCAAATCGCTTTTCAGAATGTCTGCACAAAGCTATCTCTCAAGGAAATAATTTTTTAACATATGTAGCTGGCTTAATGAGGGAAGGAACACCTCAATATCCTCATGAATTTTATGCCCTTCACTAAGCTGAACTAAATGTCTTGAGAAAGTTCTCAAAACTTTTTTTTTTTTCCATGCCTCATGGATTGTGGGACCTTATTTCCCCAACCAGAGATTGAACCCAGGCCCCTGGCAGTGAAAGCCCGGAATCCTATCCACTGTACTGTCAGGGAAGTCCCCAAACCATTTCTGTCAGAAGCTTCCGAGTTAGTCCACATCTCCAAAGCCATAGATGTGCTAGGGGATGGGAGCTGAGAGAATCTTATACAAGCATTTTCTGATCTAGACTACTGCCGTCTGGTAAACTATCCAAATTCCATTGCAGATCTCAGAAATGAGAGAAGGGAGGAAGAAGGATGGGACAAAGGAAGGGCTGGGGAAGTGACAGGAGAAATGATTTCACTTATTTAGGAAGGGGCTTTAGGAACCTTGCCTTATTCACCCGTTCAACATCTGCTCTACAGACATGAAAATCGAGACTAGAGGGGAAGTCATTTGTCCGAGGGTCATTTCGTGAGTGTAAGACTGTGAGGTTAGTCTGCTGGCCCCGAGGTGAGGTCTGGGAGGGAGGTGGGGGGAGCCTTTTGCAAAGGGTAGAGATGAGAAGGTGGCTGAGGACCAGAGCAGCTTGGTCGAGTGAATATTCAGGAGCCAGCAAAAGACACAACACTGTGAAGTGGGAAGGGTCCACCTACTGAGATCTCATGGAGACTGTGGACCTTTTTAACACTTTATGAGCAGCTGATTTAGTCTTCACCACACCTAGTCTGAAGGAGGGGTTACCATTCCTCTTTTAGAGAGGTGGGAACAGAGGCTCAGAGGTTTTAAACAATTTTCCCTATGTCTTGCAATTAGAAAGTGTCAGAGTGCCATTCAAATTCAGGTCTGTTGGATGCCAGAATCTTTTCTCTTAACACACACACGCACACACACACACACGCGCGCGCGTGCACAGCCGAAGAGAGGGTTTCAAGGAGGGTGTGGTTAATAGGTCCTAATGCTGAAGAGAGGTTAAGGAGAGCGAGGAGAGGAAGTGGTTTCAGAAATTGTGGTCTTCGGTGGAAAAAGTCCTTCACCGGTTTCCTTAGGCTGCTGCTGCCTAAGGCGGGGTGATGAAAGGTCATATCTGCTGATTTGGGGAGCCTTGAAGACAAGTAGAAATACTGAAATCATTTGGGACCACAGGCAAGTAGAAATACATAGTTGGATCTTGAAGCCTTAAATTAGATGCAGTTTCAAACAGAATTTTTCTGGCTTAGTCACAAAGTTAAGGCAACCATAGTGACCAGTAGGAAAATGGCTTTGGCTGAAGTCCATAAAAATCAAAGAGACGATAAAATAGAGACTATTTAAATGGTATTGATAATAACTTAATCACAAAGTTAAGAAAGCTATAAATGACCAGACTGAATATGGCTTTTGCCCAAGTCCAGACAAGAAAGTGGAGAATATTCAAATGGTACAGATGATAGAGCTGCCAGGGCAAAGGATGCAGAAATGCCATTAAAGTGTCGTCCCCGAGTGCCTGCGTCAGTAGCACGCAGGAGGGTGGGAAGGAGCATTCGGTCTAACTTGAAAGCCCACTGAATGATTAATGTATCAGGAGCCAGGGGAAACAAAGGACCAGTGGGCTTTTCTACCTCCATCCTCCTCCTTGGAAACGGGCATTATACTTTGGGCATCTTAAATAGCAGACAGTTTTTTCTCAAATAGCATTTTAATAAGCAGAGCGTAAATAAATCTGCTGCTTCCCCAAAAATACAGAGTTTGTAGTTCAAGAGGCAGAGTGCCAGGCCAGTTGCTTTGGGGGTTTTAAAAAACCCAGCATTTCGTGACCATTGCAAGACCGAGGCAGGGTTTGCAGGAGGGGCTCTTTATTGAAGCCAGGCGAGAGCTGCCTCCTCTTCCTGACGGGGGAGGCTGTTTCGGTCCTTAGGAGAATTTCCTGTGGTGATTGTGCATTTCTGGCCCAAGTCCCTGGGCACCAAAGTCTTCCCCTTCTCCCACCATCCTTTGTTTCTTTTTCTCCCTTTCTCCTCCTCCTTCTTTCTCTCTTATGATTTTCCTCTTGCTATGGACTGTTTGTTGGTGTCCCCCCCACAAATGCATATGTTGAACCCCGTATCCCCATATGGTGGTGTTCAGGGATGGGGCTTTGGGATGTAATTGGATTTGGATGAGGTCATGGGGGTGGAGCCCCCATGATGGCATTGGTGCCCATATACAGCGGTGAAGAGACCAGAGCTCTCTCTTGGCCACGTGAGGATACAGTGAGAAGCTGGCTATCAACAAGCCAGAAAATGAGTCCTCACTACGAGCCGACCACTCTGGCACCCTGATCTTGGACTTCCAGCCTCCAGGACTATGAGAAATAAATATTGCTGTTTAAGCCACGCAGTCTACAGTATTTTGTTACAGCAGCCTGAGCAGACTGGACACTCCCCTTCCCAAGCCTGCTTCCTTGAGCGATTCCACTTACCACGCTCTACCCAACATGTTTAAAAAATTATTCATAATTCCAACATTGGGTTCATGTTAATGCACCAACAGGAGGCTATTTATGTTCAACGTGGCTGCAGTAGAACTTACTTGACCCGGGAATGAGCATTCCCGTTTATCCTTAGCTGAAAAGAGGCAGCATCTGTAAATTTTGGCTGCAGAGTTTCTTCTTCTGCAAAACAGGTTGACAGTGCCTACCTCGCCACAGGCTCATACAGAGTAAATTAAAAATCCTTCGGTCTATCCTCCATGCCTCTCCTCTTCCTATTCATGCCTTCCATCTTTATATCTCCTATGCTGTATTCTGGGTGAATTCCTCAGTACTCTCCTCCAATTTCTTATTCTCTCATCACTTGTACTCAATTTTTAACCAGTTTATGAGCTTTTCGTTTCAATGACTGTATTTTTACTTTTCAGGATGTATAACTGGTGATTTTTCAGAACTATATGTTCTTCATTCATATTTACTTCTTTTACTTATTTATTTTTGTTCCTCATGCATGTAATTACTTTATCTCTTTGAGAGTTTCAAACAAACTTATTTAACATAATGTTTGAGATTGCTCAGGTACTTCCACTTTTGAAAGAAAAAATTTTTCTGGTTTTTGAGATTGTCATCTGACTTTCTTATGTTAGATTTCTTTTAAAATTTAGGTTTGTATGCTCATCTTGACTGGCTTGGCCCTCCCTGTAGCTCTGAGTTATTTTTCTCCCCATTTAGCGGTTTTCACGTTGACTCCACTTGGCTCCCAGGGGCCCTGTTCCAGAACCAGGTTGAATATTTATGGCTGGCCTCTTCTCCCCATGTACTGGGGATACATACATGCAGCCACTAAGCTGGTGGGTGGCTTCACTCAGAATGGGACTCCAGGGAGAGTGTGGAGAAAAGGGAACCCTCCTACACTGTTGGTGAGAATGTAAATTGGTGCAGCCACTATGGAAAACAGGATGATGGTTCCTTAAAAAACCAAAAATAGAGTTACCATATGATCCAGCAATCCCACTCCTGGGCATGTATCTGGAGGAAACCTCTAATTTGAAAAGCTACATGCACCCCAATGTTCATAGCAGCACTGTTTACAATAACCAAGACATGGAGGCAACCTAAATGTCCACCGACAGAGGAATATATAGAGAAGATGTGGCACATGTATACAATGGAATACTACTCAGCCACAAAAAAGAATGAAATAATGCCATTTGCAGCAACATGGATGGACCTAGAGATTATCATACTAAGTGAAGTAAGTCTGACAGAGAAGGACAAATATCGTATGATATCACTTATAGGTGGAATCTAAAAAAAACCTGATACAAATGAACTAATTTACAAAACAAAGAGACTCACAGACAGAGAAAACAAATTTATGGTTACTAAAGGGGAAAGGGTAGGGGAGGGATAAATTAGGAGGTTGGGATCAACAAATACACACCACTATATATAAAATAGATAAAAAACAAGGACCTACTCTATAGCACAGGGAACTCTACTCAATGTTGTGTAATAAACTGTAATGGAAAAGAATCTGAAAAATTATATATAGAATTGAATCACTCTGCTGTATACTGGAAACTAACACAACATTGTAAATCAACTTTACTTTAATTTTTTTTAAAAAAGAAGAAGAAGATGAATGGGGCTCTAGGGCTGTGTCTGCTTCCTCCCAGCACTGCAAGTTCCTGGATTTTATAAAAAGGCCAGTAGCTTAGGGCAGTGGCTTTTTTTCGGTACGCGGGCCTCTCACTGTTGTGGCCTCTCCCGTTGCGGAGCACAGGCTCCGGACGCTCAGGCTCAGCGGCCATGGCTCACGGGCCCAGCCGCTCCGCGGCATGTGGGATCTTCCCGGACCGGGGCACGAACCCGCATCCCCTGCATCGGCAGGCAGACTCTCGACCACTGCACCACCAGGGAAGTCCCCTGCTTCTTTGTATAAGTGAGGGAGCTCAGCACCACCTGTGGCTTCAGGCAGGAATCCTGATTCAGGTCCTATTTCATGCCTGGAAGGCTTTATTCCCTCTTAGCCCAGAGGAATCAAACTTTGGCCACATCTGCCTTCTTGACTGGGTGACCCAGAAGCCCAGGGCTTTGACCTGTTTACTACTGTGTGTTTCTCCTCCAGGGAAATATTTATTTGATATTTTGGTGTGATTTTATTTTAAGCATGAAAAATGTTTCATATGTCATTGCTGTGTTTGGAGTAGAGTTTTGGGGAGCTCAGAACTTGAGCTCACGATGGCGTCTTGCCTAGAGGTGCCTTTTCCAATTTACCTTTTGTGCTCTCACGCTTGTCACATGGCAGCTCCTCTATGAATTTTGGTGGTTTGTTGTTGCTGGGACATGGGTCTCTTGGACAGGGAGAGGCTTGAGGGTGAGAAAAATCAAGTTATCACAAAAGTCAAGGAAAGTTCTGCGTGTTCAGCTGGGTTTTACATACTCCATGGGGCGTCTGAGACCTTTTTTCTCTGACTATAAAGCCTACCTCGGAAATCCCTCCTTACAGGCAGACCATCAGGGTGTTAAGAATGCCCTTAGCGCTAGAGAAAGCACTGATCCTCTTATTGGAGAAAAGCAACCTCATCCATTTAAGGGCCTTCAGTATCAGTGCTTAAAGAAAGAGTGTTGTCTTTTAAGCTGATCTGTGGCTCATCAGATGATTTGGTAGCCTCACATTTGGGTTCTTGGGCCAGGGAGTCAGTGTTGAACTTTAGTCGGTGGTAGAGACAAGAGCTGTGCTGATTGCTGACGGGAGGCCAACCTGTGTGAAAAGCTGATCTCAGATAATCCTTAGATGAGATAATCTGCCTTCGGGTAATCAAGTACCCTGGGTGGAGAAAAATAAGTCTGTAACGTGCTCTCAGTAGGAAATTTGGTCCGTGGGTTGTCAGAACTCAAGGGTGTGATTACAATCTGACTTCAGTGTAACTTTGACCCTTCTGTGTATTTTTCTCATTTATCTCATGAGTCATAGAAACATTCTGATGATTGCAGCAAAGTCTATGGCTATTTGTTTTTAACTTCACCGAGCCGGAAGAGCCTTATCCAACTATAGAAAACAATACAGTGCCACATTGTTATGATGCGTATAGCTAGCACATGGCCTCAGCTCTTTCTTTACCTTTTATTGGAAACATATAAGATTTAGAAGACTGGAACCTGGGTGCTGGGGCATCCCAGTTTGCTGCAAGTTTCTGCAGTTTTGGCTCCTTACTGGCTCAGGGTGATGTAGGAGACATTGGATGTTTTTGCCTGTCGAGCACTGATTGCCATCCTTCTAGGAACAGAATGCTTTTCTCTGGTGGTGACCACATTCCACCCCTTGAGCCAGGTCCACCCTGCCACAGAGGAGGCCACGTGTCCCACGAGTAGTTCAGGAATGGGCCCAGGCCCTAAGCAGAGTCCTCCTGGACATTTCTGCTAGAACTATCCCCAACCTTTTGGAGAGCACCTGTCCAGCAGGTGGAGGCAGAGGCAGAGCTCTGAAGACATTTTAAATTTTATTTGTAATAAAAAAATTGTACATATGGAAGGTATTCAACATGATGGTTTGATTATACATAGTGAAATGATTACTACAGCTAAGCTAATTAACACAGTCATCTCCTCACACAGTTACCCTTTTCTTGTATGTGTGGTAAGAGAACCTGAAATCTACTTTCTTTTTTTTTTTTTTAAGTACAAAATTTAATTCAAAATGAATCATAGACCTAAATGTAATGGTTAAAATTACAAAAATTCTTGAAGAAAACATAGAAAAATTCTCAGTGATCCTAGGTTTAGGGAACAGTTCTTCAATAGGACACACACAAAAATCACAAACTATAGGATAAAAAAATAAATTGGACGTTATCAAAATCAAAATGTTGCTCTTCAAAAGACACTATTACAAAAAATAAAGGGCAAACCTCAGACTGGGAGTAAACATTTGCAAAGCATGCATCTGAAAAATAGTGCATCTAGATTATATAAAGCATTCTTACAATCCAATCAGAGGACAGCTCACTTTTATAAATGGGTGAAAAGTGTACACACGTATACAATCAAAGGAGATATACAGAGGACAAATAAGCACATCAAAAGATGCCTAATATTAGTCATTAGTGAATTGCACATTAAAACCACAGTGAGACCTCACCACATTGCCATTAGAATGGCTAACAGAGTCTCCATACCAAGTGTTGCTGAGGCTGGGCAGGTTACTGGAACTTTCATATACTCTTGGAGGGAATATAAAATTGTACAATCAATTTGGAAAACAGTTTGACAGTTTTAAAATGAAATCTACTTTCTTAGCAAGTGTCCCGTGTTCAGTATCGTATTATTAACTATAATCATCACGCTCTATATTAGCTCTCTAGAATTATTCATCCTACATAACTGCAACTTTGTATTCTTTGACTAACAACTCCCCATTTCCCAACCTCCTCGACCCTGGTAAGCACTGTTCTATTCTCTGCTTCTGTGTATTTGACTTTTTCAGATTCCATGTATAAGTGACTCATATAGATTCCACATATAAGTAAAATCATGCAGTATTTGTCTTTCTGTGTCTGGCTTATTTCAGTTAGCATGATGTCCTCCAGGTTCATCCATGTTGTTATAAATAGCAGGATGCAGGATCTCCTTTTTTAAGGCTGAATGTTATTATTTATTGATAATAAATAATACGTATTATATATATACACACACGCTCTGTCGTGTGTATGCATGTAATGATTTAAAAATTTTTTATCCGTATTTCTATTGACAAAAACTTAGGTTATTTCCATATCTTGACTATTGTGAATAACGCTGCAATGAACACAGGGGTGCAGATGTCTCCTCAAGGTACTGATTTCATTTCCTTTGGGTATAGACCCAGAATTGCTGGATCATATGGTAGTTCTATCTTTAATTTTTTGAGAAACCCCCATACCGCTTTCCACAGGGTGTTCACCAATTTATATTCCTCCCACGAGTGTGCAAGAGTTTCCTTTTCTCCACACCCTCACCAACACTTGTATCTTGTTGATCATAGCGTCTGATGACATTGTTTGAAACCTTATACCCAGCTTTGCCTGAGGTCAAATGCCCCAGGTATGTAAGCCCACGGATTTCTTTCTTGGCTTTAGCTAATCTGAGTTGATTTGCTGGCACATGAGATTGAAAGTGGCTTGACCTTTTATGTGCAGGAGTGTGGAGTGCGGAGTCATTCATCAAAATTCTTGATAGCAAACTCTATGTACATATTCACCCATCCCAGGCCCAGGCTATTTAAGGTGCATGCCCTGCACGTGGGTACACCTAGGGCAGCTATTCGTTGAGCTTACTGGGCAAGCACTAACTTTTTGGGTGTCTAAGGTTTGAGCTTCTTTGATCACCTGATGCTGGAGGAACCAGAGTCAAAATCGGGGAAAGGGAAAGTAGGAATAGGGCCATGAATAGGGCACCTACCCATGCTAGGTGCTATCAGGAATGGGAGCTATTGTGTGCCTAACTGCAGGAAAGGCCAGCCACCGAGGCTTCCCCTCTCTGGACACTTGAACTGCTTTCTGGTTACTCACCCAAGGCCGCTGAAATGTCAGCTTACCCAGAGAGTCAAAGTAATTTTTCCCAGGCCACACAGTAAGTCCGATTCGGAGCCCAGATCATCCAATTTCCAGGCAAGTTCTCCATTCATCAGACCACACTTCTTTCCTGCCTTAGGGAAAGAAAATAAGCAGCAGTTAGAAAGCAAAAGTGGCCACAGGATTCTACAAACTGCAGGGGGGAAACGTCCCATAGATTAAAAAACATGATGCATGTGGTCTGCTTAGCTGGGAGCCTCTGCACAAGATGTGGGCTTTTTAGAAATTCAAGAGAAGGAGGACGGGGCAGGGAACCTCTGACTTGGCCACCTCCTGGAAAAAGTGGTGGAGCTTCTGACTCAGGGCGTGCTACCGTAGTGAGGCTACGTGGGGCAGGAGGGATGGCAGGGGAAGAAGACACAGAAATGAGTGCGTAAGGCAAAGCAGATGTGCGGAGGAGGGCTGACTCGTGATGAGAATCTTGTTTCCTTCTGCACGTCATGTTAGAAAGGGACCCCTAAATCTTAATACAGATTGGGACAGAAACATTGAAACCGTCAATGATGTGCAAAGCATGGGGAGGGGGCGGCATTGACAACGATGGAATGAGGGGTGAAGTGCTTTGGTAGAACGATGAAGGAGAGGAGAGTGAAGACTTTCTTAGCCAGAAGCTGCCCTCAAGGTGTGTAAGGAAGGCGTGAAACGTGGGGCTTCTAGGGAGACCCCAGACCTTAGATCATGACCCAGGTCGAGCACAGAGAGCTGGGTTCAGACGAAACCTGCTGAGAAGGTGTGGGATTTCCTACCCCAAGGAGGTGTCCCTGCACTGACCCATCCTAGCCACGACTGCCGTTTAAACAGGAAAGACAGACAGAGAACACGGGAATGTGACCTACCTTCCACGTCTAGACACCGTTTTTCTGGGAGGCTGGTACCCTCTGTCTGTCTCCCTGTCGTGTACAATCCATTCCCTCAACCATCCCTGGCCTTCAATCCACAAACTCCGCTGTGTATCACTGATTCAGTGCCTACGTGCTGTGCACCAGCTCAGTGCCAGGACAAAACAGTCCAGGGACAGACGTGGCTTCTGTTTTCGCCTTTCTGACTTCTCCGTGCCTTTTAACCCCTCCCCGTCAGATTCCCCTTTGCCAGGGCTGATGACTGAGGTGTGTGCACAGTTGGTGTTCCTAACCGAGAAGAAACCCCGAGCCCTGTCTGTGGTCCCTCAGCAACCTCCCCCGTCTCCTGTTCGCAGCCTCGGTCCTGCCTGTTGCAGTTGCTCTGGCTAAGCCCAGGCAGGAAGCCTCCACTCGCCTCCACAAGTTCGAGGTCTTCCCTCCACTCCCGCAGCCCAGCCCCCACACAAGGAGAGTCTTTGGAGGTCAAAAATCAATCCTTCACTCCATTAATTGAGCATGAAAAAACAGTGGGAGATGCTGCTCTAGGATAGAGTTTTGTAACACACCTGAGATCCTGGCAGTGGTGTCAGAGATGGGAATAAGTGGACACTGACACATGTTGTATATTATTTCGATTTCATCCATTGCATTTGAAGAGTGGCTATGTCAGTGTAAAAGCCTAAACTCATAAATATAGAGTCAAAAGACCAGCCTCGGTAGTCCATGAGGCCCCTCGCCGTCACAGATCTGATAACATGTCACGATGAGAATTAAAACTACATGGGGACTTCCTTGGTGGTCCAGTGGTTAAGACTCTGCCCTTCGATTGCAGGGGGTTCGGGTTCCATCCCTGGTCGGGGAACTAAGATCTCACATGTGGCGGCCAAAAACAAAAAACCAACAAAACAAACAAACAAAAAACTACATGAAGAAAAGCCAGTCGATGCAGTTGCTATGAGATCCTGAGACTCAGGCTCTGTCAGAGGCCCTTCGGAGGTTCTCCGAAGGCCTGTCAATGTTCAACAGAAGTTTCCAGCTCCAGGTTTCCTGGTGGGTGCACGGAGTGTGTTAACACAGGGACCCCAAGTGGACTCAGCCAGGGGCATGAGGGCTTTCCTGCAGGGATGACTGTCTCACTAGTTGCTTCGTTTGGTGTCAGAGAAAAGCTTGGCCGCTCCTACTCTGCATCGCAGCTTCTCCCAGGGCTCTGGTGTCATGTCAGTGGCTCTCCCCGCATGGTGCCATCTCTTGCCTGGCCTGGCCACAGAGAGACTTCCTTTTTGGGTACCTGGGGCAGACACGGCCCCAACCGCAGGAGTCCTGGGCCGAGTCCTCCTTGTGGTGGGCAGCCAGGCTGGCTGACACGATGGAGCCAGTGCGCCAGGATTACGCTCGTTGACCAAGTTGGTCAGCTGAAAAATTCCTTAAAATACCCCGAGGGCATGTTTTTATTTTGTATTGTTTTTAAATGGATAAATATTCCAAAACCCTGATGCCAGGAAAAAAAAAAAAAAAAAAGCTCTATAACTTTTATAAAACTGGCCATGCTGCAAGTTAAAAAAGAAATTAGTTAAGGGACTAGAAATTATGGTTACAAAAATATCTCTACTAATAGTTTACTGTCTGGCTTGAGTGAGTTTAACTTTAAGGTGTGGTAGCTCTGGAAATTTCTCGTGAGTCACTACATAATAACTGGCCTCGCTATCAGGCATCAGCCCACACACAATTTTCCAACCCTGAACTTTGAATGTTTCATACGAAACGAAAATAATACAGTCTTATGTTTTATTCTAGAAATAAGGTGGTTGGCACCGCTTTAGACTTTGCTGAAGAGCTGTGAATTTGATGTTTCCTACCAAATTAAAATGTTTTGAGGAAGTATCTTGTTTTTAGTTGGCAAACACAAATCTCCTTTAAGAGAAAAACCATGTCCATACAGTCTATGGTCTGTAGGTTGATTTCCTCCTTTGTGGGTGATTTGCTTGCCCTGGATCATCATCTCTCCAAATGGCCAACTCAGCCCTCAGAGTGGTAATTACACATTGGAAGGAAGACTAAACCAGCCAACACAGAGGGTTATCTCTCTGCATGCTTTATTTTCTCTTGCCTTCTGTTCTCTTTCTGGGATTGCAAAAACATAGCTACACTTTTTCCTGCATTGAATCAAAGACAGCCTCATGGAGGAGGCAGTAAGTAGATGCTCTTCTTTCTTTATACGCTAGGATTGATATTCTTTTTTTTTTTTTAATTTATTTATTTTTGGCTGCGTTGGCTCTGCTGCTGTGCGCGGGCTTTCTCTAGTTGCGGTGAGCAAGGGCTACTCTTCATTGTAGTGCACGGGCTTCTCACTGCAGTGGCTTCTCTTGTTGCGGAGCGTGGGCTCTGGGTGCGTGGGCTCAGTAGTTGTGGCGCGCGAGCTCAGTAGTTGTGGCTCGCGGGCTCTAGGGCGCAGGCTCAGTAGTTGTGGTGCACAGGCTTAGTTGCTCTGCGGCATGTGGGATCTTCCTGGACCAGGGCTCGAACCTGTGTCCCCTGCATTGGCAGGTGGATTCTTAACCACTGCACCACCAGGGAAGCCCCGCTAGGATTGATCTTGAGTTTTAATAGTCATTCAAGTGCAGTTGGGCCCTTGGAAGACCAACTTTGATGGTGTAAATTCATGGGACACTAGCATTTTCCTGAAAGCCTTCCTCCCTGAGGGATGTCTCCCCAGAGGATAAGGAGGCAGCTCTGCAGGAACGAAGCAGGGCTTTGAAGTCCTTGGAGCCCGTGGTGGGTGAGGGGGTCTCTCTGCAAATCCGCATGTTTGAGCTCAAGGAGCAGCACCTTCACACTGCTGATAGGGCTGCTGTGCCATCAAGGTCACCCAGGTTGTGTACTTGAACGGGCTTGCCTGGAAGGGAATCCGCATGCCTGTAACCATGAGAAACCTTGGTGCCTAGCATAAAGAGCGTTACTACAAAAGAGAAGACTTGGCTAAGGTACTCCAGCGGTTTTAGATAATTTTCCTTTGTTAGTCAACAAACTAGTCTTGGGTGGGGAGGGGTAGGGTCAGGGATGTGAAAATTGTCACCCATACGCGGCAGTTTCTCAGTGTCAAATGTCTGTCACAAATTTTGCTTGTGGTCACCTCCAAAGCCTACAATTTAAAAAAAAAAAAAAAAAAGCAGCAATTATCTCAACCAAAGTGCTATTGAGTGCAATTTCCAGTGGTTGGTCCTCAGGCTCTTTTCCCAACAATGGTTTCCCCATGCAAAAAGCCCAGAGGAGCGTGTGCGTGGCTCTCGAAGCCGAGAAGTCAACTCCGCGGAAAATTTGCATGGCATAATTGAGTTGCCGGGAACACCCAAGACATCATTCTTCAGGCTTGTGATGATCATGATTCCCTGCAACCTTCCAGGCTGGCAGTGGAAATGACAGCCAGGCTCTCCATTCTCCTGTGACCGGTATTCAGATTGAGACTTCATAATCCAGCTCACATCCCCTGGTTTTCAGGAAGTTGTAACTGGCCAACCCTTAGCCTTCCCTTCCCCTAAACTGCTATGGTGTGTTATGCTTTAGCAATTTATTTACCAAGTACTGTGTTGTGTTGAACACTTTGGTAGAGAGATAATCTTGTGACTCTGGCTATACGGTAAGTCCTTGGAGAGAAAGATCTTGGAGGGAAAGCACTTAGTAGATGCTGAGTACTTTTGAATGAATGGACAAAGAGATGGATTTTGCATTCTTTGTAATGTTTTGAGTGCATACCTATGATGGAGACCTGTGCACACACATGGCATGGAGATGTGACTGGGATGAAACTGAAGAGGGAGCCCCTGTAGAATCCTTGAGAATATTTTCATGAAAATTTTTTGGCCAGTCATTCCAGGTTGGTAGGTTGAGTTTACCATGGGAATCATGACTCTACAGAGGTTCCTTGTTTGTCCTAATGCTCAAGACACAATTTGAAACATGAGTATAAGTATTCCTTCTGTGTGTGTGTGTGTGTGTGTGTGTGTGTGTGTGTGTGAATGTGTGTTTGTGTGGTGGGGTGCTAGATTGTCTCCTGTCATTGCCTTGTAGTGAAGCAGCGCATAGCTGAGTTGAAGGAAGCTTCCATCACTCTTGTCATTCCACCATGCCATACCTTGGGATACCTTCTTGTGTATTGGGGAATCCTTTTCTATGAACTTGTTTTTTGAACCATTAAATGCTTTCCCAGTGGAATCTTTAGATATCCAGGGTTCAGGTATGCTCGGACAGTAAACTTTGAAGTGTGAATATGGAAGACTGTTGGGGGGATATTCCTTGGAATAATTTAGGCTGAAAGCAGGTGAAAACTTTCTTCTGGAGATTTTGGATTGGCTGTCTCCATGGTGCTGAATTCCCAGGTCAAACAGAGGCAAAACTGCAAAAATGGAAATTTATCTTCGTAATTGTCTCGCCTCCCACAATGGTGTGCAAACCCATTGAGCAGATGGCCTCCTTCTCAGCCTCCTATCAAAATCTGTGTCCAAGTTGCTACTATTTGGGACAGTTGAGGTGACCCCAGGTTCAATTGGAGCCACTGGTGAGACATAGTTTCAACATTAGGAGGTATTCTTGGCAGCAGTTACAGAAGTGAAAGCAGACAAAAGATGTGGCAGTCCGAGGGTGATTTGTTTTCTGCTCAGATCATGTTTGTTTAGTTCTGAAGGTCACTCTTTAAGAAGGACTGTGGCAAATGGGAGCACATCCAGATGAGGTGAGAACATAGGAAGATACTGTTGTAAGGGGAATGACAGAAGATTTGGGCATTTGCAGTCTGACAAAAGCGATGAGGGTGATCCTAGAAACTGAAGGTTAAGACTAAAGATGATCTAGTTTTCATTTTATTTTTTAACATCTTTATTGGAGTAAAACTGCTTTACAATGGTGTGTTAGTTTCTGCTTTATAACAAAGTGTATCAGCTATATGGATACATATATCGCCATATCTCCTCCCTCTTCTGTCTTCCTCCCACCCTCCCTATCCCACCACTCTAGGTGGTCACAAAGCACCAAGCTGATCTCCCTGTGCTAGGTGGCTACTTCCCACTAGTTATCTATTTTACATTTGGTAGTGTATATATGTCCATGCCACTCTCTCACTTTGTCCCAGCTTACCCTTCCCCCTCCCCGTGTCCTCAAGTCCATTCTCTACGTCTGCATCTTTATTCCTGTCCTGCCCCTATGTTCTTCTGAACAATTATTATTATTATTATTTAGATTCCATTTATATGTGTCAACATATAGTGTTTGTTTTTCTCTTCCTGACTTACTTCACTCTGTATGACAGACTCTAGGTCCATCCACCTCACTACAAATAACTCAATTTCATTTCTTTTTATGACTGAGTAATATTCCATTGTATATATGTGCCACATCTTCTTTATCCATTCATCTGTTGATGGACGCTTAGGTTGCTTCCATGTCTGACTATTGTAAATAGAGCTGAAATGAACATTGTGGTATATGAGTCTTTTTGAATTATGGTTTTCTCAGGGTATATGCCCAATAGTGGGATTGCTGAGTTGTATGGCAGTTCTATTTTTAGTTTTCTAAGGAAGCTCTATAATGTTCTCCATAGTGGCTGTGTCAGTTTACATTCCCACCAACAGTGCAAGAGGGTTCCCTTTTCTCCACACCCTCTCCAGGATCTATTGTTTGTAGATTTTTTGATTATGACCATTCTGACTGGTGTGAGGTGATACCTCATTGTAGTTTTGATTTGCATTTCTCTAATGATTAGTGATGTTGAGAATCCTTTCATGTGTTAGTTGACAATCTATATATCTTCTTTGGAGAAGTGTCTATTTAGGTCTTCTGCCCATTTTTGGATTGGGTTGTTTGTTTTTTGATATGGAGCTTCATGAGCTGCTTGTAAATTTTGGAGATTAAGCCTTTGTCAGTTGCTTCATTTGCAAATATTTTCTCCCATTCTGAGGGTTGTCTTTTGGTCTTGTTTATGGTTTCCTTTGCTGTGCAAACTTTTAAGTTTCATTAGGTCCCATTTGTTTATTTTCGTTTTTATTTCCATTTCTCTAGGAGGTGGGTCAAAAAGGATCTTGTTGTGATTTAGGTTATAGAGTGTTCTGCACATGTTTTTCTCCAAGAGTTTTATAGTGTCTGGCCTTACACTGAGGTCTTTAATCCATTTTGAGTTTATTTTTGTGTATGGTGCTAGGGAGTGTTCTAATTTCATTCTTTTACATGTAGCTGCCCAGTTTTCCCAGCACCACTTATTGAAGAGGCTGTCTTTTCTCCATTGTATGTTCTTGCCCCCTTTATCTAAAATAAGGTGACCATATATGCATGGGTTTATCTCTGGGCTTTCTATCCTGTTCCATGGATCTATATTTCTGTTTTTGTGCCAGTACCATACTGTCTTGATTACTGTACCTTTGTAATATAATCTGAAGTCAAGGACCCTGATTCCTCCAGCTCTGTTTTTCTTTCTCAAGATTGCTTTGGCTATTCGGGGTCTTTTGTGTTTCCATACAAATTGTGAAATGTTTTGTTCTAGTTCTGTGAAAAATGCCATTGGTAGTTTGATAGGGATTGCATTGAATCTGTAGATTGCTTTGGGTAGTATAGTCATTTTCACAATGTTGATTCTTCCAATCCAGGAACATGATATATCTCTCCATCTGTCTGCATCATCTTTAATTTCTTTCATCAGTGTCTTATAATTTTCTGCATACAGGTCTTTTGTCTCCTTAAGTAGGTTTATTCCTAGGTATTTTATTCTTTTTGTTGCAATCGTAAATGGGAGTGTTCCCTTAATTTCTCTTTCAGATTTTTCATCATTATTGTATAGGAATGCAGAGATTTCTGTGCATTAATTTTGTATCCTGCTACTTTACCAAATTGATTGATGAGCTCTAGTAGTTCTCTGGTTGCATCTTTAGGAATCTCTATGTATAGTATTATGTCATCTGCAAACAGTGAGGGCTTTACTTCTTCTTTTCTGATTTGGATTCCTTTGATTTCTTTTACTTCTCTGATTGCTATGGCTAAAACTTCCAAAACGATGTTGAATAATAGTGGTGAGAGTGGCCAACCTTGTCTTGTTCCTGATATTAGAGGAAACAGTTTCAGTTTTTCACCACTGAGAATGATGTTGGCTGTGAGTTTGTCATATACGGCCTTTATTATGTTGAGGTAAGTTCCCTCTATGACTACTTTCTGGAGGGTTTTTATCATAAATGGCTGTTGAATTTTCTCAAAAGCTTTTTCTGCATCTATTGAGGTGATCATATGGTTTTTCTCCTTCAGTTTGTTAATATGGTGTATCACATAGATTGATTTGCATATATTCAAGAATCCTTGAATTCCTGGGATAAATCTCACTTGATCATGGTGTATGATCCTTTTAATATGCTGTTGGATTCTGTTTGATAGTATTTTGTTGAGGATTTTTGCATCTATGTTCATCAGTGATATTGGTCTGTAGGTTTCTTTCTTTGTGATATCTTTGTCTGGTTTTGGTATCAGGGTGATGGTGGCCTCATAGAATGAGTTTGGGAGTGTTCCTCCCTCTGCTATATTTTGGAAAAGTTTGAAGGATATCTGTTAGCTCTTCTCTAAATGTTTGATAGAATTCTCCTGTGAAGCTATCTGGTCCTGGGCTTTTGTTTGTTGGAAGATTTTTAATCACAGTCTCAATCTCAGTGCTTGTGATTGGTATGTTTATATTTTCTAATTCTTCCTGATTCAGTCTCAGAAGGTTGTGCTTTTCTAAGAATTTGTCCATTTCTTCCAGGTTGTCAATTTTATTGGCATAGAGTTGCTTGTAGTAATCTCTCATGATCCTTTGTATTTCTGCAGTGTCAGTTGTTACTTCTTTTTCATTTCTAATTCTATTGATTTGCGTCTTCTCTCTTTTTTCTTGGTGAGTCTGGCTAATGGTTGATCAATTTTGTTTATCATCTCAAAGAACCAGCTTTTAGTTTTATTGATCTTTGCTATAGTTTCCTTTATCTCTTTTTCATTTATTTCTGATCTGATCTTTATGATTTCTTTCCTTCTGCTAACTTTGGGGGTTTTTTGGTTCTTCTTTCTGTAATTGCTTTAGGTGTAAGGTCAGGTTGTTTAATTTGAGATGTTTCTTGAGGTAGGATTGTGTTGCTATAAAGTTCCCTCTTAGAACTGCTTTTGCTGCATCCCATAGGTTTTGGGTCATCATGTTTTCATTGTCATTTGTCACTAGGTATTTTTTGATTTCTTCAGTATTTCTTGGTTATTTAGTAACGTATTGTTTAGCCTCTATGTGTTTGTGTTTTTTTCCCTGTAATTCACTTCTAATCTCATAGCGTTGTGGTCAGAAAAGATGCTTGATATGATTTCAATTTTCTTAAATTTACTGAGGCTTGATTTGTGACCCAGGATGTGATCTATCCCGGAGTATGTTCTGTGAACACTTGAGAAGAAAGTGTAATTCTGCTGTTTTTGGATGGAGTGCCCTATAAATTTCAATTAAATCTATCTGGTCTAATGTGCCATTTAAAGCTTCTGTTTCCTTATTTATTTTCATTTTGGATGATCTGTCCAATGGTGTAAGTGAGGTGTTAAAGTCCTCCACTGTTATTGTGTTACTGTCAATTTCCTCTTTTATAGCTGTTAGCAGTTGTCTTATGTATTGAGGTGCTCCTATGTTGGGTGCATAAATATTTACAATTGTCTTATCTACTTCTTGGATTGATCCCTTGATCATTATGTAGTGTCCTTCTTTGTCTCTTGTAATAGTCTTTGTTTTAAATTGTATTTTGTTTGATATGTAAATTGCTACTCCAACGTTCTTTTGATTTGCATTTGCAAATGCAAATCAAAATCATCCCCTCACTTTCAGTCTGTATTTGTCCCTAGGTCTGAAGTGGGTCTCTTGTAGACAGCACATATATGGGTCTTGTTTTTGTATCCATTCAGCCCATCTATGTCTTTTGGTTGGAGCATTTAATCCATTTACATTGAAGGTAGTTATCAATATGCATGTTCCTCTTACCATTTTCTTAATTGTTTTGGGTTTGTTATTGTAGGTCTTTTCCTTCTCTTGAATTTCCTGCCTAGAGAAGTTCCTTTAGCATTTGTTGTCAAGCTGGTTTGGTGGTGCTGAATTCTCTTAGCTTTTGCTTGTCTGTAAAGGTTTTAAATTCTCCATTGAATCTGAATAAGATCCTTGCTAGGTAGCGTAATCTTGGTTGTAGATTTTTCCCTTCCATCACTTTAAATATGTCCTGCCAGTCCCTTCTGGCTTGCAGAGTTTCTGCTGAAAGATCAGCTGTTCACCTTATGGAGATTCCCTTGTATGTTATTTGTTGTTTTTCCCTTGCTACTTTTAATATTTTTCTTTGTATTTAATTTTTGATAGTGTGACTAATATATATCTTGGAGTGTTTCTCCTTGGATTTATCCTGTATAGGACTCCCTGAGCTTCCTGGACTTGATTATTTCCTTTCCCATAATAGGGAAATTTTCAACTATAGTCTCTTCAAATATTTTTCTCAGTCCCTTTCTCTCTTCTTTTTCTGGGACCCCTATAATTCGAATGTTGGTGCTTTTAATGTTGTCCCAGAGGTCTCTGAGACTGTCCTCAATTCTTTTCATTCTTTTATCTTTATTCTGCTCTGCGGTAGTTATTTCCACTATTTTATCTTCCAGGTCCCTTATCCGTTCTTCTGCCTCAGTTATTCTGCTATTGATTCCTTCTAGAGAATTTTTAGTTTCATTTATTGTGTTGTTCATCACTGTTTGTTTGCTCTTTACTTCTTCTAGGTCCTTGTTAAACATTTCTTGTATTTTCTCCATTCTGTTTCCAAGATTTTGGATCATCATTACTACCATCACTGTGAATTCTTTTTCATGTAGATTGCCTCTTTTCTCTTCATTTGTTTGGTCTGGTGGGTTTTTTCCTTGCTCCTTCATCTGCTGTGTATTTCTCTGTCTTCTCATTTTGCTGAACTTACTGTGTTTGGCACCTCCTTTTTTCAGGTTGCAGGTTCATAGTTCCCGTTTTTTTGTGTGTCTGTCCCGTGTGGCTAAGTTTCGTTCAGTGGGTTGTGTAGGCTTCCTGGTGGAGGGGACTGATGCCTGTGTTCTGGTGGATGAGGCTGGATCTTGTCTTTCTAGTGGGCAGGACCGCGTCTGGTGTTGTGTTTTGGTGTGTCTGTGACCTTATTATGATTTTATGCAGCCTCTCTGCTAAGGGGTGGGGTTGTGTTCCTGTCTTGCTAGTTGTTTGGCTTAGGGTGTCCAGCACTGGAGCTTGCTAGTCATTGAGTGGAGCTGGGTCTTAGTGTTGAGAGGGAGATTTCTGGGAGAGCTTTTGCCATTTGACATTATGCAGAGCCAGAAGGTCTCTGGTGGACCAGTGTCCTGAACTCAGCTTTTCCACCTCAGAGGCACAGCACTGACACCCAGCCAGAGCACCAAGACCCTGTCAGCCACACGGCTCAAAAAAAAGGGAGAAAAAAAGAAAGAAGAAAAAATAAAATAAAGTTATTAAAATAAAAAAATTATTAAAAATTAAAAAGTAATAAAAACAAACAAAAAACAGACAGACAGAACCCTAGGACAAATGGTAAAAGTAAAGCTACACAGAAGACTCACACAAAGAAGCATACACATACACACTCACAAAAAGAGAAAAAGGAAAAATATATATATATCTTGTATAAAAAAATAAAGGGAGAGAGCAACCAAATCAATAAACTAATCTACCAATGATAATAAATTCTAAATACTAAGCTAAGATGAACATAAAAACAGAAAGAAATTAGATGCAGAAAGCAAAACCCAAGTCTACAGTTACTCCCAAGCTCCACCTCCTCAATTTGGGATGATTCGTTGTCTACTCAGGCATTCCACAGATGCAGGGTACATCAAGTTGATTGTGGAGCTTTAATCCGCTGCTCCTGAGGCTGCTGGGAGAAATTTCCTTTTCTCTTCTTTGTTCACACAGCTCCTGGGGTTCAGCTTTGGATTTGGACCCGCCTCTGCATGTAGGTCGCCTGAGGGCGTCTGTTCTTCGCTCACACAGGACGGGGTTAAAGGAGCAGCTGATTCAGGGGCTCTGGCTCACTCAGACCGGGTGGAGGGAGGGACACGGATGCAGGTCGAGCCTGCAGCGACAGAGGCCAGCGTGACATTGCACCAGCCTGAGGCGCGCCATGCGTTCTCCCGGGGAAGTTGTCCCTGGGTCACGGGACCCTGGCAGTGGAGGGCTGCACAGGCTCCAGGGATGGGAGGTGTGGAGAGTGACCTGTGCTTGCACACAGGCTTCTTGGTGGCAGCAGCAGCCTTAGCGTCCCATGCCCGTCTCTGGTGTCCGCGCTGATAGCCGCGGCTCACGCCCGTCTCTGGAGCTCCTTTAAGCGGCGCTCTTAATCCCCTCTCCTCGCGCACCAAGAGATAACGAGGCAAGAAAAAGTCTCTTGCCTCTTCTGCAGGTCCAGACTTTTTCCCGGACTCCCTCCCGGCTAGCCGTGGTGCACTAGCCCCCTTCAAGCTGTTTTCACTCTGCCAACTCCAGTCCTCTCCCGGCTTCCGACCGAAGCCCGAGCCTCAGTTCCCAGCCCCCGCCTGCCCCGGCGGGTGAGCAGAGAAGCCTCTCGGGCTGGTGAGTGCTGGTCGGCACCGATCCTCTGTGCGGGAATCTCTCCTCTTTGCCCTCTGCACCCTGTTGCTGCACTCTCCTTCGTGGCTCCGAAGCTTCCCCCCTCCGCCTCCCGCAGTCTCCGCCTGCAAAGGGCCTTCCTAGTGTGTGGAAACCTTTCCTCCTTCACAGCTCTCTCCCACTGGTGCAGGTCCCGTCCCTATTCTTTTGTCTCTGTTTTTTCTTTTTTCTTTTGCCCTACCCAGGTACGTGGGGAGTTTCTTGCCTTTTGGGAGGTCTGAGGTCTTCTGCCAGCGTTCAGTAGGTGTTCTGTAGGAGTTGTTCCACATGTAGATGTATTTCTGATGTATCTGTGGGGAGGAAGATGATCTCTGCATCTTATGCCTCCGACATATTGAAGATCTCCCCCAGGTGATCTGGTTTAAATACCTCTCAGGTGTTTGAATTTATCTCCTATATGTCTCTGCCAGATGATCAACTAACCTTGGTCTGAACATCTCTTATGACAGAAAACTCACTACAAGAACTCCAGAACAAGGAAGGCTCTTTTAAATATTTCAAGTGAGATGGTATAAAATCCTCTGGGAGGCAGACCATCTGCCTTTGGGGAGGAATGAGAGGAAGGCATTCTTTCGCTTCAATAGGGTCAGATAAATCCTTATGAGAAGTGTTGTGAGGATATAGGAATTGACTTTGCTGCCAGGTCGAAGTTCCCCACCAATGTCAAGATCTGCTACATTTATTTATATAGTCAAGGTCTTTTGGTGACAAGGAATTAAAAAAAAACAAACAAACCATGAGACAAGCTCAAGTAAAAAGATGTATAAGAATGCAATAGTCTATCTCATTGACCCTCAAGAACTGGAAACAAAGTATAAGCAGATTACTGAAGCTGAACCCACAAATTCCAGAACCAGAATTATTAGGGCACATGGTCTTTTCCTCCACTTGTGTCTATTGCTCTACTCTTTCTTCAGATTGGCTTTCTCTCCCTACTCATATCTCTCCCCCATAGTTTTTGGCTGGCCATGTCACTGTCTCTAATCCTGGCTCTACCTGAACTTACCACTCAATTCTCTACGAAAGAATTATCTTCTCCCTCCATGTCTCTTAGTCCTAAGCCTAGAGAAAAAGGCATCAGCTTGGTTCAACCCAGCCTTTGGATCGACTCTCCCAGGGTCACGTGTGTAGCCCTCGTCCAGTCAGCTACAGCTTAGGGTGCACAGGTCACATGAATAGGTGAAGATGGATTCTCTATATAAAGAAAGACAAAGATTATAATGCCTACCATTGGCACATAGCCTCAAGCCAAAGAAAGGAATATCTAATTGTGGGATTTTAGTCCTTCATAAAGGCAAGGGTCCTTCAAATCTTACCTCATAGGTCCCTACATGCTCTACTTAATTTGTTCTAGAATCATTCTGTTCTTTGTGGTAACACAGAATCCTCACCTTTTAAAAAAATATATAATTTTGCTCATCTCCACTTTTCTTTGCTTGAATAAACATGTATTTCTTTTGTTCACAAAGTTTGGCTGTTTATTCTCAGAACTTTGAGTAGCAGTTTTAAAAAATAGCCCCCAACAGACTCTGTCTTCTGCAATATATATAGATATGTGTTTTTTAAACAGAAAATTCAGAATTAGTTTCTGGTGTCATGTCTTATCTTTCAGGATGCATCTTCCTTTCAACCCAGAGTGCAGAGCATGATGGCAAACGAGAAACAGTCATTTCACACATCCTGGTAAAATAAAAATTCTTTGTTGGAACAGCGGGTGATTAGATCTTCATTTTGATATATGCTGCATTGTCTTGAAAAATGAACTCGTAAGACTTGATTTCAGGGAGAATGCAAATTTCCAGCCAAGAAATACATTGAGGTGATTCTAAGCCTGTGTAAAGCAGTGTAGAGGTGAACCCACTTGGGGCAGGTAATCTCACATTGGTGAATTCTGTTAGCCTAGACCCACACTTAGACACACATTGTAGACTATGGGTGTGGGGAATGCCCTCGGTACCTTACTGAATATTCATTTCTACCACTGTGGTATCAGTTATTAGCTATGAAGTTTATTGAAGCATTAATATGCCTGAGCCATCGCCCAGGTGGTGTCATGGCTTGATTCCTATAAATTATTCGTGTTGGGGAAGAAAAGTTTGATTCAAAATTAATTGGAGTGAACTGCACTCATTTCCAGAGTAACTTACGTAAGTGGGAACAGTTACCATCTGATGTGAGTAAGAATTAATATAAATTGCCTGGTCTGGAAAGCTTTTCCCCCATCGCTCTAAGAGCTCCTTTCTGGGGGGAGAGGCAGAACATCGTTGAGGCTAAGAGCATGACACGTGGAGCCAGGTGGCTTCTGGTTTGATATCAACTCTTTGATTTACCAGCAGCGTGATTTGGGGCAAAGCATTCAATCAATCACTCATGCCTTAGCTTCCTAATCTGTAAAATGGGCACGATGATAATAATGCCTAACTTGGTGGCGTGCTGCTGGGCATAAACATATTTTTAGTTTTGCGGATGAGAAAACCAAGGCTCGGAGAGCCGAGTCTCTTCCCAAGTTCACAGGGCTGTTGAATGGAGGGATCAGGATTCAAATCCCAGGCTGCCAGCTTTCAGTTCATGCTCTTCTCCACAGGCTGTGCTTTCCAAACTTGTCTATCTTGAGAGTCAACTGGAGGTGCTGGTTAAAAACACAGATTCCCGGGACTTTGGAGTAGGGAGCAGGCATTGTGATATTAACAATATCCTAGGTGGGAGGACTTGGCTGTGGTGTCCCAAAGCCTCCCCACTTCCCATGGTACCCCTGAGCTTTTGCAGCTGGATGAGTGGATCTGTGCACAGGCCTGTTTTACTCCCCTCTTCCCATTCAACTTCCCCCTTAACCAGCCTTATCCTTCCCCACAACCCTCTCTGTCCTCCACTGTGCCTTTGAGACTGTTGGTTACTTCGATCATCCTCTCTCTGAGATGCCCCAGGCCCTCATGTGGCTGGTCACTTTGTTCAAGGTTTCTTCCTGATGACCCAGATTTCACCTTTGAACTCCTTTTTTTATCTTCCTCTAGCCAACCCGCTCTATTCTTCATTCATTGCCTTTACTACCCCCCATTTCCTTTCCTTTAGGTTTCTTAGGACCGTTGAGATGACCAAACATGGCATAACTGTATGCAGTATTGTAATGAACACTGAACTGTAGTATACATTTTTTTCCAGAGTAGGTCATAATAAAGTCTGCAATTATTTATATTAAGTGTATACAGATTGATTACAGATAAAATAATTCCTGATTTGTCTTTGATTGAGAGTGATTGTATTTTAATCTAGAGAGCCAAAGTGAATGCAGTGAGCCCCGTTAATAGCGGGCCAGGCCTGTGTAACTTGCAGAGGGTCATCTCATGGACCTGCCGCTTCCGGGTCTGCCTTGTCTTCTTCGGGCAATGCCTGGATTTGGAGCTCTGAGCCAGGGTGTAACTTCAGATCCCAGTCAATTGCCCACAAGGCCAAATGATAGTTCAAGAAACAATATTTTGTTGAAAAAGCCCTTGATTTCTAAAATTGTGTGGGTCACAGTCAAATGCACTCATAGCTGATGTGATAACAAATTGATTCAAGGACTTTGGCCCACAAGAGACCACTGAAGGACCCAAGCCTGAATTAGATGCAGAAATGAGCAGCTGTGCATGCGACTGTGGTCTGGATAAATGGCACTTAGTAGCACCAAATTGATTGCATACTCAGGAAAGGACAAATAATTGGGTGAATGAAATTTGTAGATGCTTATTTACACATCAGTTTGGATTTTTCAGTTGAGAGGCACATGATAATTCCAGGTCCAGGGGAGGCTTTCTTGGAGGACAGGATTTATACACATTTGCAAAATCATGTTTGTTTCTTTTATTCCACGATTGTTAGACTAAACATTTCTCGCTTTTATCATAATTCTCAAGAAATACATAAGCAAACCTCGTAAAACAAACTGCTTTTCTCAGGTATGTGTACATTTTTTGGTATTTTGAGAGTGTGTTAATTCAATATTTTTGTATGGGCCCTAGACCTTTGGAAGAAAGTTTCAACTCAAAATATTGTTAGAATGCCTTATGGGACACAATGCAAAGATGGAGGTCAAGTCCTGTTAACCAAGTATGTGACCTTGAACAGCGAAGTCCCTTCATCTGTCTGAGCCTCACTTTTCTCAGCTATAAAATGGAATGCTGCTTATCTCAACGTGCTGTTGAGATAATGATATTTCTCAGTGTAGGCAAGAGTGTCTGGGACATCCCAGAAACAATAGATTGACATTGTTTTATGTTTGGTGGAAAGGAACAGCCAGTTTTCAGTAGAATTCTGCTGACTGGACCTGCACTGGGAGGCAAAGGGTGTCTTTCAGGACTTGGGAAATTTTGATGTGATTGAATTGTGAGGTGACATTACAACACATAGCCTGGTCTCTGTCACTGGGTGGTGACGGATGCCCTTGATGGCTAAGTTAGAACATCGAAGCTAGAACAGTCTCCTGGGACTTCATCCACTCAGCAGGATGGCTCAGAGTCTAGTCCTTCCTAAATGACTTTGCAAGGAATTTCATTCCTTTAAAAACACAATTCCAAGGCCCAAGAAGTTTGGGAAATGCTCCGTGCATTATGTCCCTCTTAAGGCTAACCTTCTAAATGTGTATGGTATAAGCTGTATGGTCTATTACATGGATACTAGCCCCCTGCGGCTATTCAACTAGAAGTGAAGTAATGCTTAATAAAATTAAAACTTCAGTTCCTCAGTGGTACTAGATACATTTCAATTGCTTACTAGCCACATGTGGCTGGTGGCTACCATATTGGAAAGTGCATATGTAGAACATTTCCATCATTGCAGAAAGTTCTGTTGGACAGTGCAGGAAAGGCTCTGAGGCCTCCTGCAGTGAAAGAACTTGTTAATTTTGTTCATTTATCAAACCTTTTAATAACCAGCAGCGCTTCTGTTCTCTGAGATGCTGTTTAGAAAATAATTTGGCATCCTTGGAGAGGTGGATCCCCTGTCTGGATCTGGTATCCTGTGACCAGCTCAGCAGCTCTTGCATCCTTACAATACTTCAATCTGTTCTTGCTGCTACATATTTATCTGAGTTCCTGTCTTTGTTGAAAGATTAATTATTTTGATATTCTAAGACACACATCACCATACTTCGGGTCTCTGCTAAATTTGTCAATAGCCAATGCTTCCTGTTATAGACACAGAACTTCTGAGATGAAAGGGACCTTAGAGATTATGTAAATCAGTTTCCTTATTTTATTTATGAGTAAACTGAAGCCCAGAAAGGTTGTATGACTTTCCCAAGATCACTAAGTTAATTGTACTTTTTCATGCTCCTGATACCTACTTTTTATGATGGCTACTGATTAATCTTCTCTTCACAAACTGAAGGAAAAAAAATCAATTATTATGGGATAAGGATTGTATCAATGATAATATGGGTTTATCTCTGGTTTGAGATCTTTCCTATCTTGTTGAGAGTGGGCTCTGAGTACATTTATTCTGTATTTCTTAGCCCAACTTATTTTTACAAGCTCTGACTGGATAGGGCCTATCAGTGAAGAAATCACCCCTCACTCAATTTCTTCCCTCTACTTTACAAAAATTCTTTGATCTTCTACAATCAGCCAATAATATCTGTATGAGTTTACATTTGCTTTTGTACCCACTTGGCACTCCTTTGATTACAATCCTAGCTAGGTCCTAAGTGCTTTTCAATTTTTGGCCATGGGCTATAAAAGTGAGTGAAAATAACAGGCTGCATAATGGAAGAAGATCTGCCTCTCCCTAGTTTACAGCAAGGTCAGCATTTGCTGTAAAGGATTTAGTTCTGAGATGCAGGTCAGATATGCATTTCTGTGCCCATCACCATGGAGAGGAAGGTTACACAGGTGGGTGGCACGTAGGTTGTAAAATGAAGACAGGTCATTTGTCAGGGTAATATCCTGGGAGGAACTGCCCTATTCAGGCTGTGATCTGGAACGAATAGACCACTGGCACCTTTGCTAGGATGTCAGTGGGAAAGCCCCATTAGTCATCTCTGCCAGATGGGGGCTTCTGGAAAGCTCTGTGCTGCTGTATATGTCTCTATTGATGAAAACACGGAAACCACAAGGGTTGTGACCGCGAATGTCTCATCCTACAGATCCTCTGGCCCTGCAAGGATCCCAAAGAGGGGGATGGATGAGTCGTGGAGCCTGATCTTTGAAAGCTTTGAGTTTTGAAATGTGGAAAATGTCATGTTCACTATGTCTCTTGGAATAAATTTTCAGATAATTTTGAACTTTAACGGCTGAGCCCACTAAGGTACCCCAGAATCTTTGAAGGAGGGCCCCTACGAGCTGATTCTTGAGCTCTCTGGTGTTTGGGAATCACTGCTCTTGAGAAAACATTTGTTTTTTTCAGGATGTCATCGGCTGCAAGAACAGTAATACAACTTAATTATTATTAAAGAGAATGATGTCAGTATCTTTGTTTTGCCTTCACTGAATTCATATTTTGCTCATCTACATATAAAATCTGGTGTGAGTTTCTTGTTTAAAGACCCCATATCACAGCAGAGAAGTTTGCTCTGTTTTAGTTCAACCTGCTTGCAGCGTCTCTTCCTGTCTTGTTATATGTACCGAGAGTTACAGAAAATTCTGGCTCAAGATATGACCCAGAGATTCAAGCCATCTGAATTATTTCTGTCATGAGGGGGCTCTATACACAATGTTCAGGTGTAAGAGCAAGACCTGGAGTGTCCATTTGATCTGACACCAGACTACCTGCTGTTCCGTATAACTCTCTTCTACTCCATGGAATGAGGTGGCTGTCTTAACAGAGTTCATTTTGATGAATGGATATTTTTTAAATTGATGTACAGCTGATTTACAATGTCATGTGAATTTCAGGTGTATAGCACAGTGATTCAGTTATACATATATATTCTTTTGCAGATTCTTTTCCATTTTAGGATATTACAGAATATTGAGTGTAGTTCCCTGTGCTATACTGTAGGTCCTTGTTGGTTATCTATTTGCTATATAGTAGTGTGTATATGTTAATCCCAAACTCCTAATTTACCCCTCCCCCACCCCTTTCCCCTGTGGTAACCATAAGTTTGTTTTCTGTGTCTCTGAGTCTATTTCTGTTTTGTAAATAAGTTCATTTTTATCTTTTTTTTAGATTTCACATATAAACGATATCATATGATGTTTGTCTTTCTCTGTCTGACTTACTTCACTTAGTATGATAATCTCTAGGTTCATCCATGTTGCTGCAAATGACATTATTTCATTCTTTTTTATGGCTGAGTAATATTCCATTATATATATATAATGGAATATATATATGTATATATATGTATATATATTATATAATAATATATATACATATATATTCCATATATATTATATATAATTTATATGGAATATATATAATATAATATATATTATATTGTATATATAAAATATATATTATATTGTATATATAATATATATTATATAATATGTATATATATAATATAATATATATGCCACATCCTCTTTTCTATTCATCTGTCAATGGACATTCAGGTTGCTTCCATATCTTGGCTACTGTAAATAATGCTGCTATGAACACTGGGTTGCAGGTATCTTTTTGAATTAGAGTTTTCTCTGGATATATGCCCAGGAGTAAGATTGCTGGGTCATATGGTAAACTCTAGTTTTAGTTTTTTAAGGAACCTCCATACTGTTTCCACAGTGGCTGCACCAATTTACATTCCCACCAACAGTGTAGGAAGTTTCCTTTTTCTCCACACCCTCTCCAACATTTATTATTTGTAGACTTTTTGATGATGGGCATTCTGACCGGAGTGAGGTAATATCTCATTGTAGTTTTGATTTGCTTTTCCCTAATAATTATGGATGGAGTTGAGCCTATCTGAGGTTGCTGGGATCCAGAGGTTTATCAGCAGTGGGCATAACCCTTCTTTGAGAGGAAAAGTTCAGTGTAGAAGAAACAGCCCCAGGACAAAGGTCAGAAGACCAGGGTCCTGCCTTTGGCTCACCCACCAGCTAGCTGTTGGCCTTGGGCATGTCTGTTATTGTTTCTGGGCCTCCCTTTCTTCAGCTGTGAAATGAGGTGAAAGTGGTGCAAATGAAACTGGATTTACTAAATCTAGCAGCCCTTTGATCTAAAATGATCAATGCTCAACTATAACATTTGGTATTATGGGCCAAGTCCTCCTTCTAAAAATGTTTACCTTTTTGAAGGGCCACCTTTTTCATGATAGTTCCACCAAAATTACTGGGTGGAACATTGCCCTGGAGACTCAGACTAGGAACAAGACAGCTCTTGTCTTTGAGGAGCTCCGAGATATGTAAAAATCATCTAACAATTTTTTCTCTCTCTGAATGCTCCTTCTTATTTCTATTTCTATCTTCAATTTTGTTTTTGTTCTGCTACCAACTTGCTTCAAGTTTTCCATATGCTCACCTTGGAAAAGAGTTCTCATCCCCCTGGTTTCAACTACCATTTAAATGCTACTGATTAAAAATTATTTATCTTTAACCATGACCCCCCACTGCTTGAGTTATAGATTTGCATTCACAGGTACATCCTGGTCATCTCTACCTGGATATCCCTCAAGATCTTCAAATTCAGAAAGTTTGAAACTGAACTCATTTTACTCTTACGTACTTCTTCCCTTCTGCTCTTAAAATCTACCCCTTCTCTTGAATTTTTTATTTTGGCTAAGGTCATGCCACCCAGTTAGTTACTCAGCTTAGAACTCCAGAGTCATCTGCCTTCCTCTTCCCCAAAATCTAACTGGTCACATACGCTTTAGAATCCACCCGTGAAGTGTTATTGATCTCTGCCTCCTCTTTTCTATTTTCCCCGTTTCTGCCCCCATGAAGGCCTGGATTAACTCTCATTGGGAATTCATCAATTTTAAGATGCCCACCACTTCCCACTCTTTAACTTTTCCCAAGTCAGGATGCATCTTCGAGTTTCTGTTGGCTGAGCAGCAGTCGTGAGGTAGACACTTGCACACATGCACCCAAACTTGCAGAATGGGCCTCAGTTGCTTGGAAACCCCAGAGACAATAGTGGAGCATTTTTAAAAGAAACGATGCATCATTTGAAACTCCATATGGCTCTTGAGTGGAAAAGTGTTCCAGAAGAGTCAGACATTAAATGGGAAAAGTGATAGGAATACCTTAAGTAAATTATTTTGCTTATATCTTCCTTTCCATGGATGTGTAAGGGTGGTATGTGATAAAAATCGGTCAAGATAAGTCTAAGAAAGCCCTTTCAATAAGTATAAAGTAAAAATTCCAAATGATAAGAGATACTGTGTTATCGTTAAATTGGCAGAATTTTTCTTTCTAGAGGTAAATAAAATAATGGTACAACTAATAACTGTTTCTATCTTTAACGTGCAAAATATAGATACAATACAAAACTCCCTGATGAACTAATACTTTCACCATCCTTTTCAGGCCTCCCTGCCTTCAGTTTCTTCCCCTTTGTTCCATTTTCCATATTGCTGCCGGCACACCCAGATCTGATCCTATCGTTCTCTATGGCAGTGGTTCTCAAACTCAGGGTGCATCAGAGTCCCCTGGGGGGCTTGTTAAAACACAGATGACTGTGTCCCAGCCCTTGAGTTTCTTATTCAGTAGGTCTGGGCTGGGACTGGAGAATTTGCATTTTTTAAGCTCCCGGGTGATATTAATGATGCTGCTCCAGGGACCACACTTGGAGAACCATCGCCCTTTGGCATATAGTCCAAACTCCTTATATGGCATTCAAGGCTCTTTCTTGAGGGCTCCTATTGTACATCTGCAGCAGCATTTGCTGGCTTTCTCACACACCCATTCTCCATCATGCCTGGGACGCCATTCCTGAGCATGGCAGACACTTCATGATTCTGTGATTTTTTTTTTTAATACACTGCCTGAGAATTATTTGGCTTTTAACATACAGTTCAATGAACACATTCTTTAGTGGAAAATATTTCTTTTACTTATCTTTTCCAAAGAGGTAAATTTCAGGATGTTTATCTTTTCAGATCAACTTCTAAGACAGCAAAACTCAAGGCTCATGCTCTTCCAGTAATTAGAAAGATATTCTTTTGGGACAAACAGGTCACGAAGTTTGACGGGGTTTTCCAATTTTCTAGATTATCAATTTGGCAATCATCCCTACACAAAATACAGAATTTATTATGAGTCAGTGGAGCCATTATTTTGATCATTTTAAATATTTATAAGACGTTGTAAATATATATGGTACTGAAAAACAACTTAAATTGTACCCAACCGGCAAAATCTTCCCTGTTTCAAAGTATTTATAGTTCAGGCTCATAAATAATAAAATAAGATACAAACTGTGGGAAGCGGGGATGTAGGCATAAGAGGAACACAGGAAGGTGATTTTAAGATGCACTGTGAGGCAAAAGAACTGTGGATTATGGTCTACATTGTACGATGCTTTTTCCAGACTTGTGGCCTTCGACAAGTGCATCTAAGTTTGAAGTCAGGTGAGGATTGAGGCTATATTTTGTAGGAACAGTTGTCACTTGGTTGATCTATTTAAGTTATGGGCTATTTCCTGAGTAGGAACTTGACTAGTTTTGTATATTATTCATGTATGTTCCCATATACACATACATACACAGACATATAGACACACAGATACACAGACACACACACTGACTCCTAATAGGAGCAGCTTCAGAAATGCAGATTTAGTGGAGTTGTGACATAGGCAGTGTTCCCTCGTCTGCTCAAGTCTCATGAATAGAACTCTTATTCTTTCATGTACTCATTCAATGAACGTTGGAGTGTATAGTGTATGCAAACCTTATCCTAACTCTGGAAATGCAACAAGGAATGGGTTTACACAACAATGAATGAAGGAATGAATGAAAGCCTTTCTAGAGCCTGAAATAAAATTGTAACAGTTTAGAATACAACTCTTACGACAGTCTACATTTTCAGCATTTCCAGAACCCTTTCCAGGCTCATGCTAGCGTTTCCATGCATGTTATCGGCTGACAGAACTACCTAAAGTTAAGTACGATTATTATTCCTGAGGAAATGGATGCTTAGAAATTCCGGGTTAAGAATTTCATCCAATATTACATAGCTAATAAGTTGTAGAGCCAGGATTAGAATTTATCCTTGTGCTATGTGTGTAGTTTCTAATCCGCAATGCTGTAGTCTAATCAGGGAGATAATTTAATAAGCAATTACAGTGCAATGTGATAAATGCTATGAAAGGGGAAATTCAGGGCCAGGGAGCGATTAGGAACACATTAAAGGGGCAAGAAAAGGCTTTCCAGAGGGAATAAAGTCTAGCGGTTAGCCAGGAGTGCGGGAAGAGTATTTGCAAAGGTCTGGAGGTGTGGGCGAGGTTAGCAATGTGAGGGATTGGGGGAAGGTCAGCAGAGCTGGAGCATGAACGTTTTCCCAGTGAACATCAGCAGTGCCCTGTGTGACTTCAGTTACCCACTATATATTAATGGTTCTCAATATATATATATCCCTTGTAGTGTATTCATACCTTGGTTTGAGTTTCAACGTAAATATTTTAGCCTCAACAAGGCTGCAGACATCTTGTGCACTGGTTGTATGTCTCATACTACGTGTACTATTTAATGTAGACAACACAGTTCTGTTTCTGGGAGGCACTGAGGAAATTTGTAGAAAAAAAAGCATTCCATTAAATGGTGTGAACGTTTGAGTACTCTTGCATATGGTGGCTTAGTGATTCTCTGTATCCCTCCAAACACAATGAAGGAGGAATGTGACCGGGTTGCTGCTTATCTCTGGGGCAGCTCAGCAGTTCCGCCTGGGCTTTCTAAGGCAGGGGTGATCTTTGTAAAGAGCTGGCTGCCTGTCTGCACAGACTTGGGTTAAATGCCTCCTGAAGGAGGTCTCGGGCAAAGCATGTGAGGAGTTAGAGTGTGCTCATGAAGAAAAGGAGAGGGAAGGGAATACCTAGAAGGAACGGAGGCTTCTCCCACCTTTCTCTTCTGTCACAGCCATAGTTCTCAGGAAACTGAATGTCTGACCTTCTAAGGTGCTTTCACACTAGTCCTAGGAGATGGCCAGGTACATACTTGCACATCAAATATTTAGTTTTCAAACATTGTAGTCAGTACACAAAGACCACGTAACAGTCAGAGCAAGTCCCCATGAATCTAGCCTGCTAGGCGGTTTCTCGGGGCATTAGTCACGGCTTCAACTCCTCCCACCCATGTCCCGTTCTTTCCAATGAGAAAAACACAAGTGTAAGTGTTTTACCTACTCTCTCTGTAGACTTATGGCTGGTTTGTGGTTCAAGACCAAATCTCACCTGTATCATCACTTTCCCTCCTACTCTCCACTGATTTTCATATTAGTGACACATACACACTTTACACCTTGCATAAAGATGGCATCTCTTGGCTCCATGAAATAAAAGCAATAATAACATTAAAATTCAGTCTTTTTCCTCCTATTTGGGCAGTAATTTACATGAGGTTTGGTTCTTTTTCTTCAAATCTGACAAAATAACCAGATTTTCTTCAAATATGTAATCATCTGAGATGAAAAGAAGAATGACTCCAGGTGTCCTAAATACTTTTTCAAAATGCGAGTGCATGTGTTTCATATTAGTGAAATACACACACACACACACACACAAAAAAAAAAAATGGAAGTCTTTTAATAATAATGAAAGATGCATTTCTGACCTAGAAACTCCCTAATGAATCAATACTTTCACTATGAATCAATTATGAAGAAATTTAGAATTAGTTCTGGGACCTGCTCAATTCATTTGCTAAAAAAACCCAACGAACGAGAACCCAACTTATTTTTTACATAGCAATAAATATGTGTTAGGCAGGTTTGATGGCGTTTTGTGACTCTCAGGGTCAGCTCGATAGATCTTTCATGATGGTGTCCAATGCAGCTCTCCTGGAGACCACTACAGTAGTTGAGTTTCATGGAAACATCAGTAGCTTTTTGGTTATAATCACTCTAGGTTATAATAATTTCAGGTTTTCATTGCATTTTTTTCTATTGTTGAAAATCATATAATGTGAGGTTACACATGAAAGATAACTTAGATGACTGCAATAGCAAAAATCTGCCTAAAACATAGAGAATGAGAAGGAAGTCTTTATTTCTTGGATCTGGAACATACATGATATGTAGTTATATATATTTTTTAAACCATTTAAGCAACCATCTTCTATAAAAGAAAACATTAACATAGAGATGGTACGATGGTGGTATGGAGAATATACTGACAATTTTGACAGATGAACAAAGTTTTTTGTTTATTTGGTTCTCAGTAGAGCAGATGTCTGAAAAACTTTAAGAAAACCTTTTCTTCTGCTTGTCATTGGATTCCACGAGCCATAATAAGCACCCCTGGGTGTTTCTGAGTAGTGTGTGATGGCCTCATAATACTTCTGGAGCAGGTCCCAGCAAACTGGAAACATTCCCAGACTGATTCTTGAGAAGAGGCCCTTTTCTTGTATCAGATTTCTGTAGCTTGCTTTTTTTTTTTTTTAAACATCTTTATTGGAGTATAATTGCTTTACAATGGTGTGTTAGTTTCTGCTTTACAACAAAGTGAATCAGCTATACATATACATATATCCCCATATCTCCTCCCTCTTGCGTATCCTTGCTTTGAGTCTATTTTTAAGGATTGGAAGCAGTCTTCTAGATCTTAGACCAGCAGGCCTCTTCATGGATGATAGCTGGGTTCTTCCACTGAAGACGAGTTTTGGAGCTCCATCCAGAGGCAGGGGCGCTCTACCTACACAACACTCCAGGCCAGATGACGGCAGCCTGACAGACCACAGCACGAACTTTGAAGTTAGTGCTACTAAGCCCTCAAATTTCCCGGCTAGGATGGATTCCAGCCTGGTCTGTGTGGCTCCAGCTCTTTGGGTTTTTTCCATCAGCTTGGGTCGCCTCTCTAAGGAGCCACTCGACTCCCCAAGCTGAAGCCCTGCTCCCAGCCCCAGGACCCTTTCTGTAAAGCAAGGTGCTTTAGTACTATGATTGAGGGTATGGCTTTCACCATGTAGGTTCAAATTCCAACTCGGCAACTTACTAACTTGGCAAATCACATCTCTGTGCTGCAGTTTTGCATCAGTAAAATGAGGAGATGATAATGATACTATCTACTTCATAAGCTGCTAGAAGATTAACTGACTAAAATATGCTAGGTACTTAGAACACTGCCTGGCATGCAGTAGGTTCTTAGTAAATGCTAGCTCTTATTATCATTATATCGTCCACTTTATTGCTTTCATGGAAGAGACTGAATCAATCAGTGGCAGTGGTAGTGGAGGTGGTGGAAAGATTATTTTTCACACACAGGCGTAAGGCTGTGAGGCAGTGTACACTCCTTACGCTCTTGGGTTGTTCAAGCACCTGCAGAGTGAGCTGGACGGGCTGGTCCTGATGCAGTTCTGAGCCAGGACGAGGCCTCTCCAGTGGCTGAGCCACAGAATCTCCTCCTGGGGCTACAGCACTGGTCAGGTGAACTTGGACTTCTGGGTGTTTCTGCAGATTCCACGGGCAGCAAGAGCTTGGGAATAAATAAAACTCAGCTAGGCTTTTCAGAATGATGTCATAGATTCATTCTTAAAAAAATCATCAATTTAAAAAAATGCCACTTTGATATTCATTTGGTAGAGCATCTCTTTTAAAAATTCCCTTTGTGTGCACTCCTTGGATTACAGCCATGCAGAAACATGGTTTATCCCTTTTTAAACCCATATTTTTGAAAACGTTTGGTCAGTAACTCTCATGTGCTTTGACTCTCTGTTCTGGTCGCCAAAACATTATTGTAGCTCCAAGGTGAATGTAGTGTATGAACGTGTTCCGTTCTTGAATATCTACCATCAAAATGCTGGTGGGGATGTTTTGCTTGTTTCAGTGTGCTGTAGCTCTTCTGCCTGGCTGCAGCCAGGATAAAGAATGATAAAAATTAGTCTCAGCCTTCAAAATCAAACATAAAAAATATCCCCTTACTGTAGGGCTGTTCTCTGGTCCCTAGATGCCTTGCTGCTCTGGCTTTACTGGAAGCCTTTGGGGAATCGTACGTTACCTTTCTTTGCATTTCCATAGTGCTGAGCACCTACTAAGTACCTGACAATAGTCCCTGTGCTTTGTTAAGTACGTGTTTGTTGAACGCATGAATAAAAACAATCATCTTTTTTGTAACTTTCCTTCCTTGGGCAACTTTGAGACAGGTTCTCTCTGCTCTGCTGTTCTTGTTCTCATCGAAGTTCAGGCTCAGCTCTTGGCTGGCTGGTTGCTCACAACTGTATAACCCAACTTTTGTTTCATGGAGAGTAAAACTCAAAAGAGAACAAAAAAAAACACCACTGGGGACTAGCATAAGGTTTCCAATTTGTCATTCTGACAAGAAAGTCCAGTAAAAATAATCAGCCATGTGTTAGGCCGCAGAGTCCCCTGCACCCCAGCTCGTCCCCCCACCTTCCCCAAAGCGTCCATGTCCTAGTCCTCAGAACCTGTGAACATATTACCCTTACATGATAGAAAGAACTTTGCAGATGTGATTAAGAATCTTGAGATGGGAAGATTATCCTGAATTATTCAGGTGGGCCCAATGTAATCACAAGAATCCTTACAAAAGGGGGCAGGAGGGTAAAAGTCAGAGAGAGAATCGATGTTCAGCTGCTGGCTTTGAACACAGAGGGAGCGGCTGTGAGCTAAGGAGTGCAGGCAACCTCTAGAAAAGGCAAAGAAACAGGTTCTTCCCAGAGCAACCAGAGGGAATGCAGTAATGCCTACCCACTTTTGGATTTCTGAACTCCAGAGGCGTAAAAGAGTAAATCTGTGTTTTTTTTAAACCACTCTGTTTGTGGTAATTTGTTACCGCAGCAATAAAAAACTAATACAAGGGCTTCCCTGGTGGCGCAGTGGTTGAGAATCCGCCTGCCGATGCAGGAGGCACGGGTTCGTGCCCTGGTCCGGGAAGATCCCACATGCCGTGGAGCGGCTGGGCCTGTGAACCATGGCCGCTGAGCCTGCGCGTCCGCAGCCTGTACTCCGCAATGGGAGAGGCCACAACAGTGAGAGGCCCGCATACCGAAAAAAAAAAAAAAAAAAAAAACTAATACAAGCATCAATACGTTCCGTCACTGCATAAAAGGAATATATTTTTAATGGCAAAAATGTAGGGAGGATTGGATCCCCTCAAAAACACAATGGCAACTTGCACGGTATACAGACAGGTACATGTAGTCACACACGGTTGCCAAGGGCATGATTTTTTGGGGATTATCTGTTTTGAAGACAACAGAGGAAAAATCTAGCATGACTGCGTGAGGCCCGGAGCCCTTGCCCCCTTGCTACCAAATGAATATCAAGCAAAATGAAGAGCCAGCCAACCCTCTACAAAATGAGAAACACTGGAGCAAAGCCACGCCAGGCCTCCCCTGCCCGAGAGGGCACAGCTCACCTCTCTATGCTTTCCACTGGCTTCCAGAGAAACCTGCTCAGTCCATTAGCTGGAGAAGCGGACTTGCTTTGTCAATGTGAAATTGACCTAGATAAGTCCTTTAAGTTTAATTTAAGTCTAAGTGAAATCTATTAAGCGTATATAGATTTTATTCCAGTACCTTTTAGAGTCCACGAATAAGCAGTAAATGTCTAGACTAGCTTTGTAGGAGCCCACTACTTTCAGAGTCTTTTCAAATTCTTTCTTTAATGATCTGTATTTCTTCCATGCATTGATCTTTTTTAAAAGGGATTAATAACAGCGCCTGACTTCTTTGCTATATTCATTGTGCAATAGTTCCATTCCTAACCATATCCTCAAATTGTAAGTAAGGCAGTAGGGGTGTAATCAACCTAAAGAGCCTAATTTACCTGGCAGCTCCTTGCACTGCTAGGAGAAGGAAGAGGAAGGCTATTTTCTGTGGCGAGAATGAAAGCAAGCTCATCTTTTTTTATTTTTTTATATTTTTAATTTTATTTTTTAACGTCTTTATTGGAGTATAATTGCTTTACAGTGGTGTGTTAGATTCCGCTTTATAACAGAGTGAATCAGCTATACGTATACATATATCCCCATATCTCCTCCCTCATGCATCTCCCTCCCACCCTCCCTCTCCCACCCCCCCATCCCACCCCTCTAGGTGGTCACAAAGCACTGAGCTGATCTCCCTGCATGATGCAGCTGAAGAAGGCTCATCCTTGTGGCAGGAAATAGCCTATTCTCAACCCAGCGTTACCCAAGGTGGCTCTGTACTGATTTCCTCAGAATGGTGATAAGGACAGCCCAAGAGCCACGATCTGCACTGCAAAGTCATGGTGACAGCACGGTGGCTCTGCTCTCAAGCTTTGGAATCAGACAGGCCTGGGTTCAAATCCTGACTCTGCCTCTTAGCTGTATGTTATGGGATAAATCACTTGACCCTTCCAAGCATTCATTTCTTTATTTGGGGTTGCTTTACGCAGTATCTGTCTCATTGTGAAAGCTAAATGGGTTAATAAATGAAATGCACTTAGCATACAGCTTCATCACAGTACTTAATAATTATTCAGTAGATGTTGTAATATATTCTAGGTATCATTTATAGGAATTTTAGAGTTTCTTGGATGATTAATATTCTCTGTATGCTAAAACATCTTCTTCCCTCTCTTGGTTCCATTAGGACGCAGTTTTAATGCAAAAGAGTTCACTCCTAATGGATGCTCTCTGATAACTTGAGTCTCCATGGAATTGAACATTAGATAAAAAGGGTGAGAGGGGCTTTGTTGATTGTTTAACTCTTGCCTTAGAATCCATGGGCTATTTCTGTGGAAATCCCCTTTATGCCTGTGAAACCTCCATGTATCAAAACTTATTTCCGTCTACATTCTTTCCTGCTTCTCCTCCTATCCTTCTGACCCCCTTATGGAACAAGAACTTCATTATCTCTTTTTCTCAAGCTCACTTGGGGAGCTTTTGTCTTTGCCAAGCTTGATGCCTGGACCATCTATAGCTTTTGAAAATGAAGGACAAATCCATAACGGAGTCATTGATTCCTGCCCCAGCTCATGATTCTTCTGCATCAGTTGAGATGATCATGTGGCTTTTACCCTTCATTCTGTTAATGTGGTGTAATATATTGATTGTTTTTTGTATGTAGAAGCATCCTTGAATTCCAAGAATATATTATACCCAATCATGATATATAATCCTTTGATATGCTGTTGAATTCTGTTTACTAGAATTTTATTAAGGGTTTTTGCACCAACATTCATCAGAAACATTGGTTTGTAGTTTTCTTGTGGTGTCTTTGCCTGGCTTTGATATTAGGGTAATTCTGGCCTTGTAGAATGAGCTTGGAAGTGTTCTCCATTCTTCAATATTTTTTGGAAGAGTTTGAGGAGGATTGGTGTTAATTCTTTTTCAAATGTTTGATAGAATTCTCTAGTGAAACCATCTGGTCCTGGCTTTCCTGTGTTGGGAGGTTTTTGATTACTGACTCAATCTCTTTACTAGTTATTGGTTTGTGAAGATTTTCTATTTCTTCATGATTCAACCTTGATAGGTTGTGTGTTTCTAGGAATTTAAATGTTTCTTCTAGGTTATCCAATTTGTTGACATACAATTGTTCATAGTAATCTCTTATAATCCTTTTTATTTCTGTGGCATTAGTTGTAAGGTCCTCTCTATAATTTCTAATTTTAGTAGAATCTTTTCTCTTTTTTTATTAGTTAATCTAGCTAAGGCTTTGTCCATTTTGTTTACCTGTTTAAAAAAACTCAGTTTCTGGGAATTCCCTGGCAGTCCAGTAGTTGGGACTCCACACTTCCACTGCAGGGGGCATGGGTTCAATCCCTAGTCAGGGAACTAAGATCCCGCAAGCCACTCAGTGCATCAAAAAACAAACAAACCAACAAAAGCTCAGTTTCTATTGCTTTATTTTTGTTGCTGTATTGTTTTTTCCTATTCTCTATTTCATTATCTCTGCTCTAATCTTTATTATCTCCTTCCTTCTTCTAGCTTTAGATTTAGTTAGTTCTTCTTTTTCTAGTTTGTTGAGGTATACAGTTAGTTTGTTAATTTAAGATCTTTCTTCTTTTTTAATGTATGCATTTATAGCTATAAAATTCCCTCTTCGCACTGCTTTGCTGTATTTCATAAGTTTATTTTCATTTGTCTCAAGGTATTTTCTAATTTTCCTTGTGACTTCTTCTTTGATCCATTGGTTGATTAAGAGTGTGTTGTTCAAGTCCACATATCTGTGAATTTTCTAGTTTTCCTTATGCTGTTGATTTCTAGTTTTATTCCATTGTGATTGGAAAACATACTTTGTATAATTTCAATCTTTCAAAAAATGTATAGAGACATTTTGTTAAGTCATCTATTTTACAACTTTTTACTCAGTGAAAATCACATGTAAGGCCTATACTCATAGCCTCATAAAGCCATGTATTGGTCAAACTGACCTCAGTGGTCATTTAATGTGACTGCTTACATTGCCAATGAAGAAACAGGGAGTGTTGCCTATTCCAAAGGAATATAATTAATCATAGGTTATAGTTTGTGTTACAACACACTGATGATGCCTTTGAGACCATCCACTGATATACTCACCTGTGATACAGCAAGCTAAGGCCTTCTGAAAGTATCATTGGATGTTTAGAATGTTTAAGCAGCCAAGAAATCAGAACTTAAAAAGAAATATATTGATTTTTTTTTAGGGCAATTTTAGGTTTACAGGAAAATTGATCAGAAAGTACAGAGAATTCTCATATACCCACTGCCACTCCTCCAGCCTCCCCCAACTATCATCCCCCATCAGAGTGGTACATCTGTTACAGTAGATGAACCTATGTTGACACATCATCCTCACTCAAATACATGGTTTACATTAGGATTTACTCTTGGTGTTGTACATTCTATTCCTTTTGTAAAAATTGTAGTAAAAAACATATGACATGAACTTTACCATCTTAACCATTTTTAAGTGTGTGGTTCAGTGGTATTGAATATATTCACATTGTTGTGATACAGATAACCAGAATTTTGTTTGCAAGTTTCTGTGTCTAGCAGAAGAGAAACTCTATACCCATTAAGCAATTCTCTTTTGTCCCCTTCCCCTAGCCCTTGGTACTTTAAATAACTCATATAAGTGGAATCATCCAGTATTTTTTATTTTTATTGGAGTATAGTTGCTTTACAATGTTGTGTTAGCTTCTACTGCACAGCAAAATGGATCAGCCATATATGTGTGTGTGTATATATATATATATATATATATATATATATATATATCCCCTCCCTTTCGGACTTCTTTCCCATTCAGGTCACCACAGTGCATTAAGTAGAGTTCCCTGTGCTATACAGTATGTTCTCATTAGATGTCTATTTTATACATAGTATCAATAGTGTATATGTGTCAACCCCAATCTCCCAATTCCTCCCACGCCCCCCTATCCCCCTTGGTATCCATACATTTGTTTGTCTGGCTGGATTTTAATACTGCTTTGCACTAGTGACTTCTTTTTACCTCCCCTTTGGCCACCTTTTTTCCTTTTTTTGAGCTGGAATGTCTCTGTTATCCTATGCCTGTCCTATCTTTGTATGTTGGATAGCATGATTTGTTTCTTTAGTTTCACAGATGGAGAAAAATTGTGCCTCCCAAGTTTTACTTAATGGAGTATACCCAAAGCCTCATTTGTACCTGGTTTAGATGACTTAGATGATGAGATTTGGCACTTCCGGACTGATGAGATTTAGGTGGAATTTTATGCTGTAATGGGATGAAACTTTTGGAGACCTTAGGATGGAGTGAATGTATTTTGTGTGTGATATGGATATGGATCCAGGGAGCTGCGGGAAGACTGAAGTAGGTAGAATTTTGGCCTCCCATAATCTCTGCTCCTGGTATTAGTACTGTGGTTATACGGTTGTGTGGCAAAAGGGACTTTGCAGATGTTATTAAGGTTACTAATCAGCTGACTTAAAGTAAGGTAAATCCTGGGTTATCCAGGTGGATCCAAGTAATCACATGAACCCTTGAAAGCAGAAGAGGAAATCAAAGAGGTTCAAATTATGAGAAGGACTCAATTCACCATTACTGGCTTGAAGATAAAGCGGGCCACATGGGAACTATGAGTAGGAAAGAAACTCTGCCGAAAGCCCGAATGAGCCTGGAAACAGATTCTCCAGGTAAGAGAGCCAAGCCTAGACTTTGACCTTGTGAGACCTTAAGCAGAATATCTAACCAAGCCAGCTGGACTTCTTCCCTACAGAACTGTGTCATGATAAACGAATGTTGTTTTAAGCTGCTAAGTTTGTGGTAATTTTTCATGGCAGCAATGGAAAACCAATACACCAGATATTAATTAATTGTGTTAAAAGCAGTAGAACATTTTTTTTCAAGTGAAATATTTGGATCTCTGGAGATCTCCACTGCACATTCCTCCCAGGCAGCCCCTAAAAGCATTTGCAGAGATTCAGATGTAGATGTCCTACCAGTGAAGCTTGCTGCCCATCACAACACTTACTACAGTGCACTGTGTGCTCTGCTTTACACCTCCAGTGCTCCCACTGGGTTCAATGAGGGCAGAAACTATTTCTTCTTCATTTTTGCACCCCACCCCAGAGCAAAACCCGGTGTTGGCACACAGTAGGCACTTGATAAATATTTTTTTGATTGAATGCTAAGTGTGCTTGACAACTAATGTCTCTAGAGAACAATATTGGATATGGATAGAGGCAGAGCAAGGGGCCAGAGACACCATAGGAGACAAATTGGGAAAAGAAACAATTTGCAAGGACAAAGGAATGTAGCATTTAATACTTGTATAATTACCATTGGTTTAGAAAAATTTCCTTGATATATCTCTCCTACCCGCACAGCCAGCAGGATAAGTTTCGGGAAGTAGGCTGGCCATTGCATAAGTGGCTTGTGAAATATCACTTAGTAGCTCACATTCCCAACAAGTTGAATAAATATGTTTGTGTGTAGTTTACCCCCCAAGGATGCTTCTCCTGGCTCCCCCACAGCTGGACCAGAATTGCTGTTTAGTAATCAAGTGGTGACGGGCTCCTCTGGGAATGGAATGCCCCATCCCTGCTGCTCTCCCTGAGGAGAGGGGCTGGAAAAAAGACTGGGTGCAGCCTGACAGAGTGTGGTCACTTCAGACAGTGCAGGGACCTCGGTGCAAACTCCAAGAACCTTGAGGTGGCTTGTGAGGATCTGGCAGAACGCCTATCGCTAGTTGCACCCCAAAAGCAAGCCACAGGCATGGGATTTGAGGATGTCATCTAGGAAAGCAAGTCTCAGGGAGCATAAAGCAACTGGGAGAAATCATTAAAAAAAAATTTTTTTTAAATGAAGACTGACACTGTCCTGAAAACCAGTTAAATAAATGTCAGCCCATTCTCTATTCCCAGCAAAGTAGTTGCTATTTTGGTGAGTGTAATTGAAAGTAAAAATAATCTCTGCCATGCTTGAAAAACAGCCATCAGCTACTCTATTTTAAATGATGTAAAAAAACATGAAGTGAATGTGAAAACTGGCCTTCTAGGGATGGCAACGGGCTCTATCCCGTTTCTTTGGTGGTTCTGCACCATTTGTGATTTCTTATTAGTAAAGTAGAACACCATATGTTTCCAGGGTTTTTGGTGCCCCTATTGCTGGGGCAGAGAACAGTACCCTATTATCAGGAGTGTATTTTATAACTTCAATTCAGGTTGTAAATTTGAGTCAACCATTGCACTGTTCAAGGTCTCACCTTCTTGCTCTAAAAAAGCAGAACAAGCTGAATGGGAGACGAGAAGTGTGGGAGGTTGGAAGTGGTTGCTTTTTAAACGAGCTTCGCGACTTTTCTTGATCACTTGATGGTTTTGTCTACTTTCCATGAACTCTGGATTTTATTACTGGGTTTGTCAAGAAGTACATCCTCTGCACAACACAAATCGAGATTTTGTGAAGTTTGGGCTTTAAACGATCTTCAGGGTCCTCTTTAAGAAAAGGAATATAAAAATATCTACTTTGGCAAATTTTACCAAAAGACGTGGTCATGTGAACACAGCCTCTCATCCCAAGACCCAAGAAGGGCCCTGTGCAGGTACGCGGCCCTGAATCTAAAGCTTCATTACTTCCTGGGAAATCCACCTTTGCATCTATGGGTCGGTGGAAGTCACGTTGCTTCTCTGAGGAGAAAGGAAAGTGGCAGAAACCACAAAAATGGGGAGTCCAAAGGAACCTTAAAATCAATCCAGTTATTTTACAGATGAAGAGCTGGGGAAACTAAGGCTCAGAGAGGTTAAGCGATGCCAAGTGTTGCACGTATAACCAGCATTTGAATCTACTTTTCTTACTTCATTTTTCACACTGGTGTTTCTGTGCTATTTCTCAAGATATCTTGTGAACCCAGAGAAAACAATAGAGGTAAGCATGCCGCAGTCTATATCTTACCCTTGCAGAGGCATGTAGAACGCCAACTAGGGCCATGTAACCAGGTGACTGCATGACCCAATAGGGTCTCTGAGAGGGGAGAATGAGGGATTCTACATGATCCCACCCCCTCACTGGGTCCTATTTGCAGAGATTACAAGGTGTGACTGCACACCTTTTTTAAAAAATTCAAATACAAAAGGACATTCATACCCCAATAAATATTTTCCTCTTGTCTCCTTCCAAGTAGGTTCTTATCCCAAATTGCTGCCACTGCTGAAGCTGTTTTTAGAAAGTCCTTCTTGGACTAATATTTTATCAGTTGAGTCACCCAAGAAAGTCAGGTGCTCAGGGTGTTTTCTTGTCTTCCTCTTTCCCTCCCTTCCCCCCATCCCCTCCCATCTTTCCTGTTTTCCTTCACTCTGTATTTTTAAACAAACAAAAAATTACCATTTATCTACCAGGTTTTGTGCCGAATGATTTTGGGATGTTTCTCCAAATCAAAACCATGATTAAAAGTTTAAGATTTGGGGCTTCCCTGGTGGCGCAGCGGTTGAGAGTCTGCCTGCCGATGCAGGGGACGCGGGTTCGTGCCCCGGTCCGGGAGGATCCCACGTGCCGCGGAGCGGCTGGGCCCGTGAGCCATGGCCGCTGGGCCTGCGCGTCCGGAGCCTGTGCTCCGCAACGGGAGAGGCCACAGCAGTGAGAGGCCCGCATACCACAAAAGAAAAAAAAAAAAAAGTTTAAGATTTGGAATCATGAAAATATGAAAAATAATTTGATATGGATTCTGAAGAGGACTCTAGTTTTTGCCTAAACCCTATGGGAGGAGGTTAAACAATTAGTCATAATTTAAAGCCAAGGTAGGGAGAATTGATATCCTCTTATGAAAATGCCCTACACAAGATGAAGGAGCGTAAATGTCCCGCATGCCAGGTGTTGTATGAGATGGTTTCATGTACATTTCCACATTTACTTCTCCAACCTTAGGAAGCTGGCACAATATGCCCATGTTACAATTAGGGAAACCAAGGAACTGCAGAGTTCAATTTTCAGTGTTAGAGCTGAGATTGGAACCAGGTCTACTGGTCCCCAAACCAATGCTCTTTCCCCTGGCCATCACCTTTCCCCCAACATGGTCATTCCCATAAACGTCTGTGCTGAATTCACGGAGGCTCTGCTGGTACCTACGTGCTCCCAGACTAGGTTACAGAGGCGGAGGGGGATCAGGCAAATGAGGTCATGAATTCAACCCCAGGAAGTACAGGCCAAGGTCACCAGCCACCCTCAGAGAGAACAGAGATTCAGCAGCTCCTCAGTGAAACCTCTGGAGAAAGAGATAAACCCAATCCCACTACTGGGCATATACCCAGAGAAAACCATAATTCAAAAAGACACATGCACCCCGGTGTTCATTGCAGCACTATTTACAATAGCCAGGTCATGGAAGCAACCTAGGCGTCCATCAACAGACAAATGGATAAAGAAGATGTGGTATATATATATATATATATATATATATATATATATATATATATACACACAATGGAATATTACTCAGCCATAAAAAGAAAAGAAATTGGGTCATTTGTAGAGACATGGATGGACCTAGAGACTGTTATACAGAGTGAAGTAAGTCAGAAAGAGAAAAACAAATATCGTATATTAACGCATATAGGTGGAATCTAGAAAAATGGTACAGATGAACCGGTTTGCAAGGCAGAGATAGAGACAGAGATGTAGAGAACAAACATATGGACACCAAGGGGGGAAAGTGGCAGGGAGGGTGGTGTGATGAATTGGGAGATTGGGAATGACATATGTACACTAATATGTATAAAATAGATAACTAATAGGAACCTGCTGTATAGCACAGGGAACTCTACTTCACTTGGCTGTACAGTAGAAAGTAACATGACACGGTAAAACAACTATACCCCAATAAAAAAATAACGAAAAAAAATTAAGACATTAAAGAAAAAGAGATAAAGCCTTGCTGGTGTTTTCTCCTGTGACAGAGTTGTTGGAAGCCTGTTTCTGTCTCTCATCTGTTTCTCCATCTCTTCTCCAACTCCCTCTCCAGTTTATTCTTTCCTCAATCGTCCACTTCCCTCCCACCCTCGCCAACCTCGTCCTCTAGAAAAATGTTGTACTGACGCCCCTAGTCGTGGCTTTTCATTCATTTCAACATTTGCTTGTCTCTCATTTCTACCTTCCTCACTCCTACTGTTCTTTATTTCATCAGAATAAACAAGAGCAATTACCTGTAGCAAATATACTCAGAGCCCTCCTTCAACACCCGAGTCTTTCCTCATCCTACCCTGAAGTGTGGTGACAGTGAAATTGAGAGAAAGACATTCAGGGATCAGCATACTATATTATTCACAGAAATGAGACGCCAGACATTTAGATCAGTTTTTACTTTAAGGACGGGTCATTGTGCTTTCTGTACATATTTTTTGATTTTTCACCCATATTATTTATATTGAAATTACCCATGTACTCACATAAAGGTCTTTGGGAGGACAGTATCTCTTCAGCTCCGGCCAGGGGTCAGCAGGAGGGAGCACATGGGCTTTATGTTCCGGTAGACCTGGGTTTGAAGAAGCTGGGTGCATCTCTGACTGGCTCTGAGACACAGAGCTAGTTACTTAATTTCTCTGACCTCAGTTTCCCTATCTGAAAAATGGGACCATACAGTTATCTTAAAGGGCTATGTTAAGAGCACAGAATTTGGAGTTAGATCAAAGTCTGACTCTTACTCTGCCACTGACTAGCTGCGTGATACTAAGTTGACTCCTCAACTCTTGCTTCCTAGCTGGAAAAAGAAAAGAGAATAATACTTACATAGTATTTTAGGAAACTATAGGATTATTTATATGCTTATTAGGAGGATTCAACTAAGTAATATATTTCAAACTCTTACTCCAGTATATGATACAAAGCAAGCACTTACTAAACAGTAGCTATTCCTAGGATGAATGAGATGGTGCATATGAAGATCTTAGTACGATGGCTAGCCCGTGGTTGAGTTTCAGTAAATGTTCATCCCCTTTCTTTCCTCCAAGGCAAAAGCAGTAAACTAGATACTTACTGATTATCTCCCCCTTCAGCTTAATGTGCATAAGATTAACTCTCCCCAGTTTCCCCCACTTTGCATCTAGTGACACTTCCTACAATGACATATCTGCTTTGTAAGGACTGGCCTGCCCTAAGGAAGAATAAAGAACTGCTTACCTCCTATAATTTCACAGGTGCTGAAAGCTTTATTTGCCTCAAACACCTATCCTCCAACAGTCTTCTTAGAGTTAGAAAATAGCTTCTTTAGAGGTTTTCCTTTGGGTTCCAACATTAGCTCCAGAAGGCTTTTGTTAAGGTACAGCTCTCTTTACTGAGTAGGATAATAGGTCCCTTTTCATTCACACATTAGCATGAATTGGTCAGGTCAAGGCTGCAGGATGAGACTATAGGAACACTAAATTCTAAGAAGGGAGAACAGTAAAATCTTGTGCTGTCCAGAGGAGCGCTGATGGATTTAAGCAGTCAGGAGTCACCCTAGTGGACGCAGGATCGACTTTGTCTATTTTCTCAGTTTGCTCTGGGACCTCTTTCATGTGAAGGAGCAGAGCCAGAGCAGGCCCAGCCAGCATCTCCCTGGGGGCCTCTAAGAGCCCAGTGGGCAGTGGATTCCCGCAGTGTGGAGGCCACTGACTCACCCCAAGGGGGGGGGGCAGACGATATGGCTCCGCCATGTTGTCTCATCAGATGCGAAGTGGAGATTTGTATGACGTCTGTCCCAGAAAGAATAGAGAGCATGATAGAAACGGATGGAGAACTCAGGTAGGACCAAGTGCTTAAGTAATTAATAACCCACAGAGATTGGAGTCCAGATGGGCTGACTGCCAAATGGGGTGACTGAAGAAACACAGATAGCCATGTCTGAGGATCGGTTGGTAGCAAATAAACAATAAATGGAAATAGGAATAGTTGTTTTAAAAAAAAGAACTTAAACACAGGGTTTGAGAAATACCAAACTATGCGAACAGAGCCCTTTTTATATTTAAATACTACAGTGGCAAAACCAGCATTACGTTAATAAGCAAGGTGCCCACACTACAGTACTTCTTCTGAAGGCTTTTTACTCACTAGAGCTTAACTACTGTTATCTCAATCTTTCCAAAGTTGTTGTATAAACAGGGATATTGCAAATGATTTGTAAGAACCTGAGGATCTTCAGATTAGAAGTGTTTTCAAAGTAAAACGCAGGATTGTTTAAAATGTATAAAGTGTAACATCTAATTATAAAGGAAAATCTTACTTTAGAAAACCTGGGGGTATGGATGCCCAGGTCACAAATCGGATAATGAAGGCACAGCTAGAATACAACTTGTGTAATCGATGTACACATTTCTTGTACGTCTGTAAGTCTGAAACCCAGTTTACTGTTCAGGTGGCGAATACAACGTGCATATCCTTAAGATTAACCTTCCACAGAAGGGACCTGGTGAGGCTGCAAAATGTTCTCTTTTTGACTGTAATTATAACTGTTGGGGAGGGATATTGTGATACATGAAAAATACGTATAGAGTAACTGATGTCTAAAAGCAGAGAAGTTGGAGGTCTTTTAGGAACTGCACAGCCCAGAAATTGATCCTTTCCTGCCAAAAGCTAGGAGAAACTTTTAACACTCTTTCTCCTACCACAGTGAGACCTTTTAGAGCTGTCATTCTGTGGATTCTGTGTTTGCAGCATTTGTATAGAGAACACCAACCAATAACGCTTACAGCGTAATTACCGTGTGCCCTGCTGAGTGCTCTACATAGCTTATCTCACTATACAATTGGAATCTATAAAGTGGCGAATAAAAACAGACACAGTTAGAGCCGAGGAAATAGGGTGGTTAAAACCAAGGAAGTAGCAAATAAAAATAGACATGGTTAGTACCGAGGAAATAAAGATTCTGTGCTTAAAAAAAAAAAAAATCAACCTTTGAGTAATTGCAGAAAGGCTAGGAATTCTCTGAAATTTGTAGGTAAATCCTGACACCATCTAATGATGTTCACTGTGGTTTGTAGGCACAGATGGAGTACAACAGGGACCAGCAGATGACCTCAGAAGTAGGTCAACAAAAAATCAGAACCAGGGCAGAGAACCGGCTCTTGGCTGCATCTCTTAACCGGCGAGATCTTGCTAGTTAAGAAGACGGTTATCTCTTTATTAAATGAGTATTCCGGTTGTGGGCTGTTTAATATAAATTCATACTTAAGTTCATCTGATAGTAAACTGTACTTAATTCATGATGTAATCCTACGTTCTTTCATGGTTTTTACAAAGTCCCAACTTAAAAGAACTTTGAGGACTGCTAGCTAGCAGATGCAGCTATTGACGAGGGTCCAGATTTGGGCTCAGTGTTGTAGCTCATGTTCACAGACTTGGAGAAATATTTACAAGGTACTGTGAGTGACTTAAGCAGTATGTAAAATACCATGTGTGACAGGATTCTATTTTGTAAAACAAAACAGAAGGACAAAACCCTAAACTGTTGTTTATTCGTATTGAAAAGTGGGAAACAGTTCAATGTCTAACCGTGAGACACTAGTTAAATAAATTCGGGCATAAGGACCTACATGTGCAGCCACTAAAATTACGTCTGTAGAAAAATATTTCTTGACACTGACAATGTTCATAATTTATTGTTAAGAACAATAAAACATAATCCAAATTAGTTTCATCCCTTTTTTTTTTTTTGCGGTAGTCGGGCCTCTCACTGTTGTGGCCTCTCCCGTTGCGGAGCACAGGCTCCGGACGCGCAGGCTCAGCGGCCATGGCTCACGGGCCCAGCCGCTCCGCGGCACGTGGGATCCTCCCGGACCGGGGCACGAACCCGTGTCCCCTGCATCGGTAGGCGGACTCTCAACCACTGCGCCACCAAGGAAGCCCCATCCCATTTCTTATAAAAGGAAATTTATGCATAGGCAAAACATATGTAAATATATGTAAATATAGACGTTACTATATTAACATGTTTATTCTGGGTGGTGAAATTACAATTGATTTTTTTGTACAAAATTTAAAGACTTCAGTTTGAGAACAGTTTCAGATTTGCAGAAAATTAAGAAGATAGTACAGAGTTGCCATATACCTCACATCCACTTTCCTCATTACCATCTTACACGAGTATACATGAGCTATTATTACCTCTTACGTTTGTTACAGTTAATGAACAAATATTGAAGCATTATTATTAACTATAGTCCATATTTTGTTCGTATGTCTTTTGGAATTTCTCATAATTAGACTGGAATTATGGTTTGGGGGAGGAACAGTTGATTTTTATATTCTTTTAATTTATTTATATCTTTCAAATTTTCTAAAATGAACATGTATTATTTTTGTACCAAAACAGTTATTATAATAAAAATTATATATACATATGAGTGTATGTATCCATCGTTACCAGCCGTCAGATTCAAAGATGGCTGCCCTAGCCATCAGTCAGTGAACTTGTGGTTGGCAGTTTTTCTTCAGTGTGTTCCAACCTCTCTTTTCAGCACCCTCTCACTCTCTCCTATCACTCCATTTCAAAACCTCAAACAGTTGGTAAAGGTTTAAGGTACAGCTTCTCTATAAGGGCACTTGCATTTTAATAGAAGAGTCTTAAAATCTGAAACATTTTCAAGACCCAAAGGAATTAGACTCTAATGGTGGAATTGCAGGGACCTGGTGGGGATGTTTGACATAAGTAGAGGAGGAACCATGCTCCCTATTTCTATGCCTAATTCTGCAGAGTGGTTATTCTCTGTATGAGATGCTCAAAGACCTATCAGAGACATGTGACTTAAAACACGTCAAAGGAATAAAGTCAGTTATCTGCCAGACACTGAATTATTACCTCAGAATGGTTTTTCTTCCTGACCCTAGAATTTGTTGTTTCTGTCTTCAAAATATGGTTTCTTCCCTCCTTAGATAATAGTAGCCTGATTTTCCTTTCCTTCTCCCAGTGTCCCCCAGTATTCCAGAAGTGGCTATCTGATGAGGTTCAGAGTCAGACAATTCCCTCCTCTCCTACAGTGCTGGTGGATCTGGGGTAGACATGTGACTCTAAGTGAGCCAAGGGGAGCCTGTCCTGAGATCTTTGCAGAAATGTTCAGAAGAACTGTACTTCTGTTATTGTTATTAAGCTGATGGGATGGAGTAGCTAGGGATCATGTGGACTACTACAGAGAAACAACCTGCCTGAGAAGGAAGTCAATACGAAGGGAAGCAGACCTGGGAGGTGAAGGGAAACAGGTTCCTGAGGATAATGTGTGAACCTTCTCATTCTGACGAGCCAGACTTACCTCCTCAACTTTTCAGTTACATGAGCTGGTAAAGCCGTTTTTTAAGTTAAGGCAGTTCAGTTTGTATTTCTGTTACTGCAGCTGGAAGACTCTTGATTAAAATGTTCTCTCAAGATCTTATTTCCCTAAATAAATTAGCTCTCTTTGGACCCAAGTGAACTTCAGCACCCTTTTCCTGTATCTCAATGTTACTTAATTTACCTTTGGATTCTTCTATCTTGTTTCTGACCCCAAAAGTAAAGCCCACCAGTTAAAAATTTAGTCACACTGATTATTTAGTTTCATGTAACCTATATATTTATCTCCACCAGTGATTTACTCAAATTCAAAATACATTAAAACATCAAACATGCTGAAAATAGTCTCTGTGATTAGGATGCAGCTTCCACTTTGTGACTTTAAAATATCTTGCTTCATTTAAGCAAGCCTGCTAACGTTTGGGGAGCTCTTTCTCACCTCAGCAGCTTCTTAACTACCAGCAAATTCTCCTGGTCAGTTGCCATGGCAGCAGCCCTCACTCAACTTTCCCAGATTTAAAAGTGTCATTTGTCGAATGAGCAACTGGCCTCTTTTCTACCACATCCCAATCTCTGGGCCAAAGTGAGACAAATTAAAGAGAGTTACATAGTATTTTTTGTACCAGAAGACATGCGAGGATGGTTAAAGTGCTACCAAGAGGTCACATAGGGTAGGGGTGCAATGTTTGGACATCTCACAGCCACTTAAAATTGGGTCTCAATCCCCAACTCTGCCATATACTTACTGTTGGGCTGCAGAATGCTTATTAAAATCTCTGTGACTCCATCATCTGGGAAATGAGACTAATAATAAAATCATAACTGAATATAACATATAATACAATCATATACAAAATATTTGGGCTGGAATGAGATTAAAAGATCTGGTCTGTAAAGCGCTGAGCGTAATGGCTGACGCAGAGGAAGCACTCAGCCAGCACCAGGTGGCTATTGAGATATACAGTTGCAATGACATCTGGAGATCACTATATGCTTAAAATTAAAATACCTTATAGGAAGCCTGTGGATTAGAGGCATGTCGAAGCGGGAAGAACGAAGTATCAAGCTGATTGGTCTTTCGAGAATAATAGATGTGTGGAGAAAATGCAATAAAGAACTAATTTGGGTAAATTATTTACTGTCTTACTTGTTATGGAATTAGGCCTAGAAATGTTAATAAAAGAAACTGTAAATGACCCTCCACCACCATCTCTGGTGAAATGACTCACTGAACACTCTTATGGGTTGCATGGTGCACGGCCGTTCCTTTTTCTATTGTACTTGAGTTAAAATGTAAAACAGATATTAGCAAAATCATTTTCCTTTTGAATCTCTATCAGAAAATCACTTTCCAAACAAATGCTACCACATGTGACTTTTCTGAACATAGGGGCTAGAAGTCTAATCAGCATTAGAACTACAGTAGCAGTTCTCAGATTTTATTCTGAAAAGACAACAGATGATTTCAGGATGGTGTCAACCTCCTATTCCAAATGTCCTCTGTAGTTTCATGATCGGAAAGTGTGTGAGACTTCAAATGTTATGTTGTATGGACCCTCTAAGGATTGCTTCCATCTGGGCGATGGGGGTGGTTACCTGAGGGGAACTGGGCCTTTAAACCTTGAAGCTCTTGCTTCTTTTAAGCAGGAATGTGAGACTAATGATATTTTAGGATAAATGCTGATTGTGGTTCGTTAGCAGCAAAAGTGGTAAGGTAAAGCCGCGTGCAAGCTGTGACCGTAGTTACTCTACAGATTGTTGAACTGCCTAAATTGCTGAGTAACTTTCTTCAAGTTCAAGTACTATATCAGGGGAGAGACTATTTACAAATAGCGTTTCTTGTACAGCTGGGTAGCATTTGGGGTCATTCATTTATGTTCAGTATTTCCAAAGGTTAACAATGTGAGTCATTGCAACTGAGGCTGGCATCGCATGGCTTCAGAATGTCACCACATCAAACACTGAGCTGGCGTCAGGGAAGGAGGCCTGATGTCATTGTATGTTTGGCCTATGTGTTTTTTTAACCCAACAGCTAGCTAGCTTCCTGTGAAACTCACTAGCTCTGAATGGAATGTCTCCGTCAACTCCATGCAGATTTTTCAGGATACTTCTGCCATCTGAGATGGCATACTGAGATTCATACAGCTGACTACCCATTAGGAAAATGAATTCTAAATTATACAGATGAAAGAACAAGGGGAAAAGATGCGCTGAACGGCATAATATAGAGATCATGCCAATGATATTGAGCTGGGAATGATTAAAATAAAAGTTACACTGACCAAGTTAAATCCCATTTTAGGTTTCCATCACAATGACACAGTCCAGTGTGAGGGTTTCACCTGCAGCAACCAACCTTACAGGCTACAACCAGCCTCGGGCTTAGGATCCAGGTTTGGCTCCTTACGTCAGAGGTGCTGTTTGCAAATGGTACTCTTCCTTTGAGGAGCTTTACAATGGTTAAATTACCCAATGAGTAAAACCCTGCTATTGTATTGTGATGGCTAACACTTTTAATCTTCAAGAGTTTCTAGCCAGACTTAAGGTGAGTGATTAAAAGTAGAAAAACAGCTAAAGATATGTGTTATTTAAAACAATGTTTTCACTGAGTTCTCTAAGGCAAGTGCTGGGTTTTCTCGAAAGCCCGAGTGGTCATGGGGTCTGCCCTGCCACCTCTAAATGTCACCACACTAGAGCTTCTACACCTTCCCTGCATTCAGAGCTCATCGATTTGATGGATGAAGATCTCCAGCTAGACTGTTTTCTGAGGGAAAGTGTTGGCTTTTATTCAGCATGATAGCCCTGGTACCCAGCATGGTGCCTGCTATGCACTGATGTTTGGGTTTCCCCCAAATTCATATGTTGAAACCTAATCCCCAATGAGATTGTATACAGAGGCGGGGCTTTTGGGAGGTGCTGAGGTCGTGAGGGTGGAGCCCTCGTGGATGGGATTAGTGCTCTTATAAAAGAGACCACAGAACACTTCCTTGCCCCTTCTGCTATTTGAGAACACAGCCAAAGGAGACACAGCCAGAAGACGGCCGTCTATGAACCAGGAAGTGGGTTCCCACCAGACATCGAATCTGCTGGTGCCTTGATCTTGGACTTCTACAACCTCCAGAACTGTGAGAAATGAATTTCTGTAGTTCATAAACCACCCAGTCTGCGGTATTCTGTTATAGCAGTGCAAACAGACTAAGACAATGCCTCATGTATTTTGGAAACCAGTTGGTCATATTGCTTTTATCCTCCAAATGATCACGTTATTCCCACAGATCATAATTGAGGCATGGGTACCATGAGAAATAGGAATAAATTCTGATTAAGAAAAATAGTGCACCAAATGGCAAAGTAGCTTGGGTGGTCACTAGTGAGGAATATGATTCTGATCTTTAGGTTCCTGCCAGGAAGGTGAGCTAATTAGTCTTAGCTGACACCTACCCCATCTGACTTTGTTATAACGGAGAGGAGCTTCTAACTCAGCAGAAAGACCAAGGCCATTCCGTGCGTGCATCAGGGGCCTGGTGGAGATGACCTTTATGGACTCTTGTGTCCCTGAAGTGTTCTAAGTCCATAAAAGCCAACAAAAGAAAACAAAATAGGAAATTTTGCACTCAGAACCAGTATTTTCTATGGAAAAAAATCATCAAGCGGTTACTTGGTGTCTTGTTGAAAAGACAACACTAAAAGAAATTATGATGGACTTTTTGTTTACTTTTCCACCAGTTGCTTGGCGGTCACTTAGAAATGATTCAAACCTGGCGTTTTCCATCTTAGCCTGAGTCAGGAGGGGATATGCCTCTGCCCCCAACCCTTGTCTGCTGGCAGATGCTGACAGGGAGGCTTTCGCATCTGTTGTCACGTTGGCTGACCTTCGGGCTTGGGTTCTGGAGCTCTCAGTGTCCCTCACAGGGACAGGACACATCCTGGAAATGTCCTGGCAGTTGGCTCCCTGGCTTTCTCTGTGGGTGAACTCAGGCAACCAACAACTCGGTGACTCCGACAGATGTTTTTGTCTCTAACCCTTGGGCACCTTGCCCTGCTGTCTCACATACAGAGGGTGATTCCTGGCATCCTGCCCGATGCCACCAGGAATAAGCATGGCCCGAGGGAGTACTGCCAGCTCATGTTGGCCAGCTGCTTTCTGGGAGCCAAGTGGCCACCAGATAAACGCACTGGTCTGCTTGCTCCGAGTTCTGTCAGGGAGACGCACTCACTTAGTCTCTCACTGCTTTCTGTGGCTGTCAGTGCTACAGCTCCGTTCTGTGTTTTGAGCCATTTTGTTTACACATTACATTTGCTTCATTGTGCAATTGCGGTGACTGGAGGGGTTCATTGGACAGAAGCCATAGATTTCATGGCTGTGTCTATAGCGAAATATTAGTGGGAAAACATGCTGCTCCCAGTGTACTATAGTTCAACCCTTAAGATTGAAGTCACCTAAACAATAAATAAGAAATAAATCTCTGCCAGTCAACACAGATGACATATTCCCACTTTTGGTAAGAGCCTGGGGCAGTGGAAAAGCCCTGAGCTTATATTCAGAAAGCCTGGCTGCAGGTCCTGGCTCATCACTTAGAAGTTGAGTCCTTTACATGTTTTCAATTTATTTTTCATTCTCTCTTATTCGTATTTTAGCAGATTTAATTTGTATGAAAGTATTTCTCAAATTAAAAGGAAAATGAGTCAATGTGTGTGCAGCTTAACTAAGTTAGCTAATCTCTTCGAGCCTTGATTTCCTCACCTGTGTAATAGAGTTCGTTTATTCACTCAACAAACATTAATTGCATATCCCCCTTCTGCTGGACAAGGGCCTGGATCCTGGGGGTGCAATGGGGAAGAAGAAGGAGTCCTGCCCTGGGGGAACTCCTGGTCCATTGGACAGAGTCGTCGTTTAGGGATAAATCCCCAAACGAAAAGCTAAGTGCCCTTACAGAGGTAACAATCCAAAACTGTGGGAATACGGAAGCCAGAGAAATGTATTCTGCTGGGACAGTCATGCCCCATCTGGAGATGATGTTTCTGAGCTGAGTCTGGAAAGATGGGCTGGGATTGCGTCAGGCAATGACGAGGCTTGGAGCATCAGGAATGCATTCTGAACAAAGGGGAAACAAGAGGTTCGGGGCACAAAAGGGCAATGAAAGAGCATCTGGAAACAGGAGACACTGTTTCTGGAGGAGAGTCGTGAATTTTTAAAATTCTGTAGTATCTGCTAAATTTTTCTCCCCATGGGTTAAAACAACTTACTCTCCTCCCAGCAAAGGGAGGAGGGAACTGCCCCTCTCTGTTCTCATTCATGCTGTGTTATCAGACATGGGATTCTGTAAGTGAAAACTGGTATCTCTGTGTAGTTTTAATTTCCTTTTTCTCATGGAGGGAGGAAACACATGCTTCTAGGTTTATAAGTCATTCATATTTCCATTTTTGTATACTCTAATTCATATACTTTGTCTAGTTTTATACCATGTTGAATATATTAATCAGTTAAAGCTAACCCCTTTCCTGGGTCTATAAGGTCCTATGATCTGGCACCCAGGCACAGGAGAATTTAATGTGGATTAGAAAATACAAGGGAGGGGGGCTTCCCTGGTGGCGCAGTGGTTGAGAGTCCGCCTGTCGATGCAGGAGACGCGGGTTCGTGCCCTGGTCCAGGAAGATCCCACATGCCGCGGAGCGGCTGGGCCCGCGAGCCATGGCCGCTGAGCCTGCGTGTCCGGAGCCTGTGCTCCGCAACGGGAGAGGCCACAACAGTGAGAGGCCCGCGTACCGCAAAAAACAAAAGAAAGAGATGATAAAAACGGTAAATGATGCCAAAGCATTCAAGAAGCTACAGTCAGGCAATATCTTTTCCTTTGAAGGCTTCCAGATATCGGGAGTAGTTCCTTAGGAAATTACTTTGATTGGGAAATTAGGAAGAAATATTTACATTATGAAAACCTGTATGTTATCTTCCACTTTGATAGAAATAAACTACCCCACCCCCACCCCCTACAAAGTAATACAAATTGTGCTATGGACTCATACCAGCAAAGGGAAAAGGAGCATTGAAGCAATTTTCTGGATTTCTCTGGCTGCCAACTAACTACCTCATCTGATACATGCATATGATCAAGTTAATTTTTTTATAGTTTAAAATGACTTTAGCAGTCACAGCATCTTAGTCTGTATCCCAAGTGCAGTGTAATAAGCTTTCCCCAAACATATGACTTGAAACAATAATCATTCTTTAGCTTATATTACTATGGTTTTGTCAATTTGGGCTGCGCTCAGCTGGGAAGTCCTTTAACAAGTTTGCCTGGGTTCACTCATATGGCCACAAGTAGCTGGTGGGTTCTCTAAGGGATAATTGACTCTGGATGGCCTTACTCATGGGTCTGGCGGTTGGCTGGGGCAATGGGTGTAGCTGACCTGCAGACAGTGAGCAAGAAATGAAGACATATTGTTGTAACACTTGATATTTTGGAACTGATTGAAGCATTATCACAGCAAAAGCCAACTAAAACAATTTCCAGTTTTAAAATTCTATCATTTGTATTTAAAAAGTACATAACCGGGCTTCCCTGGTGGCGCAGTGGTTGAGAGTCCGCCTGCTGATGCAGGGGACACGGGTTCGTGCCCTGGTCCGGGAAGATCCCACATGCCGCGGAGCAACTAAGCCCGTGAGCCATGGCCGCTGGGCCTGCGCGTCCGGAGCCTGTGCTCCGCAACGGGAGAGGCCACAACAGTGAGAGGCCCGCGTACCGCAAAAAAAAAAAAAAAAAAACAAACAAACAAACAAACAAAAAAAAAAAAAAAAAAAAAAAAAAAAAAGTACATAACCATTGTAGAAAAATCAGAAAATTAAGAAAGGAAAAATCACCTGTAATCCCACTTTCCACAGAGAAACCATTGTTAACATTTTTATATATATATGTCCAGATTTTTTTCTGTGCATATTAATTAGTCACTCACTAATACTGTCATTCAACAAATAGATTTTGAGCTACTTACCAAAACCTAGATTAAGTTAGATATTGCAGTGTATAAGACGGGCATGTCCCTGCTCTCCAGCAGATTATATTCAGGTGGAAAGACAAAATCAACAACTAGGCAATGAAACGTTCATTTACAATTCTGATAAGTGCTATTAAAGGAAAATACAGGATGTTAGGAGAGTATTTGATAGGAGAGCATGATGTAATCTGAAGTCCGGAAAAGCATTACCAAAGAAATAATATGTACATGTAATGTATAATAGCACATTATAAAATACAATGCCTCCTACATTATAATTTCATAGATAATTTTATATATTATAACCATAATGTTATTTCTCTTATATGTCATAATATAAATTATTAATTAATATGTTCTCTTCAGTGACAATATGAAATGAATATCTTTCCACATTAATAAATATATTTTATAGCATCACTTTAATGGCTGCATCATATCCACTGATATGTGTACATCATGTCGTATTCAACCAAACCCCTGGTGTTGGACACTCAGGTTGCTTTTCATTTTTAGTTACTCTAAGCCATCTTGTAGGGAACATTCTGGCAAGGACTCTAATATGTTTTGAAGAGAAATAATCGTGGTGAAAATTAGCAGATTATATGCCGTGAAGCAAAATTGTATAACATATCCTGACCTCATGTATCCCCTAAGGAAGTATAATGGAAATATTTACTTTTGAAATAAAATTTCTCATGTATTCTCAACTATACTCAGTCATTCCTGAAGATCCTTGGGGAAAACTTTGAACCATCTTTCTTGGATGAAGATTTATTGGTGGTAGATAGGAGCAGAATGTCCAGGGAAATGACATTGTATATACAAAGTCAGAAAAGCCAGAATACCACCTCTGCTTTTACAAATCAAGATGTGATCTGTTGTCATAATACCATATTGCTGGTTTAGCTTTTTTATTTTGTCAGTGCGGTTATTGTTACTTCATCTGTGGCCTGTTTCCAAAAACAATGAGTGAGCCTCTGCAAGATAATCACTGTAGTATCTGATCCTTTCATGAGTAAGAGGCCAGGAGAACGTACTAAAAAGCAGTTTAGCTTGAATGTGTCGCAGGAGACAGAAACTGAATGAAAACGAAGTCTGATAAAATAATAGAATTCACACGATTTTTCTCACACAGGACAAACGAGTCTGACATTCCTATTTTGCTTAGGAAGTAGTAATTTAGGATTGTACATTCAGGAAAGATGTGAAATGTAATTTGGGCAAGTTTAATGCTGTAAAGTGATAGTATGGCATTGGGGGTTTTTTAATATGGACAAATCCATTTACCTTCAGGTTGACTGTGAGGTAACCTTGCAAATATGTGTTCATATTAAACTCATCGACTGTGAGCAAATACTTTTGGATTGTGAACCCAAAGGAAGAAAGCGGTGAAAAGGCCTCACAAATATCAGTTTACTTGGGTGACATAAACGTGGTAGAGGCACATTTGTAATTTGGGCAGCGGTAACATAAGTGGCTACATTATATCAAATGACCATTGAAAAAATGGGATGATTTGGGAAGCAGTCCCTCTTCCTTTTGGTTAAACCTGGATTGACTCACATTTTAAAGCATTTTTATCCAGAAGAGTAATGGAATCTAACAACTCTCTACATTAAGTCAATGACTTTGAATCAGTCAGTCATATCCATAAGTAGAAAAAGTACAAGCTAGTTATTGAGAGGAAATAATTTCTTTCACTTTCCAACATAGCAGATTCTTGCTCTCAGGTGACACAAGAAGGTACATTTCCTTTTTTAAAAATCAAAGTATAGTTGATTTACAATGTTGTGTTAATTTCTGCTGTACAGCAAAGTGATTCACTTATACATATACATATATTCATTTTTATAATCTTTTCCGTTGTGGTCTACCACAGGAATATTGAATATAGTTTCCTGTGCTATACAGTAGGACCTTGTTGTTTATTCATTCTATATATACAAGTTTGCATCTGCTAACCCCAACTCCCACTCCATGCCTCCCCCACTCCCTTCCCCCTTGACAACCATAAGTCTGTTCTCTATGTCTGTGAGTCTGTTTCTGTTTCATAGATAAGTTCATTTATGTCATATTTTAGATTCCACATATAAGTGATATCATATGGTATTTGTCTTTCTCCTTCTGAGCTATTTCACTTAGTATGATAACCACTAGGTCCATCTATGTTGCTGCAAATGTCATTATTTCACTCTTTTTTATGGGTGAGTAGTATTCCATTGCATATATGTACCACATCTTCTTTATCTATTCATCTGTCAATGGACATTTCAGTTGTTTCCATGTCTTGGCTACTGTGAATGGTGCTGGTACGAACATAGGGGTGCATATATCTTTTTGAATTAAGTTTTGTCTGGACATACCTGGATATGTCCCAGGTATGGGATTGCTGGATCATATGGCAACTCTATTTTTAGCTTTTAGGAACTTCCATACTGTTTTCCATAGTGGCTCTACCAGCTTACATTTCCATCAACAGTGTAGGAGGGTTCCCTTTGCTCCACACCCTCTCCAACATTTGTTATTTATAGACTTTTTAATGATGACCATTCTGACTGGTGTGAGTTGATATCTAATTGTAGTTTTGATTTACATTTCTCTAATAATTAGCAATGTTGAGCACCTTTTCATGTGCCTGTTTGCCATCTGTATGTCAAGAAGCTATGTTTCTTATCTCCCTATTTCTTTTGGGAAGGATTAGATCAAAAGAGGAGAAAAAACAAGTTTAGGGTCCTCAGAAATTCTGTTTGCTCTTAACAATGAAATTATAGCTATAATACTTTATTCTGTGTTTAGCACAAGTTTAACCTTCTAAATGCTGATTTGGTTGACATCCCAATCTATAGCAATGTCCAGGGCTCAGAAAGGTGACTGACCACTTTTTCCTCTAAAAGAGATTCCTTGCTGCACATCAGTACTGTCCTCTCAGAAAATTATCAACTAAGCTCAGTTTATTCTTTCAAGAAATATGTATTGAGGGCCACCCCCAACTCCCCCACCCAGTGTCTTCTGGGTCTCTGATTTTTGTAGCTTAAAGTCCAGTGCAGGAGACACATAATATACAGGTCAACAAAATGAAGAATTAAGGTAAATCTATGAGTGCAGTAAAGCAGAGTAAAGGGTTGGAGACTGGGGGGTGGGGAGGAGAAGGAGGACCAATTTAGAGAAAGTCCTCTCAGCTAAAAGTCAGCATGAGTGTTTGTTAACTGCAGTATCTCCAGTGCCTATAACAGAGCCCAACACATAGTAGGATCTCAATAAGTATGTGCAGAATAAATAATTGGATGGATGTGTGAGTAAAAAGCACTTGGGGAAGAGGGACCAGCCTGGAGAGCAAAAAAGAGGTCAACGTGGCTGGAGCACCATGGACAAGGAAAGGATACTGAGAGATGAAGTTTTGGATCCTCCTGGTAAGGAGTTTAGATTTTACACATCATGGGAAGTCATGTGAAGGTTGTAAGATGGGAGTAATCTGAATTTTGGTTTAAAAGTTTGCCTGCTATTACCCCAACTAGACAAAAAAATCTTGAAAAAGAACAAAGCTAGAGGTCTCACACTTCCTGATTTCAAAACTTATTACAAAGCTCCCATAAACAAAACAGTGTGATACTGGCATAAAGACATACATGTAGTCCATTGCAATAGATAGAAAGCCCAGAAATAAACTCTGGCATATATAGTCAAGAATTTTTGATAAGGGTGCCACGACTGTTCAAAGGGGGAGAGGACATTCTTTTCAACAAATGATGTTGAAAAAACTGGATATCCACATGCAAAAGAATGAAGTTGGACCTTTACCTTATACCGCATATAAAAATTAATTCAAAATTGTTTAAAGACCTAAATGTAAGACCAAACACTATAAAATTGTTAGAAGAAAACACAGGGAAAAACCTTCATTGGATATGGCAATGATTTCTTGGATATGATACCAGACGTACAGGCAAAAGTAAAAATAGATAAATTAGACTGCATAAAATTTTTTAACTTCTGTGTATCAAAGGACCTAATCAACAGAGCAAAAATGCAACTTAAGGAATGGGAGAAAATGTTTGTAAATTGTAGGTCTGAAAAGGGTTTAATATCCAGAATATATAGAGAACTACTACAACTCAACAAAAGAAACCAAGCAACCCAGTTAAGAAAGTGGGCAAAGGCCCTGAATAGACATTTCTCCAAAGAAGATTTACAAATGGCTAACAAGTATATGAAAAGATGCTCAACGTCACTAATCATTAAGGAAATGTAAATAAACACCACAGTGAGATATCACCTCATACTCATTAGATGGCTACTATCAAAAACCCAGAAAATAACAAATATTGGCAAGGATGTGGAGAAACTGAAACCCTTATGCACTGTTGGTGGGAACTGGTTCCAGGATGCCCCAAGGAGACCAAAAATCTGCAGGTGCTCAAGCTCCTTATATAAAATGCATATTATTTACATATAACCTACACTCATCCTCCCACATCCTTTAAATCATCTCCAGATTACTTACAATACCTAATACGATGTAAATGCTATGTCAATAGTTGCAAATACAATGTAAATGCAGCCAATTCAAGTTTTGCTTATTGGAACTTTCTGGAAGTTTTTTTCTAATATTTTTGATCCATGGTTGGTTGAACCCAAAGATTCAAAAGCCACAGATAGGGAGGGCCGACTGTAAAATGTTATAGCAGCTATGGGAAACAGTATGGTGGTTCCTAAAAAAACTAAAAATAGAATTATCATATGATCCAGCAATTCTACTTTGGGGTGTACATCCACAGTTTAAAAAAAAAAAAAAAAGCCTAACATTAATGCCCTTAGGCAGAACCCAGGTAAAATGTATCCTTCTTCCCCCTGGGACCAGGTCCACGAGGCTCTCCCCAGCAGTAAACAGCTTGCCGGGTGACCATGTGTTCACGTTAGGTCTCCCTTCTTTTCTGTGTGCTGTTCCCATCCTCCTCCTGGACTGGAAACTCCCCAACAGGAACCTCTTTGCCTCCTTGAGCTGCCAGGGCAGCCAGCCAGCCTGCCCTTCATGAATATTCACCTCTTCCTCAGTGTGAAGGTCAGTGAGATTCAAGTGTCCCGAGACTACAGTCTCAGGGATGAAGAGTTAAAATAGACAGAAGTGAAGACCTAGTTGCACGGACTTTGAGAACATCACCCTGGAGGCCCACTGGTGGCTTAATGATAGTAGTGCTGCTTTGCCCTGGGCTCAGGAACATTCTGATTGAATAGATCTACCCGGCCTCCATTGAAAGCACGAGATGGGAGCTGGCAGCAGCATGTACTAAGACTACTCCTATTTCCTTCCATTTATTACAGTGTGACATTATTGGTTTTACTTAGAAATGTGAATCTGTATGACTAAAGGATTTACAAAATTTTCTTGCATCAGGTTTACTCTGGCTGAGGGTACACAATGCCTAAGGAGACTGAAAGTTGACCAACTGCCAGTTACTGAGGTGACCCAAATCTTTATGTATTTGGCATCAACTGGATTGCTTTCCACACACAAACTCTTGACCTTTTATCAATGTATCTTGGCATGGCACTACTAATTCAAACAGTTTGCAAATAGGGGTTGGAGGGTTGGAGTGGGGAGAGAGGAAGAGGAGGTGGGGAGAGAGAAAATGAGGGGAAAGATAGAGAAATGGAAAATATATTCTATGACCCTGTGTTTCTCAAACTTGCATGATTGTCAGGATCATATGGAGTCTTGTTACCACACAGATGCTGGGCCCACCCTGAGTTTCTGATTCAGGTCTGGAGTGGGGCCCAAGAATTTGCATTTCTAACCTGTTGTTCGGAGATCCTGATGCTGCTGGTCCAGGACCACATCTTGAGGACCACCGCTTTCAACTATAGTAGTGGGTCTGAAATATGGCGGAACAGTAGTTCACCCAAGGAGCTTTGAAAAATCCTGCCTTCCAGGCCACACCCTAGAGCAATTAAATCAGTCTCTGAAGACAAAACCCAGGCATTCCACTGTAGTGTTTTTCTGCCTCCCAAGTATTGCCAGCCTAGGTTGAGAACCACAGCTTTGCTGCTCAAATGGAGCTGGGCAGACCAGCATCACCTGAGGATCTGTTAGAAATGTAGACTCTCAAGCACCACCCAGACTGCTGAGCCAGCCTCTGCGTCTAACAAGCAAACTTCTCAGACTTTGATGTGTGTAGGAACATCTGCAGAGAAATCGGGCACTGCGGAGCTGGTTCAGCCCGGAGAGATGCTATAATGCTGGCTAAAGGATGAGAATCAATTATCTGCAGAAACAGGACACTTGCTCCTGATGCTGTCACGCTGGACAGAGTGTAAAGGAAGGACTTTAGTAGGGACTCGACCCTCTGATCAACACTGTTTTCTAATACATCCAAACACAGTTGCTTGCAATGAGCCTTTCTCGTAAAAAATCAAATTGAGAAAAAATAGATTAGACATTTTTATCTCTTTTTTAAAAAAATTTTTTTATTGAAGTATAGTTGATTTACAATGTTGTGTTAATTTCTGTTGTACAGCAAGGTGACTCAGTTATATATATATATATATATATATATACATATATATATATATGTGTATTCTTTTTCATATTCTTTTCCATTATGGTTTATCAAGGATATTGAATATAGTTTCCTGTGCTATACAGTAAGACCTTATTGTTTATCCTAGGTTAAACATTTTTAACCTTTATATGGACATATTCCATAGTGTATGAAAACAGTCACTTCTAGATTGATTGTGCTTGGAATACCAAGAGCTACAATCAGTACCTAGCAGCATTGAGAATATCTGCCACCTTCATACAAGGAAAGCGACAGAGTAATTCCCTCTGTGTGGCCCTTCGTTTGGTTGTTTTATGGTCTGTGGTCTCATTGGCTCACCACATCACCTTCAGAGTGGGTCACCCATTTTTCACATGCTGTTTTGTGAACTTGAAGGGTGATTCAGAAGTGCCAGATAGGATGTTCTAATCTTCCCAAAGAAAACAGAGCAGCTCACTTGGTGGAAAACTCCTCAAAGAGGCACAGAGCATAGCAAAGAAAAGTGATTAAAAACAGGGGCTCTGGAGTCCAACTGTTGGGTTCGAATCCTACCTCTGCCACTAACTCGAGTGAGTTAGTGAGTGAGTCCTTTGCAAGTAAAGTGACACTCTGTAATTCATTCCCTCATCTATAAAATGGGGATGGTGATGATGATAACAGTCCCTACCTCACAGACTGTTGAGAGGATAAAATGAGTCAGTAGTTGTCCAGCTCTTAGGTCTGGCCAATCACAACATAGCTGCTTTATGATGATTGTTAAATACACAAGAGAGGAAACATAAGAATTTATAATCTTTTGCACAGTTCAACCCCAGGAAAAACCTGAAGGATAATATCTTAATTTATAGAAAAATATACTCTATGTTTGTGGGACCAGGTAATTTTAAATTGCTCCTATTCAGGGAACTTTTCATGGAGAGGAAATCTTTGGGTCCTGATACCAGGGCTGAGTCAGTTTGGGGAACAAATTTCTCTAAATGGGATGGGACATAATTCTCAACTTGAGCACCTTCTACTGCTCTCTCCCTTTTAGAACAAAATGATAAAGGAGGCATACGTTAATGAAGAGGAAGGAATATTTTCAAAAGAAGATAAAATAGCACATAATAGTCAATAAGCACCTTAGAAAAACCCCTTCTCTGAAGAAGAGTTGGATACAGTGAATTCAGAAGAGGCTTTTGTAGACCATTTCTATCTCATAGGCTTCATATTCACAAGTGATTGGGAAATTATTTTTTTAAATGCTCTCAACTGACAAAAGGAAAAACAAAATGTTTTCCCCTCTGTTAAATGGTAGGAGATGCCCCTGCAGCCTTACCCAGGGGACTTCCCTGGTCATGAGGTTCTATCTCTTGGGTCATGTGGGCCCACCTAGCCACATAATCCAAACATGCTAAAACACACACACACACACACACACACACACACACACACACACACACACACACAATCTAGGCTGCTCTCCCAGAGCCTCCATGGAACCACCACGAGCCAAACACAAGGATCACATCACATCACCCCAAATCACACATTTCAAACTGTAAAGATAGCCTGGCCAATGGTCTCCCTCCTGCCAGGGGAGAAGTTACTCTCTCCTGCTTTGCAAGAAATTACCTTCCTGGTCAATCCTTCAGCTCTTTTGTCGTTTCCTTCTCCTCTTGGCTATCTTTTAATGTTGAAGTGCCCCATCTTGACTCTCTTCTCTGTCAGCACCCCTCCCTTAGAAATCTCATCCTGCCACAAAGCCTTTGCCTTTTATTGCCAGTGTAGACCTCTCTCCTGAACTCCAGGCTCATCGTAGGCGAGTGTCTACACATCCTCCAGCACATGTCACAACCATCTCAAACCTATCATGTCCAAAACTGAACTTCTGATCTTCCCCCAAACCTGCTCCTTCCAAATCTCATTGACAGAAACTTCAACCTTCCAACTGTCCAGGAAAAATACCATGGAGCCATTCCCAAGTCTTCTCTGCCACATCCAACAGTTAATCCACCAGAAAAATCCTGATATAGAAAGTATGCAGAATGTGACCACTTCTCACCACCTCTGCTGCTACCACTCTGGTCTGAGCTACCATGGTATCTTACCAGGATTAGTGCAACAGCCTCCTAATCTTTTAAAAGCATTAGTCAGATCATATGACTCCTCTTCTCAAAACCCTGCATGGCTCCACATTTTACCCAAAGAATATTAAAGTTCTTCCAGCCTTCTGTGATCTGGGCAACTCCCTTGCTGCCTCTCCGATGTCACCTTCTACTGCTCTCCCCTCCCTTTCTGCTCTCCAGCCACACTGCCCTCTTTGAGCTTCCTCTACCTCAGGGTCTTTGCACTGGCAGTTCTGGCCACCTGGCACACTCTTGACTCAGGTAATCACATGGCTGTCTTCCTCACTCCTTTAAGTCTCTGCTCAAAAATCATCTTCTTGGGAATTTCCTGGCAGTCCAGTGGTTAGGACTCAGTGCTTCCACTGCAGGGAGCACGGGTTCGATCCCTGGTCGGGGAACTAAGATCCCGCAAGCTGCGTGTCCTGGCCAAAAAGAAAAAAAAAAAAAAATCATCTTCTCAATGAGACTTACCCTGACCATTGTATTGAAAACTGTAGCCCACCCCCTACATTCACAACCCCCCTTACCCTGCATTCTTTTTTGTTTCCCTTAGTGCTTTTAATCTTCCAATATACTAAATATAATAAATAATTTACTTATAAATACTAAATAATTTACTTATTATAATTACTTGTTATAATTGACTAAATAATTTACTTATTTATTATCTGTCTCCCCTTGCTAGAATGTAAGCGCCGTTAGGTCCCTAACAATAAATATTTGCTAAAGGAGTGAATTCCTCATTGGCTTGGCTGCGACTTCTGTATTCAGCAGTCCTGCTGGGGCAGGGAGTCTTAGTAATCTAGGTCATCAGAAGGCTGTGTCATGTTTAAAAGACAGAAAGAGTGATCTCTTCCAGTAAGGAGTACTAGGTGCTGTCTCTGTCCAGGCCCATGCCTTGTCCTTGCTGGCTTCTCCCTCCTGGCCCCCACGGTCATTTGTCCTGCTAAGAGCCTGCTATTCTGATGCTGGTCCTATCGAATCTCAACCTTGTATTAGTCAGCTTGGTCTCTGGCACTTTCTGTCACCCAGTCCAACACAAATGCACATAATCATCAGAGACACCAAGTGGCCTTGTATGCTGTGGCCAGTCCCTGGTCCAGTGCCAGGCGATAAGTAAATAGAGGCGTGTTTGTAGGTTTGGGGGCCTTAATTTAACATATTGTGTAATTGCACATCCCCATGGATGCCTTGGAACCAAAAGGAAGGGCCAGGGATACCAAAATGGATAGCCCAGATCCTTGGAGGGGCTGCCATTTTGCAGCCCTCCCATCTTCAGAACCATAAGCTACGTACCTCTCAAAGCCTTAAGACTTGGTTGACAAAGCCATAGATGGATTTCAGAATGAATAGGATAAACCCCCCTCTTTTCTGATTACCAGAAAAGCCATCACTCCTTGTCATCTCACAAGTGTTGATCCTCATCCCATCTTCCTCTCTGTCTCAATTTTTCTCCTTTGATTTAAAAAAAGAGCTACAGGGGAAATGAAAGGAAATTGTCAAATATATCAGACTGAACAGTGAATATGAGCTAAAAGTGTTTAAGTATATGCCTGTTGGAAATTTAACAAGCATTAATTTTTTATCTTTCACTATACGTATAATGATTTAAAATGTTGGTTTTTTTTTTTCTATGAAAGAATGGTAATAAATCATGTTTAAATAGTAAAATTTGGCCTTGAGGTTTTCCAAGGGAGGCTACCAGTTCCCTGGGAAGGAAACGCTAACAACTAATTATAGGCGCAAGATTACTTTTAAGAGTCTGCACAGTGCCAGCCAATTTAGTTTCTTCATTCATTTTTTAACTGAAATATAGTTGACTTACAATATTACATTATTTTTGGGTGTACAACATAGTAATTAAATATTTTTATAGATTCAACTCCATACAAAGTTATTGTAAAATATTGACTATATCCCCTGTGCTATACATTACATCCTTGTAACTTATTTATTTTATAGGTAGTAGTTTGTACCCCTTAATCCCCTTCACCTATCTTGCCCCTCACCCCGCTTCTCTCTCCTCTAGTAACCACTAGTTTGTTCTCTGTATCTGTTTCTGTTTTGTTATATTTGTTCATTTGTTTTATTTTGGTGTGTGTGCCAGCCACTTTAATATACATGTACAAACTCACTAGATCCTCACCGTGAAATTTAGTTCTTATGCCTCTTTTACAGGTATGGAAATGAGGGCTCAGAGGGCTGAGGAAACTTGCTCAAGGTCACACAGCTATTTAGTGGTAGAATCAGGTTCTGAATGGAGGATGGGTTATTGCAAGGCAGTGCTAAGTGCCTGGCTGAAACCACAGCTTTTCCCTTCTTGGGCCATGGGCTACGGCAGTGGGAGGGATGTTTCAGACTTGAGATGGTGCATCTATTCCCTAGAACAGTGCCTGGTATGTAATAGAGACTCAGTGCATGTGATTTCTCCTATCCTCTCTTAAGATGATTTCTGACGGCACACAAAGTGTGTGAAAGAAATACTCACTACATGTGACCTGAGACAAAAGAATGCAGTATAATCATAACAATAGCAAATGTTTACAAAGTACCTCCTCTTTGCTGGTGTGCTTCTATGTCATTTGTGTTTTAATTCATTTAACCATTTCAACAATCCTATGAAATATACTCTGTTGTCACCCCATTCAACAGACTTGCCAAGGCCTTACATATACAACTAATAAGTGAGAGAAGTGAGGCTTGAACTTGCGCAGTCTATCTCCAGAATCCAAGCCCTTAACCACTATGATATACTGTCTGTTAGATCATGGACCTGCTACAGTGTAGGTACTGTGTGTATGTACATGTGTGTGCACTCCATGTGTTATGACTGCTGTGAAATGCATTGATATGATCTTGTGGCTCCATCTGACATTGCATTAGTGCGATTCCACAATCTGAGATTTTTTCTTCATCCTATAGCAATGACTTAATCAGAGACATGCTATAAGCTAGGTGGCAGAGATGCCTTCAACACCCCCCCCCCCCCGTGGGAGTGAGCTAAAGCTAAGGGGATCGACTTAGGACCCCACTACCTTTCAGCTCCAGGCACAGTGCTTGAAATATGCACTGAAAAGGAAAACTGACATTGCAATTTGTTGAATTGCAAATGACGCCATGGTTACATTGAATACTGTGCCTTTTGAAAGCCTCAAATCATTACACAGGGTTAGACATGTGAGGATTCTCTTGTAAGCTTGTAGCAGGCAAAAATCCATTTTCATAGCAAAAATCTGTTTTGGAATTCATTGCTGCCTTTTGGGAATGGAGCTGTTTAATTCTGCCTCCTAGGTATGGCCAGACACCCCATGGTCTCCACCTTCTTTGTAGATCTGCGAATAAAACTCTTTGTAATGAAGTCCCTTTTTGTGCAACAATAAAATGTTTCTGAGAAGGATGTTAGAGCCACAGACTTTCTTTAAATAGTGGTATCTTGTGTTGTTTACTTTTAAAATAATCTCCAGTGCAAGAGAGGACTGTGTCCTTGAAGAACTGCCCCAGAGAGCTCATGAACAGGAACAATGGTTTGTACCACTACTTTCTGGAAAGCGGATGGGATTTTCATGTGAACCCAGCAAGGGGTCAGACCACACTGACATATATTTTCTGGTTTCTAATCTTACCTCCACTGCCATTATGGACTGCATTACACAACCCTCTGACCCAAGGCCCAGCCATGTGAGCATTTTATCAGCTCATAGCATGGTTTCTACACAGCATGGCTCCCTCCAGGACTTAGGGACCAGTGGGCAGCCAGACCTCAAGCTCTGGGCACCGACACCCAGATCTCAAGTTCTATTCTGAAATAGAATCATGATATCACCGTGGGCCAATCAAGTCTCTTGTCTGAGTTCAGTCCTGGATGCTCCAGGATGGTGATTCCCAGAAGATTTATCTATGATATTGTCCACTGGCCTGAATAATATGAAAATGTTAATTAACTGAAAAATATTTCTTTCATCATGTTTCTTTTGTTTGTGGTTTTGTTTTTTTTTTTTTGTCAATGCAAAAGCTAGTTGGGGAAGGGGGATGAAATTTTTCTTTTTCTAGTTTAGCAGAGCATAAGCTAAGAAGAAAATTTCTCAGTAACTGATGCTCATCACCCACTCAATTGTTTAATCAATCATTTTAACCAGGAGTCATTTATGTGTCCTCTCTTTCATCACAGCCAATACCCAATCCCGTAAGTCATATTCTCTCTACCTCCAAAACAGTTCTTGAATTTGACCATTTTCTTCATATCCACTGTTAAGACTCTTATCCTGTTTAAAGCTCTCCACTGCTTCCCCTTTGCAACCAGATTAAAATCCAGACTCCTTACCATGGCCGGTAAGAACCTGCATAGTTCCTGCTCCCGCCCTTTACTTCACCTTATCCATTCACCACCTCATCCACAATGCTTCAGATACAGACTTGTTCTTGGTTCAAGGCTTTGCATTGACCTTCACTCCACCCGGAATGCTCTCCTAGATCTTCCACTGCTGCCTCTTCCTTATCATTCAGTCTAACTCAAATGCTATCCTCTCAAGAAGGGAGAGAAATGTCTTTCATGCCAACTTGCACACTTGCTGGATTCCACCCCCTGAACCCCAAGTGGCAGGGACTGTGTCAGTGCTGCTCAGTACTTCATCTGCAATGCATAGCACTGGGTGTTGCACCTAAGAGATGCTGAGAAAACAAATGAACGGAATTCATATATCCCAACTGGTTTGGATATTTATTGCTGGTAAAGTTCTTGTGCGTACTATGCAATGGGCACTTTTACACTGCAGCCACATGGTGATAATAAAAACACACTGATTTTTAGTTGGTTTTATTATTGTTTTAAAATTTGTTACATACAATTCATCCTCTTATTGCTGCACCTGGGATGGACCATTCCCATTCCCAGTGCCCTGCTTTTGGTAGAGTTCTAGAAAAGAAATAGACCTCTTCATACTACTGATGGTAGAAGACAGAGTCAGCTGATCCAGAAAACATGAAGTGTTCCAAATAGAGGGAGTCACAAAGCAGGATCACTTAAACCTATAGAGATAAATCGCTCCTAGTATATAAGTAGAGGTAGGAATTTTGCAGAGCATTTTGGAAGAAGCATCTGTTTCAGGCAGGATAAGTAAAGATATGCTGCAGTAACAAACAACACAAAAAATTCAGTGGCTGAACACAAACAAAAGTGCTTTTTACATCCATGGTACATGGTCAGTGTGGGATGGTAAGACCTTTCTACTCTCTGTAGTTACTATGGGACCTGGACTATACCTCAACAAGTGAGTTTATGTTTGTTGAGGCAGGAAAAGAGAACATGGCGAAGTATGCACTAGCTCTTAAAGACTCTGCTTGAACATGACGTTCATCACTTTTACCAAAGGAAGTGACATGGGCACATCTAACTTCAAGAAGTCAGGGAAGTATAATCCTACCAGCTGACTAGAAGGAGAGCTGGAACAATTTGGGGAACCTCCCTGATAATGATCTCACTATCCTAATAATACAATTGATTAGAAAGTTGTACTTAGGGCATTTTGCGCAACTGTAAATATATAAATGCATACACTGGATATGCACACTGGTATGGGTCATACTGACATGGACAACCACAGATGAAATATGAGGCCAGAGAAGAAGAAGAACAGAACTGGGCATTAAAAGAAGAAAAATATGGATTTAAATCAGATCAGAAGCTATCTTGTTACTAGTCCTTCGCAACTGGGGTTTTGTAAGAGATTTAATCCTGAAAGTTCTATGCATCAACAATAGTACTAGGGTACTAGCTGTGTTCCCTCAAGACAATTGAAAAAATAGTCTCTCAGATAACATCCTGTAGAGCTTGCTTCTGTCATGGAAGCCTGGTTGGAGCAAGGCTCTTTGTCATACTTGTATAAGTGTTTTCACCAAATCCTTACATAGGAGGGCCTGGTAAGCACTGGGAAACCAAAAAATCCATGTGACTTGCTTTATTGCAGTATTTGCTCTATTGTAGCAGTCTGGAACTGAACCCACAGTATCTCTGTGGTAGGTCTGCAATTTATTCTCTTTATGATTCCATATCTTTAAAAACAAATTTCAAGTGGACTAGACAATGGGTAGGTATGGAAGATGAGGTACTGGTTAACAGTCCAGTTCATAATTGGGCCAGAATCCCCTTCCCCCAGGTATATCTGGTTATTCCTGCTATAAAGGCATCTCATGAAAAAGGAACTAGGAGTGTTGAAACTTCTTTATTAAAATTCAACAGGTAAGTTCAACTAAAATTGGGACCAAATATACGTGACTGCATTGGGACTAAAAATACATAATTGGTTATGAAAAAGAACTTTACTTTGTACAATAACAAGCACAGCTGATGGTTTGGCCTTGGAGACATCTTCAGAGAGGTGTCTTTTGGGGGATTGGCTCATGTAGACTCGGCTCAGCTGGGTGACTTTGTTGGTGCACCTCCATCCGAAATATCCAGCCTCACTTTACTTTGTACAATAACAAGCACAGCTGATGGTTTGGCCTTGGAGACATCTTCAGAGAGGTGTCTTTTGGGGGATTGGCTCATGTATACTCGGCTCAGTTGGGTGACTTTGTTGGTGCACCTCCATCCCAAATATCCAGCCTCCTCTTCCTGGTTCCAGTGGGCTAGTCTGGCGCGGTCCTCTCAAGGTGATTGGCAGAGATATTGATACATGAGGCTAGAGAAAACACAAGGCCTCTTGAAGCCTTGGCTCAGAATGGGCACGGTATGACTTTGGCCTTATTCCACTGGCAAAAGTAAATCATATGTCAAACCCAAAACCAAGAGTCACAGAACTACACACTGCCCAAATTGGATGTACATTTGCACGGTTTTGTGGAAAGGAGTGTAGATACAGGGAGAGGTTAAAAAAAAAATAAGCTAATAAGACTTCCTATCACAAATTCTAGTAAATAAACATATTTTTAAAAATATTAATTTGTACAATACATATTTACTGAAGGAAGATGGCTTCCCCTCTTAGCAAGATTCTGACCTGTTCTTTCAAACAAAACATATCTTCAAAAATGTGATGAGGAACATTGTTTATTTGTTTGTTTTTCTGATCTGCCCAGAGTTTTGTGGCAGCATGATAAGCTCTGGCTACTTTCTTCGTTGTCTGGGAAGAGCACTGCTTCTCTTTAAATGGACTTGATTCAGTCTACCTCTGAAAAAGGGCAGGGTACATAACAGGGACATGTGTAGGGTTGGGTTGAGGGGATTAAAAACATCTTTTTGCCACTAGGAGAAAAAATAAAACTGTGTTTAGATTTTAACTTCTTTGTGGGCAGACACGTCTTACCCTTTTTTGAATTCCTGCACATAATAAAACTGGGGACAGTGTGCTGCGGCAGAACAGACCCTGACCTAGGAGTTCTCAGGCCACCACCACTCGTGAACTTGAACCAGTTACTTTAGCTCTAAGGCCCTCAATTTCCTGTTCTGTGAATGGGACCTAATGGTAAGGTGACCTACTTATCTCCAGAAGTGTGTGAAGAACAAATGACATTACAGATGGGAGAGAGGATGTTGGAAAAAATGCCCAATCCTGCTCACATATAACTATGCAGTTCATCTGAATTCTGGTCTTGTTAAACAGCTTAGAACATGAGCTTAAAAAGAGCGAGGCTATGGATTTAAGCTACTTAGGTTTCACACTCAGGAAAAAGCTGTTGCAATACCCTCTTTTGTTGCTTATCCTCCTTCTGTCAAAATTGGGACTTAGGAGTTGCAGAGCAACTTGGATGCTTCTGGAAAGAGAGGTTCTGGGAAGCCCTGACCCTAAGCAATTTGCTTTAACACGTTTTTTGAGGTTGTGGACTACATTGCATATCTTTTTTTTTTTTTTTTTTTTTTCGGTACGCGGGCCTCTCACTGTTGTGGCCCCTCCCGTTGCGGAGCACAGGCTCCGGACGCGCAGGCTCAGCGGCCATGGCTCACGGGCCCAGCCGCTCCGCGGCATGTGAGATCCTCCTGGACCGGGGCACGAGCCAGTGTCCCCTGCATCGGCAGGCGGACTCTCAACCACTGCACCGCCAGGGAAGCCCTACATTGAATATCTAAAGAAAGCTCTGTCTCCTCTTCTGAGGGGAAAAACGTGCACCCATGTTTATGAACACACAATTTTGAGTATGTTCCTCTTAGAACTCTTGCTTTAGAGAAATAATTTCGCTGTATATAGTCTCAGGGCTCAGCCTGGCACCATGGGAGCCCTATCTATGTTTCCCCATGTCCTTTCCCCAAGATGACTCCATCCAGAGCTCAATTGAAAGGACTAAGCCCTCTCACTGGGCTTCTTCCTCTCACTTTCTGCTTCTCCTCTCCACAGACAGAGACAGAAATTTAGTTCCAAGACGTTAGCGTGTATTGGCCCAGGATGTTGTTTGCAAGCTGTTTTGCAGAAAGTTTTTTCATTGACCATCCTCTTCTCCTCTTCCTCCTCCCCTTTTTCTTCTTCCAGTTCTTGCTCTCCACCACCTCCTCCTCCTCTTTCTTCTCCTTCCTTAAAGACAACCCTTTTCTATCATTTTACAATGGCACATTATTCATTATGATCTACCTTAACAGACGTCTTAAAAAGGCACATCACATAATTAATATAAGCTCAGTGAAATTATTTACTTTTGTAGGGAAAGAATCCAAGGTATTCATTTACATCCCTGCAGGTGAGTAAATAGTAGCACCTTAAGTAAACAAGCAGTCAACCACCCCTTCCCTCCAGCATTTCATTTTGTGGCAGAATTGCTCGTTTAGCTCTCCAGTATAGGTTACCCGTTATAGGTACACTTGAACTCAGTCATCACCCATAGCATCCCACCTTGGAGGACATTTAGAATCATAACCACCAAAGGATGAGAATCATTGGGAAAAATGAGCAAGGCATAGAAGGACTAAGTGAGGGAAAAGAAATTCTGACTCCAAAAATTCACAGACCATGACAATTGGAAAAAAGATGATATCAGCAAATGTGGTGATTTTTCTACAGCACTCAAATTCCTGTCTTGTATGTCAACTGAAGAGAATTTTGTCCCAGGGATATCACACAATATTCCCCCACACCCTGAGGTTTTGAAATTTTTTAAAATAATAATTGAAAAAATTTTTAATAGTCATATATTCCAGTTTGTCCATTACCCTTCCCTATGATATTTTCTGATGGTTGGACAAGTGACCACTTTATTCTATAAACACTGTTTAACATCCATATCATTTTTATATTTATTGTACATTACATTGTTTAGACTTAATGTATGAGCAATTAAACCGTGGTGCTGCCCTTTTAAAATGTCTTTCTATGTGTTTAAAAGTTGCCCAGGGAAAGAATAGCAAAAGGAGGACACTGCTCAGCAATGGGTTTTAAGGATCCTTTTGTGGTTATGGACCTCATTGAAGAGCTAAAGAAAGCGATGGCTCCTCTCCCCACACCCACCGCGGGGAGGGGTACGCCTATGCATATGGACACATAATTTCAGGATTTAGGTGGAGCGATGCTCCTCCTAGAACCTCTGCTTTAAAGAATTAATTTACTTCCCATGCACTGGTAGGAAGCTTACCATTTCTCTAGTTCATGCTTGCAATGATTGTTTTCTCCTTTGTCAGGCAATAGCCTACTGGAGGTAAACACTAAATAAACTAACCAGGTGAGCTATAATAGAAAATAGCCAATCTACTTAAAAGAAAATGAAGGTGAACAACCACACCTTTCTGTGTGTTTTTATTTGGCTTTTATGGAAATGTTTTGGGTGTGGGAATTCGGTGTCTGTGAGATTCTCTCATCCTTTGAACCTTGCTATACATACAGCAGCTGTAGAAAGAGGTGAAGTCCACAGATAGGGGCTTAATCATCCATGCAAATGCTAGTTCACTGCATGTTTTACCATAGCATTTCAAAGGGTTTAAAGTAAGTGCCTACCTATTTGAGATGGCTGGTAAACATGAAAGTGAACAAGGAAACTGCGTGGACCACAATTTCCATACCATCTGCATGACTGTTAAAAGTCATTGCCATTAACAGTGATTGCGAAGAAGTGGCCTGAAGGGGCATGGTTTGGAAGAGGTATTGTTTACTCTGAAAGAAGTATTGTTTTCTATGTTCTGCAGTACTGAGAAACTTCTAGTATTAGATAAATGTCTCATCTAATTGCTCTCGTTAGATTTTTCTCTGGAGAAACTGGCACCCAGATCATAATGAACACAATAGATCATCTGTGTATTTTTTCTTCTATTTGTAAAGATTAAATCAATAAGCCTGGTAATACTACACTAAAATGACTTACAAAGAAAAGAAATACTAGTCAGATGTCCATGATTTAGACTTTTAGCTCTCCTACCTTTTCCCTTTCCTTGCCTGCCCTTAAGGAAATGCACTTTGACTAAAAACCTTCACTAAAGAGTGACCTGGAACCTGGGAAAAAGAATAAATCTCAGTTAATCAGCTCTACTGTTGATTAAGAAAATCCAAGGGCAATAATTTGGAAGCCACTGCCACCACCACCATCATCACCATCACCACCATCACCACCATCATCATCACCACCACCATCATCACCAAAACTACTGCCACCACCAACCATCATCACCATCACTACCATCACCACCATCATCATCACCACCACCATCATCACCAAAACTACTGCCACCACCACCATCATCACCATCACTACCATCACCACCACCATCACTACCACCATCATCACCACCGCCATCACCACCAAAGCCACTGCCACCACCACCATCATCACCATCACCACCATCATCATCACCACCACCATCATCACCAAAACTACTGCCACCACCACCATCACCATCACCACCATCACCACCATCATCACCACCACCACCATCATCATCACCACCAAAGCCACTGACACCACCACCATCATCACCACCATCATCACCACCACCATCATCACCACCACCATCACCACCACCACCAAAACCACTGCCACCACCACCCCCATCACGGTCAGCAGCAGTAGCAGCATTACTACTGCTATCATCAACATTGTTAACATTATTAATCTTGATCATGTACCAGGAACTGTATTAGATACTCTCTTTGAATTATTTTAATAAACCTCCTCTTTCATATGAGGTGGGGCATTTGCATGTGCTAGTTCCATTGCTGGTAGTGCTCTTCCCTGCTCCTTTCTGATTAACACTGACCCATCCTTCAGACAACACTTTGGAGAAGACCCCCCCCCAATTCTGTGTCCTTCTGTGCCCCCTTGCCTTTCTCCATTACTAAATTGCAGCTCTAGGAAGACGGGGACCATATCACCTTTTGCTCGCTAGGCAGCGTGTAGCATATAGCACACTACCTAGGGCATGAAATTTTGTAATCATTCAATACATGCTGCATTGGGCCATGTATGCAGCCATAGAGCATGGAAGTCAGGATTCCATTCTAGTCCTTTTCAACATTAGAGACTTACCCACTGTTATTATACCTTTCCCCCTTCCTCCTCTGCCTCCTTTCTCCTCTTCCTCCTCATCACAACAGCACAGTGTAGTGGTAAAAAGGGCAGTTTCACATTTAGACTATCTGAGTTTAAATCCAGATAGTACATGCAAAGCACTAAGTGCTCAATATTTATTATTACTTTGATTACTGTCCTTCCCACTTCTGCTCGATGGGTGGGGCTGTGTCACATCAGATGTCTGGTCATGTCATTTGAATTAGCCAGGGCACTTGCCAATGAAACCGATCATTTAAGACTGACAATATCGGGACTTCCCTGGAGGTCCAGCGGTTAAGACGCCGTGCAGCCACTGCCGGGGGTGGTGGGTTCAATCCCCACGTGGGGAACTGAGCTCCCACATGCTGCACAGCAGGGCCAAAAAAAAAAAGGACTGACAATATTGATCCAGAAAATTGGATGAACTTTAATTAATACTATAGACAGGGAAAAAGACCAAAGACTAGTTATGTAGATAATGCGGATGGAAGGAGGATTCTAGCTAGAGGGGGATTCAACCAATGAGGAAAATTTGGGGGCTGTTTGAATGGTTTTAAGTCAAGGTATAGTGAAACCTTGAATACATTGCTCTAAGAACTGAAGGGCTGAGTGTAGTGGGTGAGCGAAATGAAGCGTACCTAGAAAAAATTCTGGAAGTAAATGGAGGCTATTAGCAAAGATATGAAATGTGATGGGAATTCACTGCAAACAACAGAGATTGATTCAAATACTAGGTGGCAAAGATAATTATTAGCTAAAATGTTGGTGAATTAAGATAAAGCATGGATTTGCTTCTTTCTTTCTTTCCTTCTCTTTCTTCTTCCTTCCTTCTTTCCTTTCTCTTCTTTCTCTCTTTCTTTCTCTCTCTCTTCTTTCTTTCTTTCATGTTTTCAAGGGTAGTTTGTACTAATACACTGAGTATGTTATCACCCTCACATTAAAAATCAACTAAAATGGAAAGCTATAAGCAGGATCAAAAACTGTCTTAGGGGCTTCCCTGGTGGCGCAGTGGTTGAGAGTCCACCTGCCGATGCAGGGGACGCGAGTTCGTGCCCCGGTCCGGGAGGATCCCACATGCCGCGGAGCGGCTGGGCCCGTGAGCCACGGCCGCTGAGCCTGCGCGTCCGGAGCCTGTGCTCCGCAACGGGAGAGGCCACAACAGTGAGAGGCCCGCGTACCGCAAAAAAACAAAAAACAAAAACTGTCTTAAATTTAGTAAAATTGTCATGGCATGACAAACTCTGGATTTACAGGGTAAACATGTGAGAAATAAATGTGAAAATTTTATATATCTGTGTACATGTTGCAAAACAGAGAAAAATCAACATATCCTAGAAATTGGTGCTAAATTGCAGGTTTAATTTTACCAGTGGTTCTGTTTCTCATAGTTTCCTGTGTTGGAGTTGATGACATGGGAATGAATGACCACAGAATTAGCAATTATCCTATAATTTTAAAAGTGTGGTCAAGTTTGTTTCTGTTAGCACTAAGTTTTCCACTTGCATATAAGCTTACTACACAAAAGATTTGGGGGAAATGGATCAACCTTAGGTTCCCTACTTTAGAAGCTAGTGAAGATAATGATATCGTTAAACTCACCATCTTTTTCAGAAAATGAAAAGTGATGGCTGATTTGTATCTTTAAATAGCTACATTCATTAAATCCCGTTGTTTTGAGATTTGGAGAGAATACGATAAAAAATGTTTTTGAATTTTAATTTTGCACAATAAAATTAAGATTATTCTGGTCATTCTACTTATTTATAGCACAGAGTGGCTTAAAATAAAAGCTGAAAGTCCCGGTATATTATTCCACCTACAGTAAGCTCACACTCCCATATTGTTAGGTAACATTCCCTTGATTCTAATTCCTCAGGAAAGGAAAATTGCAGTTATTTCTGTATACCTACAATTTTACCAGGTGTAGAGAGGGTACCCAGTGGAAATTTATTGATGAGGATGATAGATTTACATGTGTTGAGATTAAAGTTCTGGAACACTGACCTAGTGGCTAACCACCTGGGAAGAAACATAGGTAGGGAGACCTGGATTCATCATCACAGCAAATAGTCACTGTGCTATTTTCTCACTCAAATGTGCTCTGGTTTCCTTACATGAAGGTGGAAATGTGCAGTGTTGGAGAAGCAGGAGAACTAGGTGCTTTTCTAGAACTCTGGCCACCACATCTATCTGGTCCTGAGGTTCCTTGTCTGGAACATGCTGGCTCATGTCACCTTTCAATGATGGTGGTGGTGGTGGTGGTGCCCTCATCCTTTAAGAAAAGCTCCGAGGTGGATGGTCACTGCTTTGATGGAGTGGCTGGATACAGGCTGTGTGTCTTCTTCCTGCCTGCCCAGCCCAACAAGATGGAAACCAAAGCCTTTGGGAGGGGCACATTGTACCCCATCCAAAGATGTTTCAGAAGCCAAACACCTTGAAAGACAAGGAGCCTAGTTAGAAGTTCATTGACTCTAGCTACAAAAGAGGCAGAGGTACCTACTTCTTTCATCTATAACTGGAAGACCCAGCCCCATAAAGCACACACTTAGCCATTATGAAAACAACTAGTTCTTTAGGTTATTGGGGTAGTTGACATGTTTGAACTTGACAGTTACAATGATTCCATTTTTCCTGATTCTAAATGTAATGTGCAGTGATTGCAAACATTTTGCAGAATACAGAAAAATGTAAAGGAGATAAAAATAACTTGGAATCACCAACTTGAAAGCATAACATTTAACCTTTCGGAATTTGTTCTTTTTATCCATAAAAATAAATGGATAAATACTTAAAAGCAAATGGGATCATAATGTATATATTGTTTATAACCTTATTTTTCCCCTTAATATACTGTGATCACTATCCCATGTCCTTAAATGATTTTTAAAAAAAATTTTTATGGAAGTTTAGTTGATTTACAATGTTGTGTTAGTTTCAGTTACAGCCTTAAATGATTTTTAATGACTACACAGCATAGTTATATTTATCTAAACTCTACTTTTGACCATTTAGGTTGTTTACAGTTTTAGAATGGAAAGTAATACAGGAAGGAATCCCCTTGTCAATAGGTCTTTGTATAACTCTCTGAAGATTTCCTTATGGTAATTTCTCTACAGTAATCATGGGTTTTCTTAATTAATAATCATACAAAAACAATTTTTAAAAATCTTTTTTAAAATTTAATTTTACTTATTTTTTATACAATACGTTCTTATTATCTATTTTATACATATTAGTGTATATATGTCAATCCCAATCTCCCAATTCATCCCACCACCACCACCCCACCCCACTTTCCCCCCTTGGTGTCCATACATTTGTTCTCTACATCTGTGTCTCTATTTCTACCCTGCAAACCAGATCACCTGTACCATTTTTCTAGTCTCCACATATATGCGTGAATATACGATATTTGTTTTTCTCTTTCTGACTTACTTCACTCTGTATGACAGTCTCTAGATCCACCTATGTCTCTACAAATGACCCAATTTCATTCCTTCTTATGGCTGAGTAATATTTCATCATCTTTATCCATTCGTCTGTTGATGGGCATTTAGGTTGCTTCCATCACCTGGCTATTGTAAACAGTGCTGCAATGAACATTGGGGTGCATGTGTCTTTTTGAATTATGGTTTTCTCTGAGTGTATGCCCAGTAGTGGGATTGCTGGGTCATATGGTACTTCTATTTTTAGTTTTTTAGGGAACCTCCATACTGTTCTCCATAGCGGCTGTATCAATTTATGTTCCCACCAACAGTATAAGAGGGTCCCCTTTTCTCCACCCCCTCTCCAGCATTTGTTGTTTGCAGATTTTCTGATGATGCCCATTCTAACTGGTGTGAGGTGATACCTCATTGTAGTTTTGACTTGCATTTCTCTAATAATTAGTGATGCTGAGCAGCTTTTCATGTGTCCCTTGGCCATCTGTATGCCTTCTTTGGAGAAATATCTATTTAGGTCTTCTGCCCATTTTTTGATTGGGTTGTTTGTTTTTCTTAATATTGAGCTGCATGAGCTGTTTATATGTTTTGGAGATCAATCCTTCGTCCATTGATTCATTTGCAAATATTTTCTCGAATTCTGACGGTTGTATTTTCATCTTGTTTGTAGTTTCCTTTGCTTTGCAAAAGCTTTTAAGTTTCATTAGGTCCCATTTGTTTTCATTTTCATTACCCTAGGAGGTGGATCAAAAAAGATCTTGCTGTGATTTATGTCAAAGAGTGTTCTTCCTATGTTTTCCTCTAAGAGTTTTATAGTGTCCAGTCTTACATTTAGGTCTCTTATCCATTTTGAGTTTATTTTTGTGTATGGTGTTAGGGAGTGATCTAAAATCATTCTTTTACATGTAGCTGTCCAGTTTTCCCAGCATCACTTATTGAAGAGACTGTCTTTTCTCCATTGTATATACTTGCCTCCTTTGTCATAGATTAGTTGACCATAGGTGCATGGGTATATCACTGGGCTTTCTATCCTGTTCCATTGATCTATATTTCTGTTTTAGGGCCAGTACTATATTGTCTTCATTACTGTAGCTTTGTAGTATAGTCTGAAGTCAGGGAGCATGATTCCTCCAGCTCCGTTTTTTACCCTCAAGACTACTTTGGCTATTTGGTGTCTTTTATGTCTCCCTATAAATTTTAACATTTTTTGCTCTAGCTCTGTAAAAAATGTCACTGGTAATTTGACAGGGATTGCATTGAATCTGTAGATTGCTTTGGGTAGTACAGTGATTTTCACAATATTGATTTTTCCAGTCCAAGTACATGATATATCTCTCCACCTGTTTGTATCATCTTTGATTTCTTTCATCAGAGTCTTATAGTTTTCTGAGTACAGGTCGTTTACCTCCTTAGGTAGGTTTATTCCTAGGTATTTTATTCTTTTTGTTGCAATGGTGAATGGAATTGCTTCCTTAATTTCTCTTTCTGATCTTTTACTGTTAGTGTATAGGAATGCAAGACATTTCTGTGCATTAATTTTGTATCCTGCAACTTTACCAGATTCATTGATTAGCTCTAGTAGTTTTCTGGTGGCATCACTAGGATTCTCTATATATAGTATGGTGTCATCTGTAAACAGTGACAGTTTTACTTCTTTTCCAATTTGTATTCCTTTGATTTCTTTTTCTTCTCTGATTGCTGTGACTAAAACTTCCAAAACTATGTTGAATAACAGTGGCAAGAGTGGACTTCCTTGTCTTGTTCCTGATCTTAGAGGAAATGCTTTCAGTTTTTCACCATTGAGAATGATGTTGGCTGTGGGTTTGTCATATATGGCCTTTATTATGTTGAGGTAGGTTCCCTCTATGCCCACTTTGTGGAGAGTTTTTATCATAAATGGGTGTTGAATTTTGTCAAAAGCTTTTTCTGCATCTATTGAGATGATTATATGATTTTTATTCTTCAGTTTGTTAATAAGGTGTATCACATTGATTTATTTCCATATATTGAAGAATCCTTGCATCCCTGGGATAAATCCCACTTGATCATGGTGTATGATCCTTTTAATGTGTTGTTGGATTCTGTTTGCTAGTATTTTGTTGAGGATTTTTGCATCTATACTCATCAGTGATGTTGGTCCATAATTTTCTTTTTCTTTGTAGTATCTTTGTCTGGTTTTGGTATCAGGGTGATGATGGCCTCATAGAAGGAGTTTAGGAGTGTTCATCCCTCTGCTGTATTTTGGACGAGTTTGAGAGGGATAGGTGTTAGCTCTTCTCTAAATGTTTGATAGAATTCGCCTGTGAAGCCTTCTGCTCCTGGACTTTTGTTTGTTGGAAGATTTTTAATCACAGTTTCAATTTCATTACTTGTGATTTGTCTGTTCATATTTTCTATTTATTCCTGGTTCAGTCTGGGAAAGTTGTGCTTTTCTAAGAATTTGTCCATTTCTTCCAGGTTGTCCATTTTATTATCATAGAGTTGCTTGTCATAGTCTCTTTGGATGCTTTGTAGTTCTGCAGTGTCTGTTGTAACATCTCCTTTTTCATTTCTAGTTTTATTGATTTGAGTCCTCTCCCTCTTTTTCTTGATGTGTCTGGCTATAGGTTTATCAATTTCGTTTATCTTCTCAAAGAACCAACTTTTAGTTTTATTGATCTTTGCTATTGTTTTCTTTGTTTCTATTTCATTTATTTCTGCTCTGATCTTTATGATTTCTTTCTTTCTACTAATTTTGGGTTTTCTTCTTTCTTCTTTCTCTAGTTCCTTTAGGTGCAAGGTTAGATTGTGTATTTCAGTTTTTTCTTGCTTCCTGAGGTAGGCTTGTACTGCTATAAACGTCACTGTTAGAACTGCTTTTGCTGCATCCCATAGGCTTTGGATCATCGTGTTTTAGTTGTAATTTGTCTCTAGGTATTTTTTTATTTCCTCTTTGATTTCTTCAGTGATCTGTTGGTTATTTAGTAACATATTGTTTACCCTCCATGTGTTTGTGTTTTTTACATTTTTTCCCCTGTAATTGATTTCTAATTTCATAGCGTTGTGGTCGGTAAAGATGCTTGATATGATTTCAATTTTCTTAAACTTACCAAGGCTTGATTTGTGACCCAAGATATGATCTATCCTGGTGTATATTCCATGAGCACTTGAGAAGAAAGTGTCTTCTGTTGTTTTTGGATGAAATGTCATATAAATATCAATTAAGTCCATCTTGTTTAATGTGTCATTTAAAGCTTGTGTTTCCTTATTAATTTTCATTTTGGATGATCTGTCCATTGGTGAAAGTGGGGTGTTAAAGTCCCCTACTATGATTGTGTTACTCTCGATTTCCCCTTTTATAGCTGTTAGCATTTGCCTTATGTATTGAGGTGCTCCTATGTTGGGTGTGAAGATACACTTTTATTTATTTTTCATACCAGGGTTTATATAAAATTTTGTTTGGCCAAATGATTCTACTGGTGACTAATATTTGAAAATCACTCGCAGTCTATAGAAAAAGTAATCCTCCCATTCTTCAATAAGTCTAGGTGGGTCTCAGTTGAATCCACAACAAATCCTGACTTCAGAATTTCAGAAATAATTAATTTCACTATGGGATGACCAATAAAGATGGACTTCAGACTCTGACTTGATATCCAAACAAGCAAGGCATACCTGGCCAATGGTATCAACACTGATTAGGCTCCATCTGGCTAACACCAGGTCATAACAGACCAGAGAAACAAATTCCTCCCACATGGCCAGAAAATTTAATGGCAGTAACCCAAAGACTGACAGAGTCCCTATCTCATAGTTAATTCTTTTCATTTCTTCATAGTCATGGAGAGAAACTATTTGAAACATCGAATATGAGGAATTATGTTTGTGAAAGTCCAACCTTCTTGGGACATGATACTAAAACCCATCAGAAAGACCAGCCATTGGATTCTTACCTCTAGGTTCCAATCAGGTCATCCTGTTTTCATGACACACATCCCACTGAGCCACTGCACATAGGCACAGAACATGCCTGCACAGACACACAGGGGCATACCAGCTTCCCATACCTGATTCAGAGCAAAGCTACTTGCTGATCTTCTGGCTTCCTCTCTTCCTGAGTTTTTCTTCCCAGCATTCTTGCAACCAACCTGGAATATCAGGGTTTAAAATGTTGAGTAAATGAGTTCTCTCCATCAGTTATAATTTACTAACTTCCTTGCTTATTGAGCTACAGTTCACTGTAACTCCAGGGAAACTAATTAGAAAAGAAATTTAATATACAGTTCTATTCCCTATGAATTAATGTATGCTTCAACGACATTGCTTTTTAGCTGATGGAGGGTGCAAGCTGTTAGCATTGTAGAACAACTGTAGTGGTGACTTTGAATAACTCAAGTAAGAGCTGGATTGAAAATCAAAGAAACAAACAGCAATAGTTGAATGTAAGTTCCAAGGTGGGTGTTTGCACCATTCCAAATTGGTGAGCAACACTGTCCAAAGCATCAGAGTTCAAGGACACCAGAAGAAGAGAGCAAAAAGAGAATAATTGTATCTGTTGACCATTTGGGATCCTTGTTATTACATCAACACTATTCTTGGCTTCCAACAAATATACACAGAAAATGCTTATGTGGAGCAAGAGTCTTATTTTTTATGTATCATGATTTATAACTTGAAATAAATATTCACCTACTCTACTCCCTCTCCATTTTTACTAATGAACATTCTCCATGGATGGTATAAGTAGAAAGAGCCATCATTACTCTCCTTTCAGAAGTAAGGGAGCCCTCTACAACTGGTAGAATATGGGGGACAACCAGGTACCCTCACCTTCACCACCAGCTTACCAATGCTTGCCTTCTGCTAAAGTTGCAGGTGGGGGTGATAAACCTATCAAATTCTTTCTAGAGAGAGAATCTTGATAATGCTGAGGTATAAAAAAATGGTGAGCATGTGAGTGAAATAAAGCTACCCAAGTAGGATCAACGTAGAAGACAGCTGAAGATTCAACATTTTACCAACATCACCAGCATCTTGGTTTCACCCCATATTGGCCTTAGGTACAGATCTGATATTAGTAGAGCACAGTGGGCCAAGGAACTCACTAATCCAGCCCAACACTGAGATTCTTCAAAAGTGTTAATGCTTTTCAGTTTCTGTTCATTCAGTCTTTTCTTCTTGCCACTATTCTAGGCCCCTATGCAGCTGACCCAGCTAGGCCACATCAAGGTGGATTAGGAAGCCGTCACATGACACAGGTTCTCCGCATGAAGTTTGCTCAAGGCTTGTGGTGGATTTACAGGTTACAGAAATAAAATCTGCTTCCTTACTTCTAGCTTTAAAGGCTATTTCAATGATGCATGTGAGTAATGACATGAGTGATATTTAATACCTGGTGATTTGCTAAACATTTCACTTCTCTTCAAACCCGCAAAACCTTTTTAGAGACAATGCAAGGACAGGTTTTGAGGTTCTTTATTCAATCCTGAGTGAAAGACAGGGACAAGGAATTAAAAATGAAGGGCTCCCATAAAAGGGGAAATCGACAGTAACACAATAATAGTAGGGGACTTTAACACCCCACTTTTGCCAGTGGACAGATCATCCAAAATGAAAATTAATACAGAAACACAAGCTTTAAATGATACACTAGGTCTTCCCTGGTGGCGCAGTGGTTGGGAGTCTGCCTGCCGATGCAGGGAACACGGGTTCCTGCCCCGGTCCGGGAGGATCCTGCATGCTGTGGAGCAGCTGGGCCTGTGAGCCATGGCTGCTGGGCCTGCGCATCCAGAGCCTGTGCTCTGCAACGGGAGAGGCCACAATAGTGAGAGGCCCGTGTAGTGAAAAAAAAAAAAAAAAAAAGATACACTAAACAAGATGGACTTAATTGATGGAATAGGACATTCCATCCAAAAACAACAGAATACACTTTCTTCTCAAGTGCTCATGGAACATTCTCCAGGATAGATCATATCTTGGGTCACAAGTCAAACCTTGGTAAATTTAAGAAAATTGAAATCATATCAAGTATCTTTTCTGACCGCAACACTATGGGACTAGATATCAATTACAGGAAAAAAAAACTGTAAAAAATACAAAAACATGGAGGCTAAACAATAAACTATTTAATAACGAAGAGATCACTGAAGAAGTCAAAGAGGAAATCAAAAAATACCTAGAAACAAAGGACAATGAAAACATGATGACTCAAACCTATGGGATGCAGCAAAAGCAGTTCTAAGAGGGAAGTTTATAGCATTACAACCTACCTCAAGTAACAAGAAACATCTCAAATAAACAACCTAACCTTACACCTAAAGCAATTAGAGAAAGAAGAACAAAAAAACTCCAAAGTTAACAGAAGGAAACAACTCATAAAGATCATATCAGAAATAAATGAAAAAGAAACGAAGGAAACAATAGCAAAGAACAATAAAACTAAAAGCTGGCTCTTTGAGAAGATAAACAAAATTGATAAGCCATTAGCCAGACTCATCATGAAAAAAAGGGAGAAGATTCAAATAAACAGAATTAGAAATGAAAAAGAAGTAACAACTGACACTGCAGAAATACAAAGAATCATGAGGGATTACTACAAGCAACTATATGCCAATAAAATGGGCAACCTGGAAGAAATGGACAAATTCTTAGAAAAGCACAACTTTCCCAGACTGAACCAGGAATAAATAGAAAATATGAACAGACAAATCACAAGTAATGAAATTGAAACTGTGATTAAAAATCTTCCAACAAACAAAAGTCCAGGAGCAGAAGGCTTCACAGGCGAATTCTATCAAACATTTAGAGAAGAGCTAACACCCATCCTTCTCAAAGTCTTCCAAAATACAGCAGAGGGAGGAACACTCCTAAACTCCTTCTATGAGGCCACCATCTCCCTGATACCAAAACCAGATAAAGCTGTCACAAAAAAGAAAACTACAGACCAATATCACTGATGAACATAAATGCAAAAATCCTCAACAAAATACTAGCAAACAGAATCCAACAGCACATTAAAAGGATCATACACCATGATCAAGTGGGGTTTATCCCAGGAATGCAAGGATTCTCCAATATATGCAAATCAATCAATGTGATACGCATATTAACAAACTGAAGGATAAAAACCATATGATAATCTCAATAGATGCAGAAAAAGCTTTTGACAAAATTCAACACCCATTTATGATAAAAACCCTCCAGAAAGCAGGCATAAAGGGAACTTACTTCAACACAATAAAGGCCATATATGCCAAACTCACAGCCAGCATTGTTCTCAATGGTGAAAAACTGAAACCATTTCCTCTAAGATCAGGAACAAGACAAGGATGCCCACTCTCACCACTGTTATTCAACATAGTTTTGGAAGTTTTAGCCACAGCAATCAGAGAAGAAAAAGAAATCAAAGGAATCCAAACCAGAAAAGAAGAGGTAAAGATCTCACTGTTTGCAGATGACATGATACTATACATAGAGAATCCTAAAGATGCTACCAGAAAACTACTAGAGCTAAATAATGAATTTGGTACAGTAGCAGGATACCAAATTGTTGCACAGATCTCTTGCATGCCTGTACACTAATGATGAAAAATTTGAAAGTGAAATTGAGAAGACACTCCCATTTACCATTGCAACAAAAAGAATAAAATACCTAGGAATAAAACAAAAGACCTATATGCAGAAAATTATAAGACACTGATGAAAGTAATTAAAGATGATACAAACAGATGGAGAGATATACCATGTTCTTGGATTGGAAGCATCAACATTGTGAAAATGACTATACTGCCCAATGCAATCTACGGATTGAATGCAATCCCTATCAAACTACCACTGGCATTTTTCAAAGAACTAGAACAGAAAATTTCACAATTTGTATGGAAACACAAAAGACTCAGAATAGCCAAAGCAACCTTGAGAAAGAAAAACAGAGCTGGAGGAATCAGGCTCCTGGCCTTCAGACTATACTACAAAGCTACAGTAATCAAGACCATATGGTACTGGCACAAAAACAGAAATATAGATCAATTGAACGGAATAGAAAGCCCAGAGATAAACCCACACACATATGGTCATCTTATCTTTGATAAAGGAGGCAAGAATATACAATGGAGAAAAGACAGCCTCTTCAATAAGTGGTGCTGGGAAAACTGGACAGCTACATGTAAAAGAATGAAATTGGAACACTTTTAACACCATACACAATAATAAACTCAAAATGGATTAAAGACCTAAATGTAAGGCCAGACACTAAACTCTTAGAGGAAAACAGGAAGAACACTCTGACATAAATCACAGCAAGATCCTTTTTGACCCACCTCCTAGAGAAATGGAAACTAAAAGCAAAAATAAACAATGGGACCTAATGAACCTTAAAAGCTTTTTCACAGCAGCAGAAAACATCAAGAAGATGAAAAGATAACCCTCAGAATGGGAGAAAATATTTGCAAATGAAGCAACTGACAAAGGGTTAATCTCCAAAACTTACAAGCAGCTCATGCAGCTCAATATCAAAAAACCAAACAACCAAATCCAAAAATGCGCAGAAGACCTAAATAGACATTTCTCTAAAGGCATACAGATTGCCAACAAACACATGAAAGATTGCTCAACATCACTAATCATTAGAGAAATGCAAATCAAAACTACAATGCGATATCACCTCACACTGGTCAGAATGGCCATCATCAAAAAATCTACAAACAATAAATGCTAGAGTGGGTGTAGAGAAAAAGGAACCCTCTTGCACTGCTGGTGGGAACATAAATTGATGCAGTCACTATGGAGAACAGTTGGAGGTTCCCTAGAAAACTAGAACTACTGTATGACCCAGTAATCTCACTACTGGGCATATACCTTGAGAAAACCATAATTCAAGAAGAGTCATGTACCACAATGTTCATTGCAGCTCTATTTACAATAGCCAGGATATGGAAGCAACCTAGGTGTCCATCAACAGATGACTTTATAAAGGAGATGTGGCACATAGATAAAATGGAATATAGGTCAACCATAAAAAGAAACAAAATTGAGTTATTTGTAGTGAGGTGGATGGACCCAGAGTCTGTCATATAGAGTGAAGGAAATCAGAAAGAGAAAAACAAATACTGTATGCTAACACATATATATGGAATCTAAAAAAAAAAAAAAAAAAAGGCTCTGATGAACCTAGTGGCAGGACAAGAATAAAGATGCAGATGTAGAGAATGGACTTGAGGACACGGGGAGGGGGAAGGGTAACCTGGGACGAAGTGAGAGAGTGGCATGGATTTATATATACTACCAAATATAAAATAGATAGCTAGGGAAAAGCAGCCACATTGCACAGGGAGATCTGCTCGGTACTTTGTGACCACCTAGAGGGGTGGGATAAGGAGGGCGGGAGGGAGATGCAAGAGGGAGGGTATATGGGGATATATGTATACTTATAGCTGATTCACTTTGTTTTACAGCAGAAAGTAACACAACATTGTAAAGCAATTATACTCCAATTAAGATGTTTTTTAAAAAAAGTATGTCTTCTCTGGTAGCCCTGGAGTTCAACCATGGAACTTTACTCCAAGACACAGCATGAAGTCTTCTCAGGGTGAACTATACTAACCAAAGTGGAAAATTCCTCTCCAAATTTGTATGTGAGCAGAACCTGCTTGTGCTCAGCGGTAGCCCATGGAAAGAACCTGGCAACGTTGAGGGATGTCATAGGAAGCAAGTCTATAAAACTCATTTTTGTGTTTACTGTAGGGATGTTGTTAAGGATGTGGCTGAGCACATCCCACAGTGTTTCCTTTAGGAAGATCTGCTGAAGAAATTTTTCTCTTCCCTCAGGACCACAATTAACCACATTTCTCCTGAGTAACTGGGTAGTTTACATATTGTAGGTACTGTATATGGAGGCCCATCCCTGCACATACCTATGGCATAGGGTTCTCAAACCTTACCGTGCACTAGGAGCATCTGGGGGGCTTTTTTTTCTTTTTCTTTCTTTTTTTTTTTTTTTTTTGAGGTAAGCGGGCCTCTCAGTGCTGTGGCCTCTCCCGTTGCGGAGCACAGGCTCCGGAAGCGCAGGCTCAGCGGCCATGGCTCACCGGCCCAGCTGCTCCGCGGCATGTGGGATCCTCCCGGACCGGGGCACGAACGCGTGTCCCCTGAATCGGCAGGCGGACTCTCAACCACTGCGCCACCAGGGAAGCCCCTCGGGGGCTTTTTAAATGCAAATGCCCCGCTGATCCCAGACCAACTGCATCAGAATCTCAAGAAGGACATCAGTATTTTGTAAGGTTTTCTGGGTGATTCTAACATGCAGCCAGGGCTAAGAACCACTGCTACGGAGCCTTATAGCATGTGTTATGGGCCCTTTTTTTCCTATCCAGTTGCCCAATTTGTTCATTCCTTATGTGTCTTTACTAGCCTCATAAATCTTTCTTTGAAAGTTGAGTGGATGACATATATATACACATTAGTTTATGATGATTAACTGTATGAGTTAGGAATAGTCACGTTTTTGGGGGGCCATGCCATGGGGCTTGCAGGATCTTAGTTGCCCAACCAGGGACCAAACCTGCGCCCCTTGCAGTGGGAGTGCAGAGTCCTAACCACTGGACCACCAGGGAATTCTGAGGAATAGTCACTTCTTTAGATTAAATTCAGTTATTCTCACCACTTTCTCCAATAGTACATATGCTAGTACATATAGTACAATAGTACATAGGCTTCTGTGGGTCCTCCAAGAAGCAGATGTCAAGATGGGATTATATGTGGAAAAAAACTTATCTGGGGAAACAACTGGGGGTGGAAGGAATGGAGAAGGAGCTGAGAAGGGCTTGGAGAACCATCAGTGCTAGATGTGGGTCTGACATCAGGGAAGGAGAAAGAGAAGGAATGAAGGGTGGGTGACGCAGCTCTGGGTGAGTTTCGCATGGCCGATAAGGAGACCTAGAGCCCAAGTCACCAGTAAGAGGAGCTCAAGGTCCCCAGTGGCAGGCCAGATTTAGCACCCGTGCTCAGCCATTGGCTGGGAGCACCCAAAGGAAGGGTAGCCTCCTGCTAATGGGATGGTGGATTTCAGAGCACTGCACTGGGCCCATATGTCAATCATGCTCCCTGTAGTTGGAGATCTGAGAGGCACGTTTCTATGGTAGCTGCGGTACATCATCTGAATTGCTTTCTCACTGACTCTTCCTATTACTTGTGTTTAGAAATAACAAAGGATTAGTAGGGATGAGGATGTAGGACAGGAGGATGAAAGAAAACAGCAGAGCCAAGAAAATGACAAATGGGGGTGCCTGAAAGTGGCTGCAGGGGGCAGGGAGGGCATTACATGGAGCATTAGTCCTGGTTCAACAACAGAACAAAGAGAGAGATGTGGGGTGGAGGCAGGAATAACAAGTGAGAGAAGGGTGATGCTTCTAGGACAAAACTTTTGGACAGGGAGTGAGAAGGACTGTGCTGGTTCGACCTTGACAGGAAGCCTCAGATGAAAGTCTGGATGTCATTTGCACGTAAGAAATGGAGGCATATTTCAACCTGGGGTGGCTACCTGACGCCCACTGCTTCAGCAAAACACATTTGAGGCTTTAATATTAACAAACACACTTTGGTTCTTTTGCGTCATGGTTTCCTCTCCTGGTTTCATGTGGTAATCACTTAGGGAGCTTAAACGTACTGATGCCTGGGACCCTATCTGAGTAATTAAATCCGAATTTTTAAGGACAAGTATGTATCTCAGTATTTTTATAAAGCACCTCAGGTGGTGATAATGAGCCTCTAGGTTCAGCTGCTTCAGCAAATGTTTCCAAAACCTATCAGCAGAGCATGTGAAGGGCCCATGAATAAAATATACATTTAGTCACATAAATATCTGAGAACAGCTTGAGGGTATGAGCATTGTATAAAGTGCTTCAAAGTGCTAAGATTTAATATTTAAATAACCCATGAAAATTGTATTTTCAGCCTGACTCTTTCTGTTTGCATCAAAGACCATCATACACACATCATCTGCTCTGCTACATCAAAATTATGGAAAAAAATCACTTCCTTCTCCCTTCTCATATTCTTCTTCTGGAAGCAGGGTGAAAATGGGTTTCCATTTCTTAATAGGTCAAAGCAGAGAGGAAGCAAGGACAAATGCGTCTACTGCATGAAGAACAAAACCAAATACCCTACTGAGAGTTCATTTCAACAATTATGTATTAAATACTTTCCCTGTAACTGGTGCCATGCAGGGCACAGGAACAGAGGTGCCACAGAGTAGAACAAGAGTAGTACTTCCAGGACACCCAGACCTAGCCCTGCTTGAGAATGGGAGGGCCCAGAAGTGTAGCTCTAAAAAGGCAGAGGCCTTCATAGTGGAAAGGAGAATGCCATTTGGACAAAGATGAACCACCCAAAAGGCAGTCCAACATTGACTGAAGTATTTTATGGTAATTTTATTTTCAATACAAATCATTAATTAAGAACATCCTATGCACCAACACTGTGTAGGATACTTCAACTGATTTTATACAGGAAGCCCTGGGAATTGGTCTTATCTGGTTTTTGGGGGTTCCCATGGAGAGAGTTAAGTCTCCTTTTCCCTGAAAAGTCCTTGTCATAGATTGAATAATGACCCCGCCCCAAAGATGTCCTAATCTCCAGACCTGTGACTGTTGCATTCCATGGCAAAAGGAATTTTGCTGATGGGAATAAGTTAAGGACACTGAAATGAAGATTATGCAGGTAGGTCCAACTTAATCACATTTGTCCTTAAAAGAGGAAAATTTTTCCCAGCTGTAGTCAGAGAGAGAGCTGTGAGAGGCTCAGAGGGGTGGCAGTGTGACTTGCCAGTGTAGGCTCTGAAGTGGAGGAAGCAGCCATGAGCCAAGGAGCGCAGACAGTCCCTAGAAGCTGACAAAGGTAAAAAAAAAAAAAAAAAAAAAAGGATTCTTCACTAGAGTTTTTGGGAAGGAAAGCAGTCCTACTGACACTTATTTTAGTGTGATGAGATCCATGTTGAATTCTGACCTACGGAACTATAAGGTAATACATTTGCGTTGCTATGTAAACCGTTAAATTTCTGGTAACTTGTTACAGCAGCAATAGGAAACTAATACAGTCCCAGAAGGATCCCAAATCCACTTTTAGAAAGAAGAGACATGAGGCTTAATGTTTTGGGGTTTCATTTTTTAAGCTTCTTATTTTGAGATAATTTTAGACTTATGGAAGAATTTCCAAATACTCTTTATACAGCTTTCCTTAATGTTAACGTCATACATGATAATAGTGACATGATCAGTATTAAGAAATTAATCCTGGTATAATACTATAAACTACAGATTTTATTCAGATTTTACGTTTTTCCACTAAAGTCCTTTTTATTTCTATTCCAAGGTCCCCATTTGCATTTAGTCATCATGTCTTCTTGGTCTCCTCCAATCAGTGAAAGTTTCTCAGATTTTCCTTGTCTTTCACGATCTTCAGTGTCTTCAATTTGGGTTTGTCTGATGTTTTCTCAGGAGTAGGTTGAGGCTGTATTATTGGGAAGAACACCACAGAGATGTGCTTTTCTCAGGGGATCATATCAGGGATTCAGGATGTTGATTGGTCTTATTACTGGTGATGTTAACCTTGATCAATTAGCTACAGGTTTTTCCATGATCAAGTTCCATCTTTTGCTTTAAAACTAATACATATAGTTTGGGGGAATGATACTTTGAGACTACACAAATATCCTGTTTCTCCTTAAATATTTGCTCACTAATGCCATCCTCAATCAATGAATCTCACCTGCAACAATTACCATTGGGGTGTAGTCATGGGGACTTTCTAGTTCCTTCATTCCTTCTACATTTATTAGTGGAAGATCTGTAAGGGAGAGTTGTTTCTTCTCGGACTTTTATTTATTCAGTTACTTACATCAGTATGGACTCAGGATATTTAATTTATCCTTTGCATTATGACCCAGCGCTATTGTTATTTATTCTGTTGATCAAATTGTTTCACATTTGGCCATTGGTGGCTCTTTCAAGTAGGCTTCTGTGCCCTTTCAATACGTCTTGATCCTTTTTCCTTTCTTTCTTCTTCTTCTTCTTTTTTTTTTGTAGTACTGTTCACCTTGAATTTTCCCTGCCCCAGCCCTGGAATCAACCACTTCTCCAAGGAATGCCCTGGTTTACTTTATTAAAGAATAATATTTAGAAGCCAATATCTGGACTGTAAGAAGGTTCATTGCTATTGAGATGTCACTGCTTCTAGTCTCTCATAGCAGGCAAAGCTAGCGATACGTGTATGTACACTAATTCAGGCATACACACATTTATTTATATATTCCTGTATCTATCTGTTTATATGTATTTTTCATTTTAAAAAAATTTTATTAAAGTACAGTTGATTTACAATGTTGTGTTACTTTCTGATATACAGCAAAGTGACTCATTGTACACACATATATATATATATATATTCTTCCTCATATTCTTTTCCATTCTGGTTTATCACAGGATATTGAATATAGTTCCCTGCACTATACAGTACCACCTTGTAGTCGTTTATATGTACTTTAAAAATCAGACCACCTAGAGGGGTGGGATAGGGAGGGTGGGAGGGAGGGAGATGCAAGAGGGAGGAGATATGGGGACATATGTATATGTATAGCTGATTCACTTTGTTATAAAGCAGAAACTAACACACCATGGTAAAGCAATTATGCTCCAATAAAGATGTTAAAAAAATAAAATAATATTCAGCATTCCTTTAAAAAAATCAGTTCATACTGATTTCTCTAACTCCAACCTAACACCACAAGGTTCTTTCTTACCTCCCCTGTTTTCTTATTTAGAACATGTTTCTGCAACTGTGAGAAATCTGGATCTCCTTATCTACAGTGTATTTATCTATTTTATTTTTTATATTTTGAAGACAGGTATATATTATTTGCAACTCTCCCAGCTCCATCGGCCATACCACTGACCAGTCCAGGCTGCCAGTTGCTGGTTGGGTTCTAGGTGGAATGTTAGGGGATTCTCCTAGTTCTGTTGTGGCCGGTGGATCCACGGTTACCGGGCAGTATCCTGTGGTGGGTCAGTGTGATGGAGGGGCTGTGATCCTCTGTGGAGCTTGGCTTTGGGCTGATCCTTTGGAAGATGGGTGAGGTGGTAGTGAAACGGCTGCCCAGTGATCCAAGTCCACGACTGACTTTCCATAGCATCCAGTGGAAGACAGGGATGTGTCCTCTTGTTATGGCCTTACTGGTGGGTCTCCTATTTATATTCAGACTTGTTCAGTCTGTTAGAAGCTGACTTTATGTACGACATGAAAGGCAGCTCTCAGAAACACTGGCTGCATGGATTAAGGAGAAATGCCAACTCACTGACAAGCTTAGGGTGAATGAAAAGGAGTGTGCAGAGTCTGAATCAGTTTTAGAGAACGTCAGGCTCGCAAAAGAGTCTTTAAAAATAAGCAGCCTTACAAATACTTACAGAAAGGCGAGGAGGACCAACTTGATGTTGATGGAAAAGTTAACTTCCTTGGTTAATGAACTGAAAGAGAAATCCAAATGCTCAAAACAAAAGAGGAGATAGAGGAGATTCTAAAAATGCTTGAGTCCCTAAAAGAGGTCACAAGACTCATCATATCATAAGGAGTTTCTCCAAACCTGCCAAGAGGCCAAGAGCCAAGCTCTGATGGTCCCTTCTGCAGGAGGGGGCCTAGGATTTAAAGCAGCACTGCTCCCTCCCCTCCACTTAGGGCTCCTGAACTGTCACACTGTGTTCATCTACCTTGACCTCCATCCGAGGGTCAAGGCCAGGAGGTCCAGAGGAGCCCCCCTATCAGATGTAGTTCCTCCACCTTCACATGCTGGACCCAGAAGGAAACTCCTTCATGGTCCATTCCTCCACATCTAAAGAACCTTGTACTTCCAGGAGCAAACCAAGAAATGTGGGACTTTCGCTTGATGTAAAGTTTGGATTATCTCTCATTAGTGGTGAAAAAAAATGTTGTACTTAAGAGACTAATCTTTTACTCATATTGAATCCTCATCAAACTACATTTCTCAAGACAATGTTTGGTTAATATCACTTACATATTATATCTTATCAGTGAATTCTTTATATTTTATTCTCTATATAAATATTATAATTTGAAAATATATTTGGTTTATCAATAAAGGCTTAGCTGTTAACAGCAATATGTTTTGAGTTGTCTTATAAAATATGCTTACCTATTAGTTCAGCCCTATTCTCCATATCAAATAGTTTCAGAACCGTGAACCCATATTCCTGTGAGGAACAAATTTACCAGCTAGACTATAGTATTTGTGTGCAGTTCTTTTTATATTTAGCCTTACAAGAACCAGTCAAAACACTGTCTTCCAAAGATACTTAGGTCAGCTGCTTTCTTCCCCACCGCTTAAGTGCTTAACCATTTTTGCAACTTGTCTCTTATTTCAAAATATAAGATGGCACTCACATTCATGCTCTCAACTTGAAAACACCCCTTTTGAGCAGGAATAGTGCTTCCGCATCTGTTCCAACTTTGTCTCCGAGACTGGAGATCTTAGGCTCTGATACTTTGGTACTCAACTCCTTTAGTCCTGGGAAACTGTTAATTTTGTAAAATAAGTTCAATCAATCACTAGGAAGTACTCATCAATTGGACAGTTCCAGCAGCAAGTATCAGTAGCTTTTAGTTAGATTCCAAGCTTCCTGAAGGCATTCATTCCATCGTTACATCTTTTCAGCAGTCCACCTTGGCCACAAGAGATGCTCACATAGTTGCTGCATCTTTATCTATGATGAATCGAAGTACGAGATTATAGACACTAAGTGAGATGGATTTTGTGCTATCAAAAAAGAGGCAATCTCTTCTTTTACCTTGAACCCTCTTTCCTGCATCCCCTTCTGTCCTCCCTTTGCTTGGCTAACACGTCTGCTAGGTTTAGACTCAGCTGAAGCATTCTTAGACTTCCTTTTTCCCTCTGTTGCCATTAAGGAAGCCCAGATTCTCTTCTCTCAAACATTGCGTGCAGACCCCCTGGATAAAACTTATGACACTGTGGTGTAATCGTTGGTTTTCTTGCCCACCTTCTTCACAAGGTGTTGAGCCTTTTGAGTGCTGGCCTTGGGTCTTCTTCATCTTAGTATCCCCATCACATGGCTGCAGGGAATAGATGCTCAGCAGGGGTTCATTGAACAAATGGATAACACTAGTAATTAGAGGAGTGATATTGCAGGTGTCTTAACATGTGTTGTTATCTGGTCTTGGGAGCAGGATAGTCTGACCTTTGGGGACAAGTGGGTACTTGCAAACAAAACCCAAGTGTGAAGCTGTCTAATTTGTGGGCATATGACTGATTGGGACCAAAAAATAATGTTTATCAAGCCGCTATTATGTGCCGAGAATTACCAGATACTTTACATGTTTTATCTCATTTTAACCTTCAACAACCTAAGTCAAGTGATTTTTTGTCTTCGTGCAGAAGAGAAGCATCCTGTACTGAAAGGTAGGTGGTTAATAACTTGTCTAGTTCTCACAGCCCTTAAGTGATTGGAGTCCACCTCCATCTTCCTCCAAAATCAATACACTTCCTATTGTACCATGATGTTTGGAGGGAGAGAAATGCATTAAATTAATTTGTGAAATTACTAGAAATTTAAGCCAAAGAGCTTTATTTTGTAAGAATAATTGAAAACAAATAAAAGTCCTTAAATTGAGGTCAAGTTGCATTTTGTTAGTAAAGTTGTCAGCTGCAGAATTTCCTATTATTGTTGGTGGTACACTTGACGAATCCACTACATGAAAACTGAGAGACTTGAATGATTTTGTTCACATCTAATCCAAGCTTGGCAGGCACTTAGCCAATAGGCCCATCAGAAATGGTAGCTGTTACTGTCTAGAATACATGACCTATTACTTTTTTTTCCCCCAGAAAATTCAAACAGCTGAAAGGCCATGGTATCATTGATTTCAGTACAAGAATCCAGCTGAGCAAAGGCTTTCCTTTGTTTTCTGTGGTCTCACTCATTGGATTGGAGCAGCTGAATATCATTAGAATGTCGTAGAACTTTTATTGGGTCTAAATTTGGCTCCATGAGACCTGACAGAGAGTGATTAGGAGTTATTTTTAATATCCAACGTTTTTTTCAGATAGATATCTCCTAGACCACAGTTTTCGTTCAGCAGATTATGATGATTTTAGAATGGGGGAAATTTGTTCCACTTCAAAAATCTCTCCAAACCTTGTGTGTCGCAACTAGTTTTGCTTTCTAGCCAATTCTGTGTGCTTGGCAAGCGAGGTATCAGCAAGAGCATCTTCCAATGAAACACCGGCTTTCACTTCCTCATGGGTGATCACTGTTCCACTTCAGAAGACATTCATTGACCACCAAGTTAGACAAGCAAGAGGTCAGGCCAATACTTTCCAAGCACAGTGTTCCACTCAACAATGTATAATTCTCCTGTGTCATCGAGCTGATTAAAATGTTTTATTACATCCTGGGACAAACAACTTTCTTAGAGCGAAGAATTGTGAATGAGGAAGTGGAAAATGACTTAAATCATTTACTGGATAAGGACTACATACAAAAAACATTAGACAGAAAAGTGGTTACCATTTATTTGCAAGCCTTCATGATTGCAGCCAATCTAGCTAAAGAATCACGTCTGAAGTGATCAATTCAAATTTCTTTAAGGCTAGGAAAAAAAAAAAAACACCTCAGCTTCCTTCTCCTTTACTCATGATTGTACGGAAGCATTTTAGATTATTGACGAAGTGAAAGACAGACTGAAAAATCTACAAAATCATCTAAATTTAGAAGAAAATCATGGGGCTACCTTTTTGTGCCAGATATACTTTGATTTTTTGAAAAATCAAAACCTACCTTTTGAGCTGAGAAATAATTTTAATAGCCTGTTCAAAGCCCTCCAGCTGTGCTTGCTAAGCTTTTTTCTATTCTTTTTTTTTTTTCTCATGCAAATGAAACCAAGAAAAACATACAGCCACGCAAACCCCACCTCAGGCAAGTCTGAGAATGTATTATTTCTCAGAACTCAGCTGGATTTATGGTCTATCTAATGTGGACTCTGCTCTTAGAAGATAAATATAGGAAGTAATTTCAAAAGGATAACACTTTTGCTGAAAACACAGTCTTCTGGTTCCTCCTTAGCGTGCGTCTAGTCCTAGACTTTATTATCCTCATTCCTAATTCTTTTTTTCCCCTGTACTTCAGCTCTGGGCCGTAAGAGGGTGCTGGATACAAAATATGCACTCGGTAAATTTTATGGGGTGAATTCATGAGTCCTGGGGGGAATAAAAACCTCCTTGTTGAATATAGGCAAAAGCTGCCTCATCATCACTCAGAGTTTCCCCCAGCATTAGCCAGACCTCCACTGTAAACCGTTAGCTCTAGTCAAGCCCCCAGAGTATCACTGCATCCCTTCAACACCAGAGCAGTAGGGCTGGAGTACCCGTCAAAGACTATGATGGATACATTTAAGCCAAATGAGGTCCCAGCACAACAAACGCAGAGCGTCCCTCCATCTCCTCATTAAAGGGGTCCGGAGATTCCACTAACACGTTTAGCTGGAAAAACATAATTACAGGGAGCACATTTTCTCCAAACCCTCTTTCCACACTCCAATACACATCACTCACACACACCCGTACCCAAAGCCCACATCACACGTGAATGTCAGTTGCTTACACATATGCTATGGCGTCTATCTGTTATTTGGGCTGGATCAATATTCTTTACCCATCTTCTGATAATAGAAGCCTATCCTTCAGGAATTATCTTTCTCTCACTCCCAGACAATGCTGTTTTGGTGTGACTGACCACACTCCCCAGCCAGGGAAGGGCTAATCATCATCGTCCTCATCACTGTTACAGCAATAAATAATCTAATTTATTTGGTATGTAGGATGCACCAGATTTGTTCTAAACACTTTACAGCTATTAGCTTTTCTCATTTTGCAATACTCATATAAGGGTGAACTATTATCTCCATTATACAAATAAAGAAAATTATTTAAAGAGCATATAACTGATATACGGAGGAAGTGAGATCTGAATCCAGGCCATTTGCTTTTGGAGCTCCATGCTTTTAATCATATGTTAAAACGCCTTAGGCCAGGCCATTTACAGTATTTCCTATTCTTGACCAATGGCAGTTGGTTGACATGTGGGCATGTGACCCAATCTTGGCCAGTGAGAGCCTTCTCTGGGACTTAGGCTGGAGATATCAGGAAAGAGATACATTCTTTTTTGCTGGAGTACTAAGCTGATCTGATGTGGGTCTGGAGCTGCTTGTGACCTTCTTTCCCCTCCTGGAGAAGAGTGTGTCTGACAATGGCACCAACATAGATGAAAGCAGAGCTTAGAGTTAGAGAGAAAGAGATTCCTAAGGACCTCACTGGAGCATCTGGAACTCCACACACTCAAAGCTAGACAGATATTGCTTATTTTGTTTAAGTTAGTATGAACTGCTTTTCTTTTTTCAGCTAGAGTTTTAACTGATACGCACTAGAATCTTACCTGATATACACATATACACTCTTTCTCTACATGACAGTCACGTTCAGGGATAGGACTTGACCTAAATTAGGCCAATCAGGGCCAAGGCAATGAATATTGAAATGACTAAGTAGTTGAGAAAGTAACTCCATATTTCTGGTTGGACGTAAACCTCCAAAAGATGTAAGGGCTGAATCTGCTGCCAATATTTTAATGCCATGTGTACCTTGTGTCTAAAGTCAACATAGAGGAAGACAAAATTGTGAAATTGAGGGAAAAAGAGAAACTAAATCCTAATGACATTTCTTGGGCCCTGAATCCTGCTGAACCTGAAGCCATCAAGCTCTACCATTGGACATTTCTTTTATGTGGCTCAGTGAATCTCATTTCTGTTTAAACTAGTTTGTGTTGGGTCTTCTATCATTTGCAATGAGATGGGTCATTTGTTGATACAGGATTGCACGGTCTGTCTTATTGCCAAATTTTCTAGCCAGGTACAGCTTTTAGCCAGGGTGGCCCAGGCTCCATTAAATGCCATTACTGTACATTTTTTTCTCAAGTACATGAAGGTCATGCTCTCTGGATGAGAACAGAGGGAGAAGGCATGGGTTAATCTAGGACTAGGTTGATAGCATGATAATGAGGATGGTGGAGAAAATCCTCCAAAGCCAGATACCTTCTATTAATCACAACACTTCTTAGAGATGGTCTGAAAGATGCTTCCAAATGTACGGTTCTGGTGTGGGTGGGCCCAGCAGTCCTGAAGGATGGCTCAGTATTCAAACTTGGAGTTGAGACCATGGATATCAAAGCAGTAGTGTGACTCCTGGACACTGGATCCCAAGGACTATGAAGGAAAAGGGGGTTGATTGAAGCCTGGAAGGGAATGTCAACCAACCAGTGAGACCATTGGTTACCAGTGGTCACTGGAAGCTTCTGAGCCTACTGTGTCCCAAGTATCCTTCAGGCTACTGCAATTAGCACCACGTGACTGGATTTTTATTGCCTAGGATGTATGTGTGGTTTGTGAGGTACATATCAATGAAGTCCTTTGGACTTTCCAGATTGTCTTATAACCTTGGCCTTAGTGTTTCTGACCTGGTTTTCTCCTGCAGTTGCTGGTTCAGAGCACATGAAGGATGTAACCCATTGGCAACCACGCCCAGTTAGCTGGCTCGTATGAAGACTCATTCTGTATGGAAGAAAAAGATGCCTTGTCTATAGCTCCATGAAGCCTTCTGCCTGGGCTAGGAAATAAACTGAGCATTGCTGTGTCCTATTGTGTTTTACTGTTGTAGAAAGGAACCAAGCCTGGGACTATACAACCTCAGTATGATGGTCCTGAAAGCTCTGACCATGGAGTATCAGGTGATATACCTGGTTTGCGTCCTTGGTCTTCTTCCCTGTTCCACAGTGTGGGCACTACCATTCTGCCATGAAGGACTGGGGTAAAGGCAGCGGTTTAGCTGTGCTGTCAGTGAGCTGAGTCACTGTGGGCTGGACCTGAGATAAGGCTAGATGTTGACAACCACAGGGAAGCAGGAGTTAGCAATGGAAGTCGAATGAAGGCTAGATGTTAGATGGAGGTCCTTGACAGGACGTGGAGGCTGAACTCTATACACATGGAGACTGGGATCTATACAAATCAAGGCCAGGGAGTGGATAGCATAGACCAGGTTTGGTCAACAAGAGAAAACTGGGCTGGAGAAGCAGCAGAATCAGGAGAATGATCTGAAGCAAAACCAGGGACCAACTCCAATGAGTAGACTTGTTGCTTTACTGAGACCCTGTAGACAATTGCAGAATTTTACCTCCCCTTATCCCCCTTCTGGAATTGTTCTAGGTCTTAGAAGTCTAAGGTTTTACCTTTTCTGAACCACTTTTCTTCAAGAACCTTGTGTGCTGTTCAGTATTCTCTAGGTGGACCCCTAGAGGTCGGATGTGGGAAGTTTGGCTCCTCTGGATGCCAGAGGGGAGCAGGGACTGGTTCTTCTGAAGCCTGAAATTTCCAGTGGATTATTCCTATCTACTTCCACTTAATCTTGGAATGTGAGTGCTTGAAATATGGGTGTTTGTTTGAGCTTCAGCTGTTCCTGTCAGAGAAATCACTTAGAAAGTTTTGTTTTCTGGGATAATGGGACTTCTTCAGAAATATGAAATTTCTCAATGTCCATAGTTATTGGATTATTTTAGGCAACAAAAAAATGTATAAAATGCTACAACTGTTTAAGGTTTATATCCTTCTTACTGACAAGTAGGGTTTGGGGTAATTTGAAAAATAAGCATTCATAGACTGAGGCTACCGAAATGGAAAAAGAAACTTACAAACTACACAGAAGGAGAAAACCAAGTGGGTTAGATTTTCTGATACATCTAAGTAAACCAGTACCTTGGGAGATACAATCATTTCCTGGTACTAAAAGGAACATATTGTATATGTATATGTCCTAACACAAGGAACACAAAACCACTTATGGGACAACATCTTCAAGAGCAGTTTTGGAGACAATAGAATGAGTAGAAGCTCTGATGATGGGTCGCATAAGTTCAAATCCCAGTTCTGCTGAGTTCCACTTGTGTGACTCTGGGCAAGTGGCTTAGCATCTCTAGGTCTCAATCTTCTTATTTGTAAAATGAGGACGACAATAGAACCACTTTCATTTCACTGTCAGGGAGATTAAATGAATTAACATATAAAGAAATTAGAATAGTGTCTGGCACATGGTGAGTGCCAATCAATAAGTCTTCCTCTTCTTTCTATTTTCTTAAACTAATCCTAAATAGAGACTAAGGTCCAACAAAACACTAGTTCAAGAGTGGTCCAAGGGCCTCTACAGATGATCATTCTACGGCTCTAAGCTAATTCTCTCCAAGATTACTTCCACACTCCTTCTCATCCTCCAACTTCTACGGACACCTCCTTTCCAGAGCCTGGCTTCCCCTTTCCCACAGCCAAATTCCCAGGACCCTGTGTCCCCACAGTCGACATCCTGGCTTTGGATTCCCCTCTGCAATGTTTGACTTATACTCCTGTTGTCAGGCGTTCCTGTCCTGTTCTTTTCTCCTATCTCTTTTATGCCTTGTCAAAACTAGCCTTTCCCAAGTAGTGACGCCTCATGAAACTGACAAATAAATATGGCGGGCTAATTCAAGCCAAGGTGCTTGTAACGGTTAATTTTATGTCAACTTGGCTAAGATACAGTGCCCAGTTGTTCCATCAAACACTAGTCTAGATGTTGCTGTGAAGGTATTTTTTAGATGTGATTAACATTTAAATGAGTAGACTTTGAGTACAAGTAGCTTACTCGGTAACGGGGGTGGGCCTCATCCAATCAGTCAAAGGCCTTAAGAGAAAAGACAGATCTTTTCAAGGAGGAAGGAATTCTGCCTCCAGATTACCTTTGGACTCAAGACTACAATGTCAGCTCCTGCCAGAATTTCCAGACGGCTGGCCTGCCCTGCAAATTTCAGACTTGCCGACCTTCACAATTACATGAGTCAATTCCTTAAAATAAATCTCTCTGTATAAATATACACACATCCTATTGGTTCTGTTTCTCTATAGAGCCCCAGGTAATACAGTTATTAATATGTATAATGGCTAAATGTCTTTGCTTCCTCATTAACACATTTTAACAAGGGCTCAATTTTAAAAAGTGAGGAATGTGAACATTGCTAAATACCGTTGGAGAGCAAGCTGAGGGTAGGGAGGTACTTCCCAGCAACTTCGAAATCAATTCATACAGGTAGCAGCCTGTTCATGAGAGGGGCCTGGGCCACTCTATATATTTGGATTTATTTCCTCCTCCCCTGAAGCTATGTATGGGATATGTAGAAATGACTTTAGCTATAGACAAATACCACATGCATTTATTTTAGTCTGGGTTAAGATTTGAAAATCATCTGTAAATAAAAACAGTCTTCCTATTGCTCTGTGCATCTGTCATGAATGTTGGTGTAATTCACCTATTCATCATAATCACAACAGCAAGGTAAACATGAATCCTTGTCTCCTTAAGAGTTCGAAAGGAAGCAAATGTTTCTCTGAAATTTCTTAGAAGAAAGTCAATCTTCTACCCATTACAATAGGGCAGAAAAATCAATCAGTCCAAAATCCAAGTCTTTTTCTTTTTTAGCTTTTCATGCGGAAGACTCAGCAATAAATCTTCCAGAGACATCATTGTTCTTACAAAGGTAATATCATACAGTTTCAAAAATGGTAGCACAATGATAATGTAAGGGCAAGGTGGACTTTGGAAAAGAAATGAACTCCTCCCTGCAATGCAATACAATATCAAATGGTTTTGGTTTCTACAATGCAGACCATTATTTTGGGGATGATGTTTCCTCTGCATGAAAATGTAGAAAATTTGTATTCCCTGATAGAACATAGTTACCATATTTCTTTTTTATTGTTGGTGTTTTGACAATCACTTATCCTTATCCATTCTTGCCTGCTCACCTGCTCTCTCCTCCAATTCTTGGTCTGCTTGTGAGATCACAGATATCACATTCTCTAAGAAGCAGAGGTGGTGATTCTGTTTCTCAAAACAGGTGAGCCAGGCAACCCTCTCTATGAGAATGAGGAAGAAGGTCTGCAAAAGAGGAACAATAGGTAGAGAAATATTAATGAAGGTGTACTGCCTTGGGATCATGACTCAACTAACCCTAATTCTAGAGTTGGTTAAGAGTTAACGTTTTGGAGAAGTTAACTCTTTTCTGAGAAGGCTTAACTAACCCTAGAGTTGGCTGAGAGTTAACTTTTCTGGGAGCCATCGGGAGAAGGTGAGTGTTGGTTAATGGAGAGGTTAAGTAGGAGCAAAAGGGAAAAGTGTAAAAGGACTGGGGATCTGGTCTTCCGCCTGATTCTAAGGGGTAGCGTAATACATTGCCAAGTGCCATGGGGCCAGTGAAGAAAGATGAACTGCTGTTTGATTAGAAATAATATGAATGGTGAACCGTTGTTTGATTAGAAGTAATACATTGGGAAATTATGCAAAGTATTGAAGTGTAAGTTTCTCCCCTTCCTCTGCACTTCACAAATCCCTTAGCTTACCTCTTGAATGTTCCCCACAGCTGAAGATACAGTCATTCATGGGCCACCCATTGGGGCAGGAGAAACTAGTCTACACACAGTGGAGAGAAGCTAAGGAGAGATGAGTATTTGGAAGCCAGGGGCAGGACATGTCTTCCCAGCTCTCATAGACTTTAGGACAGATGGATGGTGTCAGGAAGGGGAGGAGGGAAGGCAGAACGGTGCAGGTTGCCCTCACCTGCAGCAAGGAGCTTCCTTGGCCTGAGCTGGGAGTTTGGTGGATGCTGAATGGCCACCAACTTGTTTTTCTTTGCTGCTTTCCTATGGACAATGCTCTTTCCATGACTCATTTATCCCTAGGGTGATGTGAGGTCAGGGATGTGTCTACCTTCAGTGGGACTGAGATGGGAACAAGATGGATCTAGACTAGGGTTTCTAAACTTTGGTATTATAGTTATTTTGCATTGGATAAATTTTTGCTGTAGCGCTGTTCTATGCATTGCAGGATGTTTAGCAATATCCCTGAACTCTACCCACTAGATGCCAGTAGCACCACCGTTCCAGGTGAAATAACCCAAAATATTGCTAGATATTGCTCAGTGTTTGTTGAGGGGCACCACTGGCTGCCAGCTGAGCACCACTGGTCTACACTGAACCAGTCTGAAACCTCCCTCTGAGCCACCAGGGTATATTCTTTCTCTTCATTCTCTCTTTCTCTCTGTTTCTTTCTCTCTTCTTGCCCCTCCCCGCCAGTCTGCTCTCTCCTCTCCATCTCCACTACCTTAGTCTAAGTGACAGTCTTATCCAGCCTGGACAGCTATCCTATCCTAACTGGTCTCCTCTATCCCCTTTTACCATCCCAAAATCAGACTCCACAATGAAGCCACAGTGATATTTTTAAAAATCTCTGTCCTGTGCTTAAAATCCTTTGGGCTTTCCCCTTTCCTTAGTTTCCTTAGGATGAAGACCAAAACCTTTGCTACTTGACCCAGCTCTGTGTGATCAAGGTGCTCTGCAGACTCCTCTCTTCCAGTCATTCCCTTGTTCTCTGGGTTCCAACAACCCTGCTCTTCTTTCATTTTTTAGGTGGACTGTAATTCAACTAATCACAGGGCCTTTGCACATCCTGTTCTTCTGCCTGAGACCCTCTCCCCCTACATATCCTCCTGATTAAAGTGCAGTGTTTCTCTATCAGCTCAAGCATCACTTCCTTGGGGAAGCCTCTATGAATGCTCAGAAGGAATCAGCCTCCTCCTGTCAAATGCACTCATACTGGTATGGAGAGCTCCTCTGCAGCACTTATCACAGTTGTGATTTTACACTAGAGGGCTGTTACCCAATTAATTCTATCTCCTCCTCTGAGCTGTAAGATGTAGAAGGCTAGTACTAACTGACTTCCTTCCTCCCTCCCTCTCTTCACCTTCTTTCCTTCTTTCCCTCTCCCTTCACTTTTTGTGGACACAAGGCCATATAAGTTTGCTGAGCTTGGTCTGTAGCACCCACGCTGGGCTCTCTAGAATACTGCATTTGTTCTTTCAGTTATTTATGTTTCAACCAATTTCCCTTTCTAGCAGCCTACCATTAACCCTCCGCCCTTTCTGTGGGCTAAGGAGTCTTTTGAAGGAATACTGAGTTGCTGGAAAGATGTCACCCAGATCTCTCTTTGTGGGACCCCTCCAAGGTGAGGAAAGAGCCCAGTCTTTTGTTCAAAGAAAAAGGAGTCCGGAATACACATTTTTCTCAAGTGCCCATGGAACATTCTCCAGGATAGATCATATCTTGGGTCACAAATCTAGCCTTGGCAAATTTAAGAAAATTGAAATCGTATCAAGTATCTTTTCTGACCACAACGCTATGAGACTAGATATCAATTACAGGAAAAGATCTGTAAAAAATACAAGCACATGGAGGCTAAACAATACACTACTTAATAACGAAGTGATCACTGAAGAAATCAAAGAGGAAATCAAAAAGTACTTAGAAACAAATGACAATGGAGACACGACGACCCAAAACCTATGGGATACAGCAAAAGCAGTTCTAAGAGGGAAGTTTATAGCAATACAATCATACCTTAAGAAACAGGAAGCAACTCGAATAAACAACTTAACTTTGCACCTAAAGCAATTAGAGAAGGAAGAACAAAAAAACCCCAAATTTAGCAGAAGGAAAGAAATCATAAAGATCAGATCAGAAATTAATGAAAAAGAAATGAAGGAAACAATAGCAAAGATCAATAAAAGTAAAAGCTGGTTCTTTGAGAAGATAAATAAAATTGATAAACCATTAGCCAGACTCATCAAGAAAAAAAGGGAGAAGACTCAAATCAATAGAATTAGAAATGAAAAAGGAGATGTAACAACTGACTCTGCAGAAATACAAAAGATTATTAGAGATTACTACAAGCAACTCTATGGCAATAAAATGGACAACCTGGAAGAAATGGACAAATTCTTAGAAAAGCACAACCTGCCAAGACTGAACCAGGAAGAAATAGAAAACATGAACAGACCAATCACAAGCACTGAAATTGAAACTGTGATTAAAAATCTTCCAACAAACAAAAGCCCAGGACCAGATGGCTTCACAGGCGAATTCTATCAAACATTTAGAGAAGAGCTAACACCTATCCTTCTGAAACTCTTCCAAAAGATAGCAGAGGTAGGAACACTCCCAAACTCATTCTACGAGGCCACCATCACCCTGATACCAAAACCAGACAAAGACGTCACAAAGAAAGAAAACTATAGGCCAATATCACTGATGAACATAGATGCAAAAATCCTCAACAAAATACTAGCAAACAGAATCCAACAGCACATTAAAAGGATCATACACCATGATCAAGTGGGGTTTATTCCAGGAATGCAAGGATTCTTCAATATACGCAAATCAATCAACGTGATACACCATATCAACAAACTGAAGGAGAAAAACCATATGATCATCTCAATAGATGCAGAGAAAGCTTTTGACAAAATTCAACACCCATTTATGATAAAAACCCTGCAGAAAGTAGGCATAGAGGGAACTTTCCTCAATATAATAAAGGCAATATATGACAAACCCACAGCCAGCATTGTTCTCAATGGTGAAAAACTGAAACCATTTCCACTAAGATCAGGAACAAGACAAGGTTGCCCACTCTCACCACTCTTATTCAACATAGTTTTGGAAGTTCTAGCCACAGCAATTAGAGAAAATAAAGAAATAAAAGGAATCCAGATAGGAAAAGAAGAAGTAAAGCTGTCACTGTTTGCAGATGACATGATACTATATATAGAGAATACTAAGGATGCTACCAGAAAACTACTAGAATTAATCAATGAATTTGGTAAAGTAGCAGGATACAAAGTTAATGCACAGAAATCTCTGGCATTCTTATACACTAATGATGAAAAATCTGAGAATGAAATTAAGAAAACACTCCCATTTACCATTGCAACAAAAAGAATAAAATATCTAGGAATAAACCTACCTAAGGAGACAAAAGACTTGTATGCAGAAAACTATAAGACACTGATGAAAGAAATTAAAGATGATACAAATAGGTGGAGAAATATACCATGTTCTTGGATTGGAAGAATCAACATAGTGAAAATGACTGTATTACCCAAAGCAATATACAGATTCAATGCAATCCCTATCAAATTGCCACTGGCATTTTTTACAGAACTAGAAAAAAGAATTTCACAATTTGTATGGAAACACAAAAGACCCCGAATAGCCAAAGCAATCTTGAGAACGAAAAATGGAGCTGGAGGAATCAGGCTCCCTGACTTCAGACTATACTACAAGGCCACAGTAATCAAGACAGTATGGTACTGGCACAAAAACAGAAATATAGATCAATGGAACAGGATAGAAAGCCCAGAGATAAACCCACACACATATGGTCACCTTATCTTTGATAAAGGAGGGAAGAATATACATTGGAGAAAAGACAGCCTCTTCAATAAGTGGTGCTGGGAAAACTGGACAGCTACCTGTAGAAGTATGAAATTAGAACACTCCCTAACACCATACACAAAAATAAACTCAAAATGGGTTAAAGACCTAAATGTAAGGCCAGACACTATCAAACTCTTAGAGGAAAACATAGGCAGAACACTCTATGACATCAATCACAGCAAGATCCTTTTTGACCCATCTCCTAGAGAAATGGAAATAAAAACAAAAATAAACAAATGGGATCTAATGAAACTTAAAAGCTTTTGCACAGCAAAGGATACCATAAACAAGACCAAAAGACAACCCTCAGAATGGGAGAAAATATTTGCAAATGAAGCAACTGACAAAGGATTAATTTCCAAAATTTATAAGCAACTCATGCAGCTCAATAACAAAAAAACAAACAGCCCAATCCAAAAATGGGCAGAAGAACTAAATAGACATTTCTCCAAAGAAGATATACAGATAGCCAACAAACACATGAAAGAATGCTCAACATCATTAATCATTAGAGAAATGCAAATCAAAACTACAATGAGATATCATCTCACACCGGCCAGATTGGCCATCATCAAAAACTCTAGAAACAATAAATGCTGGAGAGGGTGTGGAGAAAAGGGAACACTCTTGCACTGCTGGTGGGAATGTAAATTGATACAGCCACTATGGAGAACAGTATGGAGGTTCCTTAAAAAACTACAAATAGAACTACCATATGACCCAGCAATCCCACTACTGGGCATATACCCTGAGAAAACCATAATTCAAAAAGAGTCATGTACCAAAATGTTTATTGCAGCTCTATTTACGATAGCCAGGACATGGAAGCAACCTAAGTGTCCATCAACAGATGAATGGATAAGGAAGATGTGGCACATATATACAATGGAATATTACTCAGCCATAAAAAGAAATGAAACTGAGTTATTTGTAATGAGGTGGATAGACCTGGAATCTGTCATACAGAGTGAAGTAAGTCAGAAGGACAAAAACAAATACCATATGCTAACACATATATATGGAATCTAAAAAAAAAAAAAATGTCATGAAGAGATTAGTGGTAGGAGGGAATAAAACACAGACCTACTAGAGCATGGACTTGAGGATATGGGGAGGGGGAAGGGTAAGCTGTGACGATGTGAGAGAATGGCAGGGACATATACACACTACCAAATGTAAATTAGATAGCTAGTGGGAAGCTACAGCATAGCACAGGGAGTTCACCTCTGTACTTAGTGACCACCTAGAGGGGTGGGATAGGGAGGGTGGGAGGGAGGGTGACAAAAGAGGGAAGAGTTATGGGAACATATGTATATGTATAACTGATTCACTTTGTTGTAAAGGAGAAACTAACCCACTATTGTAAAACAGTTATACTCAAATAAAGATGTTAAAAAAAATAAAAAATAAAAAAAATAAATGTTAAAAAAAAAAAAAAAAAAAAAGGAGTCCGGAGCCTTCCAATCACGTCTCAGCCATAGCACTGCCCAGGGCTCTAGCCTGTGCAGCTGATAATAAAAATATTCTTTAAAAGTCAGACAAAGGCAAAAAGGGACTCATTGCATTTGTCAGGCAAACTCTGCTTTAGCAGGGCTTTTGACAGTAGGCAAGAGAAAGTACAGTCAATGACAATGGCTGATGGCGGTCGTGCCGATGGGTCATGAACTTGTCTGGCTCCTCTGTTTCTGGTTTGTGGTTCTATCCCAAGTCTGTAATGACATATAAAAAAATAGACCGCTTATCCTTGTCCTTCTTCCTCATCGCAAATCACATTTCTCAAGACAGTACATGGAATTTACAGGATGTAAACTTGTCAGTAAGAATGACACTGACTTATCACTCAATATCTTGCTACTGAATCAGGACCTCACACCTCATGTTTAACTTAAACCTATTTCCTCCACGTGGTTCCGCTTTAAACAAGATTTCCTTGTTTCCCCTTTGTCTTTCTTCTATCTCAGTCTCTTTAGGCTGTTGAAATCCACTATCTCCAGAAGAAAGCTGCATTACTGTTTAGAGTAATGTAGCCATGAACTCTTCCAGTCTTGACAAGACAGTGCTGGAGATCTAGAGCTAATAATCGTAACAGGGAGGATTGTTACAGATCTCTACAGGGATGAGGCACTTTTCACATCCATGACTGCATTGCAATGACACTTGCAGGATCCTAAGAGAAAACTCAAGGCCCCAGGCAGAGATGGGAGAGATGTTCTTCTCAGTTGGAAATTCCATCTTACTAGGATTTCTACCATAAACACCTGGGGCCATATTCTCATTTGCTTTACAAGCTCAAGGAGAAATGCCCACTGAGAAAATTCACAGAAGAGCTAGATGGGGGAATTGGGTTGCTGTCCTGGTAATTGGTTAAGCTCCATGATTGCAGAGACTGTGTCTGGTTTCTTCAACATCACATCCCTAGAGCCTAGCAGCGTGCCTGGCAGTTAATGTTCCCAGTAAATACCTGTTGATCTTCTGTGTGTGAAGCAAGTAACACAGCATGGAGATGGGTGGGAAGCTTCCAGTGTATACGGGAAGTTGGGAAGGAAAAACAGCAATAAATAAGCTTATGTTATTTTCTTTAAAAGTATTTCTTCTACAGTTATATTGTCCTGAGAATGTCTTTAAGATGTCCTCTTAAATGATGGCCATTATTTCCATTTTTCATAGCTGGAGAAGGAAAAACACAAAGTGTAGTTTCCCTTGGGTAATGTGGTGAATCTATTTAATCCTTTTTCTGTTTTAAAATATGCTTGTTTCCTTTTACATCTTAAATAGGTTTGTCTCTGTCTAACATTGTTCGTGCTGTGAGACAGGGACAAAAACTGTGCTACTGAAAAACTTTAGTCTGGTCTGATGCACCATAGGGTTACTTAGAGAGATTTGAGAAGAGTCAAGCATTATTTATCGAAAGGAGACAGCTGTATTTACAGGAGTGATCAGTTCTCAATTTCTGTGAACAAGCTAAAATTTTCTTTTGAACTTCCATGACACTGGAGGCCCTCGTTCTGCTGTAAGAATTTTCCTGAAGCTTGGGGATAAACGTTTATCCACCTTTTTTTCTCTTTCTTCCCCTAGCATATGGTAGACATCATAACAGGAATATGTTACAAAGTTTTTGTTAAGAAAGGTGGTATTAGACAAAGACAAATATCATAGGATATCACTTATTCGTAGAGTCTAATGATACAGATGAACTTATTTACAAAACAGAAATAGACCCACAGACATAGAAAACAAACTTATGGTTACCAGAGTGGAAGGGGAGGAATGATAAATAAGGAGTCTGCAATTAATAGACACACTCTACTATATATAAAGTAGATAAACAACAAGGACCTATACTGTACAGCACAGGGAACTATACTCAATATCTTATACTAACCTAAAATGGAAAAGAATCTGAAAAAGAATATATATATATGTGTATATGTATAACTGAGTCACTTTGCTGTACACCTGAAACTAACACAACATTGTAAATCAACTCTACTTTAATGGGGGAAAAAAATGAGGTGTTGTTAAGCGCTAACTTGATGCCGAGGATTTAAGGAATTGTCAATGCGTGGTTCCATTGGGAGCTGAAATGTGGATACGAAGCTAAGTATCTAGTTGGGGACAGGATATTTGCACAATAAAAATGTTAAGAACTGACCCTACTTTCACTCTACTCAGTCTCACCAATGGTCTCTGCTGCTCAAGCTTCTTATACCCACCATGTCCTGCTTATATTGCTTCACCTTCCTTCTCTTTTCCAATTCCCAGGCTACCCCTCATGGCACTAAAGATACAAACTCCCACTCACACAATATAGACACGAGCAATTCCATGGCTACTCTTTTAAGATCTCATATTTTTTATTGCATGATCTAACAGAGCTATACCACTTTTTTTTTTTTTTTTTTTTTCAGTACGCGGGCCTCTCACTGTTGTGGCCTCTCCCGTTGCGGAGCACAGGCTCCGGATGCGCAGGCTCAGCGGCCATGGCTCACGGACCCAGCCGCTCCGCGGCACGTGGGATCTTCCCGAACCGGGGCACGAACCCGTGTCCCCTGCATCGGCAGGCGGACTCTCAACCACTGCGCCACCAGGGAAGCCTTATTCCACTATTTTTGAGTCTGAATCACTCACTGCGAATTTGTGGTGTGTTATCGATTGTTTAGATCACTAATATCTCTGTGTCCATTTTGTTTACATTTGCACCGTGAGAATGTTATTTATACCACAATATAGGTCTAGAAGAAGAAATACTGGAGATACAAGGAGGATGAAGCAAGTCATGTTTCTATTCCCAAAGGAAACTCAAATAAGTTTTCAATCGCTACCATATTTCTTTGAATCTGTCACCATTGATTTTTAGCCTAGCAGTATTTATGTACCACTAAGAAAGAACAAAAAATGCTGTCAATTGAACTATGACACGATTTCTCAAAACATCAATTTTAAGATATGTATCAACTTTGGAGATGTTAAAGTGTGAAAAACAAATCAATGAAACATGTATGTTCAACTTCCATCATTAGAGCTAGAGTAGCGTGCCAGGCCCAACCCAAGCTACATTTCAAAATTATAAAGTAGGCATTATCAATTATGTGTGTTATTATTTTAGAAGTGTTTTTGTTTGTTTGTTTGACTACAATTATTGTCATGTGAATCCTGAAAGCACTGAAAGCACAGAACCTGTGAGAGCTGTTTTCATGAGCAGTGGATGGACGCGGTCGAACGCTCGGCATTTGACTTACATTACAGTTTTATTCAGCTTCCATCAGCCCATTTATTTATTTTAAATCCAACATTCTTTCTATGAGAATTTCTTTTAAAATAATAGCCACTCTTTCGTGCCTCCCACAAATAACCATCCTTGCACACTTGCTGCTGACTCGGCATTGGCAGTTAAACGCAGTCTCTTTCCCAGGGCTGTCCTGGCTCTCCCATCCAGCAGGGGGGAAGCTAAGGCAGCGTGGGCCACAACACTGTAACTGCAATCGGCTTTGGTTGTACAAGCTCATCAATCAGACTGTTGTCAGTCTGCATGTAAAAGTACAGTGAGGTTTATACTTTCCAAGAGAAAAATCTAAACGTAAGGGCTGCTTCCTTTTTTTCATTTTATATAATAGGAAACTTTGCTCAGTAGAGAATATATACATTCAAAGCTGTGAAAGGTGACTTAGGAACCACTGTGACCACCTTCATAATGAACTGTCATGGAATTTTGATGGTTTGCTTACACATCAATCAGTCCAACTTTCCTTTGAAAGCAAGGCATGAGCGATCAAGACAGATGGTCAGGGTTAGAGAACATTCTATATTCCTTCGTTAATTTGTGTAACACTAGCTATTATTTTCTAAGTACTTACTATGTGTCAAGCACTGCTAAAAGGAAATTAATAAGCTCTAGTGATTTATTTTTCATAACACATACAAGAGGTAGGTAACACTACCAGGGACATCTCACAAAGAAGGCAACAATGATACGTATGGAATGCATCCCCTCAGGATTCATATGTTGAAGTCCTAACCCTCAGTGTGACCATATTTAGAGATAGAGTCTTTAAAGAGGTAATCAAGTTAAAATGAGACCATTAGCGTGGCGCCTAGTCCAATAAACTGGTGTCCTCGTGAGAAAGGATAATTTGGGCCGAGACACAGTCATAAAGGGAGAGCCCTGTGTGAACATGAAGAGAGCCATCTACAAGCCAAGGAGAGAGGCCTGGGACAGATCCTTCCCTCACCGCCTTCAGAAGGAACCAACCCTGCAGACACCTGGATCCTGGACTTCTAGCCTCCCCAGCTGTAAAACGATAAATGTCTATTGTTTAAGCCAAGTTTGTGGTACTTTGTTAGGGCAGCCCTAGCAAACTAATCAAACCAAGCGAATGGAGGTTATGCAGCTTGCCAAAGATCACCCAGAGAATAGGGTCTGTAGCTCACACTTGAACTTCTGTATCTGAGTCTGGAGCCTGGGGTCCCCTTACCACCACTCAACTACAACCTCTGCTGAGTCAGAATGGACTCTCTTCCCTGGGCTTCACGCTCTACCAAAAAGGATGAGCCCATCAGTGTAAGGCTGGTAGTTCATATAAAAATTTTAATAATCACACAGCAATTGTTTACCTGCCATGCCACACTACTGGTGAAATATTGGTTACGTTATTATTCCCCAGGGAAAAGTGAGGGCCAAATCGACCCCTTCCATCTGTCCTACAGTGTGTAGGCCAACGCTGGAGCCAGAAACAGACTTCAGGGACACTGCTTCCAGGTCACCCTCTGGGTCTGATGATTAGGGTCACCATGATCTGCAGCTCAGGTGTACTTCCTGAGGACATTTCAAATCCTCTTAAAGTCCTGATCATGCCATTGAACTGCTCAGAAACTTGGATGACCACCTACTGCCACGCGTGCAGAATAAAGTCGCTAATCCTCCAGCTCATGGGGCATTGCCCTGGCCTGTGTTTCCAGATCTCATTAGAGTACCCACCCCTTCTGTACTCACACGCAGGCACATCAGGGCCCACAGTCACGCCGGCCCACCCCCTTCGTCCAGGACTCCCCATGCAATCTCTCACACTGGGCTCTTACTCCAGGTATTTCCTTGAGCTGAAATTCCCTTCTTTTCCTTTATTCACCTTTTGACATCCTAGTCCCTTGCAGAGTCCAGTTCGTACCTCACATTCCCCAAAGACATTTCTTTCATCCCCTCAAATAGAATTATTTCCCCTCTAATTCAAAGTCCCAGGCCTATTTCCCAGTCTGCCTTCAAACGGGGATCATTATGACTCTGTTATCCCCATGAACTCTTAGGAGACAGAGCCCTTGCCTTTTCCATTTTTGTGTGTCCTCCACAATATCAAGAATGGTCTTCTTTATACAGTAGGTCCTCAAGACGTTTTTGCTGGGTTTAATGTAGTCTTCTGGATCATCTCAATGAAGACTTCTAAACAAGCTCCAGAAACTTCACCAACCTTCAGGAGCAAAAAGCAAAGCCCTGGAGCCTTGCCCTTGGCTTTCATTTTAAACAGAGCCAGCTCATAAGGGCAGAGAAACTCTTTCTCATGTTTTTCCTGGAAGACTAAGTATGGGCCTATGATCACCAAGTATGCTTTGTGGTCTCAAGTTCATTGTCTACCAACTTAGAAAATGTATTTTGTTCCTAGACTTAACCACTTTGAACTCCAGGAGTCGATAATTCCCAACAATTCTTTCGATTTAGGTCAGGTGACAAAATGACAGCTCAGATAACATGGTGGCCCCAAACAGAGATGACATTCGGTGTCAGATTGGAAGCTGCATATGGTCAATGTCTATTTTATTTCTCTAGGTTGCTTTCCTCTTAAGAAATGTGAAGGGAGCACAAAATAAATCTGCTTCCCAGCTCATAGGCCTCATTGAGGGTGACCGTCCAGTTTAAAACCACTCCAATTACAATTGCAACAACTTCATTAGAAGCATGATCAAAAACTTCAGTTCCTTTTCCCTGGGATATGTTGTCTTTAAACTTGACGGCAGTTATTCAGTTCTCAATAGCAGCCGGGTGTAACTGTTAATTGCATGGAACCTGGAACCATCTGCCCCTAAACAAATCCTGGCTGTGCCACTAACTAGACCTTTGGGATATTCGATAGGACTTAACTTTCTGGCCCTCAGTTTCATTATCTGTAAAATGGGGGCAGAGGACTGTTTTAAAGGAGTGTTATGACAAACTAACTGGGTCAATAAAGAGAAAGTGCATTGACTAGTAACCAGGATATAGTCAGTGTTGGATTTAATGTTAACTGTTACGATGTCAAAACGTTCCCTTCACCAAGGAAAGGAAATAGCAGAGGATATTATTGGCTTCTGTTATGGATGCCATCTCAAACTTCTTTCCCCCTGCTTTTTTATTGTCTTTTCAGAATATGTTGGAAATTATAAGCAAACATGCAAGTGATGCATGTATATTTAGTTTCACATACAACCTCATTCCTGGCATCCTTCCAAGATATCTTACAAGTTATCAATCTCGCCAGGACAGAGTGTGTTTTCTGACCACTTCCCCTTTGCAATTAAGGACTGTGACCACTCGCTTACGCAGACTGAGACCAGCATCCTTAACCCCAAAGGAGGTCAGAAACTCCCAGCTCTTCCCGCCGCCGAGGGGGCTAGCTGAGAACCCGACACCGTGTGTTTCAAGGCTGTGGCTACAACCGTGACCATAGGAACTGGAAACACCCACCAACACCCCGTTTCCCCCAGCCCCACTTCCTTCGCTTCAATGCCATTAAGCATGGTTGCAGTGCCTTTGTGAATGTTTTGAGTGGAGTTAGGTTTCTGGTGTTTATTATTGAATTGCTAAAGATTTGGAGAGAAGACAAACAGACAAGCAAAGCAAGAGACAGAAAACACCCTTGACAGACCGGCACTATGAACCGACCTGGGGTCCACGAAGGTCTGGGCTCTCACCAGAGCCCCAGAATTTGGTCAGTTGCTCTACAAATAAAACCCACCCTAGACACACAGCGAAGACGCTTTATTTGCATAGGAAACCTGCCAGTCTGGCTCTGCAGATAATAGATCATAGTCAGGGTGGTGGTGAGTTTTCCTGTTTACCATCTACCTTCATGGAAGCATTGAATGCAGGGCCTGCAAGGGGTCTGGGAGGGCCACCTCTTCTCCTCTGTCCAGATTGGAAATTAAATCTGGGGTGTTGCCTCTTTGCTCTCTGTATCGCCTCGCCTCGATAGCACGTTGACATAGAGAAGATAAACTGACAAAGACTTCAAGACTTCTGAGTGTGTGGGAAGGCTTGGGAGTGGGGCTGGCAATTGAAAGGTCAGACTGCACTGTGCTGTCCACAGGCTTTCCCAGCTGGGCAGGAAGGCTTCCCCATCTGACTTCTTGTCACCTCTTACACATATACTCACTCACCCACATAAACTAAATCCATGTAGGTGGAGGCTGTGTCTATGCTGTTTGCCAGCTGTAAGCCCAACATCTACCACATACGTGCCTGGCGCACATCAGACTCTTAGGGCGTATTTGTTGAATAATAAATAAATGTCCATTAATAGACATAAATACATAGCAATCGATATGGTCTGGATTGAAAATATTCAGTCCCACTGTCTTTGTACGTAGGTTTATGTACAGTCATGCTAGATTTTTGGTTCGCTGTGTCTGTTTTCTCTTTTTTATTGTTGAAATAGGGATGGCAAGCTTCCAAGGACTGGGGAGAGAATACATTTGAGAGCAGCCTGTGATTTCCTGGGAGAATGGACTCCAAAGGCTCTTCCATCATAGTTGAAGAGTCTTGAAGTTTGCAAGCTTCTCCATCTAAGATAGATTATATATTCCTTGGGAGTCTAGAATCTTATCGCTCCTTTGAGAGGAGCTTAATGTTTAAAGAAACTGAAGTCACTGGATCCAGTGAGGGGGAAGCTGAATGGCACATTTTAAGATTATGAAAGATTATGCTCTTTAAAGATGATGTTGGCCGCAAGAGTATAATTTATAGCTTAAAAGGCCTTAAAATTTTACCTTTTTGTCTGATAATTCTTCTAGGAATATAGCCTAAAGATATGATGTGGAAATCAGCAAAAGATACATACCCGGAAGTTCATCACATCATTATTTATGACAGCCAAAAGGTGGAAACGATTTTAAAGTCCAGCAATGGGCACTGGCTAAGTAAATTATGGGGTGTAGTCATTAAAGTGGAAAATAGGACACTTAGTTATGGCTGTTTTGATACCATGGATATTTTCTGTTCCCAAAGAACAAACTACTCAATTCGTACGTTGAAAAAACAGTGATGTATTTAACATGTGCTCTGTCTCCAGAACCCTATTTCTTCCTACTTTGACCCTAACCCCAGGACTCTAGTGATTGGGTGGATTTTAGAGACAGGATGAGTCTATCTGATGTACAAATAATTTAAAATCAAAAGCTTAACGATTCGTTTGTAGTGTCACCAGATAACTGTTAAACGTGACAACCCAAAAATAAAAGGGTCAAACCTTTACTTATAAGGGTGATATTTATAAAGGGTATCTATTCATGAAGAGGAATACTTATAACAATATCAAGAAAAAAATCAGGACACACATGTGCATGTACAATGCAATTTAAATAATATAAACATATTTATATGAATATATAGGATAGTCACATGCTAAATTATTTTACATGGATTTCACCAGTGAGAGATGATGAGTGATTACTTTCTTCTCAATATTTTAATGTATTTTTTCATATAGGTGCATATTGCTTTTTCAAATAAATTTTATAATAAAAATATTAAGTGACAGTGTATTGGATTGGGTTAACTACAAAAGAGAACATATTGATGGAAAATGTGTTTAAATACTTGAAATGAGATCCTCAAGGAAAATGAGTGGCTACTTTCTCCCTGAGAGTTATGGAAAAAGGATGCCCACTTTTCTTCCGGAAGGGGTAGTGAATCTGAGGGGTGGTCAATCTAAACCACTGATACCTCTTGCGTTCTAAATATCTTTTAACTGATGGAGGCAAAGCAAGGAGAGTTTAGTGCTGCAGCATGAAATGACCCTGTTTTTTCTCTTGACTGTGGTTTTCTGGCACGTGCTTTACCAGTGAGATGGCCCGGATATTTGTTCCAAGGGTCCAGTGCTATTAATAAGTTCCTTATTGTTCACCACTTTTCCACATTCAAGTCCCGTTTCAGTATAAGCCCCTATTATAGATGGTGGAACCCTTGAGGGCTGGAGTTCTACTTCTCCCAAGGCCTCCTATACATTGTTTAGTATTAGTTGCTGATGGACTAGATGACAGCTTTAGATAACAAAGCCAGAGCACCCTACCCTGAACGTTTTCTCATCCCCCAATTGTCATAACTTATTTGTTACATTTTGGATAAAGGTATCCAGCGGAGGAAAAATAGCTCCCATCTGGGGCAGAAGAGTGCCTTGGTGTTTCTTCTGGCTGTGTGTTCAAGATAGTAAAGGAAGATAGGAGGTAAAGAGATCATATCCCTGCTAAGAAGCTTATGGCCCTATATAAAGATAGAGCTGGAAGCAGTCCGTCTTCGTTTTCTGGGGCTGCCATAACCAGGTACTATAGACTAGGTGGCTTAAACAACAGAATTCCATTTTCTCACAGTTCCGAGGCGAGAAGTCTGAGAGCTGTGAGGGAAGCTTCTGTTCCAGGCCTCTCTCCTTGGCTTATAGATGGCCATCTTCTCCCTGTGTCTTCACACGATCTTCCTTTTGTATGTATTTGTAGCCAAACTTCTTATAAGGACCCCAGTCATATCAGATTAGGGCCCACCCTAACGATTTCATTTGAACTTAATTACCTCTTTAAAGACCTTATCTCCAAATATGATCATATTTTGAGATACTGGGGGTTAGGACTTCAAAAAAATATGAATTTTGTGGGGTATACAATTCAACCATAACAAAGCCTGTTCGTTTCTGGCTATGGTAGACTCTGGCATAGGAGTATTTCTCAATCTTTAGTGTCTATAGGTCTGGGGTCCTCCACTCTTTATACCAGTGGGAGAGGGGTAGAGGAAACCAACGAGGAAACACACCACATGTAAGACTTCAGTCTTACAGCAGGTGATGTGTGTGTGAACCTCCCACTCAATCCTGGCCTAGATTGGACCTGCTCTCCTTCTAACTGGAGCAGACTCAGAAAAAGCAAAGCTGTATGGTGAATCCAAACTAGTCTGAAACTCTGAAGCTGGGCAGTTTGGCTGTGTGGTGGAGCCCATTAGTTATAGTGTATCCTGATCCTGTTTATTTGACTAAACTCTTCTTGGTGTTGCAGAACTGCCCACTTGGACATTAAACAGCAAGAAATGGAGAGCCCATGTAGCGAGCGACAATCATCCACCCTGTGGCTGCAGGTCTGTGGTGGGGAAGGTGCAGGAAGGCACACTGCATCTCACTGGGCTGGGGCCTTGCATGATGTGAGTTCACCTGGGTCCCATGGAGAGAGGTGTTCCTGAGCACAGCTGTGGGATACCTGGCATGGTCTCCGGGACCAGCTGCCATCTTGTTTATCATCAGCCAAATGCTTTGCAAGTTAAAGTGATGGGTTGTGAGCAAGGGGGTTGGGTGATGAGGTGAAAGAAATACAAATCCTTTCCTAAATGCCTTTTGTCCCTGTCCCAGACTGTGGTAAAAGAGAGCGAGGACCAGCTGGCCAGCCTTGTTTGTTTAAGTTGTTGACTAATCTCTGAGTTCATGTGCTGAGCTGGTACATGAAATTCTTGAACTTTTATTATCTTTGGACTTTTGGCAACAGTAAAAATGAAATAAGAAACTGGTGCTTTCTTTCTGAAGCCTATGAGATGGGGTGAATTTAATGTTCGAATTAAGAGATTCAAGGAATTCAAAGAAAATTTGCATAATATTTTTGACAGATACTCTGTGCCAGGCACTGTGCTAGGATGTGGAATTGGAGTAAAGTTGAATTTTCTTCTCAGTCCCATCAAGAATTCTACTCACTTGGGCTGGCTCTAGAATCATTGGGTCATAGTAATCCTGAGTTTCTGTGAAATGATGTTTTAAATGCTAAATACTAATAAGCACTTGTAAATCAGAGATAAAGAAAAGTGAATATAGATCTGTGCTTTCCAATATGGTAGCCACCCGTCTCAGTGGCTGGTGAGGAGTTAAAGAAACTCATTTCCGGGCTTCCCTGGTGGCACAGTGGTTGAGAGTCTGCCTGCCGATGCATGGGACATAGGTTCGAGCCCCGGTCCAGGAAGATCCCACATGCCTCGGAGCGGCTGGACCCGTGAGCCATGGCCGCTGGGCCTGCATGTCCGAAGCCTGCACTCCGCAACGGGAGAGGCCACAATAGGGAGAGGACTGCGTACCGCAAAAAAAAAAAAAAAGAAACTCATTTCCTCTGTTGCACTAGCTGCGTTTCAAATGGTCCAGAGCTACACATGCCTAATGGCTACGGTATTGGACAGCACAAACCTAGAACATTCTCATTGTGGCAGAAGGCTCTATTGGGCAGCACTGATGTAGATAATGAACAATGAAATATGGGTTCATATGGAATATTTTTCATTTCAAAACATTTTACAAACTGCAGCCTATGACTTCTGGAAGGGCCAGTTAAGATTTTGAATTTATATCTCAGGATTGGAAATAACCTTAAAGATGACCTAGATGAACTACCCATCTGATGATTAATCCACTCTATAACATCTCTACCAATTCTCTGTCTATTTTGGGCTCAAAAATTCTGATAAATAGACATTCACTTTTAAAGGCAGTGGATTTTGCCAGTGAATTCCCCCTAGTCCAAAATGGTTGGTGTAATTCGGTACAAGGCTCTTAGAATTTTTTCTTTGAAAACCTTATGGAAGTCCATATTGTTATTAATCCCTTTACAGATGAGTCACACAGTTTCATTACAAATGTGTATAGGAAGAATAAATGTCAAATATGCCAAAGTCAAAAATAAAATGAGGTGATGCAGTTGTCTGCCCTGTGTCTTGTGGTATGCTAATAATAATTTTAAAATTAGGTTTGGATGTATTAACACAGCCAAACAGATGACTTACTACTAATAGTGATCTTACACATTTCTAATGATCTTCTTTCTCAAATACATTTCACCACTGAAAAATGAGTGAATTTTCCAGATGGAAAGTTAAGTTTACCTTTTATAACACCCACATCATGAGAATGAAAAAAAATCAAGCATGATGGAAATATTTCCATAGAACGTCTCTGCTTGAGTTAACAGGGCATGTTGACACACCCAACTTTTTCTGAAGGTCTTGTACTCAGCCCTGGAGCACTGAGGCTGGCCTCCGCACCACGAAGGCTCACTGGCTGTTGAACTCTGCTGTGCGTTCCTTACTCGTGAGTAATTCTTGCAAATCTTCCACTGCTCTCACCAATCATTTCTAACGGTGGTTGGCTATCCTTTACTATAGGGGAGATCTTACTGCTTCAATTCTTCTGTTTCTTTTCATGCACACTGGGTTTATGTTTAAAGATAAGAACCGGAAACAACTCTTCTTCTAAGATTGCTAATTACCGCCACTAAATAAAGTGCATAGTACTTGGGACGGCTCTTTTTCTCAATGTCCTTCCTCTCACTTCCAGTCCTGACTGATGATGACAGAAAATCTCACTGGCTGATAAATGATGCTGTGTAGTAGTCATAGTAATAATAACAAAAAGAAGAAGAAGAAGAGGAGGAGGAAAAAGAAGAAGGAGGAGGAGGGGGGGGGAGGGGGAAGAGGGGGAGGGGAAAGAGGAGGAGGAGAAGAAGAATGTATACGTATAGCTGATTCACTTCATTGTACAGCAGAAACTAACACAACATTGTAAAGCAACTATACTCCAATTAAAAAATTTAAAAAAAAAAAAAGAAAAACAGTAACCTGCATGTATTAAGCTCTCTCCTAAGGACTTTGGATATGTTGACTTATATTGTCTTCATAACAACCCCATAAGGTAAATTTCACTTTCTATATTTTTCAAATGAGTTGACCAAGGCATAGAAACATAGGCTACCTGCCAGTAAGAGTCAGAGCCTGGATTTCATCACTGGACATATGGCCCCGGTGTTCCTGTTTTCAAGCATTTAGTTTTAAGATAGATTTTTTTAAGTTTTCACTCTGTAATAAAGCATGGATATATGTATATTAAGCAATCACTAACTTTCATCCTCTATTTTTCTTTTGAATTTTATTTTATTTATTTTTTTATACAGCAGGTTCTTATTAGTTATCTACACATATTAATGTATATTTGTCAATCCCAATCTCCCAATTCGTCCCACCACCACCACCCTGCCACTTTCCCCCCTTGGTGTCCATACATTTGTTCTCTACATCTGTGTCTCTATTTCTGTCCTGCAAACCAGTTAATCTGTACCATTTTTCTAGGTTCCACATATATGCGTTAATATACGATATTTGTTTTTCTCTTTCTGACTTACTTCACTCTGTATGACAGTCTATAGATCCATCCATGTCTCTACAAATGATCCAATTTCATTCCTTTTTATGGCTGAGTAATATTCCATCTTCTTTATCCATTCGTCTGTTGATGGGCATTTAGGTGGCTTCCATGACCTGGCTATTGTAAATAGTGCTGCAGTGAACATTGGGGTGCATGTGTCTTTTTGAATTCTGGTTTTCTCAGGGTATATGCCCAGTAGTGGGATTGCTGGGTCGTATGGTAGTTCTATTTTTAGTTTTTTAAGGAACCTCCATACTGTTCTCCATAGTGGCTGTATCAATTTATGTTCCCACCAACAGTGCAAGAGGGTCCCCTTTTCTCCATATCCTCTCCAGCATTTGTTGTTTGCAGATTTTCCGATGATGCCCATTCTAACTGGTGTGAGGTGATACCTCATCGTAGTTTTGATTTGCATTTCTCTAATAATTAGTGAACTTGAGCAGCTTTTCATGTGCTTCTTGGCCATCTGTATGTCTTCTTTGGAGAAATGTCTATTTAGGTCTTCTGCCCATTGTTGGATTGGGTTGTTTGTTTTTTAATATTGAGCTGCGTGAACTGTTTATATATTTTGGAGATTAATCCTTGCAAACGAATCCATTGATTCGTATGCAAATATTTTCTCCCATTCTGAGGGTTGTCTTTTGGTCTTGTTTGTAGTTTCCTTTGCTTTGCAAAAGCTTTTAAATTTCATTGGGTCCCATTTGTTTATTTTTGTTTTTATTTCCATGACTCTAGGAGGTGGATCAAAAAGGATCTTGCTGTGATTTATGTCAGAGTGTTCTTCCTATGTTTTCCTCTAAGAGTTTTATAGTGTCCAATCTTACATTTAGGTCTCTAATCCATTTTGAGTTTATTTTTGTGTATGGTGTTAGGGAGTGTTCTAAAATCATTCTTTTACATGTAGCTCTCCAGTTTTCCCAGCACCACTTATTGAAGAGGCTGTCTTTTCTCCATTGTATATCCTTGCCTCCTTTGTCATACCTAACTCATCCTCTACTTTGCATGAGGACCTATGGTAAAACCCGTGTACTGTTTTACAAGAGGCAGCTTGGTATAACAGAAAGAACATAAGATGTATAGTCCTACAGAAATGAGAGGACATTTGTCCAGGCATTCAGTACATAGTAGTTTGAACAAAGTCTCTTCAGTTTTTAGTCTTTTTCTTCTACCTTTCCTAGAAGACTAACAGTGCCTTCTTTGCACATGAGTGTGTAATACATGTTTGTTGTGGTGGTTATGATATCTGCCATACTGGTTATTTCTGAAGTGTATTTGCTCAGAAACATCTTATCATACATATTTTTGCATACGCATTGCTGTTTCAATATTTTAAGATTCAGGAGGACTCACTTTATTCAACAACCTTAATTAAGTGCCTGCTGTGTGCCAGGCATTTTGCTGGGTGACGAGGCTAAATAATGAATAATACAGATTCCGTGTCCTAAAAGTTCTTATAGTCTATGGGGGAAGTCACTCATATGGAGAAAGTCACATGTAATGAAGAAAGTGATAAGATAAAGGTAAGAGACAAGAGGGGAAGGGCTCTTAGAAAAATCTAGTGTTTAAATTAGGGGGAAAAGCCTAGGAGTTATCACCTGCTCTGAGACTTAAAGGTTGAAGAGTCAACCAAATAAACAGAATTGGCAGGAAACGTCACAGGTGCACCTCAGCCCTTTAAGTGAAAGGTGGAGTGCATCCAACATGGCCTTCTGCCAGGGTTCCTTCAGTGGACGGCAACACTCACTTGAAGAAGACAGAAACCTGTGGGTCTCTTTGACTTGATCTTCTTCCTCTCCATCCACAGCCAGTGAGTCATCAAACCCAAGGCATTCCACTTCTAAACGGCTCTGGGACCCATCACTTCTCTCTACCACTTTTGCCACCACCGTGGTCATTTCTTGCCTGTAGTTGGCAATGGTCTGGTAACCAGCTCCCAGCCTCCAGGCGTGCCCCACCCATCTTTTCCTACTACCCTCCCTCAAACTCATTCTCCACACTGTAGTCAAAGCACATTCTAAATATTATTCTAAATATTTCCTTGAGGGGAAAATAAAAATCGTTCAATTACTCTCCATTGCTCTTGGAATGAAATTCAATTTTTTTTTAAGGGAAATTTTATTTATTTATTTATTTTTGGCTGTGTTGGGTCTTCGTTTCTGTGCGAGGGCTTTCTCTAGTTGTGGCGAGCGGGGGCCACTCTTCATCACGGTGCGCGGGCCTCTCACTATCACGGGCTCTCTTATTGCGGAGCACAGGCTCCAGACGCGCAGGCTCAGTAGTTGTGGCTCACGGGCCTAGTTGCTCCGCGGCATGTGGGATCTTTCCAGACCAGGGCTCGAACCCGTGTCTCCTCCATTAGCAGGCAGATTCTCAACCACTGCGCCACCAGGGAATCCCCTCAAATTTTTATCATGACTGACAAAGGCTTGATGATTCAATGTTGCTTATTTTTCTAGTCTCTTTGTTTTATGGTATTATATCATATACATATGTATATCACTTTGCAACTTACTTTTTTCTTTAACATTACCTTTCTAAAAATATTTTAAATTTATTTTTGGCTGTGTTGGGTCTTCATTGCGGTGCGCGGGTTTTCTCTAGTTGCGGTGAGCAGGGGCTACTCTTCATTGAGGTGCATGGGCTTCTCATTGTGGTGGCTTCTGTTGTTGCAGAGCAGGGGCTCTAGGCGTGCAGGCTTTAGTAGTTGTGGCACACAGGCTCAGTAGTTGTGGTGCGTGGGGTCAGTAGCTGCGGCGCGCAGGCTCAATTGTTGTATCACCTTTGTCTAATTCTTTCTCACACTGTGATCAAGCTATACTGAACTTCTTAAGTTCTTTGAATACATCTTATTTTGCTTCTAGGCCTCTACATGTGTGTTTTCCCAATAGTTTAGGATAACAATTACTTATCCCAAAAGTCTCATTTTAAATATGGCTTCCTCCAAAAAGTGTTTTCTGAACTCCCAGATCTAGGTGAGGAACTACTCTTATGTTCTCCCAGAACACATTTTACTAATTTCACTATATTATAAGTGGTTATTTCCTTGTGTAACAGAATGATAAGTTGGGAATAAGATGCTAGGTGGCAAAAATTCCCATATTTAAAAAAAAAGATACTTGCAGAGGAATCTGGAAACCAGGTTAAGGATGTAGATGATTGAAGTTGAAGTAATCAAGAGGTACAATCTTCCAGTTACAAATTGTAATCAGATTACAGATTGTAATCTTCCAGTTACAATCTTCCAGTTACAAATTAATCTTATTAATTACAAAATTAATAAGTCATGGGGGGACTTCCCTGGTGGCACAGTGGTTACGAATCCACTTGCCAATGCAGGGGACATGGGTTCGATCCCTGATCCGGGAAGATCCCACATGCAATGGAGCAACTAAGCCCATGTGCCACAACTACTGAGACTGAGCTCTAGAGCCCATGAGCCACAACTACTGAAGCCCACGCGCCTAGAGCCTGTGCTCCGCAACAAGAGAAGCCACCGCAATGAGAAGCCCGCGCACCACAATGAAGAGTAGCCTCTGCTCGCCGCAACTAGGGAAAGCCCGTGGGCAGCAACAAAGACCCAACACAGCCAAAAATAAATAAATAAATAAATAAATTTATTTTAAAAATAGGTCATGGAAATGAAATATACAGTATGGTGACTATAGTTGACAATACTCTATTACATATTTAAAAGTTGCTAAGAGAGTAGATCTTAAAAGTTCTCATCACAAGAAAAACTTTTTTGTAACTACGTTTGGTGTTAGATTTTAACTAGACTTATCTTCGTGACCATTTTGCAATATCTACAAATATTGAATCATCGTGTTGCACACCTGAAACTAATAGCAGATTATATGTGAATTATACTTCAATTAAAAATTAAAATAAATAAATTAAAGAGATAGTTTGTTTAGAGAAACTACGAGAAGGGCTGTGAAAGAACCAGTTAGGATGCTTGACATTTGTTCTGAAGCTTGAGATGACAAAGAGACCAGGATTTGGCCTATGTCTAAGAAGACCAAAGGGAAATGGTATGTCTAAAGCTGCCTGTCTGGTGACAGGGCTAAGATGAAGCTGCACTGGGAGCAAAATATGCTTTCATGGACAACAGGGCAGAACTGTGTACCCAGGGACATGATGTGGGCAACCAAGGGGGAGACAATGTGAGGATAATATTTAACGGGACTCCAACCAAAAGGGCTTCTAGCCAGAGACAGGTGACAGAAACCGAGGCAGGAATTATAAATAATTAGCCAGAGGACAGGGCACTTTAGTCAGATGTTTTCGGTGGGAAAGTCTTCATGGGAACATGAAAATGCCCCAGAAAAAGATTAGCTCTGACCATTCACCCACCAAGCCCAAAGAGCCCCAATCTAGGCTATAACTGTGTCCCTTCCTTGGCTGCTCCTTCCTCCACCCAACCCGCAGCTGCACCCCTGCTGTAAATTTTCCAGACTCATTTTTCTAAACTGTGGGAGGAAAGAGAATTTAACTTTAAGTGAATCAACATTGTTATTATTACACTGAATTCCTCCTTTTAATGACTAAACCAAGGGTATTCTCATGACTAAAAGTGTCCAGAAGACATTTTATTATTTAAGTGTGAACAAAAAAATTATGAGACTTGCCTGAGATTTCCAACTAAAAGGAAAAGAAAAATATGAGTTACTGTTTCTAAGAATATAGATGTGAGCAGTGTGATTATGGTGTGTGTAGGTGTGAATTTCTTTGTATATGCCTGTTTGGGGTTTCCTGGCTTTTTGAATCCATGGGCTGATGTTTTTAATCAGTTTGGAAAATTCTCACAATAATCTCATTATATGTTGCTCCTTCCCTATTCTTTCCTTTCTTTCTGGAACTCTAATTACACATATGTTAGATCACTTGATAATGTTCCACATATTTCTAATGCTATCTTCTGTTATTTTCTAATTATTTTCCTCTGTGCGCCTCAGTTTGGAACTTTTCTGTTGAACTGCCTCTGAATTCATTGATCCCATTTTGTATTCAGTCTGCTATTACAAAAATCTAATGAATTCTTAATTTCAGGTGTCTTATTTTTATTTTATTTTCTAGAATATCCATTTGATTATTTTTAAACCATTCCATTTCTCTGCTGAAATAGTCCATCTTTTCATTTATTTTCCTTATCTTTTCCTCTATGTTCCTTATTATACTTATAATAGTTATTTTTAAATCCCTGCCTACTATTTTCATTATTTGGGTCATCTGTTGATCTGCTGCTATTGGATGTATTTTTTCCTCATGATTATGAACCACACATTGAACTTCCTATCATGTCATGTAATTTTAAAATCTGCACACCAGACACTGTGTACGTAGATATTATTTTGCAGCTAAGGTGAGGAGGACTTCAATCTAATCAGAAATTGAGCAAGGCTGTAGCTTTAATTAGTTTCAGCGCAACTCTTGTTTCAAATATCTTGGAAGCTATATTTGCTTAGTGCTTATTGTAAACCTTTCTCTCCAGTAATATTCTCTCACATACACTGTGAGACTTTTGGGAGATCCCTCTCTACCGTCTCAATCCAGTCCCCCAGCCTTGTAAGCCGCCCAGTACTCAGAAAATGTCCTGTGAAGGAGAAAACAAGTAGTTGGAGAAAACTACCTAGGCATTTGGAGTTCCTCCAGATTTTAATGTGTCATGTCTTTTCCGGTAGAATCTCTCTGCCTGTAGCAAACTTGACCCTACAGTTGCCAGTGCTTGCTTGGCAAATGCTCTCGGGGAGGAAAGTGGCTAGTGATATTTTCTCCCCTAGGAAAGACTTTTCATATAGAATTCAGTCCCTTTAAATTTCCCTGCATCATTTTCATCTCTGTAGCTTGTTGATATCTTTTTTGTTGTTTTTGCGGTACACGGGCCTCTCACTCTTGGGGCCTCTCCCGTTGCGGAGCACAGGCTCCGGACGCGCAGGCTCAGCGGCCATGGCTCACGGGCCCAGCCGCTCCGCGGCACGTGGGATCTTCCCGGACCGGGGCACGAACCCGTGTCCCCTGCATCGGCAGGAGGACTGTCAACCACTGCGCCACCAGGGAAGCCCTGATATCTTTTTAAAAGATACTTTTTATAAAGTTTATCTGGCTTTGTCTAGGTGGTTATGGTTATGGTGCTAGCAATGGCCTGAGATCTTCTACCTAATAAGTAAATAAAAGCAGAGTTTACTGAATGGTTTTAAAGTCCCATTGCAGGGGCAGGGAACAGTGCACATCGTTTTCTTTTTGCATTTATTAGGTTTTTGTTCTTTCAGTGTAAGTGCAACATTCGTCTTAGAGTGTAAGCTCTGTGGTGACAGCTGTGTATCTTACTCAGCATCATACACCCTGTGCTCACCACAGTGCCAGGCTCATGGCTGGGGTTCAGTAAATGTTTGTTGCATGAATAATTGTCAACATGAACAAAGGCATAGGGGTTTGAAATAAACAGCACAGAGTATAGGGAAATTATAATTTATGTTCTAAAACTAGAACTTTAAGTACAAGGAGAGAGTGATGGAAGATGACATTAAAGATATAGATGGGAAAACATTAAGAAGGGGTGTGTAGCTCGGATTTATCTTAAGTAATCACAGGCCACTGACCAGTTTCAAATGGGAAAATGATACAGCCAGCTGCACAGGATAGATTCTTCTGGAAACAGGTTTAAGTAGGAGGAGGTTGGTGGCAAAAAGGACAAGAGGGAAGCTGTTTAGTACTGTAGGCAAGAAATGATGAAAGGCTGATTTAGAGGCAAAGAGGAGGGAACAAGCATTTGGGAAGCTGGCATCAAATGCCTTTGTCACCCTCTCACTCCCATCTCAAAGAATAAAGTATGTAGTATGTGGGGATGGGAGGTTTACCTGAGGCTTCACATCCTGAGGATTCAGTAGAGAAATAGAAAAGCACAGGCTAATTTCTGGACAAAATTACTGATAGCAATGAATAGACCTAAGCATTAACAGACTCTGGAAAATCTGAAGAAACAATCCCATAGCTTCCTGAGAGGCTCTGGACAGGTGATCCACATGCATCCTGAGAGACAATGGGAATTACTTGAAATTCCCAGCCCTGGGAGAATCCCACTGGCCCTGCTTCAGCCAGCCTCCTGGTAAGGTGAGGAAACACCTTCCTTACCAGTCACTTCCTGTGTGTCCACCATTGCCGAAGACACCTCCAGTAAACTGATATACACAGGTGAAAAGGTCAAATGTCACTGAAAGGATCTCAGAAGCTTGAAAGAGGAACCTAGCCCAAGTAAACAAAACAGCTGCCTGTCAGTGGAGGTTTAGTAAAGGAGTAGAGGTGAATTTAAAAATGATTGTAAAGAGAATTCTTAAGGAGACACACACAAGAAAGTATTGCCAAAGATCAATCGGAGAGGAAAAAGAAAGATTTCTTAAAATAAAATTTAATTCTGCCTTTAAAAATCCAACAGATGACCTGAAGAATGGAATTGAAACTGCTGAAAAAGGAAATAAAGATCTAGAACATCAAATAAAAGAATATATTCGTGATGAAAAGCAAAAATAAAATAGATGGAAATTACAAGTTAAACTATAGGGATCATGGGAGACACATCTGAGAGACCCAATATAATGCAAACAGGAATTTCAAAGCAGGGGAAAGAAGAAGAAAGAAGAAATAATAATTACTTCCTGAGCAAAACTGAAGAGGAAAAAGAGTCAGAAAACATTTAGGAGATAAATACAGTAAGGCTCTTTAATATCATTAATCCCATTTGATTATGTTTTTAGAAACAACTACAATCTCTCTGATTAATTTCTGTATTTCCCAAAAGTTTATTTAAAAGGTCTAATACTTCAGAAGATTTCATTTTAAGAATAAGTCTGAGATAATGTTAATTAATTAAAAACATATCAAACAACAAGGTCCTACTGTATAGCACAGGGAACTATATTCAATATTTTGTGACAAACCATAATTGAAAAGAATATGAAAGAGAATATATATTTATATATATATAAAACAGTCACTTTGATGTACAGAAGAAATTAACACATTATAAATCAACTATACTTCAATTAAAAAAAAACCTATCAAACACAGTTGCTTCCTAGAAAGCTAGAGGTTAAAATTACTTTAGATAGTTCCAGCATTGTGCACAGAAGAGACACACAGCTGTGGACTTCCTTCAAACATGATCAAGATTTTTTTTCACCTCCACCTCCCATTCAGGATTCCCTGGAGTCTCAGGGAATAGAGACTCCTTTAGGGATAAGGCAGTATATTTCACGATGACTGCAAATATAAAGCCTTAATTCAACTGTCTATTGACACAGGTCAATGTTAAGTTGTTATAGTTTATTAGTTAATTTGTTAGCACAAGGGAATGTGATGAGAACAGGTTGCTTATAAAAGGTAATGGAAATGATGGGTTAGATTTTTAGGGAGGCCAGACCCAGATGGGAGATTTCAATGGGTCCTCAGTGAGCAAAAGCAGCTTGGACCTGAGATCAGAAGAGGCAGGGACGCCCAGGGTAGGAAGAAGAGCATGTCCAAAATAAAACTCTTTGTTCTTTGCCCCAAACTACCTACACCTGATTTCTCTCTTGTGTTCTCTCTCTATAAGTATCACAATGACTTGGGAGTTCCCTGGTGGCCTAGTGGTTAGGATTCTGGGCTTTCACCGCCATGGCCCAGGTTTAATCCCTGGTCCATGCGGCACGGCAAACAACAACAACAAAAAGATTCACAATGACTTCATCCTCCGTAGCATCGCTAAAATTTTGTGTATTCTTTATCTGGATTCACAGCACCATCCTCTACCCTGTCATCCAAGCCAATACTCCTGTGAGCCACCTCTCACGCCCAGTCATCAAGTTCTATCTGTTTTATCTCTTACCTATTTAAAAATGTCTCCAAGACCTTCTGACCAAGTGTTTGCCACATCTAACAGAACTAGGCTGGACTACGTAGAGTGTGCCAACATATGCCTCCATCCAACAGATTAGTGGTTCTCAAAGTGTGGTCCTCAAACCTCTGAGATCCCTGAGACCCATTCAGGGGATCCTTAAGATCTGAGCTACCTTTATAGTAATACTAAGATCATAACTTGCTTTTCTACTTTGTAGGCATTTGCACTAATGTATAAAATGCTGGAGCCGTAGCATAAATCAGTACAGTTGACATGAAAACTGTGTTAGTAGTCATGTATTCTTCACTGCTACACACTTCAGAGTTTAAAAAAAAATAGTTTTAAAAATATATATCTTTGATGGAGTAAAAACTATTATTTTTATTAAGTCTTAATACTTGAATATACATTTTTTTATATTACATGGGACAAAATGGGATGTATCCATTGAAGCACTTCTGCTACACAACTAAGTAGGATTGTCATGAGAAAAAGCATTCAAGTCTTTGTTCAAGTTGCAAGATGAATTAATGACAAACATTTATGCTTTTCAGACTTGGGTGTTTGTTCATCTGAAAAATGAACAAAGTCTGAGTCTGTCAGTTCAAGAAAAGCAATTGGCGGTATTTGTTGCCAATACAATTCAAGTTCTCAAGGACAAATTAGAACTTCGAAAAACTCCTATTTGCCTCTGTGAACTTAACAGCTTCCCAACACTAAAGACTTTCCTGATAAAATCAGTGGTGATATTAGTGAATGTAGGTTTTTGATATTGTACCATGAAATATGTCAACACTTAGAAAATCTGTGGAACTCAGTGAATGTATATATTCCAAATGACCAGTGTTACAAATCATCCCTGGGTAAGAGAACCATTCAAATAAAAATATAGATCAATGGATATTATTGTAACAGAGGAGGAACACTTCGCTGATGGTTTTAGATTCCATAGTGCAAATAATGGCTAAGAAGCGACCACTCGTTGAGTTCTGGTGTAGCAGAAAAGGAAAACACCACAATTATCAGAATAGGCAATTAACATATTCTTCCTTTTTCTAACTATATGTTTGTGTGAGGCTGTATTGTCTTCGTACCCTTTGAGAAAAATAATGTATCACATCAGAGTAAGTACAGAAGCAGACAGAAGAATACAGCTGTCTCCTATTAAAGAGATTTGCAAACATAAACAATGCAATCCTATTCACTTATATTTTAATTTTTTAAATGATCTATATTTCATAAATAATGCTAATGTTGTTACCACAAATGAGCAAACGTTTCTCTGTTTGAATTTTTAATATGGTAAACATTGACAGCCACAACTCACGTTAAAAAAAAAGCTTTTGGAAGTTTCCATTGTAAGAGAGTAAACAGATTCTGAGACTAAAAAGTTTCAGACCTGCTAGTGTATAGATAATTACATAACATCTGAAAGCCACTCAGGTTCAAATTTTCTTCAGTTCTATAAGCTTGATAAGAAAATTCTACAATATTAGCCTTAAAAAATACATATATCTATTTCTCCTTATTGTCTGGGCATGTTATGCCCTTAAGTTTGCTGTATGTTTTCCTAGTTAGATTAGGTTATCAGTATAATTAGAGAGTGATGTTATTTGGGGTAATTTTCTATTTAACTCTTAGTGTTCTCCCCAGTTCAGCCCTCTGTTATTGGAATGTCAGAAACGTTTCTTTTCTTTTTTTTTTTTTTTACTCACTCATTCATTTCACAGCCCTTCATGAAGCACTGTGTTAAGGCAGTAGGAATACAAAGGTCATGGCTTCCCTCAGGGAGCTTACAGTCTAGTAGGTGAGACAGAGGAGCAAAGTAAAGATCATAAAAAGAAGTTTCAGAACTACGATAAACATATGCACATCATGTAATAAAGGATTAGATAGGAATAGTGGGGCGTGACAGAGAGCCCGGGGGCGGTGGGCTATCAGGAAAAGCTCCCTAAGGACAAGGGACCTTAACTGAATGTTTGAAGATAAGGCAATAATCAGGTGAAACAGTCAGGGTGGTCAATCCTGGCAGAAGAGACTGAATGACCAAAGGTATAAGGGCAAGAAATGGGAGGGTGCAAGCAGTCCTGTGCTGCTGGGGCATAAAGTGTAAGGCTGCAGGGAGAAAAAGTGAGGCAATGAAGCAATAGGAACCAGAAGTTGATCTAAACCATGGTAAGGAGCTTGAGGGTCACCTGCTGGGCCAGTGGTGTTTAAGAGGGGCTCCATGAAGCCCTGGCAAGGACAGAAAACTGCAGGTCTGTGGAAATGCTTTGGATGGCCAGCATGATGCTTGAAAATGGATCTGTACTGTATAGCACAGGGAACTCTGCTCAGTGCTCTGTGATAACCTAAATGGGAAAAGGATTTGAAAAAGAATAGATACATGCATATGTATAACAGAATCACTTTGCTGTGCGCCTGAAACCAACACAACATGGTTCATCAACGATACTCCAATGTAAGATAAAAATTTTAAAAATAAAAATTAAATAAAATGGATCTGAATGCTTTTTTCCAATCTGACAGAGTCTTCAATATCCTCCATGGTCCTGTTCTGGTCTCTTCCTGCTCCTTCAGTCCTTGTAGGTTCCCCAGGCCACTGACTATTTTACTGACATTCAGGCCATTTGTGCTACACTGTCCATTTGTGTTCTACAGATGTTTCTCATCTGGTTTTTACCAAATTTTGTTTCTTAAACCCTTGATATGTGAACCTCCCATCCCCTCAAAAAACAAAACAAAAAAAAAAAAAACGAAAACTTTTTGAAAAGCAGAGAATACCAAACCCCTTCTCTGGAGATTTACAAAATACATTTGTACATTCATGTCACTGATATGATCCGCATTAAACAAAAAAACAACTAATTTTGTTTAACGCAGGATTTTTCAAGCAAAGCCGACCATGGGCCCACCCCTTTTATTAAGTGAATGGCGAGTAATTAGGGAGTGAAATGTTGACAACTTAATTAATTATTAATTAATAGGCCAGAAAGTTTCATTACCTTTGAAGAAGCAACACGTGGACTGACAGTGGAGTTTCCAATCGAGCCCGTGGATGTGGGAACACAGAGGGATGACACCTTTAGGATAGGAAAGGAAAATTACTGCCTTGCAGGAGGAATGTCGCATGAAGAACTCTGTAGGAATGTAATATACGGTCCTATCCATGAAGCGACTAGGTCAAACACAACTGAACAGATTCAGAGATTTGAGGGAACTTCTTCTAATCTGAGGATCAAGATGCCAAGGAATAAAAGACATGCATAAAACACTGAAAAAGAATGCAAAGGGCTATACAGTAAAGTCACTGTGGGCTTAGTTGTTATAACACATTTTTTAAAATCTTTGATTCTAGTAGAGATTTATAAAAAGGATGAAATATAGAAGTTTCCCAAAAGAAGAAAAAGGAGAAGGAAGAGAAAGAGAGGGAAAACAACCGTTACTTCCCAAAGTTGACCAACAAAAAGTAAGAAGAGGCCCAGACTGCATGGAATAGATCAACATTTGTTGTTTCTCTATTGGAGTCTGAATATTGTTTTTTTCCCTCTTTCCTCATCAAACTTGAGATACATACACAAATGAATGCTAAAAGCATCTTTGAATTTGAACAAATCATTGCATTTGGGTGTTTATTTTTTACCCATCCTAGTTGCTCTTCCTCAACGCGTGCTGAGTTCTAAGTGTTTAATTGCGAACGCGAGTTTTAGCAACTCAGAGATGTGCCATTTGTGAAAAATCTTCCTCATGAAATGCCCTTTCGAGAACCATGCAGAAAGAGGACACAAAATTCACACGTAGTAACAAAAAGTGAAAGCATCCTAAGTTTTTATAGGTGTTTAAATTGGCCAGCACCTCCGTTCTTTCCTGCTGAAGCTGTATCAGAATCTGTGGGCAACGTTCGTATTCTCATTTTCTTACCAAGGGGCACAATTCTGAAGACAGACTTTTGAAAAAGTTTTCCTTAGCAAGGAAACCAACATTTAATTCCACCTCAGCTTTGTGTAACATCTTACTTTCCTGATTGACAGCTGGATGAGCGCTCCTGGGTGGCCCGCTTCTGGGTGTATACGTCTCTTATTTTTAGGACACTGAAGGAAAGTAACTGCCAAGCAGTAGGGATGGCATGTGACTGAGCTCTCTTTATATATATGGTCCTATATGTAAAGTTACTGGGTCCTACCCCTCTCTCTGTACCAAATTTCTTTTTTTAAGTCACAGTTGGTGCCTATCGACCCTCTGCTGCCACATTTAAAATCTGCCTCACTTAAAGCCATTTCTTGAGGGTGCAGAAACAGGGTTTGGGAAGAGGGTTCTGGTTTCCTAAGCCTGCCAAAATACATATTTCGGAACCTATATTTGGAAACATGCTAGAGGCTGCACCCTCAGGATCTCTGAGGGTGTTCCTTGCTAAAAAAAAAAAAAAAAAAAATGTGAGGGGGGTGTTGGGAGGAGGAGAGGCAAATAGGAAGGGACTTCAGACATCACCAAGTCCAACTTTCTAAATCCTATAGGGGAAACTGAGGCTCGGGGATGCCAACTGCCCCAGGAATGTCTGCGCTGTCATCTTTATCCTTGACCAAGGCATTCATCTGCATCTCCCCCGGCCCATCTCTTGGACCTCCAGAAAGGCCGCTGAGGATGGGCAAGTGGCCTCTGGAACCGCTAGAACAACCCACAGCCTCCTCCTCCGAGGGCCCCGATGGGGAGGGAGGAAGCCTTTCAGGGAGAGAGTAAGGGAGGGAGGGCGAAAGGAAGGAAGGGGAGCCAGGGGTGGGAGTGGAAGAGGCAGGCTCGGCCGGGGCTGATTGGCTCCCGGGGCCAGCCCTCCCGAAGCGGTTTATAAGAGTTGGGGCGGCCGGCACCCTCCTCGCTCGCCCGCGCGCCCCAGAAGCAGCGGCCGGCTCTGAGCGCCCCTACGTCGAGGCCCGCCTGGCCGCGCGCCGGCTCTGCGCCGCCTTTGCACTTGGCCGCCGGCAGAACAGCCCCGGAGGGAGGCGGGCCGAGCGCCATGCGCCGCGCCAGCCGAGACTACACCAAGTACCTGCGTGCCTCCGAGGAGATGGGTAGCGGCGGCTCCGGCGCCCCGCACGAGGGCGTCCTGCACGCCCCGCCGCCGCCCGCGCAGCCCGCCCCGCACCATTCCGCCGCCGCCTCCCGCTCCACGTTCGTGGCCCTGCTGGGGCTGGGGCTGGGCCAGGTCGCGTGCAGCGTCGCCCTGTTCCTTTACTTCCGAGCGCAGGTGAGTGCTCGTCTCTCAGGGGCGCACGGGCGGGGCGCACCCGCCTTCATCCTCCAGCACTTTGTAGGCGAAGGAGTCTAGTCCCCCGGCGTGACTCCCCAGAGCTTGCATATTTGGGGAGGGGAAAGTGACCCTAAAAAGGGAGCGTCCGGCTGGGAGACAGCCAGGCGCGGGGCCCGGCGGCGCGCGGGCCTCTGGTCCTCGCGCACGCACTCGGCCCCGCTGCGCGCCGAAGCTGAGCTCGCCTGGCCTGGTGCGTTTGAATTTCCCCCGGCGAGACCGCATTGGCCGCTCACCTCTTTGGGAAACGACTGCACACTTTCCTCTGCTTCCACTTCCCACTTGAAGCAAAGAATGAACTCAGGTCCACTCAGGAAGGACCCGGGCCCCGCTCGCGCGGAGTGAGACAAGAAAGAAGGGCCCTCGTGCCTTCCCACTAAAGTGGGCGGAGGAAGGAAGCAAAGTGTGTGTGGAGGTGAAGTTCTCCTCCGGCACAGACTAGCGACAATCTAGCAAGTAACCAACCTTTTCAAAGGTGAGGAAGCCGGTTAGGAACGGCAGAGAGATAGTAGAAAGGAAGGGGTAAATTTGTAACCTTATGCTTTCTGGTGGTTTATGCTCTTGTGTTTTCTTGGAAATTGCAGTGCAGTTGGTTGGATTCATTCAAGTATTCTTGTCTGGTGCTGTGAACTCTTTCTCAAAGGAAGTGGGGGGCTGACTGTGCATTTTTTTTTTTTTTTTATGGGAAAAGAGACTTGGGTTTGGACTTCATTGGTTTTCAGATTCAAAGGTGATTACTAAACCAAATTGAATGCATCAGAACAAGGCATTGCCTGGGCTGTATGGATTTTTGACGTGTGCCAGAGTCTTGAACTCCATGACTTGTAATCATAGGCTTTTTGTTAAATATTCAGTATCCACTAATTTGCATTTTATAGAACTAGTTTATCTACTAAAAGGTAGACATACTATGCGCAGTGCTTTAGAAAATTTGTATTTGTATATTAATAAAAATAATCTTTTCCTATTGAGAGGAAGTTTTTCTAAAAATACAACTTTCAAGTGGTTTACTTGCAACATAGATTACACAAATCTATATGAAGTGATGAAACATTTTTCTTTCATTGGAGTTTGCTGCAGCCAAGAATGAGTGATTTATCCATTTTCTCACCCAGCGTGTGGTCCTGTCCCCCTCCTCCCCCTGCCCTGCCCCACCATTTAATGTCTGTATATTGAGTGCCTGCATTGCACATGACACTATTAAATGGTATGGAATATGAATTAAGAATCATTTATTCAACATACAGTGTCCACATACTATGTGCATTGCATGATGCCAGGTAATGAAGGGGCCTATAACAAAAGACTAAATTCATAGTGAAATAAGAGAGGAGCATTCAGAAAAGGGACAGAAGATTCAGTAGTTCTCTTTTATCTTTTCTAACAACTTGGGGTTATGGCATTTTCATAGCAATAGTAGTGAAGTGAGTATTCAGCACTGAAAGAGCATTAGGGAATGAATGAGTTCTAGGGACCAGGAACAGCTTAGATTGGCAGGAACCATGGAAATCGGCATGACCATTTGGGAAAAAATGATCTGTTGGGCTGTTGAAGAAAGTTTTCAGCTTCTTTGTAGGGATTCTCAATATTAATGGCCTGGTGGGCTGAGGATCCTACCCTTCTGATGATCATTTAGCAATCTTGATGTCACATGGATAGAAAATGTTCAGATGGAGAATTTAATGTCATCGAATTTCTGGGTACAGTTTTCCTAAATGCCATGAAGATTGGGCTTCTCCAAGACTTATGCAAATATATATTAGCCATTACTCTGAACCCAACTGTGTATTACATTTTTAAAAGGTCATCTCCTTCAGTTAAGAAGTAATATTAGGAGGAATGTTTTCGTAGGAGGATACTCCACTAGATGTGGTTACATTTTGCTGAGTATGGTATCTACAGTTAATACTGAAAGGGGTCCGAATCATTTAGAGATACATTCGGAAGTAGTTACAAATGAAATAAGATGTTTGGAATTCGTTGCAAAATAATAGGTGGGGAGCCTGGGGAACAGGGAAGTGGTTGCTTATAGATGAAACAAGATTGGCCATGCACTGGTAGTTGCTGAAGCTCTGTGATGGGTACCTGGAGGTTCTACAAGTCTACAATTCTTTCCACTTTGACATATGCTGGAAGCCTTCTTTCGAAGTTCTAGTTGAGAGAGTAGATTCAGTTTGACCTGACACTGATTTAACATGTTCACTTATATCAGCTTCCTTGGATTAGAACTTGGTACCAAATAAGAGATAGGTTTTTGATTTCCACTAAATTTGTGGGTCAACTACTTGGGGCTTCTGAATGTGTTTGAACTAGAATGAAATCATCTAATATCAGGTAATATGCTTGCAGTTAACAGTTAAAAAAAAAAAAAGAAAAGAAAAGGAGCCAGTTTTATTGTTTTTGTTTAAAGATGGGAGGGGGAGCCATGCAAATCCTCAAGAAAAAACAATTCAATTTAGTTTTAAATGCATTTAGAAAAATGCCCCCAAATAATGTAAAAATTATAGTGACAAAAAATTGTCCCCTGATCCACTCATGCTTGAATAGCTAAGCGTGAATCAGCCTCCTGAATGTTTGTAGATTGCTTGTGCCTAGATTAAGAAAAAAAAAAAAAAAATGTACTAGATCCAGTGTAGATTGGCTTTTCCCGTACCAACCTTGCCAAAGAAAAAATAGCATGTGGCTTGTGCTATATATTTACCACGTAGTATTCATACTTTGGTTTACAAAGAGAAAAAAAAAAAAAACCTTAGCTACAAGATAAGCTTTTCAGGAAGCTCAATCTCTGTCCCCTTTTAACCCCTTCCGCCAAAGCCCCAGTATGCACGCCAACCTCCCTGGGCTGTTTGTTACCCAAACAAGAGAGCAGTCATTACCGAAAATCTGATGTGGAGGTGTGTAGGCTGCCTGCTTGAAAAAAACAGAAAACAGAGTAGCACACTTGTCTAGCATCCTGCCTCATTTAACCCTACAGATGATTAAGTTTCAAGGAAGTATTTTTTTTTTTTTTTAAAGATTGAGTTCCTTTCACATGAACTACATCATCTGATCACTGTATTTTTGAAGTCCAGTTTAAATCAGATATTCAAGATTCACTTAATATTTTCAGTCATTTCTAGGTACAATGAATTCATTTAGGGTTTACTGTGATTTTTTTTTTTTTTACTGTGATTTTTGGATGAGTTTCTTCGTTCCTCTGTCGAGTGTAAGTTCCTTGAAGGTCAGGACTGCCTGTTTTGCTCACTACCTTCTTTACAGCATCCAACCTAGGGCTTTGCATGTTGAATTTACTGAAAAAGCTTTTCAAATGATTTGCATCACTAGAAATATACCTTTTTCTAATTTGTAATGTGTAAATGATCTCATTAGTAGCTAAAATAGACTAAAAAGTGTAATTTTTCCATCATATAAATTTTCTATCCAGACTGCTGTGTCAGGGGATGGGTTGTTAGGGGAGAGGTTACATTTGTCCAGCCATTCGGTGAGTAATGTGGAGGGTCCAGCATCAGTCCGACGCCCTGCCCTGCAGCTCCTGCAGTGCTGAGACCACAGGAGCAGAGGCCATCATTTGCCTGTGTGTGTTGCTGGCCCTGCACCCCTGCACCTCTATACCACCCTTTCTCCTGGTCTCCATCTTCAGCAAAGGAGAGCTGCAAGGGGACTGGAATAAGAAAGACATTTGCTTGCAGGTTAAAAATAAATTTCTAAGACACATGCAACCCTATGTTCATAGCAGCACTATCCACGTTAGCCAAGACATGGAAACAACCTAAATGTCCATTGACAGATGAATAGATAAAGAAGATGTGGTACATATATACAGTGGAATATTACTCAGCCATAAAAAAGAATGAAATAATGCTTGCAGCAACATGGATGGACCTAGAGATTATCATACTAAGTGAAGTGAGTCAGAGAAAGACAAATACCATATGATATCACTTATATGTGGAATCTAAAATATGACACAGATGAACTTACTTATGAATCAGAAATAGACTCAGACATAGAGAACAGACTTATGGTTGCCAAGAGGGCGGGCAGGGTTGGGGAGGGATGGAATGGGAGTTTGGGATTAGCAGATGCAAACTGTTATATATATGTATAACTGAATCACTTTTCTGTACACCAGAAACTAATACAACATTGTAAGTCAACTATACTTCAATAAAATAAATTTTTAAAAATAATAAAAATAAAATTCTAACATATGACCCTTAAATAAACAAAATAAGTGAGTATATCAAAATTAATTATGCCATACTTTCATTTGGGAAAACAATTGGTGACGTTTTATATATGTTTTAGCTCTAATGTGACTTTCTGAAAAGGTGGTTCTCACCTGCACATTAGAAACACTTGGGGCGAGAGACTCAGTTGACCCCTCCCCTTAGGGATATTGATTAAATTGGCCAAGGGTGGGACCTGGGCATGGACATTTTTTTAAGAGAGAAGAGACAAAAATCTTTGCATTAAACCCTTAGCCATTATTGACCATTTCAGTAATTTTGTATTAATACTAATTGGTATTACTTGTGAAAAAATCTTTAAATTGGTGTCCAAAGAGATTTGGAGACATTTTAATAGCAGACAATCGATATTTGTATCTTTGGTATTTGAAAGCATTACTTCTCAAACTTTAACGTGCATCAGAATCACCTGGGATCTAGTTAGAATGCAGATTCACAGGCACTGCCTGGGGTGGCACCTGAGCATCTGCATTTCTAACAAATTCTGGGTGAGCCTGTAACGCTGCAAGTGATTGGACTATAGTTTCCATAGCAAGAGTCGCCGCTACTGCTGCTTCTATTGAGGGCACTTAGCTTGTCAGCGGGACTGGAGCTTAACCAATGTTAGGGTACCCAGGCATTTCCCCACTAAAACCATACTGTTCCTTTAGCTCAGTGGCTTTCTGGTGGTGAGCCAGCTGAGGCCTTTGCAGGATTCTTCTTTCTTGAGGTCTGAACCCAGCGACTCTTCATATCAGTTGTCCAGGCTTCTCTGGTTTTTTGTGAAACTTATTGGTATAAGTGAGCTTTTTTAAAAAAGTATGGAATTGAACACTTGCCTTATATAAAATCTCAGTTATTCTGGTTCATACTAATTACTTTAAAGAAATAAAAAGTAAACTTGGATTGCAAATAGTTTTGCTTCCTGAGTCACACCGTGCAAACGTGGAATGATAAAATTTGTATTAGTGGGTGCACATTTGTTGAAAGGCTGTTATTTCATTTTGAGAATCTCAGGTGTGGATAGGGTACTTTCTTAGCTTACTTCTGACAGCTGGTTAATAAACCTGCACATCTTCTGATGACTTTCAAAAAGTTGATTAAACCAGGGAACGAGAGACTTGATGTCAATTGACTGGGATTTGGTTATTGGAAACTTACATAATTTTCTCTTTTTTTCATCTAGCCTGTACCTAGTCATAAGCAAATGCACATGAAGTACCTAGAATTTTTTGAAAGAAAAGGACAATAAATTAAACCACTTAAAAATTAAACCCATTAAAACAATCAGGTAGCTAATTACCTCTACTATTTACTTGGCAGTTGAAACCACTACAAAGGCTTGTAGGAGCCCCAGGAGGAGCTGGCAGACAATTTTAAGAAAAGAGCAATACTTAAAGAAATGCTTATGCTGGCACCTGTTTTAACCAGGGGACCAGCTAATAACTTGATGGGGATATTTTGGGTGGGACTATCCAGTACACTACACGAATTTTAGCATCCCCTCAGCATGTATCCATAGAACTTGCTCACACCATGAGCCCTCCTCATCCCAGCTGACACCAAATATCACCACACACATTCTCAGGCACCCTCTGACAGATGTACCACTCCAGGTTAAGAAAACTGATGAGAGGTTCAACGAAAAGGGAAATTATGCTTTCTGGCTTTAGATTTTCTTTGGGGCTAGGAAATGGATTTCTCCCTCCCTTCTTCAGCTGATTAAAACACACACTGGAAAAAAAAAAAAAAAAAACACACATTGGGGCCTCCCTGGTGGCGCAGTGGTTGAGAGTCTGCCTGCTGGTGCAAGGGACACGGGTTCGTGCCCCGGTCCGGGAAGATCCCACATGCCGAGGAGCGGCTGGGCCCGTGAGCCGTGGCCGCTGAGCCTGCGCGTCCGGAGCCTGTGCTCCGCAACGGGAGAGGCCACAGCAGTGAGAGGCCCGCGTACCGCAAAAAAATAAATAAATAAAAATAAAACACACATTGATTAAGGGAAAAGGCTAGGCAAACATGGCAGCTGAACATGATGTTAATTTCACCTGATTTATATAGGTTTCATGCTTTGAATATCCAAGTGGGCTTCAGAATCCCACATAGCGTGTTGCATTGGGGGGACTTAAAAGGCTTTCTCTCCCTGTACTGAACACATGTAATTTCTTTGATTCCCCTCCTCTCAGTGAGCACTTTTACAATGTAAGACGACTTTGGTGATTTCCTCATGAATCACATGTGTACAGGTGTGTTGTGGATGATAGTCAGCTACTCATAAAAATGAATTAGAAGTCAGGTTTTTCACCAACTCGATGGTAATTGTATTAACTATTAGTTGTTGGGGACATAATGACTCTTGCAAGGATGAATTCTTTTGTCCTTAAGTCACACTTTATTAAATAACAGAATGATCAGTGATAACCACTCTGACGTCCTCACATTTTCCCCCCTCAGATGGATCCTAATAGAATATCAGAAGACGACACTCACTGCATTAATAGAATTTTCAAACTCCATGAAAACACGGATTTGCAAGACACAACTCTGGAGAGTCAAGACTCAAAATTAATACCTGATTCGTGTAAGAGAATTAAACAGGCCTTTCAAGCAGCTGTGCAAAAGGTGAGTCCACACTGAGATAAGTCAAGGGCCCTCACTGACTCTCCTAATATTGAAAATTAAAACTGGCTAAGTGCTGTTGACTTTGTTCTTTTTTATTTTAATAATTTGTAAGAGAGCTAAAGAGAATTTTTTGCGGGATTAGCAGAATTCTTTTGAAGTTGGTAGTGGTTAGTTTTGGTGACCAGCAACATTCATGCAAATATTCTTTTCTTTCCTTCCTTTCTCTCTCTTTCTTCCTTCCTTCCTTCCTTCCTTTTCTTCCTTTCTTTCTTTCCTTCTTTCTTCTTTTCTTTCTTCCTTCCTTTCTTCCTCCCTCCCTCCCTCCCCCCCTCTCCCTTCCTTCCTTCCCTTACTTTCTTAATTTCCTTCTTTTTCTTTCTTTCTTTCTTTCTTTCTTTCTTTCTTTCTTTCTTTCTTTCTTTCTTTCTTTCTTTCTTTCTTTCTTTCTTTTCTTTTCTTTTCTTTTCTTTCTTTTTTTTCTTCTCTTATTTTGGAGGAGGGATTTACATTCACACTTGGAAGGAGGACAGAGATAGTTTGTGGTAGTCAGTGGGTCAGTTTGCTAGTTTGAATTCCCTGCCTTAGAAGACATTCCTTTAGCTCACAGGATTCTCTGCTGGCTACTTCCCTTATATTTGGTTTCACAATGGTAGGAACCTCTATTCCACATCTGTGGATCCAGGTCTCTGTTGAGAATAACTATAGCTGGTCCACTGTTGTCATCCGAAGTGAGGGGGTAAAGAGAGTAGAGCAAGAATTGGTGTGGTGGGTGAGATGGAAATTCTCTGTCCATTTTTCATTCTCCGGGAGAGCTGGGTGAGAAGGGAGGAAATGGGGACAGAGAAGACAGATGACTTCTCTACACCGACAGCCTCAGTTGAGAAACCCTGGGATAACTGCTTGTTTTACTTTCCTGGATAAAGTCACTTGAGAATTCTGCAGCCTTGCAATTACTTTACTTCTACCCAAGAACCGGGTAGCATCCCGTGACTCCAGTGCATGCACATCTGTATACATTGCATACTTGCGTGCACATCTGCATGGATTCTTGCATCTGCTTATAAATCCCAGCCTCTAGTTTGCAACTCCCTGGGCTATCTCTGATCATCTTAGAGTAAATACTAAAGTTCTCAAATGCCTTAAATCTAAACTAAAATTTAGTTTCTTTTTTAAAGATTCACAAATAGTAATAGCATTTTTTAGAAAGAGGATATGTATTGGACATAGAAGTAGGTCGATAAAGCTGTTTTGTATAACCCTTAAAACTGATCTTTGCTATATTTCAACAAATCTAAGATATCACGAATTTTCAGCTTACTTTATTTCATGCATTGCAAAGAAAGAAAAGAATTTTAACTGAAGAATTAAACATGATCACTATAGATTCTAGTTGCATCAATTTCAGAGATTCTGAAATATAAAAAAAAAATACATCATAGACTTAAGGAAGTACATATCATTCTAATATCTATAAGAGCTATCGCTTAAAAATATTGCATTTTCATTATAGTGTGTAGGTGCTTAGCTTTTACGCAGTAGATGCATATTTTAAAATGTGGGTTTAAATTTGATCGTTTTATCTTACATTGTAATTTTTGAGCTATAGCAACAGCAATTCCACTAGTCTAATTCATTTTTTAAAGTTCTATGACATTTTCTTTTTCTGCTTTTGCAAAAAATTAAACTACTAAAAATAAGAGAAAAATGAGTAACTTCTGATTTTTTACTATGGAAAGAAATTGGAAATTGAATGGCTACTATACTGTATTTACCTCTGCTCACATCATCTTAATTCATATATATTTTGTGGGAAAAATTGTGGCATATGAAGTCAGGTACACTTACGATTAAATAAATGTGATCTTGGAAAATACTTAACATTTCTTCACTTTGGCTTCCTCATCTTTAAAAAGTGGAGCTCACAATCCCTCCGTAGCAGGACTGTGGCTGATTTGAAATAAAAGATGTAAAGGACCTAAGCACAGTACTGGAAATATAGTATGCACTCATTAAATGTTTATATATTACTTTTATCAGCATTATTACTAATTCATTGTCATTGTTGATGATTTAATCAAAGACATATTTTAAAATTTTAGATAGAGCAGGTTTGATCATTTTTCTAAACATGCAATAGGACAAAACAATAGGACACTGAAAACCACTGTGACATTTTTATCACCAGCAGCAATAAACATGTTGATTATATACTATCCTTAGGAAACTACTAGGTCCATTTAAGATGTATAATTAATTAATTTAATTAATACAGTAAATAATTAAACAGCCTATTCTTAAGGCATTTTAAGCTATATGTTGAAGGATAGTGTATTAGTGGAGGAGAGAAAGACATAACATTTGCAAGACCCTCAATTTAAAATTATCATCAAAAGTCCTGATCTACATTGGGAAAAAGAGGATCTACTGAGCTATATATTGTGAAATCTAATACTCAATTTGCTATTCTTTTCTTATTGAAGTATAGTTGATTTACAATATTGTGTTAGTTTCAGGTATACAGCAAAGTGATTCAGTTTTTTGTCAGATTATATTCTATTATAGGCTATTACAAAATGTTGGATACAATTCCCTGGGCTGTAAGGGAATAAGCAAATCCTTGTTCCTTATTCTATTTTATGTATAGTAGTTTGTATCTGTTAATCCCATACTCCTAATTTGTCCCTCCTTCCCTCCCTCTCCCCCTCTGGTAACCACAAGTTTGTTTTCTGTCTGTGAGTCTGTTTCTGTTTTTGCATATACATTCTTCTGTATTGTTTTTTAGATTTCACATGTAAGTGATATATTTTAAAAAAGAATGAAATATTGCCATTTGCAGCAACGTGGATGGACCTAAAGAATATTATACTTAGTGGAGTTAAATCAGACAAAGACAAATTCAAATTCATTTTTTATTGTTTTTGTTTTATGTTTCATTTTCAGTAGTCAGCTTTTTATCCCACCTCTTAAATACTGAGTGGTCTATCTATAAACATTGGCATGTACCAGAGGTAATCTGTTAGTTCAAAGCTGAACCTCTAATTAAGGTAATTCTGGTTAAGTAAATGATTGTCTCCTAATTTTCTGTTTAAATCAACCCATATTGTATATCCTTACAATGAAAAACAGATAAACTTTTAATTTCAATGGTGTTCTGGTTCTTAAAAATTATACTTCGGGTTTCCTCTGGAAGAATAAGTATGCAAGATCAGCCAAGATAATTTGGAAAATAAGTAATATTAAGAAGAACAGATACCATTAACATTTACCTATGAGAATGCAAGGATGGTTCATCTTAACAGGTCAAAGGAGAAAAACATTATCATCTCATAGACACTGAGAAGTGATTGACAGAATTTTACACTTATTTCTGATGTTTAAAATCCATTAGAAAACAGAACAAGATGGATTTTTGATGTTATCCTAAATAGCTCAAACTAAAAGTTAGCTAATGATGAAAAATAGGAGCATTTCTCTTAATATCAGGAATACACCAAAGATGCCTACTGTCTCCATGTTATTTAACATTGTTCAGAATGTGCCAGCAAATGTAATTACATATGAGAATGAAATAAAATATATAGAAGGTAGAATCTGCATGTGATATGATTGTATACTTGGGAAAGTTCAAAAGAACTGAAAAGCTACAAGCAAAATAAATCAGTTTGTAAACGTTAATAGCCAGGGACTTCCCTAGTGGCACAGTGGTTAAAATCTGCCTGCCAATGTAGGGGACACGGGTTCGAGCTCTTGTCTGGGAAGATCCCTCATGCCACAGAGCAGCTAAGCCTGTGCGCTACAACTACTGAGCCTGTGCTCTAGAGCCCGTGAGCCACAACTACTGAGCCCGCAAGCCACAACTACTGAAGCCCGCACACCTAGAGCCCGTGCTCCACAACAAGAGAAGCCACTGCAACGAGAAGCCCATGCACAACAATGGAGAGTAGCCGCTGCTCGTCGCAACTAGAGAGAGCCTGCGTGCAGCAACAAAGACCCAACGCAGCCAAAAATAAATAAATAAATTTATTTAAAAAATAGTTAATAGGTAATAATCACTAGCTGCCCCCATTTCAAACAATAATTAGAAAACATGAATGAAAGATTTCATTCATAATTTTTAAAAAGCCTGAAAAATTAGCTTAACAAGGAATGTACAAAGCTAGAAAACTCTATAGAGGCATTTAAAATAGGATCGGATAATGTAAAGACGGAACTATGCAAAGCCATAGTCCATGAATGAGAACATACACCTTGGAGTAGACCTCATTTTCTGTGTGTGAATGTATGTGTGTGTATAATTTAATATAATAGAAAATTATTTTGAATAAGTGGGTGTAATTTGGGTTATTCAAAAATGGGACTAAGACATTTTTTTGCTGTTTTTTTTTTTAAAGTGATAGCCTTATCTCACGTCCTAAGTGGAAACAAATGCCAGATGGAGAGACGTGGCCAATAGCTGTTCCCTGGCAGTCCTACACTTCTGTTCCCTCGGTGAACTTTCCGCCGCTAACTCCCCCATCAGAACTTATTTGTTCATTGTCCCGTTTCCTTTGAGCTTTCTGACTGACTGTCTAGAGAGTACGATAAGCCAATTTGTACTTAAAGATGTTGATGAACAATAATGACAGAATTTCCACTATTTTAGGAGCCTGTTGGGGACAGCATGACTCATTCCACATGAGTAACACTAATTATGAGAGATTCAGTGCCTGGGAAGCCAGAAGGAGAAAGATTTGTGGGCAGACAAGAATAGTCAACTGCTCTTATTAAAGACACACAGGTTTTGGGTTTTTTTTAAGATTTTTTGATGTGGACCATTTTTCAAGTCTTTATTGAGTTTGTTACAATGTTGTTCCCTTTTATGTTTTGGTTTTTTGGTCGTGAGGCATGTGGGATCTTAGCTCCCCAACCAGGGAATGAACCCGCACCATCTGCACTGGAAGGCGAAGTCTTAACCACTGGACCACCAGGAAATTCCCAAGACACACAGCTTTAATTATACTAACAGACTAATGTGACTCACAGGATGAGTAGAACTTTATTTCATTAATTTAATATTTGTTTTTGTTGTGCTATAGGATTGTTACTCATGGGTAACAATATTACGCACAGGGAATTCTTTTTAAGGAATAAGAAGTTGTCATAATATACCGTTGTGTGTTTGGAGGTAGAAGATGCCATTTCTTCCCCCAGACAAGAGACTCTTTAGCAAGGAGACACGTTATTCATCTTATCATCAGACTCAAGCAATTTTATTCAGTGCACACACTGTGCTAGGCAGTTTGCTATAACTTGTCCTTTAACCAAGGATTTACCCTTCTCTTACCTTGGCCAAATAATGATTTTCCAAATGTATTAGCCTTTGATGAGGATTACTGGTGAAGGTGACATTCTATACATCTTGCCAAAATAATCAGATTTCTCATTTCTCTTGCTGATGCTAAAAATAGGATGGATGTATCAGGCATTCATAAGTAGGTTTGTATCTTAGCTTCAGTTCTAATATAGGTATTGGGTGAACCCATAAAACACAATTACTTCTGTGGCTGCAATCATTACTGAGAGATCTCCCCATCCAATGGTAACAAATGCTAGACATAAGCACAATATCACATTCTATGTGTGCAAAAAGTGGTATTTACCCAGCCCGTCTTTGGTTAGACAAGTAATGCTGTTTTTTCTGCCTTTTTTGTTTGTGGCTGGGTTTTCTTGGCTTTCTTTCCCTTTAGCACAGAACTCTGAAAGCCTCTTAGTGATCCAACCCTACCAACCACAATTTACATAGTCTCTCATAACAGTCTATGACAATAAAGAAAACACTAGTACAAATACGGTGTCCGATTTATAGAGCAATTCTTGCTCCAGCTCTGGCCGCCTCTCTGGCCTCTGCCAGCCTGAGGAGCAGTGTGGGGGGGCTCAGGCCTGAACAGGAAGTCTTTCACAAACAGCTACCCAATGTGAAATCAACAAGCAGGCATACTAACATCAAGCAGAGTCACATCCCATAATATACAATGGAATATTATGACAACTTCTTATTCCTTAAAAAGAATTCCCTGTGCGTAATATTGTTACCCATGAGTAACAATCCTATAGCACAACAAAAACAAATATTAAATTAACGAAATAAAGTTCTACTCATCCTGTGAGTTACACTAGTCTGTTAGTATAATTAAAGCTGTGTGTCTTGGGAATTTCCTGGTGGTCCAGTGGTTAAGACTTTGCCTTCCAGTGCAGATGGTGTGGGTTCATTCCCTGGTCCAGGAGCTAAGATCCCACATGCCTCACGACCAAAAAACCAACCTTCAGACCTCCCGACCAGTGTCAGTGGAAAGCCATCTGTTTATACATATTTATACATCCTGAGCCCTGGGCTGTGACTCTACTTGATGTTAGTATGCCTGCTTGTTGATTTCACATTGGGTACCTGTTTGTGAAAGACTTCCTGAAACTTACTTTGAAATGTATCTGAAAGGGTGATATGGAGGAGACAGATCAATATACAAATCAGCCCAATCACTTTGCTCTCCAACCGTGGGGTGTTCAGTGCATTCAAGGTGACCTCCCTAGGACGCTGGAAGGAAGCAAGGTGATTTACATGTATATGTGTACTTTAATATTGGCTTCAAAATATTTTTGTGAATATTTTATAAGGTAGCTAATACACAGGAACGTTTTTATTTAATAAATAAATATGCACGTTTGGGAGCATTAAAAATTTTTCCCTGAAAAAGCTGCACAATCAGAAATGCTTAGAGATCTTGGAATGAATCTGCAGTTCCCTCAGGACAAGAACTGCAGCCACTTTGCTCACTTTTGAATATATCACATCTAATTTAGACTCAAGATTGAAGGAAAAAACAAGTAAATGACTGATGACTTCTTGAACTCTGTAAACTAATGTTTTTTAATAATCATGGGTCATTGACCAACTCACAAAGCCATTCAGAATGTTATGTCTGGTTCTCATCTATTGGATGTCTTACCAATGTTATAATTGATCATTATTAATATTATAGCCTGAAGCAATAATGCCTCCATATAATCATACTACAGGTTAATTTTTGTTGAAAGTTATGTTCACCTGGACTTCTTGCTTTAATCATGTTTTTCCCAGGTCACTTTGCCTCTTCATCGCTTATAAACTATATAGAGGCAGGTTTACAATGTGAACTAAAAACACAGCTCTGGCTTCTTATATGTTTTTGTAAAACTCTCTTATTTCGTCCCAGAATATGAAAAGCCAATGGTGATGATGGCTACCAGTAGGCTATGTTGTTAGCATATTCTTTTTTTAAAAATTTATTTATTTTGCGGTACGCGAGCTTCTCACTGCCGTGGCCTCTCCCGTTGCGGAGCACAGGCTCCGGACACGCAGGCTCAGCAGCCGTGGCTCACGGGCCCAGCCGCTCCGCGGCACGTGGGATCCTCCCGGACCGGGGCACGAACCCGTGTCCCCTGAATCGGCAGGCGGATTCTCAACCACTGCGCCACCAGGGAAGCCCTGTTAGCATATTCTTGAGTAACCATTTCCTGGAGTCAGTAAGTCTCTGAGCCTCCAAAGATTTACTGGAAAATGGGGTGTAAGACCAGAGCCATAATCACTGAACAATTCATTCTTACCTGGAATTCTTATTTTATTCCCTGGGAATCAGTGCATAGTTGGCCTTATCTCCTGCAGGGTTCACAATATAAGTGAAACTATCTCCTGGTACTAAGAATGATGTACCCAAAGGCTCACAGCCCTTTGATCCTCAGTCATATATCCACTGTTATTTCATATAGTCTCTGCTGCCCTAACAAAAAGACTCATCACTCATTGGACAAAATAAGAGAAGTTTTTTCTCTCGTGTGCAATAATCCGGAGGTGGTAGCTCAGGGCTGGCAGGAAGGCACCTCCATCCTCAACAGGTACCTTCCATCTCTGGATCCAAATTGGTTTCTCCATATGTTGTCATCTCCAGACAGAGGAAAGGGAGAAAGAAAAAGTCAAGGCGGTACCTGGAAGTTGAGACATCGGTCATTTCTAGTAGCATCTTATTGGCTGGAACTTACTCATAAAATGACACATGGATGCAAAGTAGGCTACACATTGTAGTCTCTAGCGGAGCAACCATTTGCACCAAAGCTTGAGGAAAGGGGTTGCCTATAACTAACCGGAGAGAGGAGAGGATGGATTCTAGGGGGACAATGAGTGGTCTCCAGTACTCATTAAACCCTATTTAGGCAGGAAAGTGGGTTCACTATATGAACAAGAGGTAACTCTCTCTACATATAAGTCTATGAAAAATTGGAACAGTCAAGATTTTATTTTCTAAAAGTTAAAGTACTTTAAGATTATTTAGATTCCAGAAGAGAGAGAAATTTGAAGGTAGAATTAACAGCATGCATCTTTCTGAGGAACTTTCAAAGATTCATTTAGTCATATGCATCTGTGATCTGTGAATAAACCTTGATTCTCACTTGTCCAGTTTTTAGTAGGTTTTGTGGATTCAAGAACATTAATTTTTAAAAAGTTCATCAGATTGAGTGGTGGTTTTTTTCATCTGTAAAGCTGATCCCTTAGAATTCCAATGTCAGTTATTACAGGAAACCTATTCCCATTTGAAAAACTAAAGTACATAAAAAATCAATTAAAAGGTGAGTAGATCTTAACTGTTTATGAAATTGTAATCACTGGAGTTGTTACATAGCCATTATTTCTCATTTGCTTTTAGGTTAATACACACACAACAGATACAAGGGGAAAAATTAAACCCGTTCGTTATCTCTTTGCCTTTGTATGTAAGAGTATGTGTCCCAAGAAAGTTTCTTGTAAACCCACAAGGCAACTTGGGGTTTGGGGGCACTGGTGTTCCCAAATCAAGATGTTAGTCATGTAGTGGTTTTCCAATGGGATTTCATCTCTGCCATAACAGTTTTGGGAACTGCAATTCAATCAACCCCAATCATATCTAGCATTTATAAAAGCTGCCTTTATGGGAAAGCCAAAGTATGACCCACAGAATTTTCCTACAAAACCAAGGTCATCTACTGCCTTTTGCCCAACAACGGGCCATTGGCTGTGATGCGCTCAGTCTCAGGGGAGACCCAGGGCAAAAGGTGAGAGGGTCTGCATGAGGGAAATAACCAGGGAGTGATGTTGTCAGAGGTGGGCTTATCTTCGTGCTAGAAGTACTCCAGGGTGGAAGGAAAGATATTCTGGCTTGACATTTTTAAAGAAACAGAGAAGAAGGACGTTCCTGAAAGAGGAGCATCTCGTTATGTGGCATGGGGCTCTTGAGCTAAGACTCCAGAAGTCAGTAAGACTGAGGGTCCTCAGTTGGAGGGGACTTGGTAAAGGATGGTTGGATTGCTCCACCAGGAGTAGCTCGTCCTAGGAGAAGTACAGCCTGTGGAACTGGAGAGAATGGCGTGCCCTAGAGCAGCGTTTTCCAAACCTGCTTGATCTTAAAAATCACTTGGGGACCTTGTTTACAAAAGAAAGAAAAAGGTTCCCAGATCTGTTACAAAGATTCTGATTTTAGGAGTAGACTTTGTGAGGTGGGAAATCCTTTTTTAGAAGGGCTGAGGGCTGGTCCGTCTTTACAAGAAGGCTTCAGGGTGGATACTGACCAAAGAGGTGTTCTAAGCATCCTAAGAAGAGTTGAGGGCCACTGGAGGACAGGGAAGCCATTGGTGAATGAACGACTACATTTAAGAAGTAGGATTCAGCCTGTGTTGTGTAGAGAAGATGGGTCTTGGAAGTTGCAGAGAACAGTGTGTATCTGAGATGACCACACAATAAATGTTTGCTTGAACTTTTTGAGATTCAGGGTGTGAGAGGTCCATTCTCTCGTAGCTTCCTCATCACGAGGGTGCTACCCCAGTCCTTAGTCATTGCCCTTTGAGAACACTAGGTGGGAATAGCTGCAGTAAAAATAATCTTGATAATTATAAACTGTAAGGCTTATCTTCATCAGAAAGTTTAGGTGAACTCAGAATCTCTTCTCCTCAGTGCCTGTACCTGCTTCTCATCTGATCTACCCTTTTGTGGTGAATTACTATGATATTATCTCCATCACCCCAAATCAGAAGCCAGAAGATGGTCTTAGAAGCCAGAAGATGGTCTTAGACACTTACTCATTGACTTTTCACCTCGCCCCCGCCCTGGGAATTCTACCTCCTTACTAAGCCTTCACATACTTTACTCTGTGTCACTGCTGTTGTCACCTGAACACAGGTGTCACCATCACCATTGTCATTTTGCATCTGGACCACTGCAAGTGGGCACCCCATCCTACTCACATTACCTCCCGTCCATCCTCTCCACAGCTGAGTGACTTCTCAAATTCAAATCTTACTTTCCGTGGACCCCCTATAGTCACCTGGATAAAGTCTGAGCTGCTGAACACATAACACAAAGCCTTTTGTGTTCTGGAACCCTCCTTCCAATGCCAGCCTCTCCAGGCTCATTACCTTGTGGCTCCATGTCCTCACCCCACCTCAGCTTGTGCTCAGTGGACCCACCTCAGGAAAGTGCTAGAAGTTCCCTAACCTGGCTGTGCCCTTCCCCACCCCACCCCCGCCCCCCCTGCTACAGCCATAAACACAGTGAAGGCAGAGAGGATATCGGTCCAGGACACGCGGCATCTCAGCATCCTTCAGAACATGTGGCCCTAGCAGCCATCAGTGAGCTTTGTGGGATGGATGGATGGATGAAATGGATGGATGAATTATGGGTCTTTGTGCATGTTCTTTATGTGCCATTCCAGGCTCTTCTTTGTGTACAGTTTTCTAATTGTCTTTCAAAATTTAGCTCAGGCATTACTTCCCAAAGAGTCCCCCAGTGACGCCCGCCTGCCCACCTTTGGGGTTAGGGGCCCCTTTTGTGCACACCTAGGGCTTTTTGTATCCATCCCATCATAGCATTGACCCCAGGAGCCGGGTGTGGGTCTGACTCATTCCGAGGACAGAGACCACGTGATGTTTGGTTTCTCTAGCCGATGACAGGTACAACGGGTAGGCGCTCAGTTGACGTTCAAAGAACACTGTTAATGAATACGTGAGTGGCCTGTGCTCCCCCCTGCTCTTGGTGTCAACAGGTGGCTGGTTGTTTAATATTGTCGGAAGCTAGCCACATCAGCAGTGCCTGGAAGATTCTCATCAAGGGGTGGAGGTCGCTCCCAAGTGGGGTGTTTTTCCTGCTTCTTCAAGAGGGAGCGCCTTCCCTCTTTGGGGCCTGAGCCATAGGGACTTTGAGTCTGGAGGACCTTCACGGCCACCCTGCCCCTTCCCTCCCTGGCCACACTGTCCACAGTGGCTGGCCTGGGACCTCTGTTCCCCTTTAGCTCCATTTGCAGCAGTCAGAGCTACTTTGCGGACGAGTCTGCGAGAGTGAGCCTTCTATAGAGGAGATAGGGCTTTGTGAATGTCAGAAGCTCTGCCCAAGTGAGGTGGCATAATTATGTTTCAAGTGGCAGAAGAGAGCAGAGACGTGATAACTGCCAAGTTACTGCCAGAGTAACTTGGCAGTTACTCTGCCAAGCCCTTAGATGAAACTTTTCAAACGCGTACCTTAGCTCAAGACACTTTAAAACTGGGCTCTTTATGAAGACTAATATTGCTGTCGTAGGGCTACTTTATGAAAACCCGAGGGGACCCGTAACTAGAGCAGAAACTTCCTCATTTAAACCGTGAAGGTTAAACAATAAAGACTAATTTTCTATTCCCAGCATAGCCATCGCCCGGCCGGGAAAGCATCACTCTGCTTTAGGAAAACAAGGGCACCGTATTCTTTAGCCCTTCGGTGGGTAGAGTACATTATCTGTGTGCAAAGACATGTCTTTTCCAATCAGCAGACCTCTTCTGGGAGAAATGAGCCCTCGCTGACTGTACTTGGGGTGGAAGGAGGAAGCCAGTCCACATTTTTCTTGGTAAAGCTCTTTCTTGAGAATTTCCAGGGATGGTCGTGGGCTGGTGGCTGATTCAGTGAGGAGACAGAGATGAGGGGGTTCAGCGGGCGGGGTGCATCAGGGCAGGGGAGATAGAATCCTGTGGAGAAGACTTTGGCTTTGAGAGAATTTTTTAAATCAGTAGTTCATAGTAAGAAATAAAGAATTTTTTAGGGACGAGAGGGTAAAGTTACAAATTCAAGTCCGAGATGGCTCTCACCTTCAGGATTAGGGGGGCTTATGCCTTATCTACTGTCTCCCCTGCCCCGACACTTGCTGGACCCTGGGCCCCTCCTAGCTCACCCCCCATCTCCCCCTCCCCCATCTCCCCTCCCCCATCTCCCCCTCCCCCCCCGTGGGGGTTGGGGGGGAGTTGCCCTTCCCCCTTCCCAGTGCTCTTGCCCTCTCCGTCCTCGTACCCGGTACCCTGTAGGGCTCTGCTCCAGGGGATCTGGGCTGAGAAGCACAGGCTCCACTATACCTGAATGACATGTATTTAGGTGGCAGAACCTTTAATGGCTCCTGCTCTTAAAGTTCTTTGCTTTGAGGTGTTTTCGAACTGTCACCATTGACTCTTCATGACAAGCTGGGGGGCCTCCAGCTCCATCCAGATGCACACAAAGTGTTCCCCCATGTCCTGTGGATTGGAAGTTCCATGTGAGCTTTCGGAGAGCAGGCAAGCGAAGCTAAGGCATCAGTTCTAATCCTGTCTCTTTAGTTGCTCCACAACACCTGGTGGCTATTGTTTCGGTGCCTTGTGAGCCAAGAATGCCATGGAAAAAATATCTTTACAATTAAAGATGAGCTACTGATAAGACAGTAAGACATTTCTCCAGGGGAGCAGTTGTACGCCAGGTCTGCATGGATGGGAGGGCAGGAGACCTGCAGAGAGAAATAACTGTAAGTAGTTCCGCGTGGCTTGAGTGTCCAGTGTCCTCAGGGGTGATGGAGTTTGGGGGTGCAGGGGAGGAGTAGCTGGAGAGTCCAGAATGGTAACCAGCCTGGTCGTGCAGGGCCTTATAAGCCCAGGTAAGGAATGTAGACTTGTTCCTGAAGTCTGCAGGCAGCCCCTGGAGGGTTTTCAGAAGAGAAGGGACTTCACTGACAGAGGAATGGATAAAGGAGATGTGGTATATATACACAGTGGAATATTACTCAGCCATAAAAAAGAATGAAATGATGCCATTTGCAGCACATGGATGGACCTAGAGATTGTCGTACTACAAATGAACTTATTTACGAAACAGAAATAGACTCACAGACCTAGAAAACAAACTTATGGTTACCAAAGGGGAAGTGGGGGGAGGGATAAATTAGGAGTTTGGGATTAAAATATACATACTACTGTACATAAAATAGATAACCAACAAGGCCTTATCATATAGCACAGGGAACTATATTCAGTATCTTGTAATAACCTATAATGAAAAGAATCTTAAAAAGAATATATCTATCTGTGAATCTATCTATATAACGGAATCACTTTGCTGTGTGCCTGAAACTAACACAACGTTGTGAATCAACTATATTTCAATAAGAATTTTTAAAAACCTTTCAAAAAAAGCAGAGAAGGGGCTTGCTCCCGTGCGGACTTTCTGATGCCCACTCTAGCAGCAATGGACCAGTTGGAGGAAAGCAGGAGATCAGGAGAGGAGGTAGGAGGTTATTATTGGAATCTTAATGAGAAATGATGAAAGCTTGAAGGAAGGCAGTGGTCCCTTGGCTGGAGAGGAGAGGATGGATTTCTGAGCTTGCAGGATTTCTCTGCAAGATTAGGAAACTGACTATTCATTTTCAGAAGCAACCCAAATGTGGCATTTATGTGCTAACTCAGCTGATGAAAACACTATTCTTGTAACTAGGTTGGAGAAGAATTACAGGAAGGGTATCATTCAGATGTTAAAATGAATGCATTACATATGTTAACAAGTGTATGAACCCTGTATTATATCTGGCAAACGGGGTGTTAAATCCTTGTTCAACCAGCCAGATGTCCCTGCAGCTGCTATTGGGATTGCAGGGGGAACCAGCCACCTGAGACCCCAGGTAGGAGCTGGTGCCAGTGGTTTCCGGAAGCATCTGGCTAGACAAATTGCTTCTCCTGTGCTGATTGACAGTTCCCACATGGATCACACAATTCACATCACAATGATCAGGTGGGATTTTCAGTCTGATAAGGCCAGACTCCAGGAACTTGACTTTTTTTCAGGGAATCTTTACAGCTGGGAGTGTCCTCAGTGCAAATTTAAATCTATTTATACATATGATTTTGTAAGACCAAAAAAAAACCACTTCAGTCAAACAAACTAAGGCCAATTTAATAACATTCGCTCTTGAATTGGTACGCTATCAAAGTCTTGTTTGGGGCAGTTATCCAGCTGAGTTTGCAAAGGCTGGCTTAAGCGTCTGCTGTAAATGTTTAAATTCCCGGGAGCAAAATTCCCATAATTACTCAAAAGAAGTTGAAAGTACTGATAGGTGTTATTCTTACGGAGTACAGTCTCTCCTAAGTGGCTTTGATATATCAAGACTGAGCCAGTTCTGGGATGTCTCCCTCCTCCCTCTTTTGGAAAAAGATCCAAAAATATTTTTTAAAGATGTTCAAGGGAGTCTGTCCGAGCAGTCTCTGTCACACTCCTGGGAATTGTACTTCTGGGATGTTGAATTCAGGAGAAGTTAAAGAGAAGCAGTCCTAGAGACCACACTTACACAATCATATTGATCTTTTGTGTACTTTCTTTCCTGGAGGAGAAATTGTGAAATCCCAACATTTTTTCTATGAGTGAAATAAAAAGTCGAAATTTAAAACAAAAATAAGGAAAGAAAAATCATACCGGTTGTTTTCTTGTCTGTTCAAATGTACTCGCACAGCAAAGACGAAAAGTCAGTGCAGTCTAAATAGGAAGATACCACAAGGAGCAGATTTTCAAATGTTGTGAAACTTCTGCTTTTTAGACTTTGGAGTTCGGGGCGAACGGCAGTTTCAAATCTGCAAGGTCTGGCTGTGGAAGCCCAGGCTTGGCAATGTTAGACAGTGTCCACTAGGTGGCAGTATGTCAGAGGATTTCTTCTATCCTTGAATTGGCAGCGATTTCTTTGGCTGTCTACCAGTAGGTCGGTTTTCCTTTTTGTCCTGTTTTGAAGGGTTAAATGAAGCTCTCATAATTTAGGAGCAAATTATGCTCATTTAAGAAATGCATAAATTCGCTGAAAAGCCTACTTGTTACAGTGTGACCATAAATAAGTTCATTCATTCATGGGATTTTTCTTAGTAATTTACAGGTGATCCTAAGTAGGTTTTGGAAACCAGGGGGTAGTTCTCTTTGTCCTTGCATGTGACAGATGCTAAACATGCTGTATTCTGAGAAGGTAGATCGCTGATCTTCCTGGGGAGCAGGGCATTGGGTTCTCTTTAGTAGCTTTCAGCCAAGAGAAGATCGCAGGGAGGGCTGTCTGCCCAGCTTCCTCACCATGGAAACTGTTTCTGGCTTCTGTTGGAGGCTGTTTGCTGGGAGGTGTATCAGAACTACCTATACTTCTTTATGCAAAGCTGTGGGCATTCTGAGAATGTAGACAGCATATAAGTGCATTGAATGTGTATCCAGAGAGTTAACTTTTTTTTTTTCTAATTTACAGTGGGATATAAAATAAGATAAAACACATATAACATTTTTTAAAAGATCTCTTTCATCTGAATAATTTGTTCAGAGGAAAGGAGTTAGGATGTTCTTTGTAGTGTCTTCCCCAAATTATTAATAGATGAATCAGAACTTTCTGCATTCAAAGAAACCAGAAGCAATGTCTGAATGATTAAATTTGGGACTAAAGAACTCTGCAAATTTTAAAACACTCTAATTAATGTGACAAAAGAAAAGGACTACTGTGGATGAAAATAAACATAAATGCAAAGCTTAGGAAATAAATGGAATTGTCTGTTAGGGTGCAGTTTGGGTACCCCTTTAGAAGAGTTTCTTATAATTTTGAAAATTAAAAATATTAGGGGGCCATTCAAGAGAAAACTGTGCTTGGTATGTACGTAGCAAAGTATCTGATCTTTGAGAAAAATGACCAAACAGAGTGGCCCTGCTCTGTGGAGTGGCCTTGATGGAGTCACATTTGGAGATGTGAGACCCCCATGTCCAGGGCCCTCATGGCTTACTTTGGAGGCTTCACCAGCCAAGCTCTGAACAAGTCTTGGCAGGTTCTGAGCCTGCTGTTTTCTGAAGCCCCCTCCCCAAGAATTCTGAGACCATACTTCCTGATGTTGAGGTTCCTTTTTGTCAGATCCCTGCTCAAGTTGGGCCTCCTTTCAGAGTTTCTGCTTCAGGGAGGGGACCACCCTCTAAGAATTTCCTGATAGGTGTAGAGAGGGAAAAAAAATTTCTTCCCTCTCCCCACTTGGGTTCACCAGTCGGGGCCCTGTAAATTACACTGACAAGAGATAAATCATAAGACAAAAGCATACCAATTTATTTAATGTAAGTTTTACGTGACACAGGAGCTTTCATTAGGAAATGAAGACCCACAGGAATAGTTAAGCTGAGTGGGTTTTATACCCAGTTTGATGAAGGGTGGAAAGGTGTAGAAAAATGAGACAGGACAGGACAGGGTCTGAGCTAAGGACGGTAAACTGGGGGAAACGGAGCAAGGCCTGTTCCTTCAGATTCCTCTAGGCGTCCTCCCATCTTAAGAGAGGAAGATGCTCCTTTCTTCCCAGTGGTAAGGCACTTCTCACATGAGGGCCTGTGACCTGCTTCAGGGGAGAAGGACAAAGCCAGGTAGCCCCTGCCTCTGCCATTTCCCCAAATCCTTTAGCTTAAAGTATTCCACTTGCCAAAGCACCGTATTTGGGGGTAGCATGTCCTGAACCCCATCACGGGCCAGCTTCCAGGAGTAGAGTTGCTGACCACATCTTGCAAAGGAGGGGGTGGGCTGATGGCTCTCGAAGAGGACTGGGAAGGCATAGGCTCAAGTCCCAGAGTTCTTATGGGCATCCTTATTCTCTCTTGGCCTCCATTTTCCAGTCTGAAAAGTGAGCTTAGTAAGTCTGATTCTAACATGAATCAAACAGGATAATACAAGGGGAGATAGTTGGCTTTTTGTTAGCTGCAAATGTAAGGGATGATTTAATTTTTAACACTGGGAATATATATAAATCGTGAGGCTATAATAAATCTAGGACTAAATAGAGCTGTCGCCAAGCAACCATTCACAGAAACGCTCAATTAGTAATAATGTTTCTCAACGCCTGCTGCATATTAGAATCACCTGGGGAGATTCTTGTAAAAAGCTACCAAGTCGATATCAGACTAATTGAGTTAGACTGGCTGGAGTTGGGCCAGGGTACCCTAAAACTGTAGTCTTAGAAGAATGTTATGTTCGTGGTTGATATCTGCACATAAATAACAATAATCTTGAGTTCAAAAGATTGGGGTGGGGTAGGGGTATAAGAACAGATATTGAGATTACATTTTTTGTAGCCTGAGGCTATAGACACATCACATACTTTGCTTTTCATGTGGAAACTTCCCTATAGGGTTTCTGAGAGGAATTGCAATTCTTGGATACCCAACAATATATAACATGAAAGCAGCATTACCTCATGGTCTTTAGCTCAAGTTTTAATTCATCTTGGGTCATGACACACTTCTTTTTTTTTTTAAGCAGACATTAAAAGTGTTTCTGAATGGCACTGGTTATTGAATTTTCTTGAAATGAAAAGTTTCTGTGACAGCTCTGACCTAGCACCTGCTGATTAAATGGGCAGGAGAAGTTATTTCCCCGGTAGGAGAGGACAAACTTTCCCTGCCCACTTAATCAGTGACTTTTGTCTGCTGCTCCTTTGGCCTGGTCTCAAGCTTCTAGAAAATCTCAGATTTGCTCATCTCTGAAATCTTCTGGGATGTGAGAGGGATTGCTCTTCTCAAATGGAGGCCCCAGGTCAGCAACACCAGCTCCTCTGTTAGAAATGCAAATTTTCAGGTCCCGCCCCAGACCAAGCAGATCAGAAACTGTGTTTCAACAAGCCCTCTGGGAGATCGCGCTGCATGTTCAAGGTTGAGAACCACTGAGCTAGCAAAATGGATCGTACCTGGTTTTTCTCAATAATAAGTGTGCTTTTCTCAATAGAAAAGCAGCAAGCAGGCATATGTCATACTTTGCTTTGCTTTCTCCTTCCCTCTCCCCTCTTCCTTCTGATGATGAGGCAGATCAGGGCTAGAGGGAAAGTGAGGGGTAGCTTTAAACCTCTGAATTACTGTCATCCGGGTTCCTATTTGTTCCAATCTTTTAAGAGATAATAATCAGATAAAGTTACATTATATCCACATATATAAGTATATAGAGATATACAATGTATAAAGATATATTGTATCATAAATCTATAAAGCTATATACAATGTATAGTAAACATTGTGTATATGTATCTCCATTATAAATGTAAAAAGATATATACAATGAATAAAGATACACTATATATACATTATATACGTAATGTATTATGTATTTATGAAGGTAAAAGATACACTGTGTATATATAAATGTATAAAGGTATACACAATGTATAATAGGTACATTGTGCATATATAAATCTCTGTTGTGAATGCAGAGAAGACTAAACCAGGAAATTCCAGAAATCAGGGTACCATTGGGAATCCAAAGATCATGAGAAAAAACTTGGGAGTCAGCAGGGGAGAGAAATAAATCTTGGACAGAGTGGGGAGAGTAACAAAGCCTGGTAAGGGCCACTGCATTGCACAACCCAAAAGAGCCAGCCATCATTTGCCTGGAATTTCCTGCAGAGGTGCTCCCAGAGCTGTGCAGGGCAGTGCTCTGGGTCAAGGCAAAGGCAGGAAGTAGCCTTGGATGAGGCTGTAAAGTTTCCTTCTAAAAGTCAGTCATGCTGTGACTTCTTTAGGATGTTAGAATAGGTAACTGAAGACAGCTGTACTATCCTCCAAGGGTCTTTAAAAATAGAATTGATTCTCTTCTCTCTTGGGGGTCTTGAAGGCAGAGAGAAGAATCAATGTAATTTTACCACTAGAACCCTTCCAACTGTTAACAGTTGAAGTTTTGTTATAGCCTCTATCTATCTAACTATCATCTATCTCAAAGCCCTTCTCTCCAGACATCCCAAGAACTAAAGCTAACTGGCCTATTTTCAAACATCATGAGGGGGCGGGGTAGTTAGCATGGATGGTCACCCCAATAACAGAGAAATTAGGAATCTCTCCAGAGTGTTTCTAGTAACAGAGAAATTAGGAATCTCTCCAGAGTGTTTCTAGTAGTATTTAGATGTATGGAGTTACCAGACCCTCTGCTGAGTGAGTGCCTACATGCATGATCTCATTGAGTCTTCACAGCCACTGATGATAAAGGTGCTGTTAATATCCTCAGTATTTGTAGGTGACTGAGAAGGGATTTGAGCTGAAGTCAAAGCCTGAAGTCCATCCACATCACTTTACTATTTAATGGTAGCTAAGGTCTTGATTCAGGTGGGCCTGCAGTTACCTATTGGACCCTTCATTGTCAGGGCTCAAATTGAGATATGCAATTACCTACGTTCTTTATGTACTTGAGTTCTTTCTTTTACTGGCTTGCATTTCTTAACCTCTATTTGTGGCAATATTTTAAGTTAATGATTGTTAATCTAAAAGCTCTTAGACTTCCATGTAGTACTTTAAATACACTGTGACTTTTTACAATAAAAAATTAACCACTGGGAGCCAAGCATCTTTCTCTTTCTTATGGGCTGAGCTTCAACATTATAACAGGAATTCACTAATGAAACAGACATAAAAAGAGCCTCTCTAAAAATTTAAGAGGGTCATATATTCTGTGGTAATGTTATTTTCCTAGTTAACTTCATCTCCATTTGTGTACCTGCTACAAATGTTTAATTATGTTCAGTGATTCCGTGTTTTATAATTTACATTGTCTTTTATTTCCTCTTATTGTCCAAAGTATTTTATTGGATGGTATGTGTGTAGTCTACTTTTTAAGCACATCAACATAATTCTTTGGGGGTGAACTTCCCTTGATAGCTACTTAGAACATCAAGAAATTTTACTGCCTATGTACTTCTGGCATATTTTGAAGGAAAGAGGATTAATTTATTGTATGTCCAACAGTCCTGAATTCTTAACTGCTTTATCAAAAGAGTGTATAAATAAGATGATTCTTTCTTCTTTTTATTGCAGGAAATGCAACATATTGTTAAATCACAACACATCAGAGCAGAAAAAGGTAAGCATGGATCTGTATAAATATTTGAAAACCCCTAGGGTGACTCCTCTTTGAGCTAACGTGGCTTCTCTCATCTCCAGCCATGGTGGAAGGTTCATGGTTAGATCCGGCCAGAAGGAACAAGCCTGAGACTCAGCCCTTTGCCCATCTCACGATTAATGCCACTGACATCCCATCAGGTAAGTTCCATTTATACCCAGCCTGAAAAATATTTCAAGAGCAAGTCTCTTTCTTTCAGCAAGAAAGAGAAAAACAAATACCATATGCTAACACTATATATATGGAATTTAAAAAAATAGTTCTGATGAACCTAGGGGCAGGACAGGAATAAAGATGCAGACAGAGAGAATGGACTTGAGGACACAGGGAGGGGGAAGGGTAAGCTGGGACGAAGTGAGAGAGTGGCATGGAGATATATACACTACCAAATGTAAAATAGATAGCTAGTGGGAAGTAGCCGCATAGCACAGGGAGATCAGCTCAGTGCTTTGTGACCACCTAGAGGGGTGGGATAGGGAGGGTGGGAGGGAGACGCAAGAGGGAGGGGATATGGGGATACATGTGTACATATAGCTGATTCACTTTGTTATACAGCAGAAACTAACACAACATTGTAAAGCAATTATACTCTAATAAAGATGTTCAAAAAAAGAGTCATTTATCAGCCCATCTGAATACTCAGACCTATTCTTAGCCTGTTAGCAAAATTTTGAGAGCCCTTAACTTCTAGACCAGAAGAAAGATCATCTATTCTTCAGTTGGTCGTCCACATCACGCAAACAGTGATTCTCAATCGTGCCAGAATGGACATCATCACTATATTCATTTTCAGATCATCAGAGTGAGTTTATTTAAAAAGACTGCTAGTTGAGGTTGCATAACTGGGAAGGATAATCCTGTGTTACACTCATCTCTATTTTTCCAAGCAAAAGTTGACACATCCCCATTGCTGGCCTGTGAGGTGCATGAATTCCTCCAGGAAGTCATATGCTCAGCCGTCTTCTGCAGAGTTCCAGGCAGGAGCTCAACAGAGTGATATTTAAGAGGCAATAGCCCTCTAGAAAAGGAGACATACTCCTTCTCCAGCGAGTTAACATTTTTTTTCTGGCTACGGATTTAGCTCAGTAGACTGGAGACCTCATTATCTTTTGGAAGTGAGGAAAGCCAGAGCTCTCTGTCTACACCTACCTAAGGTACCAGTGATTTCTATCATATAATCCCCACTGGTTTCTTCACATCGGGTTAGGTGAGCGTCAGAAAGATCACAAAGAACGTTGTGATGGAGTGACAGTGAGATATTATTGTTATTGTTCTTATACCATTTATACACGCACTTTGTATCAGGCATTTGGCTCTGTAGTCATTATCTCTAAACCTTACTACAACCCTGCAAGGTAGTGATTATCATTCAGATTTTGCAAACAGGGAAACCAAGGTCCACCTAGTGTAAGTTATCTGATCAAGGTTACAGCGTGGCAGGGTTAGAAGTTGAATTCCACTATAGTTGATTCCCAAGTCCATGCTTTTTATACTATAGGTTATCACATAAGTATCTTGTGGCCTGTTGGTTTGTCAGAGGGGAATAAATTCAGAGCGCTATATGTTCCTCTTTTCATGAAATAAGTAGATTAATGTGGTTTTTTTTTTTTTTTTTTTTTTTTTTTTTTTTTTTTTTTTTTTTTTGGCGGTATGCGGGCCTCTCACTGTTGTGGCCTCTCCCGTTGCGGAGCACAGGCTCCGGACGCACAGGCTCAGCGGCCATGGCTCACGGGCTTAGTTGCTCCGCGGCATGTGGGATCTTCCCGGACCGGGGCACGAACCCGTGTCTCCTGCATCGGCAGGCGGATTCTCAACCACTGCGCCACCAGGGAAGCCCAGATTAATGTGGTTTTAATAGCAGGGCGTCTCAAGTCTGACGGCCTGGGTTTGAGGTCCCACTGTACTACCTGGCTGGGTGACATTGTGCAAATTATTGGAATCCTTTGTGTGTCAGCTTCTTCATGGGGATGGTAACAGTTTGTACCTCATGGGGCAGCTATAAAGATTTAATGAGGTTATATACTAAAATGCTTACACGGAAGTGGGCATATAGTAAGAACTTAGTGAATGTAATTTGTCATTATTTAAGGTTTAATTAAATAATTTTATATATTCTATTTTGTGTTTTATAAAGATGATTCAAGGCAAGTTCTTCTTAGAGTTAAAAAAAATCCAAGTTTTAATAAGCAGTTTTGAAGCTACTAATATAGTATGGGCCACAAAGGAATTTTTCCTGACTGCAGACATAGAAAGGAGAAACCAACTCTTTGATTTTTAGTTTTCCTAAACTATCTATACTGTCCCAGATATTTGCTTCATAAACAAATTCTCTCTCTCTCTCTCTCTCTCTCTCTCTGTGTGTGTGTGTGTGTGTGTGTATGTGTGTGCCTTATGGTGGAACTACACCAATTTTCTGAGTGGAAAACTATTTTGCATGTTAGCAAAGGCAATCAAATTAATACTGATCTATCAGCTGTGTGTGCTGTGAATGTAGTCTGCATTTATCTTTGCAGTTCATTTTAAATGGCATATGATAAATATTGCATTAGACTGTGTGCCAAAGTCTATTTGGCAATAGCAAGCATGTTTTAGTTATATAGCTCTCACTCCAGGCACCTTGCATCAAATCATTGCCAAAAAGAAGGCAAAACTCCTGGTTATTTTCTGATGGTTATTGAGCTTGAGACAGAGTGAAATGAGTTAGTGTATGCTTCTGTTTAAGAAAATAGAATTTGCTCTTCTGGCTTGGCTAATGACCCATTGAGTCCATTTATCTCCCAGTTTGGGCCAGGATTCGATACTTCAGAGGAAGATGGCTTTAATTTTGCATGTTCGTTCAGGGCCTCTGTTCCATACTTATTTGTACTTATTTACACATAAGAAAGAAATCAGAATCTGCCTTACACTGTATTTCAAAGCTTCTTGAATAAAACGCATTGGGGAGTATTTTGTGAGGTCAGGATTCATGGCTTTTGTAAGGGCAGCTCAGGCTAAATATCTGGAGAGACTTCTTCTCTAATATCTAATAGCAGTGACTCTAGGGGCTGGGGCGGCTGGGGAGGCTGAAGATCGTCTAGTGATGGAAGCCCAGGCTTGCTGTGAGAGGTCCTCCAACCTGATGGGGGCGCTATTCTCATCTTTTCTCCCACTATCGCTATTCATGAGCCCTCCAGTTCACACTGACGGTTCTTCTCCCTTTTCCTCTGCGTGCTGTGTGCATTCCGTTCTTTGTTCGAAAAGTTTCCCTTGCTCACAATCCTCTCCCTTTTCTCAGCCCGTCCACATTTGACCCGAGTCCTCCTTGCCCTCTGTCACTGGGCTGAGTTCACGTGGTCGCCACTAATTTCTGCAGCTTCCACTTGGCAGGTGCTTTAACTGAACTTCAACCATGGGCTGTGTGACCTGCAGAAATGAAAATGTTATATTTTTCATTTGGTGTGCCCATTTCTTCTTTTCTCCACTACTAAGTGCCTTGAGGGTATATTGCTTGATGCGTTTCTTAACTGTGGATAGAGTGAATGCCCATAGAAAGCACCATTCAGATATTTACTAAATGAATAAATTGATCAGCGAATGGTTAAATATAGGCATGATTAGAAGGAAATAAGGACACTCCTTCCACTTGACTTGAGCTAACAACGGGAGAGGTATGCGGTCAGGGTTTCTGTGTTCTCCTCTCTCTTTCATATCCTTCCCTGCCTTCCCTGAACTGTACTGAACCCTCTTGGTCTAACGCTAGCTGATCCAACCTGTCCAGAGGGTAGACGTCACCTTACTCATTCTGCTGCTATCTGTTAAGGGCCGTCATAGGAGATAAACTATAAGACCGATAATCGATTGCATAAAGGATTGAATACAAGAGTAGGGGATGAAGGAGGTAACCATGGGATGGTTTGAGATAGGAAACACCTTGAGTTTTTTTAGCTCTGTCAATGGACTAGGTGGCTGTTTACCAGCCTGGAGAAGTTACTTTGCTAGTGTTCATGAGGAGGTGATGCATAGAGTCTTACAGTCTCATTTTGACTCACTTGGGGCCATGGAATGATATTTACATTTGGGATGCTTTAATCTAGGACCTCCGGTGAAAAAGGGCAGGGCTCTGTGCTGGGTTCTGGAGGCAGCAGTGCCTGTGATGGCTTCTCAGGCTCGCTCGGGCGCCCTCCTGTGGATACGATGTGCAGTTCAGGAAATCTGTCCTGTCCCTGAGCACGGGGATTGGAACCATTGGCTTCTTTTTTGCAGGCATGTCTAAGGATGGTGGGCTGCCCCACCATAGCTTGGACCCCGTTGCATTTTTTTTTCTTCCACTTACCCTACCATCTAGTTGGTTCTGGAACAGCCTGGTATTGAGGTCCCCAGACCATATCCCAGCTGCCCAGTAGCCCTCCAGGGACAATAGAACATTCTCCTTTTTGTGGCTCTCCAGAGGAAGATGCTGGTGTTCAAGTTTTCCCAGGATTCAGGCAAGTCTTGAAAGTTAGCCAGTGTGGTTTTCTGGTTCTACAAAGATCTCCCAAGGACCCACTCTAGCCAAAGTGTTGTCAGCTCTGATGGATCCGTGGAATCCACTTTAAGTCTAAATTCTGTGTGTGGGGGGGTGTTCTCTTGGGTGACGGGCAGCAAAGAACTTCTCCCTGGCTGCAGAAACTACTCCCCACCCCCTTCTGAGACTCCTCAGCTCTGTTTTGCCTTGTTGAAATCCTAGCAGATGACAACCTTAACTTAGCATAAGTGTTTACAAAATCCTCTGGAGGAAAACTCTGGACTTTCCACAGTATAACAGCTTTCTCCCCACTAGGTGACATCTTTTCCAGTTGGTTAATAGGTATCCATATAAATATAAATATTTGATTAATGAGGTTTATCAGGGAGGTAGTCCCAATTTTTAAAGACCTAGTAAAGTACACTAAAGACCTGAAATATTCAAAGCGTTGGACACTTTGCTGACTTAGAAGATTTTCTAGAAACTTCTGCTGCTCCGGAAACAGTGACGTGAAGATTGGTTGTCACATTTCAGGTGTGAGAAGGGGCTAAAGGAGAATTCTGGTCTAATAATTAGAAGAGATTTTACCATCCTTTGGGCACAAAGGATTGCGTGAAGTTGTGAAGCTGAGGAGTGCAATGCCAGGGATATGCTCTTTGTGCACTTCTCTGGGGGCAGCTTTTCAATTATCTGGCCTTGGGAGGCATTTGGGCTATTGGAGGAGGGGAAAATCAATGGTGATGAGAATATAGAGTTTAAGAGTTTGACTTTTTGGTCAAAGTTGCTGTGACCCAGATTTTCAGCTCCTTCTATATACCTGTCTCCATGAATTAAAAAAGAGAAGGTGGGGTCATGTGAAGTCTGGATATTCTCTTTCTATACTTGTTTCTTGCTTTCTTGTTTCAACTGCCTTTGGCTGATTCTCTTCCTTCAACCTTGAATGACCTTTATGCTTCTGTTGGCTGAATTCCTCCTTTAAGTTATCAGGCTCAGTAGCCCAGCAAAATCCTTCTTGAGCCCTCTGGGAGGAAGTAATCTCTTTCCTTTGAATTCCCATTATCCCTTGTGTACTATAGGCTCCTTGAGGGCAGGAAAATTGAGATTTTGTCTTTGTCCCCTCTCAGGTGCCTAGCAGAGAGCACAAGTACTTCTTAATGTACTGGTACTCCCCTTTTAGAAAATAAATTCTGAGAAATTATTCTCCCATTGGAACAATGACTGTTACAGTAAGCCTTTCTCCAACCTCACAGAATTGTGAGGATGTCCTTCTCCTTGAAGGGGTGGGTTTTAAATCACGTGCCTCTCTTTTCCTCAGGTTCCCATAAAGTGAGTTTGTCCTGCTGGTACCATGACCGAGGTTGGGCCAAGATCTCCAACATGACTTTCAGCAATGGAAAACTAATAGTTAACCAAGATGGCTTTTATTACCTGTACGCCAACATTTGCTTTCGACATCATGAAACTTCGGGAAACCTCACTGCGAATTATCTTCAGTTAATGGTGTATGTCACCAAGACCAGCATCAAAATCCCGAGTTCTCATACACTCATGAAAGGAGGAAGCACCAAATACTGGTCGGGGAATTCTGAGTTCCATTTTTACTCCATAAACGTTGGAGGATTTTTTAAGCTACGGTCTGGTGAGGAAATAAGCATTGAGGTATCCAACCCTTCACTATTGGATCCAGATCAAGATGCAACGTACTTTGGGGCTTTTAAAGTTCGAGATATAGATTGAACCACCCCATTTTATGAAGCGTTTTTCATGAATTTCCTAGGATGTATAGAAAACTTTAAAAACAAGCCAAGAAAGATATATGTAGGTGTGTGAGACTACTAAGAGCTATGACCCACAGGGCACAAGAAGACCCATGCCTTTGACTCTGTAGGGAGCGAATGTATTTACAGCCAATGGGAGATGTTGGACTCAAGGTGTGTTACAATCTAAGGGTTTTCTTACACAGTGGTTTTTAAATTTTGTAATGAATTCCTAGAATTAAAGCAGATTGGAGCAATTATGGTTGCCTTTATGAAAAACTGCCTTTGGGCTATGGGAGGGGTTAATTCTCTGTCTCTAATCCGTGGTTAGGTGCCGTGATGCAGCTGAAGTGGAAAGGGTGTCATCTAATTGCAAACTGATGACCATCTGAAGGGTTAAATTCTTTTGAATTGTTACATCATCCTGGAACCTGCAAATAAATACTTCTTCTAATGAGGAGAAAAAAAAAATATGTATTTTTATATAATATCTAAAGTTATATTTCAGATGTAATGTTTTCTGTGCAAAGTATTGTAAATTATATTTGTGCTATAGTATTTGATTCAAAATATTTAAAAATGTCTTGCTGTTGACATATTTAATGTTTTAAATGTACAGACGTATTTAACTGGTGCACTTTGTAAATCCCCTGGGGAAAACTTGCAGCTAAGGGGAAAAATGTTGTTTGCTAATATCGACTGTATGATACTTCATTCTTTTTAACTTAATAGATTTTTCAGACTTCTCAAGTCTGTTTCCAAAAAATTAAAATGGATGCCTCGAATAATAAGCAGAATGTTGGCCACCAGGTGCCTTTCAAATTTAGAAGCTAATTGACTTTAGAAAGCTGACATTGCCAAAAAGGATACATAACGGGCTATTGGGATCTGTCAAGAGTGTTTATATAATTATTGAACAGGTGTTTTTTTCTACAGGTGATGCAAATTGTAAAGTTTTTTCATGGAAAAGTTATCAGTGGCTTATAGCAAAAAAAAATTCCATTTTTAATTTAGTGGAAGTTATTTTATACTATACAATAAAAACATTGCCTTAGAATGTTATTTTTTTTGGTATGAAAATAAATTTACAGGAAAACCTACCTTGTGATTTTGTGCTTCTCTTTCATGTCTGTCTTGCTCTGTGATCCTTTCTCTCCATATGGTAATGTGGCTTCTATGCAGATTTAATTAAAATTAGGAAGCGATTCAATTAAATTACTGAACCTCGGAATTTGAAAAATAATTTACAAGGGATTTGTATGCAAGAATGTAGCCAGATAGAACACAGAGGCTTCACCACTCAAAAAAAAAAAAAAGTTTGTTATGCCTATATCGTGAGAAAAAATAGTGCTTTGCACAAGTTCATAAGGCCCTGCAGAACAATCATTTGACCTGGAGGAAACCCTGAACATTGTATGTCTTACTACTGAAGAATCATTCACAGTGGATGGATGCTCATCCTCAGGGAAAGTTATGTGAGGGAGCCATCTAGCCCATGTTGATTACTCCACGTGAGACAGAAGAAAATGAACAGCTTGGGAAGACGCGGGAAGCTATAATTCAAGGCACTTGCCATTTGTGGATAAATGTTTCTTGATGGTTGGAACAGGAGAAAAGGAGAAAAATGGCAGAGGTTACAAAGAAAAAAATGGTCAATTCTTTTTGGGGGTGGGACTTGATCATTGACCAAAATACACCTGTTGTTTTCAAACTATCAGTAAATCTGAGGTAGAGTCATACAAAATATCTGTTGCATATCCCAATTGCTGGTCCCAAATATTCTTCATTTCAGGAAAAATTAATTTTGAGGGGCCACCGGAGAATTTCTCTACTGTCCACTGACACAAAATCTTGTTACATAGAGAGCCTTATTAGCTACCCTGGCTTCTAGACTATGATTCTATCATTTCCAAAGGTGAATAACATTCATTCATTCATTTCCTTGTTTGCTGCACATTATTTATTGAGCATCAACTAGGTGCTAAGCACTGTACCAGGCACTGGGGATATTACGGCACTCCTCTTGCCCCGCAGGAAACTTCATTTCAGTGGGAAGCCAGCCTAGTAAGAGTGTGGTAATCTCCAAGCCTTGGGCATCTACAAAATGCTGTAGGAACAGAAAGGAGGCCATTGAACCCAATAATGGGGATCACAGAAGGTCTAGAAATGAAATCAAAACTGGATAGGAGGTGGGCTGAATATCCATTCCCACTTTTAACTTAGAGGCAACTAACTTGCAGTCTCTCAAAAATGAGCTAAAACCCAAGGCCTAGGGATGGAAAAAACCTGGAATCTAGTAAGAAAATACATGGTGGCGCTAGCCAGACTGGAGAACTAACATGGTGGATGGTCTGTCATGCTAAGAGAGATCCTCTAGAAAAGACCTTGAATATTCAGCCTGACCGTAATGTGAATTTTGTGTATGTTGACAACCTGATAGGTCAGGGATATTTAGAGCTTCACTGGAATGAATCTATGACAATGAAACGTTGGTGTGAACTGGCCTGTGCCTTGAAGGAGGCAACTGTAGCAAATGGATATGCCAGGAGGTCTGGGAAAGGCTTGTTCTCTTTTCTAGTGACACTCAAGGCTTTCCAGGATCTGAATCGCAGAATCCGAAACACAGGATCCAAACCCTACTTTTCCCACTCACATGCTACTTTTTACTCCTGCTTTTTCTTCTCGCTCACCCCATTTTCCACTTCCACTCTTGAGTGTTTTAATCCTGTTCTTTTTTCTTTTCCCCTAATCCCTGGCTTTTGCCTCAGAGGACCATTTAGTTTCTCCGATGACCCTCGTGGAACAGAAGGCTGTTGCATCTGATTGTAATAGTACCTGACCATGTCAGCACTCAGCACAGTGAAGTGAAAGTGGAGGAGTGACAAAATATGTCAGGAAACCAACACATACTGGATGCTAGGGCAAATGGAACTGTTTGCTTATTCTACCTACTCCATTTCAATCTTCTTCCCAACACCTGCCAAATCTGAAGCAAGGGAAGCATGCCACATTTGAAGTCATCTCTCTCCTTGAGTCGGTTTTGACAGCTATACCAGATCCATGCATCCTTGCATCTTCCCAAAACACTACATGTGCAGCCATCCTTGTCTAGCAAATTTGTTTTTCTCCCTTTCCTCCTGCTTCCTTTTGTCTCATTCATCTCCATCAGGCCATCCTAGAGAACTAGCCAGAGAAGATCCATTTCCCCAGTGACTTAGGTGGGAACCTAAGCACCTCACGCTTCATCCTCTGTGTGTGTGTATAATTATCAATGTGGCTAGAGATAGCGGCCTGGGGTTATACGTACACATTTTAGGGACCCAACTTGCACGTGCTGGCTTCAGGCTGGGCTTTGTTAATGGATTCTCTAGCTTCCTCGCAATGAAATTGATATATGTTCCCCAGTAGTTGCATTTATAAATGCTAATTAGTTAGTGAGTCACATTATTATGATTTAGCCTTATGTCCCTTTGTACAATAAAAAATTTGTACACAGTGAGTGTTAGCTATAAAACAGAAATCTATCCTTTTGATTAATAATACTTTTATGATACTGCTACTCTTCTAGTCTTGTAGTTTAAAAATTCTGTTTCCTAATCATCTACCCTCACCTCCCTTCTCCTTTGCTGACTGACTTCTTTCTGTTGTTATGGCATCTTGACCAGTGCTCTGGCTATTTGCAGTGACAAGCTCTTTGATATTATCAGATGTGGACCACTTACAACATTATTCATATGCTACTGGCTTTCCATATCTGTAGAAAAATCCTGTAGAATCATGTGCTTTGAAAATTCAAACAGGTAGCCCTTTCCGTTGGCAAAGGAATGAGCTAGGAATCACTTGCTCCGTTTGTAGCAGCCAGAGCTAAGATACCGGGAATCAGGGCTGGTTTCAGAGACAAGAAGTTCTCCCGATAAAAGATAATAGATATTTCAATCTCCCTTATCAGGGTCTTAAAATCAAGGGATGTCATTCTCTTGGGAAAAATCCATTTTCTTCCTTTTCCTATGGATTCTGAAGAAGCTGTGTTGCCTCAAAAGACTGATCTCAACAATCCCACGTTGGTGGAATGAAAGTACCTCATGAGACATGAACATCTTTTGGAAGAAGGATCGCAGATTTGGGCATCAGCCAGATTCAGGCTTGGAATCTGAGCTCTGCTGCCTGGCAACCCTGGGCAGATGGCCACCATTCGGATTTCAGTTCCCTTCCTTGTAAAGCAGGAGTCTCCCTGTCTGTGTTGAAGAGTTGTGAGCATTAGCAATGGGAGGTGCTCAAGTAGGAGCCACCGTTTTTAACCTCTCATCCCATTTGCTACATCCCGAGTCCCAGGTCACGCACACAGTTTGTCCTCTTTTCCTCTAGCTGCCCGGCACAGCCTGTGCTGAGCAAAGCACTATGCTCTGAGTTGCGGGGGACACCAGGAGAGAGATGGTATTAATTTCCTGGGGCTGCAGGATGGTCACGTGGCTGGTGGCAGGAAGGGTAGGGGGGTTGAGAGATCAGAACCATACCTGTGACCCTGAAATCTTTGCTAAGTTACCAGCATCCTCATGCGTTTGTTTTTATTGCATTTCTGCTGGGAGCCGGTGGAAGGACAGCATTTGCTCAAACACTGTGAGATGCAGAACAGAGCACCCTGCAGAAGTAGGAAAGGAGGGAAGTGCGGGGCCACAGCCATGACCTTGGGGTGGAGGTGCTGTACTTTGAGGCGCGGTCCTTGAACCTTCTCTGGGTGGGGAAACCTGTGCTGAGGACACTTGTTCAGGTTTAAGACAGAGTATTCAAATTTAGAAGGAAGACATCCTAGACCCTAATCAGTAAAAGGAGAAAAGTTCACACACAACTCTAGGGAAAGCACAAATAATAAATGAGACTTGCCAAGAATGTCCAAGTGAGGAAACACGTCATGAAATAGGCAAGGGGCATCTAGAGGAGTTTACCTAAATCCCGAGGTGCAGAGAGACACTGCAGCAGAGGAAGAAAGAGACGCCCACGGCGTGTCAGGTCTACACTAGAAACAGAAGCGGCACCTTCCGTTGCCTTCTCTTCTACAACATCACCAAATCGGTGGTCCGCAATCCAAAAGGCAAGTCCCATCCCCTACTAGGCCCAAGTCAATAGTTAGGGAGCCACGAGGAGTGTCTGGCTTATGGGAATGAAATAGGAAAGCAACTTGTGGGTGAGAATCCATGTCGGTTCAGGTATGAGTAGTGTGTTGCCAAAGGCTCAAGCAGGGGTTCAATTCTGAAAGAAGACTGGCAGGATCCCCAGAAGTGGGTCCGGCCCCAGCCGTCTGGAGGTACAGGTGGTGCCCGCTGCCAAGACATGGAGGAGCCCGGGCTGGGTAGAAACCCCAGTGTCCGTGTTCCTGGGAGAACTGGCCTGACAGGCTGGTGGGCTTCCTCGTGGGAAAGGTCAGGAAGCTTCCGTGCAATCCTGACCCGGAAACCGCTAGAGGCTGTTACCCTCCGTATTAGTGTCCTGGAGCTGCTGGACAAATGGCCACAGACTCGGTGGCTTAAAACGAAAACAACTTGTTCCCACAGTTCTGGAGCCAGAAATCTAAAATCGAAGCTTGGGCAGGGCTGCTCTTGCTCTGGTAGATCTAGGGGAGACTACTTTCTTGCTTCTCCCAGCTGCTGGTGGCTCCAAGGGTCCCCTATGGCTGTTTCACATCAGTCTCTGACTCTGTCTTCCCTTGGCCTTCTCCCCATCTCCCCATCTCTTCTTTCCTTCTGTTTCTTATAAGGACAACTGTCGTTGGATTTAGGGCCTGCCTGGATAATCCAGGAAGATCCCTCAAGATCCTTAATTACATCGGCAATGACCTGTTTCCTAAATAAGGTGACATCCAGAGATTCTAGGGGCTAGGATGTAGACGTGTCTTTGCGGGGGGGCCACCATTCAACTTACTAAACTTTCCAAATCCCAACCATTAATTGGACCAGCCACCCTGGTATCCTCCTTTCGGCGGTGATGGCTTCCAGGGAAGAGGCTGGGACTGGGGAAACTGTAAGTAAAGAATGAATGATCCAAAAATCCCTCGATCTGTGACTTGCATGGAGACAGATCCCAGAGGGAACAGACACATATGAGACGGTTGCTGTGTTACAGATATGGAATTAGGGATATTTTCTTCATTTCAAAATTTTCCTGTTATGACACTACCATTGAATTCAATAATAAAGAGCATTAAAGCTGATCTTTTCAATAGAGAAATGACATTGAAGCTTTTGGCACTAAATAAGCCTAGAGTTCCATGATGTAAGCCTGTGTGCTATTTTTTTTTTAATTGAAGGATAGTTAATTTACAATGTTGTGTTAGTTTCAAGTGTACAGCAAAGTGATTCAGTTATGCATGCATACAAACATACATACATATATATACATATATATATTCTTTTTCAGCTTCTTTTCCATTATAGGTTATTACAAGATATTGAATATATTTCCCCGTGCTATACAGTAGGTCCTTGTTGTTTATTTCATATATAGTAGTGTGTATATGTTAATCCCAAACTCTTAATTTATCCACCCTCCACCCCGCTATCCCCTTTAGAAACCATAAGTCTGTTTTCTATGTCTGTGAGTGTATTTCTGTTTTGTAAATAAGTTCACTTGTATCATTTTTTTAGACTCCACATATAAGTGATATTATATGATATTTATCTTTCTCTTTCTGACTTACTTCACTTAATATGATAATCTCTAGGTCCATGGACCTGTGATTTTGAAATGGAATACCCTAGAAGCTTGGGGAAAGTGTGTTTTAGAATGAGAAGAAGTGACCTCTCCCCAGTGTTGAAATTAGGAACAGGAACAGGCTTATCATCCAACATTCCCTCATTCTCTTCTGATACACATTTTTCCACCACTCTCCTGATTTTAGAAGACAAGAGGAGGAAGCAGCACAGTTTCCAAGAAGAATCTTTTCCTGAATGTGTTAAACCCAAGAGGCTCTGAGTTAAATTTTTAAAGATGACTTGACAACTTGTTCACCTTGTTTTCTGCCCTCAGCAAGGTACTAAGCTTGACAGACAGAGACAAGTTAATTGAAATGTCCCCTTAGCTGGCAAGCTCCTTGGATAAAGATGGAAAGATGGCATCCTTGTGGCATGGCTGTTTAATAAGAAGTGTGGGTTGTGTTTTTTTCTTTAAACTAGATTGTTAAAAGGAACTCAACAAGTCAGCTGAACAGTTTTGTTTGTGACATAATAAGGATTGGTGATAAAGGCAATAAAGGCGTTTGTTAAGAACAGAAACTTTGGTGTTTCAAAACCTAGGAATTTTGTAAGCTGTGACGATGTGAGAGAGTGGCAGGGACATATACACACTACCAAATGTAAATTAGATAGCTAGTGGGAAGCTACAGCATAGCACAGGGAGTTCACCTCTGTACTTAGTGACCACCTAGAGGGGTGGGATAGGGAGGATGGGAGGGAGGGTGACAAAAGAGGGAAGAGTTATGGGAACATATGTATATGTATAACTGACTCACTTTGTTGTAAAGGAGAAACTAACCCACTATTGTAAAACAGTTATACTCAAATAAAGATGTTAAAAAAAAAAAAAAAAAAAAAAAAAGCTAAAGAAGAAAAAAAAAAAAAAAAAAAAACCTAGGAATTTTTATTTAAGTCTGAAATATTGGCCCATAGAAGTCCAAACCTGCAAGCTATGGTGTCTATAGAGCATCTACTGGCCTGAAAAGAGGGCTCGGCTTCGGGCCCTACACCATTGCAAAAATTCTGCCCCATGATCTCTTCCGTTCCACATTATTGTACAGTATCCAGTTTTCATTGCGTGTCACAATTTGTTTTAAAAATGGAACGTTTTCATTACGTTTAAGTAGAGAATCGCATGAGGAAATATGGTCAAGAAGGTTTTCTTCGCTTAACTTATGTGGAACCCAAACATCAAAGTGAATGACATAACCAAGCTGGTGCAAATGATTTTTAACGCTTGATTTGGATATTTTGAGTATGTCAGCTATCTCCTGCGTGGTATAACATTGACTGTTCTCAATTAATGTCTCAATTTGACTACTATCAACTTCAACTGGTCTACCCGACCGTGGAGCATCGTCCAGCGAGAAATCTCCAGCACAAAATTTAGCAAACCACTTTGACACATTCGATCAGTCACAGCACCTTCTCCATACACTGCACAAGTCTTTTTGTGCATTTCAGTTGCGTTTTCACCTTTCTTGAAGTAATAAAGCATAATATGCTGAAAATGTTGCTTTTTTCTTTTATCTTCAATATTTAAAAGGCTACTACACAGATTTCACCAATTTTGATGTCTTTTTAAAAATGCATGCTGACATGACAGCTGTCACATACAATCTAACAAAATTGTTTCAAATTAAGTTAAAGACAACTAAGTGCTACTAGAGCCATCTTACAGAACAAACCGAAAGAACCTTTTGGCCAACGAATAATAATAGCCACTTCACCCACCTTGCGTTTTTGAGAATTCAAGGAAAACAAATGTGCAAATGTGTCAAAGGGAATAAATTATACTATGGGTTGAATCGTGTCATAATTCTTGAAGGCAGTCTGACCAGTTACTCAATTGGACCTGATTGGCATCTAGGAGCTGTCCCGAAGTCCAGCTCATTCTCACCCCCTATGGTATCATCTCCCAACCAGAAATCATTTCTGGGAAATATTTTAGGGGTCCATGGGATCAATTCATGTGCTGCTCTCTGTTGATCCAGATCTTCAAATGAATTCTATTTTGATTTGACATTTCAAGTGGTTTTTCTCCTGTTGAGCTCTGGTTTCACATCCCATAGGCTGAGCTCATCTCTTTCCAACTTTCCTTTTTCTAAAGGAAATAAGAGAAAGGAGGAAAGGCAGAAAGGGAGTGCATTTTCATCATAGTTACAATGGATTACTTTCTCTTTCCTGCAGGTAAAGTAAAAATGTCCTCAAAGTAGCAATGAATCAGTCTCAGGACCAAATCCATCCTCTTCTCCCCATCCACTGAGCACTTCTATACTTCTCGCTCTCAGCCTGGGGGAGCTGATCAGCCTTGTGGTAAAAATGAGGGAAGTCCATGGAGATGGCATCTGAGATAATTCTTCATTTTTTTTTAAAAAAAATGGTTCTTTAGTGACCTCCCTGGCAGTCCAATGGTTAAGACTCTGTGCTTCCACTGCAGGGGGCACAGGTTCAACCCCTGGTCATGGAACTAAGATCCCGCATGGTGTGCATGGCATGGCCAAATTAAAAAAAAAAAATAGAGCATTTAAAGACCACCTCCATCTAAAATTCCCACAGCCTAGAGTGTCTAGCACTTGATAAGGACTCAATAAAATACAGAACAAAATTTAAGCCAATTTTTAGAAAAATAAAAAGTCTTAGAGAGGATCTCCGAGAGATATGTGTGTTACAGTAGAAGGAAAATTCCCCAATAGAGAGAATGGCTCATAAGGAGAAGCATTTCAGACAGCAAGGGTTGGTTAGAAAAGAGATATTTTGGGGGGTATGCATATGTGTGTTGCGTCCATGTGTATTTGGAAAGTATAACTCAGGATGCTTTTATCTGTAAGTAAGAGAGTCACCCTCAAAGTGACTTAAACAATGGGGGAATTAGGAAATTTTTTTTTTTCTTTCATAACAAGAAATCCAGGAGCTGATCAGCCTACAGGTATATGTCAAGGCTCCAGGTCTGCTTCTTACTGTTCCCTTTGATCTGTTCTCCTTCATGTGCTGGCTTCACCCTCTTGGTGTTAGCAAAATGGTCACAGCAATTCCGGGCATCAAATCCGGATACAACAATGTTCAGAGGAAAAAAATAATAAGCATGGCTAGCCCAGTCTCAGCCAGTGCCCTTGAGGGGCTCCCAGCAGTGAAGGGAGTAAGTTTTGCAATTCCCACAAACCAGCTTCTAGCTAGAAGCCAGATGAGACCAGAGGGAGCTGTATGTGCAGCTTCTGGAAAGCCATATTGATAAGGATTTTTTATACCACTTTTGTGTACAGAAGGCAAACTGGAGGATTTCTCTGCAGCAAAACCCCTTTGAGCACTAATCCACTCACAGCTGTGTGACCTTCACCAGAACCTTTCCCTCCATGCTTACCTGGCTTAAAAGTAATGCTTTGGGGCTGGATTTCCAGCACACACACATTTTTTTCTGAAATCTGAAATACCCCTTAAATGTCCTGCTCTAGCCAATACACTAAGGATGTAATATGGAAGCTTACTGTTCTTTTTTTTTTTTTGCGGTATGCGGGCCTCTCACTGCCGTGGCCCCTCCCATTGCGGAGCACAGGCTCCGGACGCGCAGGCCCAGCGGCCATGGCTCACGGGCCCAGCCGCTCCACGGCATGTGGGATCCTCCCGGACCAGGGCACGAACCCGTGTCTCCTGCATCTGCAGGCGGACCCTCAATCGCTGCGCCACCAGGGAAGCCCTTACTGTTCTTTTAACATGAGCCCTTCCTGGCTTGCTAGAGGCTTGTTCTTCCAAACTTGTTTGGCTGCTCAGAACATGAGATCAGTAGTCATTTTGAGTTCTGAGATGCCTTGACAATTGCTTTGGATCAACTGCACGACTGGCCCGAATGACTGCAAAAATTGGTCGTTCAGATGATGGAGAAACATGTTTCAACTGAACAACAGTTGAATGTGTGTCAGCCAGTTGATGCGGCCAAAGCCCAGTCTGCTCTTCCTACCCGACCCCCACCTCCGCTGGCTCCCAATCCCCCTTCACAGTCCTCTCTTGACAGAACGATTTTCTAAAACACAATCACAGTCATGCCAGTCACCAGAGCCGTACATCATTTCTCAATGCCAACAGACTAAGTGCAAAACATCTACTGGCATCAATCTCTTTTTGCAAGCTTTTCTCCCGAAATCTCTGTCCCCTGGCCTCTACAGGCTATGCTCCAGTCACATCAAGATACCACCTGTTGGGAATTCCCTGGCGGTCCAGTGGTTAGGACTCTGCGCTCTCACTGCTGAGTGCCCGGGTTCGATTCCTGGTCGGGGAACTAAGATCCCACAAGCTGCGTGGTGTGGCCAAAGGACAAAACAAACAAACAAACGAAGACCAAAATATCACCTATTACCTCATTGGTCACACACATGCCCTTCACACCTCTGAGACTGTGTCCGCTGCTCTGGGTGGGCTTTCCGCCTCTCCGCCTCATATCTGTCCCTTATCCTGGAATGTGCGGCTCCAACATCATCTTTTGCATGAAACTTTCTTTATTCTCATGACCATCAGCCAGTTGATCCCTTCTCTGGGCCCCTGTGATGCTTTGGTTTAGTGCTCAAAGGTTAAATTGTAATTATTTACTTACTGTTTGTTCCCCTCACTAGAGCAGGGACTTTTTAAAAATTCATCTTTGTGGGCATGGTACTCAGCCTGATGACCAGAAACTAGGGGCTGCCCAAGGAATATTTAATGAGGAAAGGAAGGGAGGAAGGAAGGGAGGGAGGGAGGGAGGGAGCAGGAATGAAGGAAGCTGATCAACTTGCTGTCCTAAATCCTAGCACTCCTCAGTCGCCTCTCAAGTCTTATCTCTGGCCAAGAATACAAATGAAGACTGAAGGTAATGAAAAGATATGAAGGTAGCATCTGGAGGATGTCTAGCTGCCCCAGGCAGCTCTTCAATAGCCAGCCTAAACAGCTTGAGCAACAGCCTTCTCTCTGCGGAACAGATACTCCTCACTCAGCAAATGTTATACAGAGAGTCTTTTCTGTACCAGTCATGTGCCAAGTGCCTTTAAAAACGAAAAGAATTAGACATGGCCTTCAGTGGTCTACAATTTAGTTATCTCAATCTTCTCTTCTGGGTACCTCAGATTTCATCATCCTCTTTTCTCACCTCATAAACTTTCCCTGCTCTTTAGTTCTCTGTTGTTTCTAAACCTTGGATGTCACTGCACAAGGTCCCGAGAATGCCCCTATTTTCATATCTCACTGAACCTGAATGCAGAAGTCAGATGATCAGCCTCTTTTTTGTTTCTCGGGGCTTTCCTTTGCAAATCTGCTTTTCACAGTATTCTCTCTCTCCTCTCTTTCTACGACTCCAATTTCACGTATATGAGACCTTTCACTCTTTCCATGTGCATTCCACACTCTCTTCTTCACTTGCCATCATTTTTTATCTCCATGCTTCAGTCTGGGTATTTTCTACTGATCTGTTTTCTAGCTCACTAATCCTAGCCTTTACTGTGTCTTATTGCTGCTAATTCCTTTTAATGTATAGATTTTAATTATTGTATTCTTTAGTTCTAGAATTTCTTTTTTTATATAAATTTATTTTATTTTATTTATTTTTGGCTGTGTTGGGTCTTCATTGCTGCGTGTGGGCTTTCTCTAGTTGCTGCGAGTGGGGGTTACTCTTCATTGTGGTGCATGGGCTTCTCATTGCGGTGGCTTCTCTTGCTGCAGGGCGTGGGCTCAAGGTGAGTGGGCCTCAGTAGTTGCAGCGTGTGGGCTCAGTAGTTGCAGAATGCGGGCTCTAGAGCACAGGCTCAGTAGTTGTGGTGCATGGGCTTAGTTGCTCTGCAGCATGTGGGATCTTCCGGGACCAGGGCTCGAACCCGTGTTCCCTGCATTGGCAGGCACATTTTTAATCACTGCACCATGAGGGAAGTCCCAGTTCTAGAATTTCTATTTGAGTTTTTTTCATAAGTAGTTTTTTGCTGAACATCTCCCTTTTGTCATCTACTTTTGAACTGATTAATCTGTGTTTGATATGTTTGATAACTTCAATATTTGTGTCATTGTTCTGATTATTATTGCTACATAACAAACCACCCCAAAACTTAATGGTTGCATAAAGCAACCATTTGGCTGGAATCATTTAGAGACATCTTCCCTCTTGGCTGGCAGTTGATGCTGTTGGCTAGTGGTGCTTTCTACCATGGCTGCCTCAGGGTGGTTGAATTTCCTACATGGTGTCACTTTAGAAGCTAAATAGAGATTATGGGGATGAGGGGGTGGGAAAGTAAGAGTGTGGGGGGAACAGTCAGAAGGTTATTGCTGCAGGGTCAGATTTCAGCATCCAAAATACTGATGTTCAAAGATGGTAAGGACACATGGGCACACACCTCATTCCACCCCCATGCCAAGCTGCAAATAAAAGTGAACGATTGTATTGTAACAATAATTATATATTATCACATTATGATAATTAACATTTATTGAGATTACCAGGTACCATGAAGCCTAACATGCCCACAAAATAATTGCCACCAACAGATGAATGGATAAAGAAGATGTGGCACATATATACAATGGAATATTACTCAGCCATAAAAAGAAACAAAATTGAGTTATTTGTAGTGAGGTGGATGGACCTAGAGTCTGTCATACAGAGTGAAGTAAGTCAGAAAGAGAAAAACAAATACCGTATGCTAACACATATATATGGAATCTAAAAAACAAGCAAACAAAAATGGTCACGAAGAACCTAGGGGCAAGACGGGAATAAAGACTCAGACCTATAGAGAATGGACTTGAGGATATGGGGAGGGGGAAGAGTAAGGTGGGACAAAGTGAAAGAGTGGCATGGACATAAATACACTACCAAATGTAAAATAGACAGCTAGTGGGAAGCAGCCACACAGCACAGGGAGATCAGCTCAGTGCTTTGTGACTACCTAGAGGGGTGGGATAAGGAGGGTGGGAGGGAGGGAGATGCAAGAGAGAGGAGATAAGGGGATATACATATATGTATAACTGATTCAGTTTGTTATAAAGCAGAAACTAACACACCATTGTAAAGCAATTATACTCCGATGAAGATGTTTTTAAAAATTGCTATTATTACCCTCACTGTATAGATTTGGAAACGAGGCAAGAAAGGTCAGCAACTTGGCCAAGGACACACAGTAAATGGCAGAGCCAAAATTCAAATCCAGGCAGTTATATTCCATAGGCCACTAGGCAACATGGTATTACACACAATACAATGGGCCAGGTATACACTGTCTTCCATTTTCTATCCACATCCTGTCTAAACACCAGGCAACAGCAGTTACTGAGAGCTCAATGCAGCCATTACCTTTAGACCGGAGAGGTCAGGCAGGAATTGGGCTTCACCATCATTTATTAGGTCCTCTAATCAAGGCCCCCAGTGACCACAGTGGGGGGAGGGCTGGATCTGGAATTTGGATTTAGTCACAAGATCCAGCTCAAGTCTAGGCTCTGCCATTTGCTAGTTCTGTGACCCTGAACAAGCCATGTGACCTCTCAGTGTAAAGTTTCCTCATTACTAAGATGAAGATACTAAGACTGTAAATGATGACTATTATCTTCATGACTGTGGAATTGGAGGAGAGAAAGAAAGAGTGAACAGGCACACCCCCACTGCTGGGAGAGGCGTGGAGAGTGACAGCAACCAGCCAGAGAAAGACGGCATTCAGACATAGACCCCTCTGACCACGACAATACTGAATTGGTAAATAATGCGGTGGAGTGTGTGAGAAGAAGGTGCACAAGGGGACAGGACACAATGGCAATGGGGAAGTTCATCTCCTCTCTCCCTTCCCCAGGTTTGCTGGGGGCAGAGGCCAAAGGCTGAGAGTGAGCTTCTCCTCCTCCCAATACCCCCCCTGACCCGGTCGCCATAGGATGGGGGGTACAGTTGTCTCTGGGGAGGATGGGGAGCAGTTGGGAGTGGGGAGGGGTGGGGACAGAGATGGGAGAGGCAGTGGCAGGTGGGACTGCCAGCGAGCTGACACTCCAAGATTCCAGCTCATGCGCCATTGCTCTATCAGACTTCAGTTGTAAAGAGACTAATTCAAAGATAAAATTACTAAGAACTTTAAGCCAGTGCTGGCAGAGTCTTAAACCCTTAGGTTGCAGGGCCGCGAAGACCACACTGGTCTTGGGCTCTGCAGAGCCGCAGTTGGGTGCTAGACTCTGCAGCAAAGCCAGGTGGGCTTGGCGGAGGAGGTGGGGTCGGTTCTGCCTGGAGATCTTCTAAAGGCAACGTCAGATCACAAGTTTGAAAACACAAAGGGTCGTTTATTAGGTTCCCCGCCTCAGATCTACAGGCTCAGCCTCCTCCGCCCTCCTTTTAGGGAGACCAAGGATGGTCTTTGTTTGCCTTAGTTTTTGCTGACTACCGTCTATTGGGAGGAGGGTTTGGACACTGATGTTCTAGGGCTGAAGTGGTTATGCTAAGTGAACATAAACACTAATAAATCCTGCCTTACGCACTGGGGTCACATGCTGGCTTTAGGGAGCCATTTACATCCATCTATTTTTTTTTTTTTACCGAGGCTTACAGTGGAGAAGTAACATTATTCACATGTCACAGTTCGACGTGCATTTTATTAGACATAGGACCGCTGAAAAACATCACCCTTCAGCTAGCTTTAACTCCTCTGCTGCCACACAGTTGCTGCTAACTTCACCTTCAGGGAGTGCCTTGTTTAGACAGGGCCACTTTTTTTTTTTTTTTTGGAACTGATTCATTGTTAAAAATGACTCCTCAAAATAAATTGCTATAGAAATGGGTTGCAATATTTCCAGATATAAGAATCAACTTATATCTGACTATAAGATGCAGCCAATGATATAAAATAATATAAGAGCACAGATATATTGCATCTTGCATAAAACCCCACGGCTGTCTGTAATAGAAGCATTCCTCATACAGTTTAAATTTTATAAACATTACCTAAGAGTGCATTCCTTATGCATTGTATATTTTATCTAAGATTAATGTTGGCTCTGGGACATGTTAAATTCTTAATTAATTATTAGAATTTGAGGAGGTGTCATTTTATTTTATTATTTCCAGGTTTATTGAGATGTTGACATAACATGTAAGCTTAAAGTGTACAAGATAATGATTTCACACATGTATATATTGCAAAATTATTACCAGAACTTTTAAAATTAGTATTATTCTTTGGATGATTCAAGTTTCTTAAAAATATGCAGTCAAAATGCATCAAGTTCCTTAAAAAGTCCATATCCTTTGACAGAGAAATTTTATCCTAGAGAAACCAGAATGGGAGGGACACATATATGTAAAAAGATGTTAACCAAAGAAATATTCTTTACAACTGCAAAATACAGAAAATTACTTAGTTATCTAACATAAGAATGATTACATAAATGATGGTATCAGAAAAACAGTACAGTCTCAACATTACGAATGGACTTTGCAGTCGGCCAGGACTGAGTTTGAAACACAGCTCTTTGACTTACTAACTTTGTGAGCCGGAGCAAATTAGTTTCTTCACCTAGTGTATTAATTAGCTATTGCTAAATTAAAAACTGCCCCCAAGCTCAGGGGCTTAAGACAACAATCATTAATTATCGTAGCTTCCACATGTGCAGGTTGGCTGGTGTTGGCCTGATGGAGGCTGGGCTGGGCGCCTCAGCTCCCCTCAGGCCAGTGTGTCTTGTGGACACCCTGCTCCATGTGTCTGTCCTTCATCCTTCTCTCTGATCCTAGTGGGATCGACAAGCATGCTCTTCACATGGTGCTAGAAGAGCCACGAGAAGAAAACGCGAAGATGCGTAAGACAATGTCACATTGTAATTTCTACCTCATTCTACTGGCGAAAGCAAGTCACGTAGACCAAACCTCAAGTCAAGGAGTAAAACAAATCACACAGTGAAGGTTATGACGCCATAGCAGGAATTATCAACCTTGGCACTCTTGGCCTTTGGGACCAGATGATCCTTCCTTGTGGGGGGCTGTCTTATGAATCATTTAATGTTCAGCAGCATCCCTGGCCTCTACACACTAGAAGCCCCTTCATAATTGTGACAGTCAAAATGTCTCCAGACATTAACAAATGTTCTCTAGAGGGCAAAATTGGTCCTGGTTGAGAACCATTAGTCTGTAGGGAGAGGTGATGAGTTAGATATAGTAATAAGATCTGCTCCTGTGAGGATTATAATATTATTGAACTTATACTGATTTCAGAGGATTAAATTCAACTGCTGCTCACTATTCACAATGGCCAAGACATGGAAACTACCTAAATGTGCACTGACAGATGAATGGATAAAGAAGATGTGTAGATGGAATACTACTCGGCCATAAAAAAGAATGAAATAACGCCATTTGCAGCAACATGGATGGACCTAGAGATTATCATACTAAGTGAAGTAAGTCAGAAGGAGAAAGACAAATACCACGGGATATCACTTATATGTGGAATCTAAAATATGACACAAATGAACTTATCTATGAAATGGAAACAGATTCACAGATGTATAGAACAGACTTGTGGTTGCCAAGGGGAAGGGGGAGGCAGGGGAGGGTTGCATTGGGAATTTGGGACTAGTAGATGCAAACTATTATATATAGAATGGGTAAACAACAAGGTCCTACTGTATAGCACAGGGAACTATATTCAGTATCTTGTGATAAACCATAATGGAAAAGAATACAAAAAAGAATGTATATATGTATGTAACTGAATCACTTTGCTGTACAGCAGAAATTAACACAACATTGTAAGTCAACTATACTTCAATAAAATAAATTTTAAAATAAAGAAATAAAAGACAAAATCAAATGATCCATCCACAAGGCCCAACATCCTAGTAGAAGGAATTCCTCATGAGAAAAAATTCAATTGCTGCTATTTTAGTATGTTGAATAAATGCTGGCTTCTATTATGTAGCCATAGCATAAATAGCTATATAATATATAATTAAATATAGCCATATAACATAGTCATTATAAAAATTAGATTTTTGAAGGATTTCTAATATCATGGGAAAATGTGTAAATATGTTTTTAAATGAACAAAAAAGGATGTGAAATTATATATGAATTAAGAGAACAAATTTGTAAATAATATAAAGATAAATGGAAATATAAGTAGTTAGAAAAAGAATAGGTAGATATACAATAAACTGTTGAAAGGTGCTTTTCTATTGTGGTGTAATTAGGGGTGACTATCATTTTCTTTACATTTTTTCTGTTTTTTTCCCCCAGTATCTCCCAATGAGATCATATTAATTTTTTAAATTAGAGAATGAGTTTTAGAAGCAAACACACATAGTTTAAAACTTGTTTAAGGTGCTCCAACCTGACTCTTCTCTCCTCCCTAAATATTCTGCTAAAACACAAAGGGACCTTTAAAAAATCATTCTATTTACCTTGTTTCTTCAGTAAATGTATTGTTATAGGTGGTCAGTAAATATTTGTGGTTGATGATTTCATTTCTTGCAGTAAAAACCACTTCTAAAGGCAAGAATATATCAAATTGGAGGAGTTTTTTTCAGCTTGGTTATTTTTAAAAAATTGAATTATAATTGACTTCAATTGAAGTATAATATTATATTAATTTCAAGTATACACATAAATGACTCAACATTTATATACATTTTGAGATGATCACCATGATAAGTCTAGTTACCATCTGTCACCATTTAAAGTTATAATATTATGTTCCCTATTCTTTATATTACATCACCATGACTTATTTATTTTATAAATGGAATTTTGTGGCTCTTAATCCTCTTCACCTATTTCGCCCATCCCTCACTCCCCTCCTGTCTGGCAACCACGAGTTTGTTCTATGTATTTATGAAGCTGTTTCTGTTTTGTTTTGTTTGTTTGTTTCGTTTTTTAGATTCCACATATAAATGAAATTATATGGTATTTGTCTTTCTTTCTCTGGCTTATTTCATTTAGCATAATACCCTTTAGGTCCATCCATGTTGTTGCAAATGGCAAGATCTCATTCATTTTTATGGCTGAGTAATATTCCATAGCATATATATATATATATATATATACCACATCTTTTTTTTAAGATTTTAAAGATTCTTTTTAGACCATTTTTAAAGTCTTTATTGAATTTATTACAATATTTCTTCTGTTTTATGTTTTGGTTTTTTGGCTGTGAGGCATATGGGATCCTAGATCCCTGACCAGGGATCGAACCCACACCCCCTGCATTAGAAGGTGAAGTATTAACCAATGGACTACCAGGGAAGTCCACATACCACATCTTCTTTATCCATTCATCTATTAATGAACACTTCTGTTACTTTCATATATTGGCTATTGTAAATAATGCTGCAATGAACAAAGGAGTGCATCTCCTTTTTGAATTAGTGTTTTGTTTTGGGGGGGTGGGCAGAGTCAGAAGCGGAATTGCTGGATTGTATGGTAGTTCAATTTTTAATTTTTTGAGGAATCTCCTGTTTTCCTTAGTGGCTGCACCAATTTACATTCCCACCAACAGTTCATGAGGGTTCCCTTTTCTCCATAGCCTCACCAACACTTGTTATTTGTTGTCTTTTTGATAATAGCCATTCTGACAGGTGTAGGGTGATATCTCATTGTGGTTTTGATATTAAGTTGTATGAGTTCTTTATATATATATATATTTTGTGTGTGTGTGGTACGCGGGCCTCTCACTGTTGTGGCCTCTCCCGTTGCGGAGCACAGGCTCCGGACACACAGGCTCAGTGGCCATGGCTCACAGGCCCAGCCTCTCCGCGGCATGTGGGATCTTCCCGGACCGGGGCACGAACCCGTGTCCCCTGCATCGGCAGGCAGATTCTCAACCACTGCGCCACCAGGGAAGCCCTCTTTATATATTTTGGATATTAACCCCTTATTGGTTATATGATTTGTAAATATCTTCTCCCATTCAGTATGTTGCCTTTTTATTTTGTTGCTGGTTTCCTTTGCTGTGCAAAACTTTTACGTTTGATTTAATCCTGTTTATTTTTGCTTTTCTTGCCCTTGCCTGAAGAGACAGATCTGAAAAAGTATCACTAAGACGGATGTCCAAGAGCTTACTGCCTATGTTTTCCTCTAGGCGTTTTATGGTTTCAGTTTTACATTCAAGTCTTTAATCCATTTTTAGTTTATTTTTGCAAATGGTATAAGATAATTGCCCAGATCCATTCTTTTGTATGTAGCTGTCCAGTTTTCCCAACAGCATTTATTGAAGAGACTGTCTTTCCCCCATTGTATATTCTTGCCTCCTTTGTATAGATTATTTAACCATATGTGTGTGGATTCATTTCTGGGCTCTCTATTCTTTTCCACTGACCTCTGTGTCTGTTTTTGTGTCAGTAACATACTGTTTTGAATACTGTTTTCTGCTTGTTTTTATAGTTCTTTTCTGTCTTTTCTTCTTCTCTTGCTCTCTTCCTTTGTGATTTGATGACTTTAGTGTTATGTTGGGAGTCCTTTTTCTTTATTTTTCCTGTATCTATTATAGGTTTTCATTTGTGGTTACCATGAGGTTCAAGTGTAACAAAATATGTATATAACAATTTATTTTAAGTTGATGGTCACTTAAGTTTGAGTGCACTTCAAAAGCACTATATTTTTACTCACCTCTCCACATTTTATGTTTTTGATGTCATATTTTACATCTTTTTATTTTATACTATTTATAAGTAGTATCCCTTGACTAGTTATTGTAGTTGAAATTGATTTTACTATTTTTGTTATTTAACCTTTATAGTAGCTTTGTAAGTGGTTGATCCATTACCTTTACTATATGGTTTATTTTACCAGGGATATTTTTTTCCTTTCATATGTTTTCTTATTTCTAGTTATGGTCTTTTCTTGTCCACTTTAAGAAGTCCATTTAATATTTTTTGTACAGCCTGTTCAGTGGTGATGAACTCCTTTTGCTTTTGCTTGTCTGGGAAACTCTTTACCTCTCCTTCAATTCTGAATGATAATCTTGCTGGGCAGAACAGTTCTGGTTGTAAGATTTTTCCTTTCAGCATTAAAATACATAATGCCACTCTCCTCCGGCTTGAAAGTTTCTGCAGAAAAATCAGCTTACAGTCTTTGGGGGCTCCTTTGTACATAACTAGTTATTTTTCTCTTGCTGCCTTTAAGATTTTTCTCTATCTCTTTAACTTTTGACATTTTATTTTTAATGTGTGTTGGTGTGAACCTCTTTGGATTTATCTTGTTTAGGTCTCTGTGCTTCCTGGACTTGGATATCTGTTTCCTTTGCTAAGTTAGGGAACTTTTCAGCATTATGTCCTCAAGTAGACTTTCTGTCCTTTTCTCTCTCTCTCTCTCTCTCTCTTCTCCTTCTGGGACCCTATAATGCAAATATTACTATACTTGATATTGTCCCAGAGATCCCTTAAACTATCCTCATTCTTTAAAAATTCATTTTTTCTTCTTGCTCTTCTGATTGGGTGATTTCCACTACCCTGACTTCAAGATCGCTGACCTGTTTTTCTGCATGACCTAATCTGCTATTGACTTTATCTAGCATATTTTTCATTTCAGTTACTGCATTTTTCACCTCTGATTTATTCCTTTTTTATATTTTCTTTCCCTTTTTTGAAATTCTCACTGTGTTCATTCATTCTTCTCCTGAGTTTGATGAGCATCTTTATGAGCATTACTTTTAACTCTTTATCAGGTAGATTGCTTATCTCCATTTCATCTAGTTCCCCTCCACCTATGGTTATTTTGTTTGGAACATATTCCTCTGTCTTCTTATTTTGCCTAACTCTGTGTGTTTGTTTATATGTATTACATATATCAGCTCAGTCTCCCTATCTTGAAGGAGTGGCCTTACATAGAAGGTTTCCTGTGGGGTCCAGAAGAGCAATCCCCTCTGGTCATCAGAGCCAGGGACTCCAGGGGTTTTCCCTGCATGGGCTGCATACACCCTCCTGTTGTGGAGATGCCACAGTTGGGCATCAGTGGGTGTACCAATAGGTGGGGCTGGCCCCCAGGCTGACAGGCTGGCTTGGCCACAGTTGCTGTAGGTGCCCTGTTGGGCTTGGCTAGCCTGGGTGTGGCTGGTTGTGGGGCCCAGCTACAACCAGTGCAGGTGCACCAGCAGTATGGTTGGCCCCCCAGAACAGGAGCCACTTTGAAGGAGGTGCTATAACTGGTTGAGACCTCCCGCCAGGTGTAGTGAGTGGTAGTCACCATGTAGGGGCATCAGCAGGGGGGCAAGTCTGCAAGGGAAAGCCAGTGCAGGGTGAGCGGTGCTGGCAAGGTAGATGGCAAACGTCAGAAATTGCACTTGCCAGCAGCAGTCCAGCTAGGACGAGGGAGAATTTTTAAAAATGGTGCCTGCTAGTGCTTCAGTTCCTGGAGAAAGTTCCAACAGATTCCTGCTCCTCTACACTCATTCTAAAGTTAGCCAATGGATCTCCATCACTATAGCCCAGGCACTTTTCAAACTGCTGCCCCTATGCTGGAACTTGGAGTGATGCTGCCCCTGTGCTGGAACTTGGAGTGAATGATTTTATGCATGAGCCCCTTCAAGAGTGGAGTCTTGGTTTCCCACAGCCCTTTGGCTCTTCCAGACATTGGCCCTGCTGGTTTTCTAAGTAAAATGTTATGGGAGCTTATCTTCCTTGTGCAGGTCCCCTGGAGTGGGGTTGCTAATGTGGGACTGCAATCCCTTGCTCCTTAGGGAGGATCTCCGAGTTTGTAATATCCTCCACTGCTTGGAGTGAGCATCCAGACTAGACTGGATCTCTGCCCCTCCTACCCATCTTGATGTGGTTTTTCCTCTATATCCTTAGTGGTAGAAGAGCTGTTCTGCTAATCCTCGTGTTCTGAGAGTTGTTCTATATGTAATTGTAGTTTTGGTGTGTCTGTGGGAGAGGGTATGCAAGGATCTTCCTACTCTGCTATCTTGATCATGCTCCTCTGGGGGAATTTTTTAAATATAAAAATTTAAGGGGATTTCTCTCATGGTCCAGTGGTTAGGACTTTGTGCTCCCAATGCAGGGGGCCCAGGTTCGATCCCTGGTTGGGGAACTAGATCCCACATGCCACAACTAAAGATCCTGTGTGCCGCAACAACGACCTGGCACAGCCAAATAAATAAATACATATTTTTTTAATGGAAAATATTCTACAAAATACGTGCTGCCAAAACACGTTAGTAATTTTAAAAAATAGATTAAGTATTGGAGATTATATAGGGAGGCAGATTTACATACTTAGGCTGGAATTACAAATGGCCACATTTTTTCTAGTAGGAAACTACTCAATTCTTTATAGTGTTCATATGTAACATTTCCATTTATAAATATACCTCTCTTAAGTAAATCATCCAGAGATGTATATAAAAACTGTTAAATAAAGATGATCAACACAACAACGTAAAGCAATTATACTCCAATAAAGATGTTAAAAAAAAAAAGATGATCAGCAAAGCATTATGTATTACAGCCCAAATTGGGAATCAATGTTCAATGATTCATCATTCATGGGTGTGGAATAGCTCTATTTGCAACCTTGTATCCATCTTGCATTTAGTAACAGACCCCTACCACACTAAGTTTTACCCAGGCTAGTGGGTTTCCAACTGATACCAACCGTGGTTCTTGGCCTTCCCCAATCAATAGAAATTGACTAAAGGCCAGACAAGAAATTCAGGCAAGCCTTTATTGGGGCCCCTGTTGCAGCAGGGGGGAACGAGAACAAACAACAGGTTCTGAGGCTTGCTCGCTCGCTCACTGAGGGGGGACAAGCTTGTTCCTTATATGGGGTGAGGGTAGAGGTGTGTCCAGAGATCCAACTGGAGGGTGTTTTGCCCACCCTTTAGGTGGTGTTGAGTGCAGGGGTCATGCTCAGTACCCTGCTTTTGCTCCCAACCCCCTGTTTTTGCTCCTGGCTCTTCAGAAGTGGCAGTTGAGTTTTGTTTTTTGTTTTGTCTTTAGTCTTTTGGTCCAGAATCTTCCCCAACTGCCTGCACACAGTTAATTTTAGTCCCATATAGTTTCTTTGTGTTTTGTAGCTCAAGAAGAGGTGTGTCCAGGTGCAAGCTTTGCAGGACTGCAGCAAAGGGTCCCAGGTCCCAGGCCTGTCTCACCGCCAGCCTCACAACTGAGATGTGAATAGAAATGATGTGAGCAACTTGAGAGTCACACGCATCAAAAGAAAGGAATCGCTTGCTCTCTACTCACCCTGAGCTGGGGTGCAGGTGTGGTGCTCATGAGCAAACAGAGACCATGTGTCTAGGGCAGGGGTCTAGCAGGTGATGGAACAAAATACAGGAGAGACCTAGGTCCCCGGATGATGTCATAAACAGAGACACTCTCATGTCCCAAACTCCTTATTTTGTGAGAGAAAATTCAATCTATTTTGCAATACTGTATTTTGAGGTCTTTTGTAACAGTAGCTTAGTGGGAATCATTAAGAAAACATAAATTAGAACCAGAAATAGTATCCTGCAGGGGTAAAAAAAAAAAGTACACTATATCACTTTCACAATTGTGTGATCTTTTAACAACTGTGTTAAAATGGATCTTTTAACAATTGTGGGATGGGCAGCAAGGAAAACAGATATTGCAGGCTGAAAGGCTGATGACCTTTGTCAAACCGTGGCAAAACATTGGTAAAACTGGTTCCTATGATAACGTTGAAGACAGGTTGCATGCTTACCAGGCCTGCAGCTCTGGGGTAAACAGTGAAACAAAACCAGAATGGTGGTTTCTATTGGCTGCTTCTTGCTGCTTTTAGTAGAGAACGATGAAGTTTGGCAAGATTTGTCAGTTTGCCAGTCGAGACAGAAGGAAATACAGCCCAGATAGGGATGTCCCCTGTGCTTGGAGCTGCCGTCTGAATTGACTAGCAGTCTTGTAATTTAGGCCTCATGGAGCTGGAAATTTGAACAGTTTCAGCACCGTAAACAGAAAGAGATAAATTGTGTCTCGGAGCCTTTCTCCAGGGCCTGTTGTTAATGAGACCAGAGGAGCCAATCCAATGGCAAATATAGAATTAAGCGTATTGTTGTCTCACCCATGCCTGTTATTTCAAATGGCCTCAAAGTTGTTACTGAATTGGAGAAAATGGCCCAAGCTTAGAGATGAGTAAACAAATGTGTTCATGAACTTAAGATCGATGCAGATGAGATTGTTGGCGAACATTACATGTTCATGGAAATGACCAGTAGCAAATGGTCTAGAAAACTGCTAAGAACTTTGAAAGAATTATGTGATCAAAGAAACCAAAAACCTGGCCTGCAAAAGCTGTAATTTTCTGGTCCCTAGAGCAACCCCCAGGAGAGTCGTGCATCCCCAAGTAAGGCATGCTCCTCCACACTCACTTTAGTTGTGGTCGCAGACTTTAATGGACAAGCAGAGTCTCTGAGAGGTCAGTGGACAAAAGGACTGTCTCCCAGAGAAGAGAGCTAGTGTCCACAGATGAAGAAATTTTTTTCCTTGGTTGTGGTGGAGATGTGTCACAGTTCCTGCCCAGTAAGATTTCATCATTCTTAAGAACCATAACGATTTTCTTCTCCCATTCACCCTTTTTCCAAAAAAAAAATTTTATTGCAGCTATCCTGCTTGACTCCACTGTTGAACACTAAGTATGGGGAAGGTGCCAGAAAACATGCCCATTAGTTAAACAATTTCCCAGATCTGGGTACCTCCAGCCCTGATGGAGAAGACTTGATGTCACCCAGAAATCTTGAACTCTGAGTTGGATGTAGTAATTGGATGGTTTTTGAGGCAGTCCCCTTGGTGAAGGAGTGAGTATGTTCTATATGTGGTTAGCAGGGCACAGATGAATGATTGGGGGACCTAAGTTTGAGGCTGGCAATTGTTCCCAGTATCCATTTTCTCCTAACGTTTAGTAACAAGCTCTTCCATGCTGGGGTTTTGCAAGACACATGGCTGGGCAATGGGGCGCTAACCTTTCCCAGCTTCCCTCATATAGGTAAGTGTAGCCGTGTGGTTGAATTTTGACAAATGGCAAGTGGGCAGAAAAGAATTAAACCACCACCAAGGTACATCCTTAAAAGAGGAAGGTGCCTGTCTTCCATCTCCACTTATCTCTTTACCTTTAGCTGCAACATTATGTCGTGTTGTTGGACCCGCTTCATTTATGTGGACCACAGCAATGCTCCGAGGATATGGGCACAGACCTGGGTCCCTGGGCAACCACAAGTGCAGAGCTGCATAAGCCCCCTGGGAACCCTGTCCACCTCTGCGGCTATCCATGTAAAACAAGAAAGCTTGTATCTTGATGGAACCACTGTACTTTGGGGTCTCTTTGTAATAATAGTTTCAATCTACCCTAAAAACTCAGGGTACAAAAGGAACCCCAAACCAAGATATGCTTTATGATCTCACATTTTTTAAAAAAAATTTATGTAGGCATAGAAAAAACCTGAAAAGCTAAGTATCAAAACATTTATTTCTGGGTAGTGATAGTATGAATAACTATATTTTCTTCTTTGTGATTTTCTACTTTGCATAAATATTATTTTTATAATTAAATAGGCACCAATATCGGCTAATTTTAAAGATAAAAGACATGGGCTTCCCTGGTGGCACGGTGGTTGAGTGTCCGCCTGCCGATGCAGGGGACGCGGGTTCGTGCCCCGGTCCGGGAGAATCCCACATGCCGCGGAGCGGCTGGGCCCGTGAGCCATGGCCGCTGAGTCTGCGCGTCTGGAGCCTGTGCTCCGCAACGGGAGAGGCCACAACAGTGAGAGTCCCGCGTACCACACACACACAAGACCACAATCACACGTTTCTTTCCCTCACTCTTAACTACTCATATTTTCTCCAATGGCCACAGCTTTTTCAAAGCTGGAAGCATTAGACCAAAAAAAAAAAAAAAAAAAAAAAAAAGCCCTAACTGGAAGCTCTAAGTGCTTTTCCTTATTTTTTAATGCCATAAGACCTGTTCAACGCTTGGTTGACATCTATCAGAAGACTTCAGATTTCATGGAAAAACTAGAATAATCACCAGCTGATTGCCACAGCTAAAAAATGGCCCTCAGACAGCTGCTAAAGCACCCCAAGACTAACACTGAAAACTTGCCTACGTTTTCTCTCTCTCCAGAAGCCTATTTAGCAAACATGCTTCTCATGCTTTATACATGGTTGTTATGATTGTTTTTGTAAAGCATTTTCATGATCTGCTCAAAATCCTCTTTCTCTCTTTGTCCATCCAACCATCCAATAGATACAACTATTGCATGTTAAATAATCTCTTTACCCCATCCCCTTCCTTGTGTCTTTACTGCCATGATTCTAGTGTAGGTATCTCTCACTGAGGACTGCAACAGCAACTAGCCTCCCTGCCTCGTGTCTTTCCTCTTTTTAGTGCAGACTCTACACCGCAATCAGAGCTGTCCTTTGAAAAGACATCTGATTCCATCACTGCTGAACTTAATGGTTTCTATTGCTTTTAAGGTCAAGTCTAATGACTCACAGGTCCTTCATGATCCAAGCTGTGCTTACATCTCCAGTCTCCACCCCAGATATGATTCCTCACCCCCTCTGCCCCAGCAAACACACCCTATCTAATACTCAATGATTATGATTTATAATTATATATATTTATAGTACTTCATATATAATTATATGTATTATAGTAATATAGTATGTATATTAATATATGTCGTAATGTTCATATATGAGCATTATATATATTACATAGAGGAGTAACATATATAACACTATATAACATATATAGGAGTATTAAGTATAAATATAAAATCCGAGTATTTGATTTTGTTTTGTAACTGTTCTGAAGTCATCATGATCTTTATTTCTTTTATTTTTCTTCCATCCTAAATCCAGAGCCTTGGAACACAACAGGGATTCAATGTTTCTGACCAACCAAGGGTTTGGTGTCTTTTCATTTCTTTATACAAAAATAACCCTGAATATTTGTTCTTCCTCAGAATATTTCATCCAGTGAATGTTTTTATTGTCTCTGATTACCACCCGAAACCCAGAGTTGTTCTCGCCCAGGAATAGCCCCACTCTATGACTACGATAATAGAACTGCTATCATTTATTGAAGCACTAGGGTCAGGTATCGTGCTAGGTACCGTCCCAGGAACTCAGTACATCTTGTCATTACACAGTAGTCCCCCCGATCCACAGTGTCTGTTACTCACAGTCAAACGAGGTCCAAAAATACTAAATGGGAAATTCCAGAAATGAACTATTCGTAAGTTCTGAATTGCCTCCATTTTGAGCAGCACGATGAAATCTCACTTCATTCCGCTCCGGGCGTGACTCATCCCTCTTCCAGCCTATCCTGCCCTTTAGTCACCTAGTAGCCACATTGGTTCCCGGATTGTGTTGGTATCGTAGTGCTTGTGTTTGACTAACCCTTATTTTACTTAACAATGGTCCCGAAGCAAAAATATAGCAATGCTGACAATTCGTATGTGCCAAAGAGAAGCCATAAAGTGCTTCCTTTAAGTGAAAAGGTGAAGGTTCTCGACTTAATAAGGAAAAAAAAAAAAATTGTATGCTGAGGTTACTAAGATCTATGGTAGGAGTGGATCTTCTATCCGTGAAATTGTGAAGAAGGAAAAAGAAATTTGTGCTGGTTTTGCTGTTGCATCTCAAACAGCAAAAGATATAGCCACAGTACACGCTAAGCGCTTAGTTAAGATGGGAAAGACATTAAATTTATACAACAAGATATTCTGAGAGAGAGGCCACATTCACATAACCTTTATTACAGTCTATTGTTACAATTATTCTATTTTATTATTATTGTTAATCCTTACTGTGTCTAATTTATAAATGAAACCTCATCATAGGTATGTATATGTAGTAAAAAAAAAAAACATAGTATATACAGGGTTTAGAACTGTCTGTCGTTTCAAGCATCCACTGGGGGGCTTAGAATGTATCACCCATGGAAAAGGGGGGACTAATGCAATCCACTCTTCCCATACATATTTCTGGAGAGCCAGGGAAACAGCATGGTTCTTGTTTCTAAATGAAGAAAAGAAAAATCCTAAAGTTTTCAGTGATTTGCTTGAACTCACTTAGTTGGGAAGAGATGGTAACAGAGAACTACCCAATGCACAAGAGCTCTCCTGGTAAAACCTATCACACTTCACACCCTGCCTCACTTGCTCAGTAATCAATAGCTTTGGAGAACTACCCCACTGACATTCATCACACTTGACTCCAAGTTCTGTAACGATTCCACCCGACTTTATTTCCTTCTTTTTTTTTAAGATAAAACAATTGCAATGTAGGGACATTAAATAACTTTAAAGCCACAAAACCACCAGGTTGCAAGAATTGCAAGGTCCTATAATTTAAAGGGCTGTACAGGCATACCTGGATGGTGTTGCAGGCTGAGTTCCAAACCACTGCAATAGCGCGAATATTGCAATAAGGTGAGTCACATGAATTTTTTGGTTCCCAGTACATATATAAAAGTTATGTCTACACTATGTTGCAGTCTATTAGGGGTACAATAACATTATGTTTATACAAACAATGCACACACTTTAATGTAAAAAATGCTTTATTGGTAAAAAATCAGAGCCTTCAGCGAGTCGTAATCTTTTTGCCATAGGAACGTTAAAGATGGCTGATCACAGATCACCATAACCAGAATTATAATAAAGAAAAAGGTTGAAATACTGTGGGAATTACCGAAATGTGACACAGAGACATGAAGTGAACAAATACTCTTGGCAAAATGACACCGATAGACTTGCTCAGTGCAGGGTTGCCACAAATCTTCAATTTGTAAAATACGCAGTATCTGTGAAGCACAATAAAGCAACGTGCAATACAACAAAGCATGCCTGTATTGTCTTTAAACCTACCATCCCACTGTGCTGTGCTGCCTTAAAAGACAAAATTCAATCACCTGCGACACTGTGAAATCCGTAGGGATCACTGAATTCTAAATCATAGCTGGGATGAGAGGTAGAAAGAGAATGATGAAACTATGACACCTCTTACCTCTCCATGAGTTGACAAGATGACTTTATAGATAGAAGTCACATGTGAAGAACACACTAGAACACATGTCAGCATGGCATATGAATATCATGAACATAGCCACATATACCCATGGTATTAACCTACCTATACATGGAGAGAGGACATAAATCATACATAAATATGTCTCTGCTCTCCACTAGGCAAACTCAGATATTGACCTTATGTTTGTATTTGTTTGGGTCAGACCATTGCCTTGGTGAGGGCCATTTTTGTGTGAAAGCAGTTGGGCATTTCACTGGTTTGTTTGCACTGTGAACCAAGGAATAGGGCTCATTTCTTCCAGTTCCACCCTAGACCAGTGGTTCTTATTTGGTCTGCAGCTGCATACTCAAACATTCTTAAGTAGGCTAAAAAAATGCCATCAAGGTATATAAAGGTCAGTTTTTTCATAATTAAAAATATATCCTGTATCAAACAACAACTATCCGTGGGAACATTGTGCTGTATCTGTTGTGTAGCTATGTGTTGTACAGGGCACAACTCTCCAAGTCAGAGATACAAGGTACAGCAGAACTACAAAGCAACATCAAAGAAGTTCCAAGGCTTCTGGGAATATGCGTGAACTTGTTCTCTTGGTCAGTGCAACAACAGTTCTGTTTGAATAGGGACCCAAGGCCAAAGGGCTCCCCGGGGAATCGTATTGTCACTGTGGGTACTCTTATTGAAATCTGTGACACAGTGAGATAATCTAGTATTGATTTTACCTAAATGAGTGCTGACTTAATTAGTGCCATTTTGAATCTTAAAATTCCTTTGTCACCTCCCAAAATTGCATTATTCGAGAAAATATGTCACCAATACAAAAGAAGTTGAAAATTACTGTTTCAGCCTGATAATAAGCAATTGTTATGCTGGTTTGGAGTGAGTATTTTGGAGTCAAGCCACCCATTTTACACTAAGCATTGGTTTTATCTCACCTCATCCCTTTGTGTTGTTGTGAGGATTAAATGATACAATGTGTAGAAAGCATTTTGCACCACAAAGTAGATGGTAGATATCAAAAGTATTGATTACTGAGCACGTGGGTGAGGGAGTGAAATGGATGGGGTTATGCTAAAACTCAAATGCACTGGGACGTTCTCTTTAGGCCTTGAAAACTCTGTGGTTTAGTTTGTTACCATCTCTTCCCAGCTATTAATAGATAAGTTCAAACAAATCACTGAAAACTTCAGGATTTTTCTTTTCTACATTTAGACAAGGACCATGCTGTTTCCGTGGCTCTCCAGGAATCTTTATGAGTGGAGTAGATTACTAGTACCACATACTGACACGCGAAGGTACCTTACAGGAATGGAAATGTCTACAAGATTTCCTTTTAGGGTCAAGGAAGAAAAACTGGTACTTCTTCATACTGCACTCCCCATGGCTGCCCAGAGTGATTGTGTTTTAGACTAGAGAAAAACGCAGCGTGTAAATGTTCTCCTTGAACCACTTGCACGCACGTCTAGAAATCACACCAAAAGAATAAACTTCTCATATGTGGTCCTTAGTCCTTTAATCAATAATTTTAACTTCAGCTCTGTCAGACTCAACTGGTTTTGCTGGCAAGCTAGTTCTGCTTTAAGCAACAATAAATCACGGATAAGCACAAGGGAGTTCAGTTTAATTCCCAGAACCTAGCCTCAAATCATCCCTTAGCACATGTCCTGAAACTGGCATATTTTAGCTGACTGCCAAAAAAGAATAATATGTCAGAAAGTCAACTGGCCTCCGACCTGCACCTAGTGATGAAATCTCTGTCTCTAATGACTTCCGTTTGAAGCTTGGAGAAGAAAATAAACGTGATCAGAAAATACAATAACGTAAAGATTGGCCATGCGAGAGAAGTCCTCCTCAACTATCTTCAATACTTCAGTTATCCCTGGCCCCATGTCCGCTGTTCAGAGCAGGAAAACCATAGACTGCAACTTCTTCAGGTTCAGTGCTTCGGGCTTCTCACCTTGTGTTTACTGGGGCAGAAGAGAACTTAAGAGGCTGAGCAGCTGCCTCTGTTAGACAAATGTTTATACAGACTACATCAGGGTTATGCATGTTGTGGATTATCACTGGTAGATTCCAAATCCCAGAAAGGCTTTCCCTGCTCTTGACCCACCTCCTTCCTTTCCATTAATAGTAATGTGCTTAAAGAAGAGAGAGGTTGCTTCTAATACAACTAAATTGTATTAGAAAAATATGGCCTCAAGACAAATTTGCTAAAATCATAAGGCAGTTCAAATGGTAGACCAGATCTAGCTGGCAGTTATCTCTCCTGATATGCTCCTTTTCCCAATCAATTGTCACTGTGATTGAGAGTTGACTGTGAAAAGCCTGTGCAAGTCACAAAGCTGAGGCCAGACATCTGTGAGCTCACCTAGGACAGCAGGAGCTGAAGAGCATCCCTTGGATGACAGTCTCTCATGTCCCAAGAACCATCACCTTCAGGACATGATCATCTCCTATTTGTAGAACTGAGGCTGCTAGTCTGACAATCCTGCGGCCCATTCCTGCTTATCTTAGCCCCCTGCCAACCAGATCAGGTCCCTGTCTTTAAACACAAGCCCCACAGCTGTCCATTGAATTCTCTGACCTAGAGTTTGGCTGTAGCATAAAGAACTCTTAACGTGGTGTACAACTTGGATTTGGGTCTGGCTTCTGTTACTCACTATCTGGGTAACCTAAAGTAATCTAGTTGTTTATTTCTTAAACTGCAAAATAAGGACAAAATGGGGACACTCTTTGCTTTGCCCAGCTCATGAGGTTGTGAGAAGTAAGTGAAGCAATGGCTTTTATGTGTTTTGTGGATGATAAGGGCTGTAGGATAGAAGGGATGATGGGGAGGCTGAGTTGCAGAGCATGTTTGCTACAAGTTTTCAGTGCAAGTCAGACTGTGGACGTGGGACACTTTTGTCCCCCTGCTTATTCATTTCGACAGTAGAGAATGACTGGTTTTTCATCAAATTGCTTTCCTTTTCCTCCTGGGCACACAACTGGACTGAATTTCCCATCCTCCCTTACTCTTAGATGTAGCTGTCTAATAAATTCTTGCCAGTGGAATGGGGGTGGAAAAGATGTAATCTACTTCTGGGATTGACTCTTATGTATTTCTCAGCACAATCCTCTATTCTCAATCCATGGTACTCTTAGAGTCTTAGTAAATTTCTCATGCTACTTTTTGGCCAAAGAAATATCTAACAGTTCCAGTTATAAAGTGGTTAGGTCCAAACAACTTAATAAGTATTTATATCCTAATAACTTTTTGATGTTGGAAAAATTAGTACACATGAGGTAAAAACCAAATAATATTTTTATTTTCTTCTTAAATAATCACAATGACTAAAGGGGTGTGTACACGTGTTCGGGCACTGCATAACTTCTTAAACCTGGGAATCAGACACAGCCACCCTCATTTCCTGTTGCATATTAATTTCTATATAGTACCTGCTTTTTATAATAACAATGGCTGAAAACCTAGATTTCAAAAGGTACAGCATTATCAGTGATATCAGAGGTATAAGACATTCCTCTTTTTTATCCTCCTTTTACAACAGCAAAATAGACATCCATTCATGAACAAAAGCACCTTTATGGGTGTTGTGGGATCTAGCATCATATGCTCAGGGACCTGAGATGAATCCCACCCAATTGTGTACCCACTAATAGGCAGACAGACTTTAGTATGGGCTGTGGAACCAGGGGAGTCAGAAAACCTGCCCAGACCCCTCTCGCTGCAGTCAGGAAAAAAATCTGGAGAGTGCTGACTTGGGCAGATACACAAGCAGGAGACAGAATTTGCAGAGGCCCAGCCATCTGGAAGGGAGATTCCAGAAGACATTGGAGCAAAAAAATATATGACTTTCATCACAGTGAAGGTGGTGGTAAAATAAACTTTCCTAGGCACCACCACCATCACCAAAGAACACTGCACAGGGTTTGATTTATATGGCGATGGTGACCTCTCCCTCAAGGGAAAAGGAGAGCAGTGAGTGAGTGCCTAGCTATCCCAGTTGTGCTGGTCATGGCTGGAGAAACCCATTTCTCTCCAGCAGCACTCAGAGTACTGAGGCAGAAACTCCATGACTAGGGGGAAGGAGGAGATTGGGAGAGAGGCAGATAAGGGACAAGGTTCCTGCTGACAGTGGTCAGCAGGAAGTCTACCCATGACCCTCTGGGAGTACCATACCCAGGAATCTCCCCAGGCCTGTGGGCACCCCCGATACCCCAAGTGCTAAACCCACACCTCCTCCAATTCTGTGGCTGATTCCTTGCGCATGCAGCTGTGTGTGGTATGGAGAGAGAGCTCTGGTAGACAGGCAGCGTGTTTAGAAAAGAGGGCACAGGCTGTGGGCAAGAGAGAAACAACATACTTGAGCCATAGTGCCACCTTCTGGAAAACAAAAGAGGATTCCAGTAGCCAGCTTGGGTGACTTATAAGAAGCAGAGAAAACAGGAAAGCTTAAGAATCCTGCCACAAGAGGGAACAAGAAGAGTGGAGCAGCTGTACCCATTCAAAGACAGATAAAATACCAGATAATACCACCAAACAGAATACCCATTCTGAAGACAACTAGCAAAGATTTAGAGTTGTCTGTTTCTTCAAATGCAAAACCAGCAATGCAAAACTACAAGGAACATGAAAGATCAAGGAAATATGCCATCACAAAAAGAAAATAATAATTCTCTAATAACTGAGCTCAAAGGCAGAGAATTTTGCGATGTGGAGATAAAGAATTCAAAATATACGTTTTATTTTTGTGGAGATTCAAGATGGCAGAGGAGTAGGTGGACGTGGAGTTCATCTCTCTCCACAGATGCATCAGGAATACATCTACAGATGCAACAATTCTCATATATTGAGAACACTGGCTGAAAACTAGCAGAAGACCTTGGACACCAGAAAGGACTATAAAGATCCCTGCATAACTGGGTAGGACGGATAAAAAGAAAGGAGAAGGAGGAGGAGAAGAAGCAGGACAGGACCTGGACCCCAGGGTGGGGTCCACCCACCAGAATGCAGGCACCAGTTCCTCCCATCAAGAAGCCTTCACAAGACACTGGACCAATCCCACCACTGGGGGCAAAGAACAGAAAAAAAGACTAACTACAACCCTGCAGCCTAGGGAACAGAGACCTCAAATACTGCAAATTAGACAACATGAGAAGACAGAGAAATATCTTACAGGCAAAGGAGCAAGATAAAAACTCTCAAGACCAAATAAATGAAGAGGAAATAGGCAAACTACCTGAAAGAAATAGGCAAACTACCTGAAAAGAATTCAGAGTAATAATAGTAAAGATGATCCAAAATCTTGGAAATAGAATGGAGAAAATACAAGAAACGTTTAATAAGGACTTGAAGAACTAAAGAGCAAACAAACAGTAATGAACAAAACAATAAATGAAATTAAAAATACTCTAGAAGGAATCAATAGCAGAATAACTGAGGCAGAAGAACAGATAAATGAGCTGGAAGATAGAATGATGGAAATAACTGCTGCAGAGCAGAATAAGAAAAAAGAATGAAAAGAATGGAGGACAGTCTCAGAGACCTTTGGGACAACATTAAGCGCACCAATATTCGAATTATAGGCATGCCAGAAGTAGAAGAAAAAAAGAAAGGGTCTGAGAAAATATTTAAAGAGATTATAGTTGAAAATTTTTCCAACATTGGAAAGGAAATAGTCAATCAAGTCCAGGAAGTGCAGAGAGTCCCATACAGGATAAACCCAAGGAGAAACACTCTGAGACACATATTAATCAAACTAAGAAAAATTAAACACAAAGAAAAAATATTAAAAGCAGCAAGGGAAAAGCAACAAATAACGTACAAAGGAATCTCCATAAGGTTAAGAGCTGATCTTTCAGCAGAAACTCTACAGGCCAGAAGGGAGTAGAAAGATATATTTAAAGTAATGAAAGGGAAAAACCCGCAACCAAGATTACTCTACCCAGAAGGAATCTCATTCAGATTCAATGGAGAAATCAAAAGCTTTACAGATAAGCAAAAGTTAAGAGAATTCAGCACCACCAAAGCAGCTTTACAACAAATGCTAAAGGAACTTCTCCGGGCAAGAAACACAGGAGAAAAAAAAGGCCTACAATAACAAACCCCAAAACAATTAAGAAAATGGTAATGGGAACACACATATCAATAATTACCTTAAATGTAAATGGATTAAATGCCCCAACCAAAAGACACAGACTGGCTGAATGGATACAAAAACAAGACTCGTATATCTGCTGTCTACAAGAGACCCACTTCAGACCTAGGGACATATACAGACTGAAAGTGAGGGGACGGAAAAAAAGATATTCCATGCAAATGGAAATAAAAAGAAAGCTGGAGTAGCAATTCTCATATCAGACAAAGTAGACTTTAAAATAAAGACTATTACAAGAGACAAAGAAGGACTCTATATAATGATCAAGGGATCAATCCAAGAAGAAGATATAACAATTGTAAATATTTATGCACCCAGCATAGGAGCACCTCAATACATAAGTCAAATGCTAACAGCCATAAAAGGGGAAATCAACAGTAACACAATAATAGTAGGTGACTTCAGCACCTCACTTACACCAATGGACAGATCATCCAAACAGAAAATAAAAAAAGAAGCACAAGCTTTAAATGACACATTACACCAGATGGATCTAATTGATATTTATAGGACATTCCATCCAAAAATAACAGAATTGGGGCTTCCCTGGTAGTGCACTGGTTAAGAATCTGCCTGCCAATTCAGGGGACATGGGTTCGAGCCCTGGTCCAGGAAGATGCCACATGCCATGGAGCAACTAATCCCGTGTGCCACAACTACTGAGCCTGCACTCTAGAGCCCGCAAGCCACAACTACTGAGCCCGCATGCCACAACTACTGAAGCCCACGCACCTAGAGCCCATGCCCCACAACAAGAGAAGCCAATGTAATGTGAAGCCCATGCACTGCAACGAAGAGTAGCCCCCACTTGCTGCAACTAGAGAAAGTCCGTGTGCAGCAACGGATACCCAACACAGCAAAAAATAATTTAAAAAAAAAACAGAATACACTTTCTTCTCAAGTGTACACAGAACATTCTCCAGGACAGATCACATCTTGGGTCACATTTCAAGCCTTGAAATCATATCAAGCATCTTTTCTGACTGCAACGCTATGAGACTAGATATCAATTACAGGGAAAAAACTGTAAAAAATACAAACACATCAAGGCTAAATGATATGCTACTAAACAACCAAGAGATCACTGAAGAAATAAAAGAGGAAATCAAAAAACACCTAGAAACAAATGACAATGAAAACAAAATAAACGTTTTGAAGAAACTCAGTGAGCTACAAAAAAACCTCAGAAAGATAATTCAATGAAATCTCAAGAAAAAAAAATACATGAGTCAAGATAACATTTTTTCCCAAAGGGATAGAAATCATTTTAAAAAAGAACCAAATAGAGGTGCTGGAGCTGAAGAACTCAATGAGTGAAATTTTTTTTTAAGTGCAATAGAGAACATCTGCAGTACAGCAGAGCAAACAGAAGACAGAATTAGAGGATTAGAGGAAAGGCAATTTGAAGTAGCCCATTTAGAGGAGAATGAAGGAAAAAGAATAAAAAAGAGTGAAGAAAGCCTACATGATCTATGGGATTCCATCAAAAGAACAAATAGTTGAATAATCAGTATTACAGAAGGGGAAGAGAGGGAGAAGAGAGCAGATCATTTATTTAAAGAAATAATAGCTGAGAACTTCCCGAATCTGGGGAGAGATCAGACCTCAAAGTTAACAAAGCTAATAGATCACCCTATTATATCAAAAGATCTTCTCCAAGACACCTTATAATAAAACTGTCAAAAATTGAGGATAAAGAAAGAATTCTAAATGCAGTTAGGGAAAAAGGGATTACAACTTACAAAGGAAACTCCATTAGCCCATCTGTAGATTTCTCAGCAGAAACTCTACAAACCAGGAGAAAGTAAAATGACATATTCAAAGTGTAGAAAGAAAAAAATTGCCAGCTAAGAATATTCTATATAGGAAAGTTATCTTTCAGATATGAAAGAGAAAAAAAGACTTTCCTAGACAAACAAAAGCTGAGGGATTTCATCATCCTATACCTGCTTTGCAATAAATGCTGAAAGGAGTTCCTCAAGCTGAAATGAAAAGATGCTAATCAATGACATAAAAACATACAAAAGTATACAACACACTGGCAAAGGTAAATATAAGTCAGACTTAGAAAACTTTAAATCTGTAATAGGATAGTGTGAACCACTGAACTATAGTATAAAGGTCAAAGAAAAAGACTTTAAAATTATAGCTATTATACTGGGTTAATGAATACACAATATTAAAAAAGTAAATAATGAAATAGAAAATATTAAAGGAAGGGAGTAAAATGGTAAAGATTTTGTAGATGATTGAACTAAATGTTCCATCAGCTAAAAGAGACTGTTTTATCTATGAGAGGTCTTATGTAAGCCTCATGGTAGCCACAAAGTAAAAACTAAAGTAGTTTCACAGAAGATACAGAAAGGGGGAAAAGAGCATACCACATACAAAAGTAGGAAGAAATAGAGGGGAAAAGAAACAACAGGAATACCAAACAACTAGAAAACAAGTAATAAGATGGCATTAGTAAGTCCTCCTATATCAATAATCACTCTAAAAGTAAATGAATTGAATTTGCCAATCAAAAGGATGACTGGATGAATAAAAAATAAGACCCAACTATATGCTGATTACAAGAGACTCACTTCAAATTTAGAGACAAACATAGGCTCAAATGAAGGGATTTGAAAAAATGCAATCAGAAGCCAAATGAAGGAGGGAATAGCTATACTTATATTAGAAAAGCAGATTTTTAAGTCAAAAATTTTGAGACAAAGAAAGTTGTTATATAATGATAAAGGAGTCAAGTAATCAAAAAGATATAACAATTGTAAATATATACATAACGAGCATTGGAGCACCTAAATATATTAAACAAATACTAACAGATCTGAAGGGAGAAATAGACAATAATCAGTCAATCAATAAACAATAAATGAATATATAAAGTGGGGGACTTTAATATCCCATTTCAGCAATGGATAGATCATCCAGACAGAAAATTGATGAGGAAGCAATAGACTTGAACCATACATTATAATGGACCTAACATTTATAGAACCTTTCATCAACAGAAGCAAATACACATTCTTCTTAAGTGTACATGAAACATTCTCCAGGATAGACTGTATAATTAGACACAAAACAAGTCTTAGAAAATTTAAGAAGATTGAAATAATACCAAGTACCTTTTCTGACCACAATGATATGAAGCTAGAAATCAACAAGAGGAAAGCTAGAAAATCTACAAATATGTAGAAATTAAATAACAAAATACTGAACAACCAATTGGCCAAAGAAGTAATCCAAAGCAAAATTTTAAAATATCTCAAAACAAATGGAAACACAACATACCAAAACCTATGAGATGCTGCAAAAGCAGTTCTGAGAGGGAAGTTTAAAGTGATAAATGCATATATTAAGAAATTAGAAAGATCTCAAATAAACAACCTAACTATACCTCAAGGAACTAAAAAAAGAAGAACAAACCAAGCCCAAAGTTAACAGAAGAAAGGAAATAGCAGATCAGAGCAGAAATAAATGAAATAGAGACCAGAAAGACAATATAAAAAAATCAACAAAACTAAGAACTGCTTTTTCAAACAGAAACAAGATTGACAAACATTTAGCTAGACCAAGAAAAAAAAGAAGATACAAATAAATAAAATCAGAAATGAAAGAGGAGACATTACAATGGATACTACAGAAACATACAGGACCATAAGAGACTACTATATATACTTATACACCAACACATTGGATAACATAAAAGAAATCAATAAATTCCTAGAAACACACCACCTACCAAGACTGAGTCAGGATTAAACAGAAAATCTGAACACACCAATACTGAGCAATGAGATTGAATCAGAAATCAAAAGCTTTCCAACACAAAAAAGTCTAGGACTGGATGGCTTCATTGGTAAATTCTACCAAACATTTAAAGAAGAATTAATACCAATCCTTTCAAGCTCTTCCAAAAAACTGAAGATGAGAAAATACTTCCAAACTCATTTTAGGAGGCCAGCACTACCTTGATACCAAAGCCAGATAAGGACACTACAAGAAAAGAAAACTATAGACTAATATTCCTGATGAATATAGATGCAGAAATTCTCCACAAAGTATTAGCAAGTCAAATTCAACAACATATTAAAAATATCATACACTATGACCAAATGGTATTTATCTCTAGGATGGTTCAACATATGCAAATCAACAAATGTGATACATGATATTAATAGAGTGAAAGATTAAAATTATATGATTATCTCAATAGATACAGTAAAAGCATCTGATAAAATACACATTATTTCATAATTAAAACTTGCTAAAAATTGGGTATAGAGAGAAGATACCTCAGCATTATAGAGACCATATATGACAAACCCATAGCTAACATTCTCAACAGTGAAATATTGAAGGCTTTTCCATTAAAATCAGGAACAAGACAAGGGTGCCCATTCTCACCACTCTTATTTAACATAGTAGTAATGGAAGTCCTAGCCAGACCATTAGGAAAGACAAAGAAATAAAAAGCATCCAAATCAGAAAGGAAGAAGTAAAATTGTTGGTATTTGTAGATGAGGTGATCTTCTATATAGAAAATTCTAAAGACTCAACCAATACCTACTGAAACTAATCATCAATTCAGTAAAGATACAGGAAATAAAAGCAACATAAAAAATTAGTTTTGTTTCTATACCCTCACAATTAAACATCTGAAAAAGAAATAAAACTATCCCATTCACAGTAGCATCAAAAAAGATTAAATATTGAGGAATAAATTTAACCAAGGAAGTGGAAGTCTTTGCCCATGAAAGGAGCCAGGATGCTCTTCCATTCAGACCACATCAATATAGAAAAAAAAATCCTAAAATTTGTATGTCACAGAAGACCCCAAATAGCCAAAGCAATCATGAGAAAGAAGAACAAAGCTGGAAGCGTCACACTTTCAGATTTCAAACTATACTACAAAGCTATGGTAAATAAAACTGTATGGTACAAAAAATAGACACATACACTAATGAATTGAGAGCCCAGAAATAAACCCCTGCATATATGGTCAAATAATATTTGACAAGGAAACCAAGAACATTCAATGAGGAAAGGATAGTCTCTTCAATAAGTTTCACTGGGAAAACTGGATAGCCACATGCAGAAAAATAAAATTGAGCCCCTGTATTACACCACTCATATAAATTAATAGGAAACGGATTAAAGACTTATAAATAAGACCCAATACTCTAAAACTCCTAGAAGAAAATGTAGGGAAGAAACTCCTTTAGACTGGGCAATAATTTCTTGGATACCTAAAGCACAGGAAACCAGTGCAAAAATCATAAGTGGGACTACATCAAACTAAAAAGCTTCTGTAGAGCAAAAGAAACAATAAAAAATGAAAAGTCAAACTACAGAATGGGAAAAAAAATTTGCAAGCCATATATCAGATAAAGTGTTAATGTAAAAATATATAAGAATTCATACAACTCAATGAAAAACAAAATTATCCAATTAAAAAATAGGCAGAGGAACTAAATAGACATTTTTCCAAGGAAGACATTTAAATGACCAACAAGTACATGGAAAGATGTTAAACATCACTAATCATCAGGGAAATGCAAATCAAAACCACAGTGAGATGGCACCTTACACAGGTCAGAATGGCTATCATCAAGAATACAAGAGGTAACAAGTGTTGGTAAGTATGTGGAGATAAGGGAATCCTCATACACAGGAATGTAAATTGGTGCAGCAACTATGAAAAACAGCATGAAGTTTTCTCTAAAAGATTAAAAATAGAACTACCATATGGTTCAGCAATTCCAATCCTGGGTACATATCCAAAGGAAATGAAAACAGGAGTTCAAAGAGATATAAGTACTTCCATGTTTATTGCAGCATTATTCACAATAGCCAAGCTATGGAAAGAACCTAAGTGACCATCAATGGATGAATGGATAAAGATGTGATGTGTATTGATACACACATACACACACACACACACACACACACACACACACACAGAGGAATATTATTCAGCCGCAAGAAAGAAGGAAATCTTGCCACTTGTGCCAACATGAATAAATCTTGAGGACATTATGCTAAGTGAGATTAGTCAGACAAAGAAAAGAGAAATACTATATGATAGCACTTATACATGGACTCTAAAATAGCTGAACATGTAAAAACAGAGAGGAGAATGATGGTTACCAGGGGCTGGGGTTGGGGTGGAGGGGAACTGGGGAGATGTTGTTTAAGGATATAAACTGGGAACTAGTAGATAAATAATTCCTGGAGAGCTAATGCACAGCATAGTGATTATAGTCAACAATACTGTATTATAAACTTCAAAGTTCTTAAGAGACTAGATCTTAAAAAACCAACAAAAAAATGATGTGATAGAGGTGTTAGCTAATGTTATAGTGGTAATTTATACTGCAATATATATATGCATCAAATCAGTATATCATATATATTAAGCTTACACAGTGTTATGTGTCAGTTATATTTCAATAAAAATAATAGAGTATTTTAGAAATGAGTGAAGCATGATTTAATGATGAAACTGCAATTACCTTGAGCTAACAGTTTTTGCAGTGTCCAACAAATGCGAAGTATAGCTGGGTTTCCCTAAAATGTTTTAAATAGTTTGTGGAACCCCTGTGAATTCACTTCAACAGCCCAGGGCATGGTGATGCACAATTTGGAAACCATAACTCTCTTGTTTTTCTCCATCTACCAGTTGGATGGAGAGAAATTTGAGGATTTAGAGGATGGAACAACGAGATAGAGGTAGGACCCCTGGGTCTTCACTGAAAGAGTGGCATCCCAGAGAAACACTTAACAAGGAATTCCTGTTTTAGCCGGTAGCAAGAATGAGATATAGGTTTTTTTTTGACATGCTGCTGATATTTGAGGGTTGTTTGTAACAGCAGTTGGTAAACGCTGACTCGTATGATCTCCAAATTCATGAAACATCACTAGGGCTACTTCTGTAAATCCAAGCTTTGCTTCACATTGGATGGCTCTCTCCCATGGAGAATGAATGTTAGGCTACTTTGTCTCCAGCCTTGGTGACTTGGTTTATCTATAATGTCCTGGCAAGCACAGACAATAATCTGAAGAAGGGGGTCTCTCTCTAGAGACACGTGTTCTCTGAGTCAATGCAATATTTGTAAAGTAAGCAAGAGTATTCCTCAGTGACCACAGTATCAACCAAAATGCAAATGTTCTTGGGGGCTTCGGGGATGCTTGTTTTCCGAGAGAAGAAAGTATTGTTAAAAAATAAACAAGCAGGGGCTTCCCTGGTGGCGCAGTGGTTGAGAGTCCGCCTGCCGATGCAGGGGACACGGGTTCGTGCCCCGGTCCGGGAAGGTCCCACATGCCGCGGAGCGGCTGGGCCTGTGAGCCATGGCCGCTGAGCCTGCGCTTCCGGAGCCTGTGCTCTGCAACGGGAGAGGCCACAACAGTGAGAGGCCCGCGTACCGAAAAAAAAAAACAAGCAGGAGAGAATTGGTCTGGCTTTCATCCATTAGCATGAACATGCACTCCGAGTGGTGAGATGTAAAATACACCATCACAGGAGGTGGCACTGAAGCAGACTGACAGTCCAAACTCTTTCCCTGAAAGAACAACACAGCTCATTTGTACAGCATCAGCATTGGAAGCCCGTGTTCAGGGCTCAGTACTGGGACCTTAGGGGCTTTTTCCCCTGAAGTAGGTCACATCTTCAATTTAGGTCTTGTTTCCTGACCTACCTAGAGAAGGTGGTAGTTCAAAATTAGGTAAACATTTTTGGGAAATTTCCGTTTGATTTTAACCTTATTAGTAACAGCTTGGAGAATTTTCCCCAATTATCCTGGAGAAGCATAGAGCTAAAAGGGAGACATTCTTCATCTTCTCATGGATAATTAAATGTCACCATGCTTCTGGAAACCTCCTAGCATACATACATCTACATCATCTTGATGGTTTTAGGCAAAGTACTGAGGCTCTTTTGATTTCACATGTTTAGCCCAGATCTTTCCCTTTTCACCTGTTTATCAACTTTCTTCATGCCCACATTTCTTATTGGCTGGACAGAGGTAACACGCTGCTGTTGTGGATGGGAGAATCAGGAAGGCAGCTTCCTTGGCCCCATGACTTTCAGAAAATATTCCAGAGAACGTGTGGTTCTTTGCAGATGTTTTCATGAGAATGGTTTGAGAGCCTGTCTGCCTTAGATCCACTCACACAACTGAAATCTGCCTCCATTGTGTCTCTCAGAAGGGAAAATACGTACTGTACTTTTTGATTGTTTTCAGCACTACTGAGGTATAACTGACAAATAAAATTGTAAGATATTTAAAGTGTATATGGTAGCAGCTTTGATATCTGCTTTTCTAATGTTGCAATATCAAATTTAAGAAAATAACCAAAAATTTTTATCTTTTTTTTTTAAGGATGAGTATTTTATTGTTAATCAATTGGGGGCTAATTTCATTCTATTGGCTATCTATTTCAGCATGATAAGTTACCCAAAAATTTAGCATTAAAAACACACCTCTGTGTTCTGAGCTGTGCTCAGGTTTTCAGGAACGTAGTACTACCAGGGCGTGGGGTACAGGGATGGGGTGGAGAGCAGGGAAGAGGCTGCCGAGAGCCTAATAACCAAGGGTGGAGCTAGAGGCAAGGGAACAGGTGGCTTTGGCTTTGGCTTTGGCTGGACGTACCTGGGGCTGAGCCACCCGAGACCAGCACCACGTGCCTTGGGTCCTGGCTCACTTCTGTCCACAGGTACAGTGACTCCAGCAAGGCTCAGGGAGCCACCTTCTCCAACAGAAGCCACAAGTCTGGAAGCTTCTGGGGAGGCACAATGGGGAAGTGGATCCACCTCTCCCCAGTCTTCTGCACGAGCCTCTCCATCTTGTAACCCAGAGTATGTGGTTGTCTCCACAGCAGGCACTGAATTTTTTTTATTTTCTGAATTTTACTTTTCTTGCCATTGAATCATATTAAAAGATGCAGGTAAGAAAGCAGGTGGCTGATGCTGAAGATGGAAATTTGACTGAGTAGTATCTGGAGTGCTTGGTATGGGGATCACAAGTCTATCAGAAATATATAAAGGAAAGGGGTTATTTTGGCTCTATTCCTGGACATTTGGGTGACCACAGTTCTCACTGTTCTGCTTCCCCATTTGTAACAGATAAAGTGTAATAAACCCATATTCTTATTCTACAGGACACATCATGTGCTCAGCAGACTTTTTGCCCCCGTGACTTTCACCGTCTGGTGTTCCACCCTTGAATGCTCTCTGCTACATGGCAAAAGGGACTATGCAGATGTAATTAAGTTACTAATCAAGTGACCTTAAGATAGAAAATTAGCCTGAATTAACTAGTTAGGCCTGATATGAGCCCTTGAAAGCAGAACTTTCTCCCAGCTCAGGGCAAAAGAAGTCCAAGAGATTTGAAGCACAAGGATTTGATGTGCTGTTGTTGGCTTGAAGATGGAGGAGTCCGTGTGGAAAATGTGAGAAGGAAATGAATTCTGCCAACAACCCGTGAGCTTGGAAAAGACCCTGAGCCCCAGATGTGGACTGCAGTCCCAGCCAACAGCTCGATTTCAGCCTCGTGAGACCATGAACAGAGAATCCAGCCATGTTGGCCAGAACTTCTGACCTACAGACACTGAGGTAATACATTCATGTAGTTTTAAAGCACTAAGTTTGTGGTAATTTGTTACATCAGCAAGAGGAAACTAATACACATCATGAATTTCTTTTGGATTAGAGATTACAACCTTATGTTAAAGGGGATGGTTGCCTCTCAGCTTGATGATGATGTCCATGAAGTGGGCGTGGGTGGGGGTGAAACCAAAGAGATACTTTCTGCTTTTCTGTCTCTCCACTAAGGCCCGTTTGACATTTATTGATCATTTACTGTGTACCCTACACCAAATGCTTCCCATGCTTTCTTTTGTTTAGTAATCAAAATTACCCTGTCAATAATAATTTACCTTTTACTTAAGAAATGGAGATTCTGAGAATCCAGATAATCTGTCCAAGTTTCTACCACTAGCATTTGTGAAATTTGAGCCCAGATATTCTGACTATAGGCTCAGGGCTGTTTACTGTATTGGGCCAACTCTTGGATCCGTGGGGGTGTCCTAAATATTAGTTGACAATCAAGAAGATTAATAGAAATTTGCAAAAAAGGAACTATGGGATCTTTATTTTAATGGAGTATGGTAAATGCACCAGATCAAAGATTCTGAGATTCTTCAGCTTGTTTGAAAATTTGGCTCTTTGTCAGCAGCCAGAAGCTAAGGAAAACCCTGAATTCTTACTTCTCAGTTGCTGGCTTCCAGCTCTTATTTCCATGGAAACATATCAGAGCTGCAAAAACAAGTGAAGTGCCTTAATATCATCACCACCTAATGGCTGGAACTCCCCACGTTTCAATCTAGCTAATATCTATTTCCAAGGAGAAAAGAGCGGAGAATTGGAATAACAGACTTGAAGGGAAGTGAACGTATTTCATCTCCGTGGTCTCTTGCTGGCCAAGAATGGAATCGTTTCTGTCTAATTGCCATTTAATTTTAGGTAAAGAATAAACAGAAAAGGTGTCTTTGAACTCTGCTTCAGAGGATAATTAGCAGCAATCTCCTACTTCTTTGTATCATCAGTCATTGTTATTGGCTGACATTATTTGCTTATTGCTATGTCGACCAAAAAATTAATCACTCGATCTAAGAAAAGGAAAATTTTACTTGAGGCAAATTTGAAGATTATGACCTGGGAAGGGCATTTCAGAAAGCTCTGAGAACTGTTCCGCCCATTTAAAGTGAAGGCACAGTTATATAAGTTTTTGAGACAGAGAGCTGCACATTAAATGACGTATTATTGACAGTTTACACAATCCAGATCTAAGCATCATCGTGGCCCCTTATGAGATCAAGAAGGAGTGTTACCTTTTGAGGATTTGTCTTGTTGGTGCTAAGAGAATGTCATTCTTTGTGGTTGAACAGGTATTTCTGCCAATGGGGGAGGTTTGGATGATACATAATACAGATACCCAATGCACAGTAGGGGGGAGAGAGGAACCAAAGGGCAGAGAAAATATTTTATGTTTAAATTTTTCTTGTCCTTCCATAAAATGTGAATTTTATTTCACGGCTATAAATACCAAAGATCAATTTATGTGCTCCAGACATTAGACACTATAGAAGTTTTTCAAAAATGGAATGATTACCATTGGTCAAAGAGACTGAAGAAGGCTTCAAGGAGTAAGGGAATAAGAGGTTTCTCTATCAAAGGTCTTATGCATGTCACCAAGGACACATATAAAGTAGGCTGCGTACCCTCTGTGGTTGCTCCTTTTCTATAGAGTTAGATGGCTCTCAAACCGCAAGAAGAGGGCTAATCAGACAATAAGTCTAGAAGGCTTTAGATACTACAAATTGATTTTCTCCTAATAAGGCTTGTAAACAAATACTGTGTCATTATAAGACCATTATCACATCTTGGGTGGGTTTTGGCTTTCTGCCCAGAGTTTGGAGGATGAGACAATTAGCCAGTGTGATTAAACCACTCTGTGGTCTATGGGTTCACGAGGCTGTTGATGCTTTTCGTTACATCCATCAGCCTGTGACAACTCTGGGGCGCCCACTGTGTGCAGATTGCTAAGCACTGTGGTAAGCATCTGAGCAAAGAGAAGACAGAGCTCCTGCTCTTCAAGAGTTGTGAATCTACCAGAGCAGTCAGGAGCACACACATGAAAATGAGTAAGAAAATAAAAGAGAAACAACCACTCCACCACGCCAAAACAAAACTCCAAACCACATTTTCCTGACACAGTTAGCTGTGGTCAGATGGTTCAAATGACTGGGTGACCAGAGTCACCCAATCTAGTGACTCTGATAGGGACATAGGTGGAAAGGGAGATCGATGGAAATGTGGAGATTTGGAGGGGGAGGGGAGAAGAAAGAGAAGGAGGAGGAAGAAGGAGCAGAGGTTAGTCTGGGGACTCAGAGGTAAGAGTAAGAGGTGAGAATGGAGGAGGCCAATGAGGGTTGCTTAGATTAGCACCATGAGCCCAACACTGGGAGTCATGGCAGTTCAATGTCACGGGGAGGGTCAGTTATGGAGTCCAGCATCTTGAAGCTCAAGACAGAGTTTTCATCTGCTTTGAGGAAATTAGGTATTTCTAAAGGTTTCTGAGAAAGGGCCAGAATTCATAGAACAAAGCCAAGAATGGAAGCAGAACACAGAAGAGACACCATCTTCTGGATCACCCAGTGGATCCCATCTGAGTCCCAGCTATTCTGTAAAGCCTATCATGCCTCATCCTTTCTCGGAACATTTACAGTATTTAGAAGTTATATCACATAATCTATCACTTGATCATTCACTTGTTTAGAAATCAATGTTAGGGCCGTGGCTGACACAAATGTTATGCAACTCAATAATTGCTACCAACAAGGAAGTGTTTTCTATAGGAAATAAAGGGCTATGCAATGATTTTTGAGGTTAGGCTCACTTGTGGGTGAGCATCATTTGCTTCGGATTAGAATGTAAACTTCACAGGACTGAGGCTATCCCTTAACTTGCATACTGGAGCAAAGTGACACTACTGGTATTTTGTTATTTATTTTGCTTATCACTGACATTTAAAAAATTAGATATGGCTTCCATTGTCTTCTGCTCTTGTTCTCAATTGCCATGCTACCTGAGAAGAGCTAGGTTCCAGAAACAGGATTCCTTTGTCCTGTCAGCTTGAGTCTCTCTTATGATGTTGACTGTTGATTTAACAAGAAGAAGATCCTGGTTAAAATAAACTATCCTAGGGAAGGGGCTTTTACTCTGTGAGCCTGGATCAGACCCTGGGAGAAAGGGTAGGATGGAGGAGAGCAGAGAGGCTGTAACGCAGGCAGAAGGGAGATGGTAACACTCCAGAAGATCTGTGGAAAAGCCCAAGAGCTTCTCATCCCCCACTCCTTCTACAGGTAGATTTGGGCCCCAAACTCTTCGGTTTGAAATACAAATAACCAATACAAGTATGGAACAATGCTCAACCACACCAAGGATGCAATAAATAGAAATTAAAAAGACATTGCGTTATTTTTGAAAGGTTTCTAATGAGAGGGATATGGTGAGAATGCTTCCTAAATGATAGCACCCTTGTTTAATTTGAAATTTTAACTCAGTGTCAAACTCTCTAGGTACAGTTTGTAATCCTGATTTCAGATTTTTAACAGGTTACAAACATTATCAATATATATTTCTGTGTTGAAAAATAGCACAATAGACCGGAATGCCAAAATCTGCTTGCAATGACTGCTTCTGCAGATTCAGCTGAAGTGAGGCACACCTAATTAATGTTCCTCTTGCCCATGATAAAAACAGCCAGAACTCATCCGTGCCAAGCACTATACCAAGTCTTGACAGGTTATTATCTCATTTGATTTTCATCATGATTCTGCAATTATGAGGAGCTTCCTCCCAGAGGAGGAAGCTAATATTTAGAGAAGTTAAGGTTGAACCATATGAAATTGCTAACATTCGACTGGTTTTGAGCTTCAGATATGGCAATCTCATACGGATCAACCTGATAAACGTGTCCAAGGTCACATGGTGAGAAAATGGTGGGAATCATCCAAGGCATCTCACTCCAAAGCCTCAGGGCCTTAACCACTAGGCAATACTCACTGCATTTAGCTAAAAGATGAGGGTGAGTGAGCCTGGGGTCAAGATTATAATGAAATTGATAAGCCATTGAAGGCAAATCATTTCAGGACAGTTCAGGGAAAAATATTTGTATAAAGTCTAGGCAAGCAACACGATTCACTGTATGTTAGCAACAGGGTTGGATCAAGCAGAATTCTGACCACTCAGTTTCATATTTGCCACCAAATTGCTGAAGGTGACTTCCTCTCTAAATCTCATATTGTTTTGTTAAATGGATATGGTAACAATGGTCATCATGAAGGATGCTTTGGAAAGGGTACATATGCTGCGTGGACAGGAGACAGGAGCCACTCAACATTTCCAGCAAAGAAAGTCCAAGCCCTGGGGATGCTTCCCAAGAGGTCAGCCTCACTGTGTGGGACTCACTGAGCCAGGCTCCTCTCAGTATTCAGCAGGTTGGATGAGCAGCCATTTTCCCTTTCTAGATTTTTCGCTCCTTCAGAGCTGTAGACCTACAATGATTCAAGAGTTCTGACTCATTTTGATGAGTCTGCTCGTCGTTAACATAAATCAGATGAAGCTGAAAGCCCACCTCAGCATCATGATGTCAAACACTGGCTGTTGTCACTGGAAAAATTCCCGAGGCACTTGCTCTTATAAGTATTGTTATGAAGAAGAGGTTCAAAGAAGCGTTTAGGCAAAAGAATCTTTGTACTTCCCACGATGCATGCAGCCAGGCTGCAGATGAAAATGATAGCAATTTATTTTGAAATTTGCTCTTTAATTCTGATTGATTTTCTAAGCAAATGATTTTGAATCCAACAGCTGCTGGGTGAGCAGAACATACTAGAATAAATCAATCTTCTGCTACCTCCAGAGTGGTGAATAATACGTCTTGGTTAGTGCAGTAAAGATTCCTACATTCAAGATACAGAGCACCGGGCACAACTTGTATGTGACTGCAAATATTCAAATGAAGTGTACCGATCCTGCAAAGACTGAGTAATAAATCATGCAGCAGGCAAGCACCTTCCCGTCTCATGGATTTCTGTTGTGGTGAAAGAAAAAAAGAGACAAATGAGGGCCAGTATAATCAAGGGCCCACTCAGGATGTCTATTACTGCTTCTGACCTGGCCCGGTCTTGCAAACATGGGACCTGGCCTGGTCTCGGAAAAATTTAAATACAGGTTAATGTGGTCACTGCCAAGGGAACAGCTTGATGAGAAGAAGGTCCTAGAGTGTGCACCTCGCCCCCATGCCCACTCACCCCAGGGTTAATCCTACTGGCTCTGGGTGAGGAAGACATGCACTTAATGCTTCCCCAAGTGGAAAGGGATGAGAAGCCCTGCTCTCCTCCTCCAAAACAGCATCTTGGAGTGAAGGGAGTGATGGGAAAAGAGAATAAATGTGCTCATTATATGGAGGAGAAAATAAACAATGACTAATGGGAAAAGAGAAAACAATCAGGGAACCAGGAGAAGGAGGTGGATTTTTAATAGTGAGATACCCAGTTTTCACAATGGAAATGCTCATAAGACTAAAGGAAAAGTTTGCATGACATAGTAAGGCATTTATTTACTTATTTATTTACCTTTGAAATCCCTCTAGATTTAATATTTAGGATTTAAAAAAAAAACTATATCTAGCTATTCCTAGAAGGCCTGCTCTCCAGGAATAAAAGAGTATGCTTTTTTAGAAAACCAGAATCCTTTACCCCTTCCCTGCCTGCTCCCCTGTTATTTATCAGACACCAGAAGGATGAGTTAGTTGAAGGATCAGGTGACCTGTGTTTCAAATCTAAAGATTGTGATGCAAAATGAAAAAAGTGTAGGAATATGGAAAATAAATGCCAAAAGCAATCACTGTATGCATTTAGAGTCTTTGGATATCTCTACGAGATGAATCCAGCTGGTTGTAAACTTGCAAAATACAGTAGGCGCCTGTGTGTAGAAGCTAAACATGATTTGCCTTTCTTTTGGTAACCTATTATTCCAAGACTGGGGTGTTTAAAATGCTGCCTGTAGCTTTAGTAGCTTTGTTTTCCAGGCTCCTTCTCAGTGACTGGGCAATCATGAATGCATCCTCTTATGGGATGTAATGCAATTTTGTTATGGCATCAATGGAAAGACTTGAAAAGGCTCCTACATATAACAAGAAATCATAATTCCCCATCTTACATTTCGTGTCACTTCAATCAGATTGCTTTAGGCATCCAGGTCCAAAAGTTAGATCTAGCAGCTGGTGTTCCATCTCCATTCGTCATAAATATAAAATCCAAACAAATCCATCTCATCTATTAATAAAATAATATAAAACACATCCTGAGTAATAGGTAAGCTAGTGCCACCTTTGCTCATTCAACTGTTTGATTGTGCTCAGGACCTGGTTTTGCTAAAGGATATTCAAGCATGCCTGTGCACATGAAAAGGTTGTGATGGGGCTTCCCTGGTAGCGCAGTGGTTGAGAATCCGCCTGCCGATGCAGGGGACACGGGTTTGTGCCCCGGTCCGGGAAGATCCCACATGCCGCGGAGAGGCTGTGCCCGTGAGCCATGGCCGCTGAGCCTGCGCGTCCGGAGCCTGTGCTCCGCAACGGGAGAGGCCACAACAGTGAGAGGCCCGCGTATCGCAAAAAAAAAAAAAAAAAAAGAGAAAAGAAAAGGTTGTGATGGAAAGTTGTAGATACCACATGTTGATCTGGATTTGGTCTACATTTGCACGCTGCTAGCTCACCCAGAGTTTCCAGCTGCAATTCTGCTGGATGCTTTAGTTTCTAAGTCTTACTACTTACGGTCTTGGGGAAATCACTCACTGGGTCTTAGTTCCCACATGTATAAAAGAAAGAGCTTGGATTTCTAGACTTTAGACATTATGCTAATAAGTTTATAGCAAATCTCTATGCAGATTCAAATTTCTTTGGCCAACTGGGATTACTGTTGGGAAACAGTAACCTCACAATGACCCTGTCTCCTGCCTGGCCCAAGTATAGTCCATAGGAAACACTCACAAATCCTTTGCCCCTAAAACTTCTGGTAGCATAGACCCATGACAATGCAGCCATCACTATCCACCACTGTCACGGGCAACTCGAACTTTCCCAGAAGTGGATTAGGCACTGGTCCTCATGGTTCATACTTTCTAAGCAGTTTCCAGAAAATCCTCTTCACTAGGCTTGAGGTGAGGGAACTAGCACTCTTCTTAGAGGACTTGGAAGGGAGGAGCGTTGGAGAATTAGCATAGCAACAGTTCTCTTCAAATGAAATTGCTTCAGAAAGTTCTCTTGCTCTTATATCCTTTCTATACCAGAGTTGAAGGGGGTTCCAAGAATACTGAAATTCCACATGTGGAGGGGCTCTGCCTCATACTGTGGTATCTGAAGTAGGAAGAGACCTATTTTCACATTCTGAAAAATAGGTAAATCATTTCAGTCCACATTGAAATCACTTCTTCAACTATTAGAAGAGATGCACATCTACACTCAAAATATCTCCTTAGCAAAAAGTCTTCTTCTACAAGTCTCAAGATGTCTATTATAATCTTTTTTCCAAAGACTTCTAAAAAACATAATCCATTCAACTCAGAACCATGCTTTCATTCCCATTTAAAATAACACCCAGCAATTCAGAAGCCATGCAGAATATCCACAGACAATCATTTCAGAAAGGTCTCATGTACTTAATCCTGTATTTTTGAAAGTATGTATACTTTGTGCACTTGTTTAGTATTTATTAACTGGTCTCACTGTTATTCTTCATGTTCTCTGAAAGTGTAACATTCAGCCATTTAGAGGGGTATAGAAAAAGGCACAAAATAAATGTGAATGATGCTGATGATTACTATAGAGATGTGAACTGAGGACAAAGTCCCCTTATTCTGTATTCAAATTAAATAATCTTCACAAGAGTAGGAGAGCATAATTCCTTCCAGCAGTGGGGTCCAATGAAATAAACTGATGTGACAGATGGCCATACCATAATCCACCCTAATTAGCATTCATTAGCATACCAGGTTATATTTTGATCAGGCACTGAACACAAGTGTGCACAGAAACAGCGTTTCCATTAATCTCATCCAGAAAAGATGCACATCTTCATCTTGGTGGGCGAACTTGGTAGGAAAACAATGCCTTGATGAAAGAGGCTGACTCCTGTTCCATGAGCAGAAAGGGTTTCAAGCTTGGGCTAAGCCAACCTGGAGAGAGCTAACTATTCCCAAAGAGAAACTTAGGCTGTGTGGGACACAGGATGGTGAACCTCAGGGGACATGAAGACCCTCAGAGATGGGAGAAGATTTAGAAGGGGAATCGGGGGAAAGCATTGTTTTCATATTTGTCCTTGAAGAAAAGTCATTCTCTGATACTGAGGGGAGAAATCTCCTTGCTTGTGAGTCATTTCAGTGTGTCTATGCTGTCTCTGCTGTTGGTGTGAAAAGCCTTTTACTTGAGCTGAAAAGAAACCAGTGGAGAGAGTAAAGAAAGAAGGAAAATGAGTGTATGCCACCACCTGCTTTCCTGGGAAGATAGAAAGCATCAAAAGAAAATACATGTGAGGTGTTTGGGGCATAATAAATATATGGTGTGTGTGTGTTTTTTTTTTTTTTTTTTAGTGCTGTCCTTCAGAGTGCTATTGAAAAAACACTTTCATCTCCTAGGGCTGTGTGATCATCAATTTAAGGGAAATTGCTTCCACCGGCTGATGACGCCCAAATCCATATCTCTAATTTCAGACCCCTCTTTAGAGCTTGGCGCCCATATATCTAGGGGTTTATAGGACACTCATCATACAGGCATCCGACAAGCATTTCATAGGGTGTGCCATGTGGCAGGAATTGTGTAGTGAGGAATCCACATGGTTCATTGTTTAGTCTGGGAGACAAAGTAAAAATAAACTCTCATAAAGCTGGGGGAGAGAGAGAACAGGGCGCTGGAGAGCATCTAGCAGGAGCCTCATCTGCCTGGGGTCATGGAGGCTCCGGAGGAAATGACACTGAAGCCAAGACCTGAGGTTTTAGGAGGGATTACCCAGGGAAAGCTCAGGGAGCAGAGGCCACAAAGAGGTGGAAAAAGGTAGGGGCCACAGTCTTTGCAAATGCCTGGAAAGGATAGAGATTATGGCATATCTGAAGAAACAGGGGAGTTTACCTTGGCAGGAACATCAATCATGCTTCAGGTCTGCCCTTCGTTTTGAATCTCTTTTCATGTGAATGATACGACCACCTTCCCAGTCACCCGGGGCAGTGACCTGAACATCTTACTGTTTGCCTTCCTTTCCAGGCCTCTCTCAAGTCCAAAAAAAATCACCATCTTTCTTCTAAGAGTCTTTTTTTTTTTTCCGGTACTCGGGCCTCTCATCGCTGTGGCCTCTCCCTTTGCGGAGCACAGGCTCCAGAACAGCAGGGTCAGTGGCCATGGCTCACGGGCACAGCCTCTCCGTGGCATGTGGGATCTTCCCAGACCGGGGCACGAACCCGTGTCCCCTGCATCGGCAGGCGGACTCTCAACCACTGCGCCACCAGGGAAGCCCTCTTCTAAGAGTCTTGAAAATGGGTTTCCTCATCTCCAAGCTCATCACCTCTCTCCACGATCGCTGTGACAGTCTCTGCTTATCCTCCTGCCGTTATCTTGTTTCCCTTTGGCCTGTGACTTACATCATTGTTACAGGGCTCTCTCCAGAATGTGGACTGTATCACCTCTTTTCCACCAGCGATCCCTCACGGCCCTCAGGATTGGCACCTGCTCCATCGCAGGCCAGATGAGGTCTGGTGCGATTTGCTCTCTGCTCATCCTTCCAGAGCCACCTGCTTCTGGCTGCTCGTCTGCGCATAGCCTAAGATCCCACTATATGGAGCTGCTTCGTGTGATGCATAATTTTATGTGTCAACGTGACTGGATCATAGGTGTGCCCAGATATTGAGCTAAACATTATTTCTAGTATGTCTGTGAGGGTGTTGCCATGAACTTAGCATTTAAATCAGTAGACTCAGTAAAGTGGTTTGCCCTCCCCAAGGTGGGTGGAACTTGTCCAATTCACTGGGAGATAAATCGCCTGCCCTCAGCGTTCCTTATTCTCAGGGCTTCAGATTAGGACTGAATGACACCACAGGCTTTCCTGGGTCCCCAGTTTCCCGATGGAAGATCATAGGGCTTCTCAGCCTCTGTAATTGCATGAGCCAATTCCTTATTTATCTATGTAAATATGTGAATTTATACACGTAAATATGCATGTATCTATCTACCTACCTACCTACCTACCTACCTACCTAGATACCTTGGGAAAGAATAAGCACAAAATGTGAAACTCGGGAGTCTGGCAAGATCTGGTAACTGATAATTAGTCAAGGTTTCCTATGCGGTATGCGGGCCTCTCACTGTTGTGGCCTCTCCCGTTGCGGAGCACAGGCTCCGGACGCGCAGGCTCAGCGGCCATGGCTCACGGGCCCAGCGGCTCCGCGGCATGTGGGATCCTCCCGGACCGGAGCACGAACCTGTGTCCCCTGCATCGGCAGGCGGACTCTCAACCACTGTGCCACCAGGGAAGCCCCAGAATGAGTATTATATATATATATATATATATATATATATATATATATATATATATCTCAAGTGTCATGTTTTCTGTTTATTCTTTCCCAAGATGTCCCCACGTTTCCTGTCTAGCTAACTCTATTCTATAATTCTCAGTGGAAACATTGCCATCTCTGAATAGCCCTCTTTGAGACCTCCATTCCCAGTCTAGATGGGGGGGTCCTGTGTCCTTCTGGGCAGTCTGTGCTTGTGTCTCCCATAACACAAGTCATGACACATCCTTTTTACTGAGTCTGTCTGCCTTCCTCATCAGGTTCAAAGTGCTTTGGGGGCAGGTATCAATTATTTTATCTCATATCAACTCGAGCGTACTAGCGTGGTGTCCCCAAGCATTCTCTAATTCTATCCTGCTTTCCTAATTGTCACAAGACATGTTTCTGTGTATTATCTGCTCCACTATGAGGCAGGTTTTGTGATTCCAGGGAGTTTGTCTGTTTCATTCAATCCTCAGCTTTCACAATGGTACCTGGCACAGAATAGGTGTTCAAATCATTGTGTATTTGTTGAATGAATGAATGAAGTTAATATTCACGCCCACATCCTGGCTTTGGCCCATTATTTTTTCAACATGGCAGAACACGCTTTTTTTCAGTTTTCTTTGACATGAGATTTTCTAGTAAGTTGCAACTGACTATGTGACTTTGGACAAGTTACTAATCCTCTCTCTGTTTCAGTTTCCCCATCTGTGGCATCATGATTATAAGAGAACCTACTTCATTAACTTTTCATGAGGATTAAGTGAATTTATACACATACAACATTCAAACAGTGCCTGGCACATGGTAAGTACTCAATAAATGTTAGCTATCCTCCTCCTCCTCTTCAACATCATCATCATCCTCAAAATTACCTCCATTTTCATTTTATATTCCCTAATCCTTTAAAAATCACACCTCTGAAACATTTCTCCTACCACACAGCCTTCAAGTAACAATTATGTCAATAATTTTAGGGGCTGCAGGACTGTCTCAAGCATAGTTCTCAGCACAATGCTAGGTGGTTAATAAACGCTTGAGTAGAATGAGAGTTTGGAATTCCTCTTTTAAAATACTTGCATCGGGCTTCCTTGGTGGCACAGTGGTTAAGAATCCGCCTGCCAGTGCAGGGTACACGGGTTCGAGCCCTGGTCTGGGAAGATCCCACATGCCACAGAGCAACTAAGCCCCTGCACCACAACTACTGAAGCCCACGCGCCTAGAGCCCGTGCTCCACAACAAGAGAAGCCACCGCAATGAGAAGCCCCCGCACCACAACGAAGAGCAGCCCCTTCTCACTGCAACTAGAAGAAAGCCCGCACACAGCAACGAAGACACAACGCAGCCAAAAATAAAACATAAATTTTTAAAAAATACTTGCATCTTTATGCGCAGGTCATCTCTTTAGATTGCCCACTACTGAACCAATCTGTGCTTTTCAATAGAAACTGAGTTTTGGTGAAACAGTCTTTTCTTGTCTGTTCCTCCCACTTTCGTTATGAATAACAGTTTTGAGCAGAATAACAATAGCATTTCCATTTTTATACATGACATTCATCCACCTGCTTTTCCAAACCTGACACCTGAGCCAGATACATTTCACCCTAGATTTAGAAAGGAACTGAAATTGGGGGGAAAAAAATGTCCTCAGGTGCTCCAAGAAGCAAATAAACATATGGCTGCAGCAGCCATTTCCATAGAGATGTTAAAAAGCCAATCTGAGTGTGCAATTCCAGGTCAGTTGGACAGGTGCAAGTCACACTATGGTGCCGATAAAAGTTTTCATGCCCTGGAAATTTACTACTAATAAAAATAAGATTTTCCTGGCATCTGTGATGAGTGCTGGTGGGTACTGAGTAGGTTGTCTGACGCTGGTTTGTGTCTGTCTTTAAGCCTAAAGTTTAAGCATCGTCCAAAAGATGGCACTGTTTATTTGTTTTTATCATGCTTAATTACAGAAGTTGTATTATGCAGGCACATTAGTGATCTAAATGAAGACAGAGCAGAGATATCATCCTCCACACAAATCAAACTGTCATTTTATTATAGGCCATTTCAAACTCTTCATCTTGTTCCTTGGCAAATGAATATGTCCAAGCTGTTAAATGTAATAACTGCAATGTCAGCAAACCTCTTACTTATTAAGTACTTTTTTTTTTTTTTTCTGTCTAAAGGGGATTCTGGAATCCATTTTTGAAATCATTACAGAAGATGTGTAATTGAGACATATTTAACTTTTCAATCTTGAAAAGCTAGATTTTCAAATGTAAGTACTTTTTGATGATCTTTAAGTGTGACTACACAGGGAACACACAACGCACAACTGGTAGTTGTAGGTCACTGGCTGTTAGAAAGCATTGTTCTTTGAAATTACTTGTGAAGCAAAAGGTGAAAGGCTCCAAAATAACTTTTTAGAACAAACAGGAAATTAGGACTGGTGACACTGGCTAAATCTCAAGTTGTACTAGGGGATACTTCTGTGTAGGATTGGGACAGGGTGACAGATGGCTTTTTAGGAGTACTTCTGACATTACGGTAAACATACATACATATTTTTGCTGGCCCAGTACATCTTTAGGAAATCACCTTCCCCATTCTTGAGTTACTTCTATTTATTTACAGGTTACTGGTTAAGGGAAGTCAAATGGCAACCTTATATTTAATGGGGTAGGGAGGTACAGAGCTGCCATGTCCCTGAAGGGGAGGAAAATCAAGTATTTTGTTAATGAGTAGTGTTCTCTAAATTTGGAGTGTGATCTGCATAAGGCTTGGAAGCAGAAGTCAGTGAGTGGTTTCACTAAGTTGAGGGACGGGGGAATTATTATGCATGGGAATGAATAAAATTCCCGACAAAAATCTTTTCTGAATGAACAAAGAATCACCCCTGGGAAATTACACTGAATGTGCATTAATGCCCATAACAGGGTGGGTAGGGATGGTTTTTACTCCAATGCCTACAAAGCCACTTAAAACCAGGGCTAGATCAGAGCTTTATAGGGTAGAAAACATTTCCCCATGTTCACAAAAAATCATTCAGGAAACTAGCCTCCTTTCTGATACTAGCAGAAAGCAAACAGTGTACAGATGTTTTTATTATACTATGTAGTATTTGAAATACTGTCAATTATTCCCAGCACTGTAAGAGAACACGTAGGGGGTAAGCTGCTAAGAGTATTGTAGCAATTAAGAATTTCCAAGAAGCAATAAAGATTTCTCTTACGTATATTTAGTAACAGCTGAAATTTTATACGAGAAAGGGCTAGAAATTTTCATTGTGTCTACAAGTCTATTTTTCTTCCTATTGCATCCTTCCATATTTGTAATACTTTGTAATATGTTCTCAGTGGTTTCAGTATAATAACATGTGTTGAAGTTACCTACTCACATTTTATGTTTCATGAAGAATGTAATGTAAGGAGATAAAGATAGGACTCATTGACATAGGGAAACTGCTTAGATGCAGATCAAGCAGACTAACTGGGATAGATTTGTCCTCTATTAGTTTCTGGGTATATATGCAGTAATGTTGAGTATTTGGTTTCCCTTGATACTATATATCAAATAAGAACTGTTTGATACCTTTTATAATGTACTTTAGGTGATCATCAAAAACTGAATTTGGGGTTTCCCTGGTGGCGCACTGGTTGACAGTCCGCCTGCTCATGCAGGGAACACGGGTTCATGCCCCGGTCCAGGAAGATCCCACATGCCGCAGAGCGGCTGGGCCTGTGAGCCATGGCCGCTGAGCCTGCGCATCCGGAGCCTGTGCTCTGCAACGGGAGAGGCCACAACAGTGAGAGGCCCGCGTACCACAAAAAAAAAAAAAAAGTGAATTTGGTCATATGGTTCACCTGCCTCCAGCTACATAATGAATATGGGTGCATAATAAATCTTACTATATTTCAATACAGTAAAGATGTTAAATTGTAGGTTTCAGAGTCAGACATAGCTCAGTTTGAATCTTAGCTGCTATTTACTTGCTACGGGACCTTGCCCAAGTTACTTCACCTCCCTGAGCTCTCATTGCCTCATCTATAAAATGGTATCAACCTCAGGATTGTCTTGAGAATTAAATAATAAAATTTATGTAAAGAACCCAGCATAATGTCTGAACATAATAAGTATGCAATCAACATTATCTATTAAAATACGATTTTTTTTCCAAAAAATTTTACATTCCTTATCTCCTTAAACCTCATGATAAGTAAGCAGGAAAAGCACTATTAGGCTCCACCTGAGAAAATGGAGGCTCAGAAAGTTTGAAGGATATACTTCCAGGTTACCTAGGGGGTTAGTGCAAAGCCCAGTTCTACTGATAACCAGCTTGGTGAAATTTCCCTGGCCATCACTGTGTAGATGACTAAGAAGGATTCCTATTTATAAGCCAACTTCTTGCGTGTGACGGTTAGTTGTATGTGTATAGATAGCTAGGCTTTATGTAGTACCCAGTATTTGAATCGAACACGAATCTAGGTGTTGTTGTAAAGGTGTTTTGTAGATGTGGCTAGCATCTACAACTAATTGACTTCGAGGAAAGGAAATTGCCCTTGCTGGTGTGGTGGGCCTCGTCTAATCAGTTGAAGGTCTTAAGAACAAAAATTGAGGTTTCCTGAAGAAGAAATTCTACCTCCAGATTGTAGCCCTAACACCTGCCTGAGTTCTCAGCCTGCTGGCCTGCCTTACGAATCTTGACCTTGCCAGTTCCCACAATCACATGAGCTAATTCCTTAAAATAAATCTCTCCCTTTGAACTGTGAATTTTAATCTCAAGTCATGTCTAGCTAGTGTAGTCAGTGGTCTCCAGAGACGGAACCAACAGGATATAAATGTATATACATACATTTCCTGTGAGGTATATATGTAGTACATATCCTGTGTGTGCGTATATATATGTCCATACATATCCTATGTATATACAGTATATATACATATATGTATGTGTGTGTATATACAGTGACCATTGAACAACACAGATTTGAACTGCGAGGGTCCATTTATACATGGATGTTTTTCAATAAATATGTACTGCACAGTCAGAGGTTAGTTGAATCCATAGATGCAGAATTGTGGATACAGAGGGCTGGCTGTACAGACATACACAGACTTTAGACTGCATGGAGGTCAGAGCCCCAAACCCCTGCATTGTTCAAGGGTCAACTGTGAATAAGTATAAAATCTCCTAACAGTTCCGTTTCTCTGAAGAGCCCTTACTGGTTCAATGCACAAGTAAAATCCCCTAGGATGCCCTTCCTGGGGGCAGAAGTAACCCTGGTTACAGAATACTGTGTTATCCCCACCTCTAACTGCATGTGGCTGCTACAGGAGCTGGATCCAATCTGCAGAGTAGCTGCCTCTTCCAATAAGCTGCACCACCTCAGACTGCTCTTGAATTAGGATTCTGCTTTGCCACTTCAGAAGCACGGCACATGACATTAAATGACAGTACAGACCCGCAAATGATAATACTTAAATGACAACACACACCCACAGATGTGTACATCCACTGACGTCTCAATATGTGGAAGCAGATTCTTGACTTTGGACACAAAGATTCCATGTTGAGATAATCCTTTCCACCACTCCAAGACACATGGAACTCTTCCAATCCCAGCCCCTGCAGTTAAATGATAAAGACTCAGGAAATGAAAACTATGCTTAACACCACCTAAGAGAAACATTAGGAAAAACGGACAGAAAATTATCCCATAATTTTTTTCCAAGCCAAGAGGCGCAGACTTGCCTCTCCTTTCTCCCTTGGGTAAATTTCCTATGTTTGTATCTGTCAGTACCTCATGGCATTAATTCCTTCCTGCTGTCTCGGGACAGCCCATCCACCTGGATTTTGGCTTTCACTCCTTCCTGCCCCTTCAGGAGCCTCTTTCTGTCAACAATCCCTTCCTTGCTTGACAGACTTTTATTACTAATGGTAAGGTGGATGGACCTAGAGTCTGTCATACAGAGGGAAGTAAGTCAGAAAGAGAAAAACAAATACCGTATGCTAACACATATATATGGAATCTAAAAAAAAAAAGAAAGAAAAGAAATGGTTCTGAAGAACCTAGGGGCAGGACAGGAATAAAGATGCAGACGTAGAGAATGGACTTGAGGACACGGGGAGGGGGAAGGGTAAGCTGGGACAAAGTGAGACAGTGGCATGGACATATATACACAATCAAATGTAAAACAGATAGCTAGTGGGAAGCAGCCGCCTAGCACAGGGAGATCAGCTCGGTGCTTTGTGACCACCTAGAGGGGTGGGATAAGGAGGGTGGGAGGGAGGGAGATGCAAGAGGGAGGAGATATGGGGATACATGTATATGCTGATTCACTTTGTTATACAGCAGAAACTAACACACCATTGTAAAGCAATTATACTCCAATAAAGATGTTAAAAAAATAAATAACTACAAGAAAGAAAAAAAGAAAGTCGAGGATGGCTGCTCTTTTCCTGTAGGCAGGAAACTCATGCTTGTGATGGGGCTGCTTGAAACCTGGGTCTTCCTGTGCTTTGTAATTGTGTTACTGTGGAGCACCTGGTATGGGGATGCCACTCTCCACATGTCTCCACAGTCGCTCCCCATCACAGACTCCTACCGTCCCTGCCATAGTTGCTGTCCTGTCTTATGCTTGGGCAGTTCATGAGTGGTGAACCCCCAAAGCCCCAAATTTGGAGTGAAGAGCATTGGCACAACCTTGAGATGGAATCCCACCTTAACCCTTTGCTGTGTGTGTGACATGGGACAAGTTGCTTCACCTACCTATGCTCTGTATTCCCAGTGGAAATGTAACTCACCCTTGCCTCTGTGGGTTGGTATAAGGGACATAGTGGATTATGTATGTAAAGAAGCACATGTAGCTTGGTGCGTGGCACAAGGTAAACCTTCAATTTTCATTCCTGTTGAATCCAGATGTTTGCACTAATTTTATGTAAATTACCACCTTACTCTATATAGTCTTATAGTTTCTTCTTATTGTTGCATGGGCCAAACTGCATGCTCCCTCAGATCAAGAGAATGATGTTCAAACTTCCGGGGTGAACATACAATAATCGCTCAATAAATACTTACCAAGCTGATTTATTGAACTCCTACTGTATGTGGTATGTAAAAATTAAGTGTCAGGCCACAGATGTACCTATCTTTGAAGAATGTATAGTTTAACAAAGAATTTTTAAAGAGATATTTCTATTTTTTTCCTCTTACACAGTTCCAAATTTACTCATTGCTAGAAATGAACTGTGACTGGAAATTGAAGCACATGGTATGTTTGTACATTTCCTCAGCTACACAGACAGGCCTAGTAAGTTGTAGAGCCATGGTCTGAAATGAAGTCAGGAGAACCTATTTTCAGTGCTGTGAGTGACGGTCTCCCTGGCTGCCTGACTCTCGGTACGAATGAGACGATGAAGTAGATGCCATTTGTTAAGCACTGGGGTGTGCTACCCCTTTGAGCTTCACAGTTCTCTCACCTGTGAAATGGGATGACAATACTGCCCATGTAAGGATTAAATCAGGCTATGTTAAAAGTGTCTAGCACTTGACCTCTACTAGGCACTCAGTGGGCAGCAGTTAACATTCCTCAGCCTCAGCTCTCAGCTCTGTCTCGGCATCCTTTAGCCTGGCTGCCCTCCTCCCTGTGTTGACTTATTAGCTCCCTCTACTCCCCTTGGTAGCGATGGCTCCTGTCTTGTTCACTGCTGCGTTCCCCAGCACCTACCAGTGTGGGGCACATGAACGGAGCTTCAGAAACTTTTGACAAATATTATATTATAATGATTGTATTATAGATGCAGGATTACTGCGTGAGAGGTAGTGTGACTTCTTCCTGTAGTAATTTTCTCCATTCAACACAGGGAAGTTGCTTAACCTGCCACAAAAGAGCTTCTCTAAAACATCTATGAGGCTTCATACACTTTAAGTATTCTTATTTATATGGTAGTTCCTAAAACTTTAAATATAGAAATATCATATGATCCTACAATTCCACTTCTGGTATATTCCCCAGAGAATTGAAAGCTGGGAATTGAACAGATATTTGCACACCCATGTTCATAGCAGTGTTATTCACAATAGTCAAACAACCCAAATGTCAGGTTTGGATAAGTAAAATGTGGTATATACGCACAAGGAAATATTATTCAACCTTAAAAAGGAACACAATTCCAGTACATGCTACAATATGGATGAACCTTGAAAACATTACGCTAAGTGAAATGTCACATACAAAAAGACAAATATTGTATGATTCCATTCATGGGAGGCATCTAGAATAAACAAATTCATAGAGACAGAAAGGAGAATAGTGGTTCCCAGGAAGGGAGGGCAAAATGGAGAGTTATTCTATAACAGAGAGTTTTTGTTTGGGATGATGAAAAACTTATGGAGATGGAAGGTGATAATGGGTTACACAACAGTATGAATATACTTAATGCCACTGAATTGCACTTACAAATGGTTAAAATGGTAAATTTCATGTTATGTATATTTTACCACAATAAAAAAAATCTTACTTAGGATAGTTCAGACCAGTAGGAGAATCTGCTCTGCTCAACGGGAGCAGGGGCAGGAAGGGAGCTACGCCCATGGAAACTCCAGCCCAGCCAGCACTCCCAACGCTGCCGGGCGTCTTTAATGACCACTGGCACTTGACTGTTTCTCACAGTCTCAACTGAGGGCTGTGTCAGTTGGCCCCTGTCAGATCCTGATCGCCCTGCAGAGCTGCCTTCCTGGGCTGTAACTGTCTTTTCAGATTACCATGGTGGGAGGATGGCAATAATCTGCTTGAACCTGATTGTGTCCTCAGCGCAACACTGGCTGCTGGGCATAGAATGCCCAGCGTGAATGGAATTCAGCTGACTTGAAATGTTTCCCCCAACTGGCTTTCTCCCCACCTCACTGCCCAACCCTTTCTCCTCAACTTCTTTGCCTTCACTGTAGCTTCCACTTTTTTGTCAATATGGTCCAAGTGTCAGGATAGAAATGGTATCTTGTGCCCACCTGAATTTCCCACTGATGGCATCCATATCAGAATAAGCCTGTCTGTACAGTATGTAGATCAAAATGATTTATTTTCCTCCTTAGCTGCCAGAACCATTCTCATCACTGGGAATCAAATCTGTTCCATGAGCTCATATATCATCATTACCCACAATACAAATTCTGAAAGCAAAGCAGACCTGGCAATTTTATTGACGCTCAGAGTGGAACAGAGCCCAGGTCACCCTGAATCAGTTGCGCTGGCTTTGCCTTGCTGACAACAAACGTGTCACTGAAAATTAGCAGAGAAAAGAAGACTTGGTAAGTTCACTGCAGAAGGTAACTTGTCAGTGACAGAGGTGGGATATTTTTATCCTTATAAGTCAATGCTAATGAAATTGGTGGGGATAACACCTGCCTGAAAACGTGTCCCTCAGGGAGCAGGGAGAAGCAGAAAACACGAGAGTTGGCTTGTTTTCAAAGTCATTTTTCTCAATATAGCTATGACTTAATCAGGGGATCTTAACAAGAGCCGAGGAGTTGGGGACCCAGAGCAATAACCAACAAGGCCAGTTTGGGCACTCGTAAGCATGACCCCTGGATCAGCTCTGGAAGGCTCAGCTAATCCATCACACCTGGGTCTCAGTTTTCTTATTTATACAGCAGAGAGAATCACACTGTGTGGCCCTTTGCTCTTTTGACGATTAGATGCTGTTTGTTAAGTGACTGGAGCTCTAAGATGAGAAAGAATTATAAATATAGGCACACCTCACACTATCATTTTAGCAAGGGTTGAGGTGGGGAAAGAAAAATGCCCCATCATGAGAGGTGACTGTCTGGCTCTATAAGGGAATGCAGTGGGGGGCGGGGAGGGCAATTAGAAAGGGGAAAGATGTCAGTTGATTGGAGGAAGATGAAGGGAAGGAGAAAGAATAAAGACATTTGTCAGGGGTCCCCAAGCCTATCCTCAGGTATGACAGCTCACTAGAAAGACTCACAGGACCCAGAAAAGCTGCTGTACTCATGGTTATGTTTATTACAGCAAAAGAATGCAGATCGAAGTCAGTAAAGGAAAAAGGTGCATAAGGAGACCAGGAACAGGGCTCTCAGCTGTCTTCTCCCAGTGCAGTTTCATAGACAGCACTCAATTCTCCCAGGAATGCTGTGTGACAATATGTATGAAGTATTGCCAGCGGGAGAAATTCATCTCAGCCTTAGTGTGCAGAGTTTTATTGGAGGTCAATCACAGTCATAGAGCACCTATTATGACTGACCTTGGATACTCAGTCTCCAGTCCCCCTCAGAGGTCAAACAGATACAAGGCTTCAGGAATACAAAAATAGGCACTCACCGTAAGTCACACTATTAGCATAAACTATCTCTTGTGGCTTAAGGTCTCGATGACATGGTTATCAGGCAAGATATTCCAAGGGCTCAGAGGTGATCTCTCAGGAGCCAAAGACCAGTCCTTTCTGGATGTGCTGTGTTTGGGCACCCCCAGTCTGCCGAGTTAAGCCTTTACTGCACAGAAGGAAGTGGAGTCCGAACCCCTTCTACCCATATTAAGGGTAGGTCACTGCTCAGCGAGCTGAACCCTGCATGCTATGTACTAACACGTTAAAGTTATTGCACACAATTCATCCATTACTATTCCTTTCTTTCAAGAGTCTCTCAATTGTCTTTATTTTCAGCTTTGATTCACCAAATTTCTTTCGGAACTCAAGGCTACGAAAATGTATTACCTTCTCATGCTACCTTCTCATGTGTTTCTTTTAAAATCCAAAGAGAGTAATTATAACCCAGCATCTTTCCCTTTTCCTTGCCTACCTGCAAGTTCAGGATTAAGTTTTGTGCTCATCAGAGCAAATTTTCTCAGCCTGTTTCCTGGTATGATTGCTGTCTTCTCTTCCCCTCTTCAGTGTGACAGAGCAGAAAGAGCAGGATTTGGGAACCCAAACGTATGGACTCAAATCTTGGCTATTCAACATGCTGGCTGTGTGGCTTTAGATGAGCACTTAACGCACTTAAACATGTGCCCTCATGGGTAAAAGGACTTTTCAAAGTTGTTGTAAGGATTAGAGATAAGGATATGAAGTGCCTCCTGTTTGGTGGGTGCTAAATAAAGGATAGCTATTCTTATTACCCTGTGTTTTCCCCCCTATTAGTGGTTTATTTTTATCTCTTTGCCTGAGGGGATTTTGGAGGGGGTGAGAGGGCGTTAATGTAAAGTTCCTGAAATCTCTCTTGGTAGCTGACAGGATATAAACATATAAACAACTTGCGAGAGTCTGGATAGTTACTTTATATGATGGGTGCAAGATCTGGCCTCCCGGGTCTCTGGCTGCAAGAAGCGTACTCCTCCGATGGCCCCCGCTGCTATGTTCAGAGGTCCTTTGCGGCAACTGTGCTGAGGCCACCCTCCCATGGACTGTTCCCTGATGAGCACCACAGGAATAGTAAGGCAGCCCATTCCCGGGAAATGTCATGTCCCTCTGACAAAGAATTTTACCCCAATGGCCTTCCTGAACTTTCCTTAGAACTGCACTGCATCCAAGATGCTTCCACCGGACCACCCTTCCTTCCATCCTGTCTCTTTCACTGGAGTCAGACCTGCACGTGGACTGATGTTTCTCTCAGCTTTTCCTGATCCCACCTCATTTTTTCTCACAGATGTTTTCCATAATAAGTTTCTTGCACGTTTAATCTCATCCCGGCATCTTCTTCTTGGAGGCTCCAGACCTGTCCATAGACTGTTGGCCTAGAATATGGTGATTGACAGAGTGAGCTGCTCCTTATGGGGAGTGGGCTTTATCCATTACAGACCCATTGTGGTACCGGTGCCTTCCTTATACTCAGATCTAAGTACTCGTTCTTCAGCAAATCTACACGTGCAGTAACCGGAGACACTCCCTTGGGTTACTTGGCTGCATTCTGAAAGGAAGGGATGGTCCACACAGCTTCCCTCTTGGTCATGAGATTGTCTCAGACAAAAAAAAACATCACAGAGAGCATGCCTGGTCCTCAGGGGTGTGGATTAGGCTGTTTAAAAATTCTGATCTGTGGGTTTTTAGGCAGAATTTCCCTTCCTTAAACTAAACAGCTACCATCAAGGAGCATTCATTCCTCCTTGACTGACTAAACTACACTTTAACACAGATTCTCTGCTGTTTACCTTTCCTACCTTAATCAATAAGGAAGTGAGAGCAAAGAGCTTGACATCTATTAGCTGAATCAGTGTGAACACATTGTTGAGGTTGTTATTGTGCCTCCAAGTCTGTTGGGGGAACTGAAACCAATTGAAACTATTTTAAGAGTCTATGAATGTGGGACAGTTTGTTTGTTTGTTTGTTTGTTTGTTTGTTTTTTTAGCGGTACGCGGGCCTCCCACTGTCGTGGTCTCTCCTGTTGCGGAGCACAGGCTCCGGACGCCGGAAGCCCAGGCTCAGCAGCCATGGCTCACAGACCCAGCCACTCCGTGGCATGTGGGATCTTCCCGGACCAGGGCACGAACCCGTGTCCCCTGCATCGGCAGGCGGACTCTCAACCACTGCGCCACCAGGGAAGCCCTGTGGGACAGTTTGGATGCTATCCAGTCTCTGCCAGGACACTTCTTCTTTTGCATATGTTTGTATTACTAGAACATTACTTGCCATGTATTTGCACTCAGCTGGCACTGTTTACTTGTTTCTAGATAAAAGCCCCTGTCACAACCATGACTCAGATGAGGAACCCTCCATCAGGCCTGAAGCCCAGAGGCCCAGCTTAGGGGAAAGCGGATGCAGTAACGTGTACGAAGGATGGTCCAGGCGGCCAGTGGCAGGCAGTCGGCAACAGGTGTGCAACGGGCCAAGATCTCTGCCTGCAGATGGAACCTTTGGATGTGGGGCCTGTGGCAGCTAGAAATAGGCAGAAGTCCAAGCACAGTGGTGGTCAAACCCAGGAAGGCTTGTCAGGAGGTGATGTGGCTCCATTCCCTGAGAAGGAAGGATCCTGGGCAGGAAAGCATAGCAGAGGCACAGGCTGGGGCAGGAAAACCAGGAAGCCAGTTATTAGCAGGAGACTGGTGGGAAAAATGATGTAGGGGCCCAGGTGCTAGAAACGCATGGCCAGAGTCAGGGATTGTCAAGGCCAACAGTGCTCCAAGGAAAAACTACTTATGATTCTCATGACCAAGGAGAGGCTCTGTGTCTGATTATGGTCTGGGAGGAGGATGACTTTCCTACAGGTCTACGGAGTGGGGCTGGGGAAACAGGAAAGGATCAGGGAAGAAAGGGGTTAAGTTAAGAATGCTCCATGGGCTTCCCTGGTGGCATAGTGGTTAAGAGTCCGCCTGCCGATGCAGGGGACACAGGTTCGTGCCCCGGTCCAGGAGGATCCCACATGCCGCGGAGCGGCTGGGCCTGTGAGCCACGGCCGCTGAGCCTGCGTGTCCGGAGCCTGTGCTCCGCAACCGGAGAGGCCACAGCAGTGAGAGGCCCGCGTACCGCAAAAAGAAAAAAAAATAAAGAATGCTCCAGAGATTGGGACACAAACAAAACAGTACAGCAAAAAGCACAAAAGATCAAGATCTAGGTAAAAAGAATCCCACTGACTCTGTGGTCCCACTAACACTTCATTGTCCAAAACATCATGGAGGATATAGTTTTCCTTCTTCTCTGAGCCTGTGCAGGCGTGGTTACCATAGGCTCATGTCGGGGCTAGCACTCTTTTGGCTAACTCAGCTCTAGAAGTCTCGGTAATTTGGCTCTCCTCTTAGTTGTGCTGCACTAGACCCTCTTGTGTCCCAGGCCCAAGACCAGCCCATGGCTGCCACCCCAGCTGCCAGCACAGAGACTGGAGCTTCCCTGGGTGTCTCAGCCAACTTTGTTCAAAGGAGCACTGATCTTAGGGGATTTGTGAATGAAGGCATCACGGTCATTGTGCCACTGGTACACCAAATAGGGATCTTTTCCTTTCAGAGTGTGTCCAAGATTATGTGTGCATTCTTCTTTCTCCTTTAAAATGAAATCAGAGGCATTTTCCCTTTGCCTTCAGCACGTCCTGAAACTATGAGCCACCATGAAGCCATGGGCCCTCCTGGTTCCCATGTTCCAGCCCACCACCCATTCACTCTGCCTTAGCCACAGAGGTGACTCCCGGTGTTCAGCCTCTGCTCCTATGACACGCCATTGTCATATCTTTGCTAACTTTACCTCCTTTCTGGAAACTTCCGTTTTAGCTGCTCATTTGCTTAATTATTAAAAGACTGAAGATGTAACAGATGGTGCCTTGGGATGGATGGATGTTATGGATGCAGAACTGGCAACACACGTATCTCAATCCCATTTTAACTTTCACATTATGTCCCTCTATGGACTGTTGACAATGAGCTAAGCTGATGTGTGCTGCTGGCGCCTGGATTAACATCAAGTTTAGTAATTATTTTTTCCTCCTGTGCTTCCTCCCTCACTCTACCCTCACTATATTTGGCTTCCCAGTGCTTTTGTAATGACCTCTGTAGCACCTTTAAAAACTATTCCCCCTCATTTAAAATGTGGCATAGGGACTTCCCTGGTGGCGCAGTGGTTAAGAATCCGCCTGCCAATGCAGGGGACATGGGTTCGAGCCCTGGTCCGGGAAGATCCCACATGTCACAGAGCAACTAAGCCCATGTGCCACAATTACTGAGCCTGTGTGTCACAGCTACTGAAGCCCAAGCACCCATAGCCCATGCTCTGCAACAAGGGAAGTCAAAGCAATGAGAAGCTCATGCACCGCAACGAAGAGTAGCCCCCACTCGCCGCAACTGGAGAAAGCCTGCACGCAGCAACAAAGACCCAACACAGCCAAATAAATAAATAAATAATTTTTTAAAATAATAAAATGTGGCATAAATGATGGGGCTTTGACAAATTAAATAACAATAAGAAACCATTTTCAATATTCTGTATTTTTCCATTAAGCTCCTCAAAGATAGTGATTATAGGAGTACCATTCTCTCTCCACAGTTAACGATGCACTAGCCCTGGTTTCATTAAAAATCTCATTATTCAAAGATTTATAACTCAGTCCAAGAAATCTCCCATGAAGCTGGAAATAGATCTGATCTCAGTTTAGAAACTTACTTTTCAAGCATTTGAGTGAAGACTGAGAATCCAGTGACCAGACTGGTTAATAAATAGACATCTCAGGATGTTGAAATGATGGTACAAAATCAACAGAATGAGCAAACACATGTTATTGCTGAAGGCTATATGAAGGTTGAAAAGTTATAGAATAGAAGGAATAGATATTTGGGAGTTGGAAGATCTGACTTTAGCCCTGATTCTGTTTCTCAGTAGCTGTTTAAGCAATTCACTGGAACTCTCTGGGTTAAAGTTACCTCACCCCTCTAAAGGATGAGTTGTCATGTGATCTCTAATATACATTTAGGCTCTTAAAATATCAACTGATTATAAAGTACAGATTGAATTCCCTCACTAAAGGGAATGAGGACTCTTTGGAGAAGTGGTTGATTCTAGGGTTGGAATAGTGTGGGTCAGCCTGAAACATCTTGCTCTGCCAGAAAGTAAGGAAGTGCTCAAAAAAACGATGGAAACATGACAAAAGGAAGCAAGAGCCACCTGAAGTGCTCTCACTGGCCAAATCTGGGACAGTTTGAGCACCAACATATTTAAACATGGTAATAAATTATGAGAGAGAGACAGAATGAAACATTAAGAGAAAGAGCAAATAATAAAGCAGATGGGCAAAGTGTTAATAATAGGGCATTTTTTTCTAACTCCTTTGGGTGGATAGTTAGGTTGTTTATGTGAGGTTTTTCTTATTTCTTGAGGTAGGACTGTATCACTATAAATTTCCCTCTTAGCACTGTTTTTGTTATGCCCCATAGATTTTGGAAAGTTGTGTTTCTATTTTCATTTGTCTCAAGGTACTTTTTGATATCCTCTTTGATTTCTTCATTGACCCATTGGTTTTTTTTAGTAGCATGTTGTTTAGTCCCCATGTGTTTGTGTTTTTTTCCAGTTTTCTTCAGGAAATTTATTACTAGTTTCATGCCATTGTGGTTGGAAAAGATGCTTGATATGATTTCAATCTTCTTAAATTTACTAAGACTTTTTTTTGGCCTAGCATTTGATCTATCCTGGAGAGAGTTCCACGTGCACTTGAAAACTATGTATATTCTGCTACTTTTGGGTAGAATGTTCTCTCTATATATATTAAGTCCCTCTGGTCTAATGTGTCTTTTAAGGCCATGGTTTCCTTACTGATTTTCTGTCTGGATGATCTATCCATTAATGTAAGTGGGGTATTAAAGTCCCCCACTACTATTGTACTAGTGTCAATTTCTTCCTTTATATCCATTAATATTTGTTTTACATATTTAGGTACTCCTATGTTAGGTGCACATATGTTTACAAATGTTATATTCTTGGATTGAACCCTTTATTCGTATATAATGCCCTTCTTTTTCTTTTGTTACAGACTTTGCTTTAAAGTCTATTTTTTCTGATATGAATATTGCTACCATAGCTTTCTTTTCTTTTCCATTTGCATGGAATACCCCTTAACATCCCTTCACTGTGTCTGTGTGTGTCTTTAGCTCTGAAGTGAGTCAGTCTCTAGTAGGCAGCATATAGAGGAATCTTGTTTTTTTGTTTTTTTTTTTAATCTATTCAGCCACCCTATGTCTTTTTCTTGGAGCATTCAGTTGATTTACATTTAAAGTGATTAATGATAGGTATGTATTTATTGCCATTTTGTTACTTGTTTTCTGGTTGTTTTTGTAGTTCTCTGAATTTTTCTACTTCTTTTAGTCTATTCTCTTGTGGCTTGATTTCTTTTTTTTTTTTAGTGTCATGTTTAGGTTCTTTTCTCTTTGTTTTGTGGTGTACTTATTGCAGTTTTTTTCTCTTTATTATGGTTACCATGAGGTTCATATATATTGACCTATATGTATCAATAGGTACATATGTATCAATAGGTACTATAAGTATACATATGTACCTATATGTATATATATTTTAAACTGGCAGTTGTTTAAGTTCAGACACATTCTAAAAACTCTACATTTTTACCCCCCTACCATGTTTTGTATTTAATATCATATTTTACATCTTTATGTGTATCACTTAACTGGTTATTGTAGTTATAGTTGATGTTACTGTCTTTTAACTTTTGTATTAGCTTTTTAAGTGGTTGATCCACTGCCTATGCTACATATTTACCTTTGCCAGCAAGATTTTTTTTCATATATTTTATTTCTTGTTAACATTTTTCTTTTCTTTCTTTTTTTCCTTTTTCTTTTTTTATTGTTTTCTTTCTCTTTCCTTCTTCTTCTTTTTTTTTTTTTTTCTTACAGAAGACTCTTTAACATTTCTTATAAGGCCAGGTTAGTGGTCATGAACTCTTAGTTTCTGCTTGTCTGGAGAAGTTTATTTCTCCTTCAAGTCTGAATGATAACATTGTCAAGTAGAGTATCCTTGGTTGCAGGGTTTTTCCTTCCAGCAATTTAAATATATATAATGTTACACCTTTCTGACCTACAAAGTTTCTGCTGAAAAATCAGCTTATAGCCTTATATGTGACTCCCTTGTATGTGACTGTTTTTCTCTTGCTGCCATTAAATCTCTCTCTATAAAGTTAACTTTTGCCATTTTATATATATACATATATATATATATATATATATATATTTTTTGCAGTACGTGGGCCTCTCACTGCTGTGGCCTCTCCCATTGCAGAGCACAGGCTCCAGACGCGCAGGGTCAGTGGCCATGGCTCACAGGCCCAGCCGCTCCGTGGCACGTGGGATCCTCCCAGACCGGAGCACGAACCCGTGTCCCCTGCATCGGCAGGCGGACTCTCAACCACTGCGCCACCAGGGAAGCCCACTTTTGCCATTTTAATTATGATGTGTCTTGGCGTGGGTCTCTTTGGGTTCATCTTATTTGGAACTCTGTGATTCCCAGACCTGGATATCCATTTCCTTCCCAGATTAGGGATGTTTTCAGCCATTATTTCATCAAATATGTTTTCTGCCTCTTTCTCTTCTCATTCTGTGAACCCTTAATGCAAATATTAATATGTTTGATGTTGTCTTAGAGGTCCCTTAAACTATCCTTATTAAATATTTTTTTTCTTTTTGCTGTTCTGATTGGGTGGTTTCCACTATTCTGTCTTGCAGGTTGCTTATGCATTCTTCAGTATCACAATATCACCGAACCTGTTGTTAATTCCTTCTAGTGTATTTTTATTTCAGTTATTATATTTTCTTGGCTTTTATTGTTTCTATTTTTATATTTTTTAGGTCCCTGTTGAAGTTCTTACTATGTTCATCTATTCTTTTTCCAAGTTTAATAAGCATTTTTATGACCATTACTTTGAATTCTTTATCAAGTAAATTACTTCTCTCCATTTCATTCATTTTTCCTGGGGATTTTTCTTGTTCTTTTGTTTGAAATGTATTCCTCTGTTTTCTCATTTAGTTTGACTTTCGCTGGTTATCTCTATGAAATTAGGTGAAACAGTTACCTATTTTGGACTTGAAGGCATGTCTTTGTGTGGGAGTGTCCCTGTGCTGTGTGTGCCCAGCGGCTTTGGTGGGAGAGGTGGATCTGAAGTGAGCTCAGGCGGGGGCTTTTTCTGTGGCACATCAGGGCTGTCACCTTTGCAGGGATGGACTGGAGCCAGAGGGGGTGGCTAGAGCCAGAACTTGGTGCAGGCTAGGGCTTCTCCTGGAGTACGTTGGGGGCTTCCACTTTGGCAAGGGAAGGTTGGAGCTTGGTGTGAGCCATTAATTCTCCCACAGTATGTTAGTGGCCCCTGCCTAGGTGGTAAAGGGATGGGGGTGGAGGCAGCTGGAGCCTGGCACAGGCTGAAGCTTTTCCCAGGGCATGTGAGGGCCGCCACATTGGTTGGGGTTGGGGGTGAACCCAGAACCTGGTGCAGCCTGGAGGGCAAGGTACGGTGGTCTTGGCAGGCCATCTAGAGCACCAGGCACTTTTCACTCTGTTGCTTCTTTGCTGGGACTGGGAGCAAGCAAGGCTGTGTGAGTGCCTTTTAAGAGTGGAACATGGTTTTCTACATCCCTGTGGTTAGCTCCACTGGCTTTCAAAACCAGCCAAGGGAACTCATCTTCCCAGTGCCAGACCCCAGCACTGGGGTGCCCAATGTGGGGTTTAAATCTCTCAATCTTTAGGGAGGATTCTTGAGCTTGTAATATCCCCCTCATCTTCTGGGTCAACTACTGGGGTGTGGGTCCCAACTGGATCACTTCTCTTCCCCTCTTACCAGTCTTGGTGTGTTTTTCTCTTTATATCCTTGGTTGTAGAAGTGCCACTCTGCTAGTCTTCAAGTCATTCTCAGAGAGAGCTGTTCTATGTGTAGTTGTACTTTGGTGTTTGTGATAGGAGGTGAGCTCAGGATCTTCCTACTCTGCCATCTTGATTCTGCTTTTTTTTTTTTTTTTAATGTGCAGACTTTGAGCTACCTGACTTTAGAGTTCAGGTAGGAAAAACCAAAAACCTAAGTGATAAATGTGCAATGTGAGACAAAAGTGTGATAGGAGTTAAAATATCTTATACTGTGATCCAATACTTGTTCTGCAGCAAATCTACACGTGCAGTAGATTATGTTAGAACACATCTGGAGTGTTGGGGTTAGCACATGCTGAGTTTTTCTCATTAAATGAGATTCTGAAAAGCTTAGGTATATTTGCAGAATGGTGACTAGAATGGTTTGGGAATAAGCTGTAAAAGGAAATTGAAGGAACTAGCAAGAGAAAACTGAAGTGGGCATGGGTGAGATGAAAATTATTATCAGGTATTTGAAAAACTGGAATGCTCCAGAGAATAAATTGTATTCACTTTAGCTCTAGGGGACAGGACCATAGGTAGATGTGGCTTCACCTGAAGCAATAATCTTTTTCTATTAAATTTTTCCATGAATGAAATAGTTACCCACTGAGTAATGAATTATCCTTACCATTTTAGCCTCTACATTAATTGATCAGCACTGCCCAAAGAATTATCACTGTGAGGGGATGGCTGGTCTAAATTGGTGCTTCCCAACCAGATAACTTTGGAAACCCTTGGAATTATTTCAAGAGATACTCAAATCCATATATACCCCAAGTGTGTTTAGGTCCAATAAATGATGTCTTTCACTTGTACACATTACTGTTTTCCAAATGTATGTAGATAGTATTTGTTAGTAAATAATTTTATTTTGAGAACCTTCAGAATTCATACTCCCTTATGATATTACATTTTGTTTCAGTATCCATCTTAAAGAAAACAATTATAATCATGTGTGGAATTTATGTTTTTTTCTTTCTTTTGTTCTCCTATAGAAGAAGCCTTAAAGAAACAGAGGCAAACCATATTCTTCAATATTATAAAGATATTAATCTTCCAAGTAGTTTATAAGTTTAATGCAATTCTAATAAAAATTTCACTATTTTTGTGGTAGGCAGATGTAGGGAGATTTGACTGTTTCTAAAATATATTTGCAAGGATTAATATTCAAGAATGCTCTCTCCTCCCTCTAAAGTATAACAAGAAGATTCATGTCCTACAAAATAGAAAACTCAGAACTACTGTAATGAAGCTGAAGGAGACTTTGGATGAATGGAAGAGAAAGGATCTCAAACCAGGCTCACATATATGAGAATTCAGCATGTGATCAAGATGTAACAGTTATGTTTTGTAGAGAAAATAAAAGGCACTTAAGATATTTTAAATATAAAAATATTTAAATCAGATATGTACTTACAAAGTTCAAATGGCTAAAGGGGCAGTTTCAGGACAGGGTGTCTAGAATGACCCAGAACTTCAGCCTGCCTGCCAGAAGCCCTACTATCTCAGCCCCTAACAGGAAGGCAGAGGATTAGAAGGCCACCACTGGAACTACAGGGCTTACAAATGCACTACTGAAGCTATGATCCAGGAAGCAGGAAGCTATCCTCTTCACCACCTTAATTTCTACCTGAAGAATGAACATTGGACTATTGCTGCATAAATGTCCCATGTTTCCAAGACTTCAGAAACCTGTATGAGTGCCACTTCCCAGAAGTACCTAATCTGTACTGAGAATTCTTGTTGCAAAATCAGTGCTTGGTTAGAAGGAAAGCTTGGGTTAGGAAAGAAGGCTGATGGCAGGAAGCAGAGTGTCTGCAATGTATATTACCAGGAAAAATATATCACCAGGGGAAACAACAATTATTTAGTTATTTCCATGTCGAAAAAAGGGCCAGGGCCACTCATACTTAAATGAGAAATAATAATAATAGTAATAATAATCATGATGATCATGATAATAATTGAGAACGACTGGTCTAGATCAGAGACCAGTTGAACTTTTTCTGTAAAAGGCCAGAGTACATTTTTTTAACTTTGTGAGCCATACTGTCTTTCACAACTATTCAATTCTTCCACAGTAACAGGTAAGCAAATAGACAATACATGAATGAATGAGTGTGGCTGTGTTCCAATAGAACTTTATTTACAAAAACAGGTGGTGGGCCAGATTTAGCTGACAGGCTGTAATTCTCCAGCCCTTGGTCTAGGAGATAATCACTGAAGTCCCTTCTTACATTAACATTCCATATCACTGAAAAATGTGCTGACATGATTATTGATAAATGCTTACCTACTGAAATTGTTTTTCTTGTTATCTCTTAGCTTGGAAATATCATTTGTAGCAGTTTCATTTGAAAATGGAATAATCTGCTCTGTGTGTTGTCTTTTTCAAAAAAGAAAAGAAATTGGTAAAATGCCAGGCGATTCAACTTTAGAGTCTTTGAGCCTGAGCAGTTCATTAATTCAAAAATTTTGGCAGAGATGGTGTGACACATCAGTGGGCACCTTGCTTATGTCTCTGCCCTGAAAGAGGAAAGAGCTTAATCTAAAATTGGTATGTGTGGACCAAATCATGACTTTTTATAAAACTGTCACATTCTATCAACATTGCCAAAGAACATGAAAAGAGTGTTCCTTTGAGGAAAGCTCTACTTGTTCTCATCATGCTTACACCAATATTCTCATCTTCCTCCCAAATCACAAGTATGCTTACCCACAACTGCACACATACCTGCATAAACTTACACACATGTGCACACATGTATAACGCCATTTTTTGAAGACCCCAGGTTTTCAACAAGTCCCCTTTCTCTGAGACAGTCAACTTTGTATAACCAGTTCATTTAGCTCATAATCATATTTCTATCCCTTAATCTCAGGATTTATAGTTTAGAACTACAGAGAGTGCTTGGGCTAAAAAGGAGTTGATGCTCCCACTGGTGTTAGCTGATCTTAACTCACCATTTATCTAACTGATTGGGAATTTTACAGCAAAACAAAAATTCTAAAATCAGATGTTTCTTGAGCTGGGACAGACTACTGAGATTATGAGGACCAACGCCCCTCCTTTTTTGTAGAATAAGACACTGAGGTCTGGAGAGGTGAACTTACACAACTTGTTAGTAGAGCTCAATTCTGGAATACTTGCCCTTTTGGTAATTAAATTTGATAAGGAGAGGTTTTTATGCAACAAACAACTTCAGAAATGCTTTAAAAATATGAAGGACTGAGGGAAAAGCTCACCCACATTTGTTTGTTTGGAAGACAACTTTCTATGAATCAGTTTTCAATGTAAGTTATTCACACCCTTCTCTTCTAAATGTCATATCAGTATTTTAACTTCCGTAGGTTAAGGCAGATTTCTCATCCAATTTTTTTGTAGTATTTTCACTGCTTTGAGGTCTTAGTCATATACAAATTACCAAAGTGTCTGTATAATCAATAGAGCTTCAAAAATCATACTTCAAATGTAAAGTCAAACTAGAAAACTATAATATCATGAATAACTTTTCCAGATTTTATATGTTACATGGACAAAATACAATTCTATCTAGGTAGGAAAAACATACCAATCTCTTACTTAACCCCTGATCATGCTCCTTAGATGTATGTACACCTTGAATCACATATGCCTATCAGGAAAGGGATTAAAATAATTCATGTTCTGAACATTAGGGAGGCTGATCTTTAGCCTCACTGTCTTCTTCTTCTAAGTGAGTTTTGTCACCTCTTCAGTCTGAATATTTGAAAAAAAGGATCTTGTCAGCAAATCTTGGAATTTGTTATCTTAGTGAATAATGGGAACATCTTGTCTTGGTAGAGGAGATTAATGTTACCTCTGTGAAACAGACTCTGATATCTGGAGGAAATTTAATACCAGAGGCCAAAGTTTTAGTAATGCACTTGAAAATTTGTACTGCACAAACATGTGATATAAGATAGAAAAATCATCCTTTATCAGAGTTTAGAAAAAGGTCTGTCTCCTCAGTTATAATAAAAAATTACTAATTTTTCTTAAAGTGAAACAAATTACACTTGTGTGGTTTAATTTGTCTAGCAAGTTTGAGGGTAATGTAGTTTAAATATTAGAAATAATTTAAATAAAGATTATTGAGAGATGAACACTAAATAAATATTCTCAGGAAAAGCTGGGGAGTAAAATTCTTAAATTCCTAGATATACATGGGATTCTGGATTATTTATCACCTTACAATGAAAAAGAATGACATAATAGGCTTTTTTAGGATAATTTTAAGAATTGAGTGTTTTGAAAGCAATTATAACACATGACTTTTCAAAGTCCATTTAAACCCAAGAGCTCATTAATAAGTTCAGAACTATCTACAAAATGAACTAATCCTTCACTTATATTTATCAAACTGATGTCAAATTGTAAGAATGGAATATAAAAGTAGAACGGTAGACAGGCTTAGCTTAAAGCTATACTTTTCAAAAACAATTTAGGAAATTGACCTCTGATTGAGGAAGACAGACTAAGCATAGGTGTTTTTTTGTTTTTTTTTTTTTAAATCTCTCTCCCCCACCGAAAAGAATAATGATGGTAATTACAAGAAAATAGTTCAGCAAATCAGACATATTGTTGAATTTTTGGAAGATACAATGCAGAGAGGAACTCCATGGTACCTGTACGATATGTGGCTGAAAAGCATAGCCAAAAATATCACTTCTATATGAGGTCAAAATAAGATATTTTCCTACAATTAAAGGTTTTTCAAGTATTCTTCCCATAACTTTTATGAATAAATTACTTGAGGATACAGTCCAGCAAAACAAAAACGAGAACCAAAAAATGACAGGCAATATGGGTTCATAGAAAGAGTGGAGCTAACCAGAAATGAATTGAAAAGAAATTCCAGTAAGAAATCTCTACAGCAGCTACAGAAAGAAGTGAGTCAAAGTGAAAATAAGAAGCTCTATGCTGAATGTCGAGAAGAAAATGGAGTCCATTACATAAAACATGGATGTTTTAAATAATCAGGTTAAGACATATGTCCCTTGTTACCAATGAAAAAGACACAATTAAAATTTCCAGGGTGAAAAAAAAGGCTTCATGAGAAGGTCAAGTTCTATATATAAAGACACTAAAATATGGCATTATTTGAGGACCTATGAAGTGTAAGAGAAGAGATTTAACATTTGATGGTTTGAATGATTTCTTTGGAAAAGTTTAGGCATAGTAACATAGGATTATATTTCCTTTAAATGAAACAAATTATTCTTCAGCAAGTAAGAATTCCTTTAATTCTAGAATGTTTTTTTCAGTGTAATCTCCCTAATGGGTAGGCTGGCATTTGGGATATCATAGATATTCAATAACTGTATAGAGACTGACTGACTGTGGCAGACAATACTGATTGCTTATAAAAAACCTATTTCATGTCTGACCTGCTCCTACCCCAGATTGTTCTTAAAACTTGAATCAGAGACTAATATTTTTAAGCCACTGATTTAGCCAACTCTGGAAGATTCTGACTTCTTGTTGTGTGAGACAATGAATCCCTTTGGTTAGTCCTCTTTTGATTATTTTTAAAATTTCACTGGATGGTCTCCTAATTAATATGGAATTTGTTACCATAACTAGGATGCTGGAAGTAACAGTTACTAAAATTATGTCATTTGTTGAGGACAGGAGTCATTAAGATATAGGACAGAAAGAATCCCTGTTTTCTAGGCTGGGCAGTTGGTGGTTCTTGTTATGTGAGGGGGAAATATTTTATCAAACTGTGAATTTTTGTACCTTGAACTCAGACCATTTGCTGAATGGAGTTATAATGATTTTTTAAAGGGGTGGGAAAAATTAGAGTATTTCTTGAGGATTTTAGCTATGTCTTATGATTTTAAAAAAAGGCAAACATAGTCTGAAGATAGTCCACCCTAAAAACAGAGCAGAAAATATATAGCTTTGCTAAGACAGGCCTTTTCTGTTTATGGCTTGCAGTATAAATTAATGGAGAATACCATTAGAAAAGCTGTATGACCATCTGCTGAGGCAGAGGGACGCTATGCAAAGTTTGGCTTGAATGTCAAGATTGATGATGCTATACACACACCAACAGAACATAAAAATGTTTGTTACTTACGTAATGGAAGTCTCTGGGTGGGCCTCTCAAGCAGGTCCAAAATGGATTAAGAGAGCAAAGAGAGGTGACTGGGCTGGATTTTTATTGTGGTTAGCAGGTGAGGCCGTGTGAGAGTTTGTGAATGGAAAGGGCCTTGCGTTGTTTGAATTTCCTGCTGTTCCCAAAGGAATACCCGGACTTTCTTATCCACTTGTCCAGATGTGTGGCAAAAGGAGAAGATGGAAGGGTGAGGCATAAAAGCTGCCAGCAATAAAACATTTGAAAATGGAGTTAGATTTCCCATTCTACTTCCACATAAAATAAAACAAGCAGAGGTAAGAAAACAGTACACTTAGCAGATGATAAAGTGGTAAGACTGGGTCCCTAAGTCTTTCCTAAGAAACTCTCCTAAGAATTCTGTTTCAAGAAAGGGAAAAATCTGGCAGCACTGATCAGATTGACGAAAGCCACTGATTTTTTTTTTTTTTAATCCAGTAGCCTAGAAACAGATACATTGTAAGTCTTCTTAGTTATTAAGAGAACTGTTTTGCCAAAGAAAATTCAAGCATAGTGACATCAGCCTGTGATTGTTCAGCTTTTAAGGAAACACCAGGACCCTTGAAATTACCTGAGGGTAAGTAGGCTACTAAATCTGTAGTCCTAGAACTCTCTAATGACCATCTGAACTGTAGCTTAGAATATGATGGGCCGACACGATTTCCTAAGAGGGAATAATCAGGAACACAAAGGACAGTAGTCAGGGGAAATCCTTCCAGACTGTGTGTGTGTGTGTGTGTGTGTGTATAAGTTCAAATCTTCACCTATCACAAAAGCAAAATAGAAATGCTTAAAAAGTTAGCAGAAAACTATAACAACTGAGTTGGGGAGAGATGATCAAATAGAATTTATCAGTTGTTTGCTTAGTATCAGACACTTTTGCATGTTATTCCACTTAATCCCTGTGACAGTTCTGCAAGACAGGGAGTGTTAATCTCATTTTTTGGTAAGTAAACTGAATTTCAGAGACAGTAAGTATCTTATCAATATTGCTCATGTCACAAGTGGTGTTTAAGCCCAGTTCTCGTGGACTGAGAGTTTGAGTTCCTTTCATTAACTCTTGGGTACTCTGAGTATTCTGTGGAAAACATTCAGGGCACTATGTACCTTTTTCCTTCTCAGAAGACTTAGCATTATGTCTTTCAGGCTCTTATCTTAGAGCATAATACTTATCTATCTATCTAAAAGTGGCTTTTGTGAAAGGCAATTTAGCCAGATGCTTTGTTTATGGAAGGAAAAAACTCAATTACGTTATAAAGATGTTCATCCTTGAGAACAAAAGTAGATGAGTAATAGACTGGATGTTAATTGAGGCAGATGGCTATGAAAATAATTTGAAGTAATCTGTGAGCAATAAAATGAAATTAGTACTCTTTCCCCTCCTCAAATATCACACACATAATACACCCTCTTGTAGTAGCAAGGGGAGCAAAACATTATAATGGCGCTTCTTCACTTTGTTCAAAAAGAGAGTCCTTCAAATCAACCAAACTCTTCAAAGTTCTTAACTCTTGCACACTACGATGATGTACAAAATAATTACCTTGCTTCATTGTCATTAATTTTTTATAGCATGCATCAAATATCCACAGTATTCATGGGTAAGGAGCCAGGAGTGAATACACATCCAGTGTGAAGGCAAGATGAAAAAATGTAAATTATATGTAGAGATATGTATGTGTGTGGTAATGACTAGAAGAAATAATTTGCAAAAGTAGCATACTGATATGAATTCAGAAGAGAGAAATATGTTGGAGTGTTATAGTTTATCTTTTCCATTCTGTTCTAAATCATCCCTCATTATGTTACATTAATTATTAATTAAAATTTCACTCTATTTCCTTTCTTTTGAAATGTTGGGGTAGTCTAACTTTGACTTCAGAGAATTTTCTCAATTTTTATGTTGTGTTTTAAGTGCAAAATAACTGATTTTCATTTTTTTCCTTGTTAAGAGTAAATGTTGAACTATTGCCTTGCATTGAAAATTCTTGAAGTGTAAGTACAAAGATCTGGGAAGGTTACATTGACTTAATTTATTAACTGATGCTAATGAGCTACTTTGAGTTTCAAAAAATTCTGCCCTTACTGACTTAACTGGCTTATTATACTATCTCAAATTAGAATTTCTAACTAGTAAGTTACTTATCTATTTCTAAATAATAACAATATTTGAAAAAAGATTGTCTCAATAGCAAGTCTTATGCCATATCAGACAATGCATTTCAGCTCTATCCTTTGTTAATTATCATTTCATTTGGTTATAGTTCTCCACACAGACAAATAAGAAATTTTAAGAACAGAATCAGCTTCTAGTAAAGCAGTATCAGATTGTATTTTCCAAAGATCATTGCACCTATATACATATGCTCTTTTCCTCCCTCTGAGACCTGGGTCTGTGCCTCCCTTCCTTGAATTTGAGCAGAGCTTTGTGACTGTTCCAGCCAATAAACTGGTATGACAGAAGTGATGCCATTTGGCTTCCAAGTCTAGGTCATGGGAGCAATACAGCTTCTGCTTTGCTTTCTCTCAGACACTTGCCCTTGAACGCCAGCCACTTTGCTGTGAGGAAGCCCAAACCAGCCCTTGTGAAGAGGCCACATGTAGAGGAACTGAGGCCCCCAGCCAACAGCCAGCATCAATCGCCAGACGTGTGAGTGAAGAAGCCTCTGGTTGATTCCACTAGCCTTCGAGCTACCCTAGCCCTATACCAAGTGGGTAGAAATGAGTTGTTCTCATTGACCTCTGGCTAGGGGGCAGATTCACAAGTAAAATGAATATTATGATTGTTTTAAGCTAAATTTTGTTGTGGTTTGTTGCACAGCCATAGTAACTATAAAATAGTATTGCCCACTGGATAATGTGAAGCTTCTTAAAATTAACTGGATAAGAGCCAATTTACTTTTCTTCTAAACACAAAGATAACAAAAAACCTAACATTTGATGCTTCCCCACCTCCCATTAGAATTCTTAAGCAAACAGGAATTACTGTTTGGAATCAGCATCATAAGATGATCCAGGTCAGGATTGTTTTCCAACAGTGATAAGAAGATAGTTTGTAAGAAAAAGTAATATATTTTTCTTTTCAAACATCTTCAAACATTTGGTTTAAAATATTTTTGTTTTCCTGCTAACTTCTTTTACTTTTAAGGCTATTACTTTTAGAGCAGTTTTAAGTTCACAGCCAATTTGAAAGAAAGTTTCAGAGAATACCCATATACCCTGGGACCCCACACATGCATATTCTCCCTCACTATTATCAATATGTACATTTATCACAAATGATAAACCTACATTCACATATCATATTCACCCAAAGTCTAGAGCTTACCTTAGGGTTCACAGTTGGTGTTGCACATTCAGTGGGTTTGGACAAAAGTACAATGACATGTGTTCATCATTATAGTATCATATAGAGTATTTTCACTGCCTTAAAAATCCTCTGTACTCTGCTGATTCATCCCTAACCTGCCACCACCCACCCCAGCCTTGGTAACCACTGATCTTTTTACTATCTCCATAGTTTTGCCTTTTCCAGAATATCATATAGCTGGAGTCATACAGTATGTCATCATTTTAGGTTTGTTTCTTCCACTTAGTAATATGCATTTAAGTTTCCTCCATCTCTTCATGGCTTGTTAGGCCATTTCTTTTTAGTGCTGAATAATATTTTGTTGTCTAGATGTGTTACAGTTTATTAATCCATTCACCTACTGAAAGACATCTTGGTTGCTTCCAAATTTTGGCAATTATGAATAAAGCTGCTATAAACATCTGTGTTTAGGTATTTGTGTGGACATAGCTTTCAACTCCTTTGGATAAATACCAAGGACTGCAATTACTGGATCATATGGTAAGAGTATGTTTAGTTTTGTAAGAAACCACCAAACTGTCTTGCAAAGTGTCTGTTTTGCATTCCCACCAGCAATAAATGAGAGTTCCTGTTGGCTCTACATCCTTGGCAGCATTTGGTGCTGGCAATGTTCCAGATTTTGGTCACTGGAATATCTGTATAGTAGTATATGATTGTTTTATTTTGCATTTTCCTGATCACTTTTGATATGGAGCATATCTTCATAGGCCTATTTGCTGTCTGTATATCTTCTTTCATGAGGTGTCTATTAAGGTCTTTGGCACATTTTTCAACTATTTATTTTCTAACTATTTTAACTACTTCTATTTCCTTATTGTTGAGTTTTAAGAGTTCTTTGTGTAGTTTGTTCTGGATAACAGTTCTTTCTCTGATGTGTCTTTTGAAAATATTTTCTCCCAGCCTGTGATTTATCTCCTCATTCTCTTGACATGGCTTTCATAGGGCAGAAGTCTTAATTTTAATGAAATTCAGCTTATCAATTCCTCCTTGCATGGATCATGCCTTTGATGCTGTATCTAAAAACTCATCTCATCTAGGTTTTTTTCCTATGTTATCTTAGAAAGGAGTTTTATAGCTTTGAGTTTTACGTTTAGGTCTGTGATCCATTTTGAGTTAATATTTGTGAAGAGTATAAGGTCTGCATCTACATTCTTTTTTTTTTTTTTTTTTGCAGTATGCGGACCTCTCACTGTTGTGGTCTCTCCTGTTGCAGAGCACAGGCTCCAGACGCACTGGCTCAGCGGCCATGGTTCACGGGCCTAGCCGCTTCGTGGCATGTGGGATCTTCCCGGACCGGGGCACGAACCCGTGTCCCCTGCATTGGCAGGCAGACTCTTAACCACTGTGCCACCAGGGAAGCCCTAGATTCATTTTTTTAAACATGTGGATGTCCAGTTGTTTCAGCATCATTTGTTGAAAAGACCGTCTTTACTCCATTGTGTTATGTTTGCTCCTTTATCAAAGATCAGTTGATTATATTTATGTAGGTGTATTTCTGGGCTCTCTACTCTGTTCCACTGATCTGTCTATTATTTTACCAGTACCACAGTCTTGATTACTGTAGGTTTATAGTAAGTCTTGAGGTTGGATAGTGCCAATCTTCCACCTTTATTCTTCTCCTCAACATTGTGTTGACTACTCTACATATAATTAACTTAGGAATAATTTATATAATGAAACAGAACATGATAGTGTTCTGATACTAATTTTCAATTTTCCATCCCTACAAGTTGGAACCCATGTGTTTCATACATTTTTCTCTTCTTTGGTTTTGTTGGATTTCTCTTCTTCTTGAGTCAACCATGTTCTAGTAACCCTTATCTACTTAATATGTTGTAGTTTTTTCAAGGCTGATATAGTCACATAAGAATTTTTTCAATAGAATTTTTGAATAAGAATTTTTTCCCAATATGACATGTAAGGGGGTTTGCATCTTCCAATATGTTCTACAAACGACCCTCAATAGTCACTTATCAATCAGCCCAGAAATGTTGCAGACCTGCTGTCTACCTTGTGTGGCTCTTCTGGGATCAGTCTTCTGCCCCATTTGTGTACTGTCTAAGCTGTGATGAAGTTATGAAGGCTTTTACCTCCTTTCCAGCATGAAAAATAATTCTATGATTGAGTTTACAAACTAAAATTAGATTCTCCTTTGAGGAGAAGCATTAATGTCATTATGCCTTCTGCTTAATTCTATTAAGGATGCTCAGCTCATTTATACCCATTGTAACATGACTTGCATTTTAAGGTTTAGTGTGTTCTGGAAAATGTCCCTTGAGATGATTACTGAAAAATAACTCCAAGGTGAGGTAGAATGGGCAGCATTGTATAGTATACCTCTCTCTTGTAAATTCTTACTGTATCTTAGCGATTTATGGACTCTGGGAAGTCCTGCAGTAAAGACTTCTGTCTTAAGCTAAACTTTTCCCAAGTTAATTTGAGCTGACAACTAGATTTATTTATTTTGTTTTTTGCAAAATTATCTATTAACTTTTTTGGGTACTTATCCCCCCATGAGACACACGGAGAATGCTTGTGTAGGGTTTTAAGGTAAAAAAGCACTCCCATAAAGACTCTCATCTAAATGTCACAACATTTCTGAAATGTATTCAGAGAAAAGAGTCAAATTTTATAGAAGAGGAAGCTAATTCTTCTAGTAGTTAAGTAAAAAACAGAGACAGCTTTCATGCAGCTGGCATCCAGATGACTACTCCACAGGCTGAAAGAAGTGCTAATGTGTAAGAAACATGAATTTGGTTTGCAAAAAGAAAAACCTAATCTGTGTGTGTATGTGTGTGCATATGTGTGTGCATGTGTTTATTTCTGGCTGCAAAGGCTTGAGCTGGTCCCAAGTAACATTCTGAAAAGATGGTGATGGTTGAACTCAAAGCATGGTTCAGTGTTGGCCTGACTGAGTTCACAAATCCAACCCTCTGGACCTGTGGTCCCAGAACCTCCAATATCACAGAAGTCATCACGCTTTGTGGCCTGAAAAGTAGGAGGTCTGCTGGTTGAGCACAAGCCCATAAACACAGGCCCTCTTGGTACTAATCTAGTACCCACAGTACTTAAGGAACTTTAAGGATAGACCCCCTCTCAGTAATTTGGATGCCAATCAGAGAACACAAGCCATTGGCTTCTATTTCATTTACCTCTGATGCAGGAGAACTATGGTGCCACACTGAATCCTGCATCCCTTACATAGGCAGCCTAGTTGGAGGATGCAATCTTACCAGACATCCCTGGCAGAATTTCTTTTTTTGAAAAGTAACCACCAAAGGCACATATGGTTTTAAAGGTCTTTCCATGTCAGTCAGCAACCAAAATGCCTGACTTCCTATTGTAGCATATTAATAGGCCAAGATCTTAAGTTGGAAATTTCCTCCACGTAGTCTTTCTAGAGCTTCTGCTGATGGAACTTTAGCAATTCAATTGTTTTTTTTTTTATGGCTTTAAGTGATCTTTTAACACAGCTTCATTGCTTTCATAGCCAAAAGCTGTTCATAATGGAGCTATTTCACCCAAACCCAAGTCTGAAGAATATGCTTACATACCTATTATTCAGGAATTTTAACAGAGAGAATCATGTTTTCATTATTTTTAAACTTATTTGAATGGCTCACAGAAATTAAAGGCTGAAGATTTTTGTGGTACTTGTTTTTTTTTTCACTAGGTGATGTGTACATTTATAGATCTGGAGGTAACTGAACTTCATAAAACATCAGGTTAAATACTGATTTAGTTTGACATGGTGTCCACTTATCTAATGTGGAGAGATCGAGTGTATCATTAGGTAGCCTAGGGTATCCTTACATCAAAGCAATTGGCCAAATGAGAAGATCTGACAGATATTTTTCAAAGAAGAGAGACTGTGTTTTGATTAGGATGCTACCAAAGCCTGTATGTTAATGCTGAAATGGATCTACGCCCGGCTGCCTGGTCACTACCTTCCATTCCATTCACTGTTGTTCTTGTTTAATAAATCCCTCCCTTCTTTTCCACTCAAGACTGACCTTTGGGTTCCTATAACTAGATTTAAAATGTGCTATAAGTGTTTGGTATGGTGAGGAAAGACAGTCTTATCGAGGAAATTGACTTGTCTAAGTCAACGCTATTAGGGAGCAGAGCTAAAACAAAAATCTCTTAACTCTCTGCTTAATGTTTTTTCAACCCTACCATCCTTCCTTCCTGTGTTGATAAAACCCAGGAAAGTGAGGGATAAGGGTTGGGATGAAGAAAGATGTGTATAACAGAAGAATTGCTGTGTAGTTTGGAAAACATGTTGAGGATGAAGAATTGCAGGAACTGTATGTTCTCCAGACTGCATACAGAAGCATATTAGTATGATTACAGTACTTTAAGTTGCTAACATTAAGTAGACATTCAAGTTAAACAGAATGGTCCATATTTCCTTATCCATAAAACTGTAATTGAAAGAGCTCTAAAAATGAAAAAAAAAAATTATTGGTTTGCAGAAAAATCATTTGATAGCACCTGATCTGAACTCACATTAAAAAGGCCAATTATAATAATAATTTTCCCATTGGTGTGAATATTCATACTTTTGCTATAGCAAAATTAACATGTTTGGTTTTGAAGAGCTGGCTTAGATCCCATAAGGATGTTCCACATGTACCTTATCACCTTTCTAAAATTTGAAAAATTCTAATCTTGAAATGCCTCTGGTCCCAAGGGTTTTGAATAAAGAATTATGGGCCTATCTTTTATAAATAAATTGTTTTCACAAAATAAATTACATATGCTCATTGTAACCAGTCAAGCAATACAGAAAAATAAAAGAAAGTTAAAAATTATTCCCCTCCAAAATCACTGTCTACACTTGGTGAACATTATCTATGATATTTACACATGTGGTAAGATGATTAGGCATAATTTTCTACAATAAGATCATAATACATAGTAAAAGAAAATATTTCTTTATCATAAGAGCTATTAGCTTATAAAATATTTCTCTGAGTTTATGGAAAGATAATGAAAAACAACTGATATTAGATTAATGGCTAGAGTAAGTTTTTAGTTACATGTTTAATTTTAGGCCTTATCAGTTGATTTTTCCACTCTAAATATGAGAAAATTAGTCCTCTTATCTTATCCCACCTCCCTTTATCTCAATGTTCACATACACATTCTGTTCTCTCCACATAATTCACTCACTTCTATAAAATTTGATAAATGAATTTTTTGTTGAATGCAAGTCCTTTACTATAGTTTCTTCATTTCTAATTTTTTTCTTTTTAATATTGATTGCTTTTTAGTTGAATAGACATTATCAAGTATTTTTTTCAAGTGAGGCTTATGGTGTATGGTTTTTCTCATGTTTGAGAATGTCTGATGCTTTTATACTTGACTCAGAGGATAACTTGGCTCGGTATAAGGTTCTTGGGTCTCACTTCAAATATTTGTAACAAAGTTTTATGCACATCTTTGGGAACTAAATATAATCATGGAGAAGTTTAAAGGCAATATGATTTTTAAAATAATTTTTGTTTTCCATGGTGATTCCCCTGGGATTTTTTCTTTATCCTTGATCAGTAACTTTTCAAAGGTTTAAGACATTCTTTTTTTTTTTTTTTTTTTTTTGTAGTACGTGGGCCTCTCACTGTTGTGGCCTCTCCCGTTGCAGAGCACAGGCTCCGGACGCACAGGCTCAGCAGCCATGGCTCACAGGCCCAGCTGCTCTGCGGCATGTGGGATCCTCCCGGACCGGGGCACGAACCCGAGTCCCCTGCATCGGCAGGCGGACTCTCAACCACTGCGCCACCAGGGAAGCCCAAGCCCCATCTTTAGTAAAGTGCTTCTCCTTGCTTGTTTGACCACAGGATTATCTATTCCATTCAATCCCCTGGGGAGCTGATGCTCTCCCCCTTTGTCCCTCGCAGAATTACATCGAGAGGGAATCTGTCCAAATTATTTAATCAAATTATTCTTCTCTGGCCAATATAAGTGCTTAAATATCCATGCTTAATACTTCTCTTAATGATATTCACTTATCTAAAATTACCCCTTAATTGATAAGATATATGAGCAAAAACATTATTAGGCAAAATGTTAAATGAACTCAAACCATTTAGGATGTTTTCAGGTTGACCCCTGAATTTACTTAATCTCCAGTGAGCAGTCTAAAAATACAGGATTTAAGTCTTCACTATGACTAGCCTGAAACAGCAAAAGGAAAAAGACTGAAGAAGAGGTGGCAAACAAAGAAATGAAAACATTTTTGGGCTTTAAAGTCTTCACTACACAAAATCCTGTGAATTTTATTTGGTTCCTGCATTTCTCAGTTTTGATGAAGAGAAACATCTCAATACATTTGGAAATCGTGGTAGTACGCATTTCATACAAGTTGGCTATAACGGTGCTGAAGACATTGACTAATTAGAATCACAATTTATTTAAAGCCAGGTTTATGAGGAGTAATTTATATACAGTAAATATTACTCTTTATTGTGTACATTTTTACAAATTTTGACATATGTAAACACCATGTAATCACCACCACAGTAAAGATATGGAACATTTTCCATCACTCTGCAAAATTCCCTCTTGTCTCTTTGGAGTCAATCTCCTTCTAATACTCCCAGGCCCTGGTAACTAACCACAGATCTCTTTCTTCTCCCTATAGTTACACCTTTTTCAGAATGTCCTATAAATATCACCATATATTAGGTAGCTTTATGAAGTCTGACTTCTTTCACTTACCATAACACATTTAAAATTCATCCATGTTATTGCATGTATCTATTTCATTCTATGTGTATACCAAAGTTTGTTTGATCATGGGCATTTGGTTGTTCATGGCATTTACCAGTTGATGGGCATTTAGTTTGTTTGCATTTTTTGGAGATTATGAGTAAAGCCACTATAAATGACTGTGTACAGGTTTTTTGTATGCATATGTTTTATTTTTCTTACCTAGAAGTGGGATTGCTAGATTGTATGGTGTTTAACTTTGTAAGAAACAAACTGTTTCCCAAAATGGCTGTACCATTTTACATTCCCATCAGCAATGTACAAGAGTTCCAATTGCTTTGCATCCTCACTAGCACTTGGAATTTTCATTTAAAATCTTTTTAGCCATTTAATAGATGTGTAGTGATATCTTATACGGTTTATTTACATTTTCCTATTGACTGATGATACTGAGCATCTTCTCCTGTGTGTGCAATCTCTGTATCTTATTTTCTGAAGTGATTGTTTAATTCCTTTGTCCACTTTTTATTGGCTTTAACAAGCCAATAGGTAAGAGTTCTTTGTATCTTCCACATACCAGTTACATATTTCTGACACTTTTTTGCAGGGTGAGACAGACCTTCCATCAAAAATTCGCTTCAAGATGTCAACACTAATGATACCACACATGCACCAAGAAGGTAGGAAAAGGTTTATTACTCACATACTCAGGCTTTCTAGGGACAGCAGCACAGGCTTAAAAGCAGGTCCAAAAATTGCCTGAGAGAGCGTGGAACGGAGACTGGCTTGGGGCTTATGGTGTTAGAGAATGGGCTGTGATGAGGGTTCCCATGCCCATAGACTGGGGCCTGCATGGTTTGACATTCCACCTGTGCCAAAGGAGGGAGTATCTGGGCTTCCTAATCATCTTACACAGAGTGTAGAAGGCAGGGGAGAGTGGTAGGGCTTGAAAGCTGTCAGCAGTCAGACACCAAAAATAGAGTCAGACTCTATTACACATGATCTTTATCAGATATGAAAATCACAATTTTAATATCAAAAAAACCAACTCGATAACATTTAATGTAGAAAATGTATCAAGTGTGTCGATTATGCCTGGCTCTTAAATGTACTTCAAAATCTTATAAAAAGATTAGCATCTGGAAATATATTACTTAGGCCTTTTCTGAGGGAAATGTCTGTTCTAAATGGACCAGATTCATGTGCTATGAAAGGGCTGTGAATACAGGCAATAAAAGATGGATAACTATGAGATTTATGAAATCTCTTCCCCTTATTGTGAGAGAGAACAGAATTCTATCCAACTGACCACTCACTCAGATCACAAGATCACCCAGTTTTTTGTTAGTGTGCACTGCATGGGTGGCTCTATCCCAGGTTCTGTATTTTACTGAAGATTTGAGGTCTGATTGGCTGAATGACTGGCTGTAAAGCAGTGGGTCACATGGGCAGAATCCCTGCAGTATGATTATAATTCAATTACAAAAGTATTATGCAAATTTGCATCATTTGTCAGAAACGAATTGAACACCTATTGTGTGCCAGGCACTTGCTAGGATCCGCAGATTAAAAATTAAGTAAAATAAACTTGTGGCCGTCAAGCAATTCAATGATTATTGAAAATGAAATGCTTGAGCCAAATCATTGTAATGGCTTAAGATAGATTTTAAAAAGAATACAAATAAAAGAGTAGACTGGCCAATCATCTCTACAACTTTACTCCAAAATGAACAGTTTTTATTGGGAAATGTAATGGAATATTTATGGACCTTCTTCTCAGAAATACGAAAGCTGGCATGGCATTTGGGAATCTTATTTTCAATAAAGATCACTAACCAGTATAATGAAGCATGTGCTACAGACTAATGAAATTCAATCTTTGAAACAGATAAAATGTGTTTTTATATCTCACAACATGGTTTCATGAGAAAAGTACTATTTTGTCAAATATTTTCTTATATTTGTGCCTGAATCCCTTTCTCTTTTCCTGCGTGATAGGAAGGAAGCCATTTTATGACCAACACTACAGGAAAAATACAGGTGAGAGGGTGAAGACAAGGAAGCAGTGGCTTTGTTATTTATTAGTTTGTAGTCATGTCTGGATCAAGGCATGCAAGTGCTCTGTGTAAGTTAATCGTTAGGGACACCAAACATGCTAATAACATGACATACTTCAAACTAATTGTCTTTAATTTTTTCCCAATATTTATTTTTAGATGGGAGAAGGAGTAGGAAAGTAGGACTACGGTGCCAGTGATTAGTGTCTTGTCTCTGGTTTAGGGCAATGGTTTTCAAAGTGTGGTCCACAAGATCAGCGGCATAAGCCTCACCTGAGGACTTGTTAGAAATTCAGATTCTTGGACCTTCCTCCAGACCCACTGAGTCAAAAATTCTGAGTGAGGCCCAGCAATATGTTTTAATGAGCCTTTAGAGAATTCTGATATATGCTAAAGTTTGAGAATCACTAGTCTTAGGCAATTCAGCACTGATCACAAACTCCCATTTTTTATTCAGAAAAAACAAAGTCTTACAATTTACCTACCTACAAATCTCAGAAGATGACCTAGCAACTCTCAATTGTTATTCAAGCATGTGCTTTGGGGCCCCATCCCTTAACCCCTACCCGTGTTACTACCACCACCATTCTATCTGAACACATACTGCTAACTCTTCCTTGAGAGGAGTTTTGCTAAATACAAAAGCTTTTTATTTTGTTACATTTCCAGTGACATTTTAATGCTCCCAGTGCATTGGTATCCTGACCCTTCTGGCCTTTTGGGTTTGATGTGACAAAGTGGTAGCTCTACTGGGTTATTCAGAAATCTCCTGGAGTGGTGGTGGGGAGGATAGGGAGAACAGTTTTCTACTAATACAACTGTTGGTCTGTTTTTCTACCATTTCTCCTCTAAAAATAATTATAATTGCGAATTCTGTAGTGGAGTTACTGCTGTCGGTTTTAAGGAAAAAACTGGAGACTTGGATCACAGAGGTAATAAGGTTAAGGGTTGAAGTTTCTTGCAGATAATAATTTTTCATTTTAGTTTGTGCCAAAACAAAGATACTGTGTTGATAGATTACATAATTTATACATCTGGAAGAAGAAAAAAAAGGAGGAAGCGGAGCAAAAAGGGAGAAAAAAATGTTATGTATATAATGTTAATTTCAGACAGAGCAGACTTTAAATCAAGGTAAGTTATCAGGGATAAAGGACATTACATAATGCTAAAAGAGGTCAATTCTTCAAAAACACATAACAATCCTTAACATGTATACACCTAGCAACAGAGCATCAAAGTATGTGAAGTAAAAACCAACAGAATTGAAAAAAGAAATAAAAGAACCTACTACCATACTTGCAGACTTCAACATCCCTCTATCAGAAACGGACAGATCCAGGAGGCAGAAAATCAGTAAGGACATAGTTGAACTCAATAGCACCATCAATCAACTGGATATAATTGACATCTATAGACTGCTTCATCCAACAATGGCAGAATATATTCTACTCAAGTGCACGTGAAACATTCACCAAGACAGACCACATTCTGAGCCATAAAACACACCTTTACAATTTTAAAGAACAGAAAACATATAATGTCTACCCTCAGACAACAATGGAATTAAACTAGAAATCAATAATAAAAGATAACTGGAAAATCCCAAAATACGTGGAGATTAAACAACACACATCTAATTAACACAGGGGTCAAGGAATTCTGAAGCGAAATTAAGTAATATTTTGAACTAACTGAAAATGAAAGCATAATATATTAAAATTGTGTCTTCTTCCATTTATTTCACCAGTGTCTTGTAATAATTTTCAGTGTACAGGTCTTTCACCACCTTAGTTAAATTTATTCTGTGTTTATGGTTTGGAAGAAATAATACTGTTAAAATGCCTATACTATCCAAAGCAATCTTAGAGTCAATGCAATTCCTATCAAAATTCCAATGGCATATTTCACAGAACTAGAACAGATAATTCTAAAAATTGTATGGAATGACCAAAAAAATCCCAAATGGACAAAAAAACTTGAGAAAGCAAAACAAAGCTGGAGGTATCATGCTCCCTGATTCCAAACTATGCTACAAATGTATAGTTATCAAAGCAGATTGATATTGGCACAAAAACAGACACACAGAAGAATAGAACAGAATTGAGAGCCCAGAAATAAGCCCACACATAAATGGATAATTAATTTATGACAAAGGAGCAAAGAACATACACTGGGGAAGAGACAGTCTCTTCAATAAATGGTGTTGGGAAAACTGGACAGCCAAATGCAAAGGAGTGAAACTAGACGACTATCTGACATCATACACAAATATTAATTCAAAATGGAATAAATACTTGGATACGGGAGACTTGAAACCATAAAATTCCTAGAAGAAAACATAGACATAGAAGAAATCATTATCACTGGAACAGAATAGAAAGCCCAGAGATAAACCCACACATCTATGGTCAACTAATCTATGACAAAGGGGGCAAGAATATACAATGGAGAAAAGACAGTCTCTTCAACAAGTGGTGCTGGGAAAACTGGACAGCTGCATGTAAAAGAATGAAATTAGAACACTCCCTAACACCATACACAAAAATAAACTCAAAATGGATTAGAGACCTAAATGTGAGGCCAGACACTATAAAACTCTTAGAGGAAAACATAGGAAGAACACTCTGACATAAATCGCAGCAAGACATTTTTTGATCCACCTCCTAGAGTAATGAAAACAAAAATAAATGAATGGGACCTAATTAAACTTAAAAGCTTTTGCACAGCAAAGAAAACCATAAACAAGACGTAAAGACAACCCTCAGAATGGGAGAAAATATTTGCAAATGAAGCAACTGACGAAGGATTAATCTCCAAAATATATTGTACAAACAGCTCATGCAGCTGAATATCAAAAAAAACCAACCCAATCAAAAAATGGGCAGAAGACCTACACAGACATTTCTGAAAGAAGACATACACGTGGCCAAGAGGCACATGAAAAGATGCTCCACATCACTAATTATGGCAATGCTGGGTTCATGGAACCTAAGTGAGCAGATATTTATGACACTGATGTCCAGGCATGCGTCTGCAATCAAAGAATCCCTGCCTAGTCCCTGTAAATATCTGGAAGTCCTTATTCTACCTATATTGTTACTCATCAGCAGCAAGTTGCTGGGCAAAGTAATAATGTAGAACTACAAATTAGTAATTACTAACATATTAGTCCTAATCTAGTTAACAGATCACTAATTTAAAGCAATTTGGTAGTAAGAAGCCTGAATTATGCAATATTTTAAATTCAATTCTAGTCTATAGTGCAGTGACAAAATCGGTGCTTAATGAAGGTTTAAGTGAGACTCACTGAAGCTGCTTTGGTGGAAAAGAGAACAGGAAATCTCTTTGCTTTTGTAAATAGACACTACTAAAAGATGTAAGGAATTTTTAGATGTAGCTTAACTAGCCTCTGCAATCTTGTTTACAGTTTTTCTATACTTAGGAAATCCTTTCCCAAGGATAGTTCAAAGGCTTTAGCCTCATTTGAAAAACTGTATCTTTTATAGTTTGTTATTTATCCCAAATTGATGAGATTTTATTACCTGTGAAATTTTCTACGTCATTGTGTCTGTTTATTTTTTCCTCCTCCTTCCTTTTTTGACCCCCCTTCCATCTCCCAATTCCTTCTTGCCACCCTCTCAGATTTTGACAGACCATCTCTTCAATTCTGAGGGCAACATTTCCCATTAAATAACTACACACTCAAGCATTGTCCCTCACACATCTGGGTGATTGGCAGATACTTGTTTAGAGAATTGGAAACAGCTGAAAGTGACATTCAATATTCAAAAACAACTTGGCAGGGAAATAAATCTTTGGCTGGGGAAAAATGACTCTCTCTTTGCCAGGCAATAGCCTTATAATTTATCACTTATTGGAAAAGAAGAATGCATTTTGAGAACATCATCAGACTAAAACTGATTACAGATAATAGGCAATGTGTCTATGAGCCATAACTCATGCCGTATGTACAAGCTGAGTGCCTCTGGAAGGCAGGAGCTGATAAGCATGCTGTGTTGCCTTGTTGTAATTGTTAGTATCACAAACGATGGTATATGATGGGGTTAGAGCAGATTAGAGAGAATGAAGTGTTTTGTGTAGTCTCCTCTCGAAAGACGAAACAAGACATTATTTCACTGTGATGTTAACTATTGATCTGAGTTTTTGTTTGCTTATGGTTCCTAATGGTTATGATAGCTCTAGAGAAATACTTATGGCTTATTCATTTCAAAAGCCACCATAAGTGATAGCTTAAGCTGTTCTAACTTCATGTTGTTGCATCTGAAATAAAAATAAGGTTTTTTTTTCAGTGTTATTAAAAGAGAAGTGATTCAAGAGAGCTGAACCAAGTGCTAGGTAACCAGGACCCCAAAGACCTTAGACACTGGATAAAAAATATCATAAGAACCAAGGGGGACAGGGTAACCCTCAGCAGTGAACTCACAGAGCACTTATCCGTATTCCCATTTGACATTTGTCACTTTCTATCTATGTCATATTTACTTCAAATAACATTTTAGTTACTATATGGGGCAATAAATATCTCAAAACAGAGATTGTAGCTTATAAATCTTTGCTATCTCCTTAGAACGTAGCTCAGCAACTTGTTAGATGTTAAAGAAAAACATTAATTTCTTGATAGATAAATGACATGAATCACTCTATTTATTACAACTCGTCTCCATTTCCTCAATTCTTTAAAAAAATGTTAAATCTAGATTAGGCAATATTGCGTAACAGAAAACTACAATGGTTTTTAGAATGGGTACAGGTCATGGTTTATATTTCTTTCCACCAGTCTTTAATTTTTAGTTAAAACAATACTGGTACTTAGTAATCTGTATACATTATGTGGGAAGAGTTCTACTTTTGATGAAAAAGGTATATCCTCTGGAGAAAACATTTTAATGTCATGTCTTTTAGGTCCCCACAACTTGCTGTTCAGAATATGAGGCAGTAATTAGCACTACACAATCTCCTCTAGGCAGCTTATGAAATGTAGATATTTACTAAGAACAAAGAAGAGTCTGTGAGTATCAACCCTGCAAATGCAAATATACAAAGGATCAGAAAAGTCATACTAGTGCATTCTGTTAGCAAACCTTTCTGCAAGCAGCAGGGCTAGCCCTCAAAAGACACTGTGAAATAGAACAGAGAACATTTTGAGCATCCTCTATCCTCTTGTTTCTGGACACATCCCTTCACCCCACAGAGCATACTTATATCAGAAAAGAAAAAAAACAGAAAGTAAATGAGCTAAGTGTTCATATCCAGAAGTTACATTAAAAAAGAATAAAACCAAAGAAAATAGGATGAAATGTTTTTTTAAAATAGGAGCAGGGGTTGATTAAAAAATATAGAAAATCAACAAAGCAAAATATTTCTCTGGAAAGATTAAAATAATAGACAATTTACAGCAAGATTGATAAAGAAAAAAATCAGAAACATCACAAATAAAAAGTATGACTATTAGGAATGGGAAAGGTAATATATACTATACTGATGAAAGTTAAAGGAATGAATCTACAACAATGGAATTTGAAGAATTAATGATAGACCACTTGGACCCTATGGGGAAGATTTCTTTCTGACTGGAAGTTCTGGTCTTGTCTCACTTCAGAGCCAATGAATGAGTACTTACAAACTAAATGCATTACATTACAATGACTAAAGCTGAGGAGTAGGTAGGGTTAACCCTCCGAAAAAAGTTTATAAAGTAAGCTGGATGTGAATAAATAATTAGCAAACATGAAACAACTAAATATGAAACACCAGGCCATAAAAAGATTTTGCTCCTATGGTCTTTCAAAATCCTAGCTATGGTTCAAAGTCCTTTTCAAAGGCCACCTACTTCATCCTGCTTCCTACATACTCTCTTATTAGATATGACCTTTTCTCCTGTGAACACACAAGTATTTTGTTTGTTATATGAGTCATAAGCAACATGTTCACCTTCCTGCTTACGGTAGCATAAGATTCTTGAGAGGATGGACTGAATCTTATTCACCTAGGTAATTCTAGTGGTAGCAAACACTGTCAACAGTGGTCAAAACTTTAAGTTTAGTGGAATTATATCACTAAAACTAAACATCACAAGTTCTTTTCCAGGAATTCTAGGATATGGGAAGTGACAATATCTTAGGGCAGGAAGAGTCCCTAGAGCATACTTTGCTCCACCATCTAAACAATGCAGAGAATTACATCAATACTATCTCTGGTGTCAGGACCCTCTTAGGGCACTTCCAATGATGGGTATGTACAACCTCATAGAGTTTACTTAAAAGTTGGTCAGCATATCCCATCTGTAGGATGTTCCTACTGTAACTGGAAGTGGAGTCTGCTCGTCGCTCAAAAGCCAATAAAGAGGCAAGTTTGGTGGAAAGGAAAGTTTGCTTTATTTTGGATGCTGGCAACTGGGGTGGGGTGGGGTGGGGAGGGCGGACTCCTTTCCAAAGGCCGATCCCCCCCCGACCCCGTGACAATCAGTAGGCAAGAGCTTTTACAGGTGGAGGGAGAGAGCTACAGGTATAAAAAGCACAGTCAGCTCTGACAGTCATCCTGGCTGTGTTTTTGAGACAGCACCCAGTTTTCCATACTTCTCCATGTATCTCTTTAAAGAAGATAACCTGAGTCTATTTCTGTCCTTTGCATTTGCAAGAACCTAAACAAACACAATTTCCTCAAGATGAGGCAAAGGACAGAGTTAGATAGGCAAAATTCAAATGTGAATTCATAATTTTGACAGTAAAATGTAATCATTTAACAATATTTTCACTTAAGCACTGTATGTCGGGCAATGTACTTTGATGCTTCATATATGGGCAAAGGACAGACTCTGAAAAAGGCAATTCTGAAAGTCAGAAAGCTGTTGATTCTGGGTTTGAGACACAAGTAACTACTCCTGAGACTGGACTCCCCAGAAGGTAATTAGGTTGTTTGTCCAGGGACCTTTCAAATAAATAGAATTTTCATCTTTAGAAGTGAAAGCAACGGGAGAGGGTTGCCCCAGCAACCTTACTCTGTGTCCTAATAGAGGTCTTTCCATCCTGCATTGTAAAATTTCATCCCTTTGCCCCTGCTGAGCAGTCAAGAGCAATTTGTGCATGATTGGCAGTCTGATGTCTGATGGTAAGCATTTCTTATTAACTCAAATGTGAGGGAGAAGAGAAAATAGTTGTGTTGGTTTCCTAATATGCTAAGGCTTCCTCTCTTCTGAATCCAACATATGACATTTCTATTATCTGAACAATGTAAGTGCACATTTTTTGTTCCATTTTATATCTTTGTTGTCTTTGAATCAGGCTTATTTCTTCACAGACCAAAAAAAAGCCTTGCTTCATCGTCTTTCTTATATGAGTCCCCTTTAAGAGCTGAAGGACGTCTATTTGCATTTATTAATTAAATTTGGAACAAATTTCATTCTTCTGTGCAGAAGGTGTTCTTTATTCAGATTCATTCCATTTTTGTGAGCCTCATTAAGTTTGGGGGTCCAACAACTATATTGTTTTCAAGGGAGAGCACAGGGTTACAAAGTATTGATCCCTGGAAATTATCATAAAAACCAAAGCTAGAGAATGCTGTTAACAATCACAGATACTTATTTGTAATTTAACTATTTCAGTGACACTTTCTAGTAATAGAGACTGTAGATTAAAAAAAAAAAAAAAAAAAAAAAAAAGGAGCATAGGGTGTGGACTAAGAATGGGCCAGAACTTCTGGCTCTACTATTTCTCAGAAATGTGGCCTCTACAGTCCCTGAACAGCTGGGTTTCTGCCTTGACAGGGAATTAGCAGTACCTGCCTTATCTCCCAGGCAGGGCAGTGGTGAAGCTCAAAGGAGAGTCTCTTGTGGAAAGCGCTAGGCCAACAAAAATCTCTCTTCAAAAGCAAGGTAATAGGATGGTGAATGCTGTGACACAAAGGCAGGCTTCAAGTCTTTGTGGCTTTTAATGATTATTATGTAGGGGGTGGGCTGGGGGTGTGCAGACAAAATGAGAAGTGTTCAGAATAAAACATTCCAAATGCCCAAGAAGCGCAATGACAGGTATCAGCTCCTTCGGAACTCTACATTTACATAAATATTTTTTCTTTATGAAATTTCCAGGTTGAATTGGAAGGTGACAATGCAGCTTTTTTTCATTCCATACACATGTCTACAGTATTGACAGAGATGAGCTGAACTTAATGAAATGAAATAATAGCTATTTAGCCTAAGAACTGAAGACAAAGACAAGATGGCAAATAAGATTCATTTCTTTCCCTGCTTCCTTTCTGGTTTTTCTCTCATTAATGTGAATAATTCACATACTTTACATTCTGAAAGAAATAATTACAGTAATCAGAATCTGACTTTTTATGAGCTATAAATCTGAAGAAGCTGTTTATTCCTACTGGCATCAATGTAATAACTAATAAATATCTTTAATCTACCAATTAGATAGCATGTAGCTAATGACACAGAGCAACACTACCCTTAATGCTGTCAATGTTAAATGTGTAGGAATTGATAATATAGACTCTCCCCCGGTCTGAATGAGTTAGTTATACATTAAAAGCCCTAGAAAAGGATGACTTTTTAAAGTATACACTTTGAAATTAACAAAACAAAACAGAAATGAAAATGGGATATTTTGTTGGGGGTGGATGCTTTGTTCTTTCCAAGCATGTAACAGTTTGGGGGGATTAGTGGCTCTGTTTAGGGTACAGAGGATGCTAGACTGCCAACCCAGCAAAGATATTCCAATGAGTGAGGACCAGAGTGGAGAGTGGGGACCCCAGCATCCGCTGGTTCTATGAGGTACAGAGGTTTTCAACTCTTCTGGTCAAAGAAGTAGCTTGACATTTGGATCCCAATTCCCACCTATGAAGCTATTTTCCTGTATTACCCCGTATCATTTATTTGAAATAACATTTACTTTATTATTTTTTTAATGAATGAATGAATGAATGAATTTTTTTCTTTTTTTTGGCTGCATTGGGTCTGTTGCTGCATGCGGGCTTTCTCTAGTTGAGGCGAGCGGGGGCTACTCTTCGTTGCGGTGCGCGGGCTTCTCATTGCGGTGGCTTCTCTCGTTGTGGAGCACGGGCTCTAGGTACGTGGGCTCAGTAGTTGTGGCTCAAGGGGTCTAGAGCGCAGGCTCAGTAATTGTTGCGCACGGGCTTAGTTGCTCCATGGCATGTGGGATCTTCCCGCATTGGCAGGCGGATTCTTAATCACTGCACCACCAGGGAAGAAGCCCTGAAATAACATTTACTTTAAATCCCATTTTAAATGCCCCATCCCTCCAGTAGAAAACAATTTTAGAACATGTGTTAATGATTAAAAAGAAATATTACCCTGATACACAATTTTTTTTCTGTGTATTTTAATTCTGATTATTCTCAAATACAAAGGGAAATATCTCAGGGGTAGCACAGGGTGTAGTGGAGGGAGAAGGGAATGTAGATTTTTTTTTTTTTTTTTTTTTTTGTGGTACGCGGGCCTCTCACTGTTGTGGCCTCTCCCGTTGCAGAGCACAGGCTCCGGGCGCGCAGGCTCAGCAGCCATGGCTCACGGGCCCAGCCGCTCGGCGGCATGTGGGATCTTCCCTGACTGGGGCACGAACCCATGACCCCTGCATCGGCAGGCGGACTCCCAACCACTGCGCCACCAGGGAAGGCCCAGAAAGGAGATTCTTTACACCAAGGAAGAGAGGTATTTCCAGAGACAGACTCCACAGAACATAAGGCACCTGAGCAAAGTGGTTTAACATTTCTTCCACGGCCAAGAAGGCAGCCTCAGACTTATTTTCTTTAAAATGAAAGTCTTGGGTCACACCTAAAGTCCCTTCTAGCTCTTAATTTCCAGGATTCTAATGTTCCTGAATTTGGGCCTTGGCTTTATTTAGCCCTTGCTTGTGTGAATTTGAATGATCCACTTGATTTCTCTCCAGCTACCCTACCTTTTCTCTTCCTCTGAAACAGAAGTATACCCAGTTGACTTTAGCTGACTGTCAGAAAAAAAATGGTCAAATTCTTAAAAGTGGGCAAAAGAGATGGCTGGGTGTTCACCCTGGGTGTGTGGGACAGTGTCTGGCTGACCCCCAGGGATTACTGGATTCTACAGAAGTTTCACCTTTGGATGGTTTCTGTTGACTGGGCTATTTTGAAACTCTGTAGTAGTAGAATGAAGATGTAGAAAATTGAGAGTAATGCACATGATTCTTATCCATAGCAGTGTAAATAAATTTTATTTGCTAGGTATACAAATGATTTTGGACCTATAGAAAAGTTTACCCCAAAGATTACATTTTATTGCCTCAACCCTCTTTGCATCTATTAGCAAATTCATTTCCACATTCCTGATTGCCTGATTTTCGAATTCTCCAGTAACATCTTATTGATTCCCCCTTTAAGTATAGAGACAAAGAAAATATTTGATTTCTGTTCAATTTACGTAAGAGTTATGATTTTATCATTTTGAAGATTATACTTGAGCAGCAATTTAGCTAATGAAATGTGTGTGTGTGTGTGTGTGTGTGTGTATGTGTGTGTGTGTGTGTGTGAAAGAGAGAGAGAGAATTCCTAAAACCCTTCTTGATCATTTTGTTAACATTTATAACCATAAGTAATCAGCTGCCCCCACTGGGCTTTAGCTGTATCCACATTAAATCAGTGTATTGAGTCTAATTTAGAAAGTTCATCATCACCTACGTGAATTGCTTTGCAGTTTTACAGAGTTCAAGAAAGATCATGGAAGCTGGCATTTAATGTAATTATAGAATAATTATTACCATTTGTAAAAAAAATTCCAAGCATAAAGCAGCTAGAACAAAACACTCTTCAAACTAGAGGGAGGTTGTGAAATGGCTAGTTGGTTCAATTGTCATTTCCTCCTACTCAAGGTGTTCAGTCCTTGAATCTTTCCCTTGCTTAGTTGAGGAGCTGGTTTCACAGGAGTCCTCTCAGTGGAAGAAGAAATGGTGAGAGATACTGATATTAAATAGTTCATGTAATGTAAATTTGAGAACGCTGAAAAAATTGTCATCCCATGTGGAAATCTTGTGTTCATAAGAAAGCGCTGTAGTAAACAATGTAATTCCAATTCAATCCTAGTCTTTTGTGAACTGCAAAAGGCATTAACCTCTGTTTTTGCTGCAGGCTTTCAAATAAATAGGTATGAGATAATTACCACTCATATTTTGGAATCAAAGACATTGCTGCTTCAGCTAATCTAACAGGAATCTAGTGAGAGAGTTTATACTCAATCTCGACTGAAGACAGGCATACCTGAACCCTTTTTAATTCAATCCAATCTACATTTCTCCTTAAAATGTATTAATATTGCATGTACCCTGTATAATCTTTATTCATACCTTCCTGAATTATCTGGGGATAGGCACAGATTACAAATTAACCTCCCACCACTATTCTCTTTCTGCTAATAGGTTTTTCATTCGCATATTAGATATTAAAAGTCAATTCTTAACTGAAATGAAAACCTCATAAAACTATTTTCCCATGTAGAAAGTGTGATAAAGTAAGAAGGTAGGCAAGAGATACAGTCTATTTTTCTTTGCTGTAATTACAATAGGATATATAAATTGTTGTTTGCAAAATCCATAATAAATGGAATTTGTGGAATCAAATTTTTTTATTAAGTAGAGATTCTTTTACATCTTATTTTAAAAATCTTAGAATATGATATTTATTTGTGTTTGTCCATTTTCTACCTGAATAAAATGAAAAATAGAGCTTACTCTTTTTGATTACTGAGATCTTGCAACGTTATCCTGAATATTCTTGATCATTGAACAGTGATCACTACTAGGAAGGCAAAAGGATAGGAGACTGAGCAGAATCCAGGGCCATCATAAAACAGTGGGTCCTTTAGAGCAGTACATAACCTATGCAACTGTATCTTCCAGTCCTGGATACTGCTGGTCCTAACAGTGAGGACTGGACTTCAGGCAAAATGAAAGTGTGAGCCTGCTTGGGATGATCAGATGTCAGAGATTCCTGAACTGATTTGCAATACAATCTGCAATACAATCTTTAATACAATCTGCATCCTTCACCCAGCAATGTGCAAAAGTGGCTCATACTAGCTCCTAGCCTGAAGAGAAAGGGATGGAAATATCCCTAGGGCAAAATGCATTCCTACACTGATACAGTTGAATAATAATTTGCTGTTAATACAATTGAATAATAATTGGCTCTGGATAGCATTGCTACTTTCCTCTCTCACAGCTGTCAAGAAATGCCACAGAGGAATAAAGACACTCCCACCTCCAACCCCGTCAACTTGGAAAGGCCCACCATACAGTCTGGAAGGGCCTGAGCAAATCATCAGCCCCATGTGGTGATGTACTTGGTTGTGTGGCCTGGTATAGGAAATACAGGGGATGGGGGGTGTGGTGGGGAAGTGGATAAGGAAGCTGCATCTACCACGAGCTCACTGCAGGATCTCCTGCTCTGTGCAGCAAGTTTCTTACAGCTGAATTCTTGCTTGTATCATTTAAGGAAAGGAATTTATATTGCTTGCCTGTGTCTGTGGACAACATAATGTCAGTCACTATCCCCCTGAGACAACCACCCACCAGCACGTCCTTGGAATTCAAATCAACATCAACAACATCATCTACATCCCTGATAGGAAGTTTTGTTGTCATTTGTTCCTTTGTTTTAAAATACAGAGTAGAAAATGAGGGTGGGGGAAGCAGAGGAAAGGAGCCTTGTTATTTGACTGCTACAATTAGTTAGATTCCTCTTAATGGAGGTTTTACATATTCTTTTTTCTTTCTTCTTCTGCAAGATTGACTCTGGCTGTCATAGCTCATAATTATGGGCCTGTCCTCAGTGACATAAGATATTGATTTGCCTCCTTTAAGCAGTAAATTCTTAATGACAGAAATTATCTCTCATCGATTTCTTTTGTATGATGCCCAGCATATGGCTGAGACACAAAAAAGAATTTTGTGTATGTTTTGATTATGTGAGGTGATTTAGAACAAGTCATTTAACTTTTCAGTTTTGCTGTCTACGATAAAGAAATAAAAAATAATTGTGGGGCTTCCCTGGTGGCGCAGTGGCTAAGAATCCATCTGCCAATGCAGGGGACATGGGTTTGAGACCTGGTCTGGGAAGATCCCACATGCTGCGGAGCAACTAAGTCCGTGCACCACAACTACTGAGCCTGTGCTCTGGAGCCCGCAAGCCACAACTACTGAGCCTGCATGCTACAACTACTGAAGCGTGTCTGGAACCTGTGCTCCACAGCAAGAGAGGGCACCACAATGAGAAGGCCGCGCACCGCAACGAAGAGTAGCTCCTGCTCGCCGCAACTAGAGAAAGCTCGTGCGCAGCAACAAAAGACCCAATGCATCCAAAAATAAATAAAAATTAAAAAGAAAATTGTGAATAAAATGTTTTAAGAACTGTACCTGTAATTATAGGGTTATTGGTTGTATTAATTTATGCAGCTGCTAGCAAAAGGCCTGGTAGAGAGCAGGTGACCAAGAAAGGGTCATTGTAATTATTATTATTATTAACATAAATTGGAAATGCAAAGATTAGCCTTGAGAGCTTATAACTAGGTGTGATGCCATGTACCAAGCTAAGGATGAGGAGACCCTCATAGGGGGAAGGTCTTACTCACCTCCAGATCTGGACCTACCCTAGAGGAGAAAAGAGCAGCTTAGAGCTGGAATAATAATCAAAACTAATGGCTTCAACTTCTTAGGTATCTAATATATGTCCTTTATCTTCATCCCATTTAATATTTTTAATAATGCTGCAAAGTAGTTATTTCCCCCATTCTTCAGACAATTATTTTTAGAGCAGTTTTAGACTTACAACAAAACTGAGAGGTAGGTACATAGATTTCCCATATACCCTCTGCCCCTACACGTGCATAGCTTCCCGCAATATTTCCCACGTTTTAGTAAGTAAGCTGAAGACCAACAACTTGTCTACATTCCATAGCTAATAGGCAGTGAAGTTGGTCAAAGAAATTTAGACCTGTTCACTCTAGGCCCTAGATTTTTTTTTTTCAACTTGAATGAAAAGAGGCCATCCAAAATGTCTATATGCAGGACCCCAAAATAAAATACAAAATGACAACAGCCCTCCCTACTTATTTATATCTATTTGTAATCTCCAACTTGAATTCCTACTCTCAAACAGCATTGTTTGCACTCACCAATGGAAGACTAGAACCTCAGCCATGCTTAACCCAGAGGAAACGAGGCATCTAACCATGCAAAGAGGAAAAAAATCTGCAATAGAAGACAGTCCTCTAGGTAAGCCAATTCCCACCCAGCATCCATAACCAGGCTTCCCCACTGGAATAGGATTTCTCCTATGATTCCAGTCTTCACAGTTTCCCTTTTGCCAAAATTCTACTGCACCAAGACCTCATACTCCAGCAGTTTTAAAACTATATGGTCTTTTATTACTTGTTAATTAGAATTAAAAGATAGAGGTGGCCATAGAACACATACATAAATTGAATTATTTACAGATAGAAAAATAGTGCTTCTTGTGTGCTGGACTCATCTTGCTAAACAGATTATAGGTTCATTAAGGGCAGGGACTATGTCTTACTCACCTTTATGGCATCCCCTCTGCACCACCACCCACTGGCTCTAACATAGTACTTAGTACATGGTGGGTACACAAAATATACTACTAGGTGACTAGATCACCTAGCATATTTTACCTGGCTTCCCTTACCAGATTGTAGCTCCAGACCTTAGTCACTGTTGGCACATAGTACACACTAAATAAAGATTCGTAAAATGGTTGTTTTATTGAGCCCTTACTAGATGTCAGACATTGGCCTAAGTGCTTTAATCCTTAAAATAACCATGTGAGGGCTTCCCCGGTGGTGCGGTGGTTAAGAGTCCGCCTGCTGATACAGGGGACGCGGGTTCGTGCCCTGGTCCGAGAGGATCCTACATGCCGCGGAGCGGCTGGGCCCGTGAGCCATGGCCGCTGGGCCTGCGCATCCGGAGCCTGTGCTCCACAGCGGGAGAGGCCACAGCAGTGAGAGGCCCGCGTACCGCAAAAAACAAAACAAAACAAACAGTATGTAGTACTCCGCCTGTTATCATCATCATCGCTATCATCATCATCACACTGACCTAATAATTATTATCCCTGCTTCTGCTTAAGACTTCATTACTCTCTAATAGAATTATTTATCCTTTTCATAGAGATTATCAATAAAATCAAAAGTTGGTTCTTAGAAAAGATCAACAAAGTTTACAAACTTTTAGCAAGAATTTTTAAGAAAAAAAAAGAAGACTTAACTAAAATCAGAAATGGAAGTAGGAACATTAAGACTGACCTTAGGTGAATAAGAAAGATTGTAAGAGAATACTGTGAACAACTGCATGCCAAAAAATAGGGTAATCTAGATGAAATGGACAAACTCCTAGAAACATACAAATTACCAAAACTGGCTTAATAAGAAATAGAAAATCTCAGCAGACCATCAACAAGTAAAAAGATTGCATCAGTAATTTAAAAAAATTCCCAATAAAGAAAAGTCCAGAACAAGATGGTTTCAATACTGAATTCTATGAAACTTTAAAGAAGAATTAATACCAATTCTTCTCAAACTCTTCCAACAAATAGAAGGAAACAGTTCCTCATTCATTCCATAGAGCCAGTATTACCTTGATGCCAAATCCAGACAAAGATATCACAGGAAAGAAAACTATAGACCAGTATATAAATACAGATATAAAAATTCTCAACAAAATATTAGCAAACTGAATTCACAGCATATGTAATAAGGACTATACACCACGACCAAGTGGGGGATGGCTTTTTTAAACTCAGAATTCCTTGGAGATTGACCCAAGTTGTCACATCAATAACTCTTTCCTTTTTATTGCTGAGTAACATTCTGTGGCATCGATGTTCAACAGTTTGTTTAACCATTTAGCCACTGAATGACAGTTGTTTCTAGTTTTTTTGTCATTATGAACAAAGTTTTATGAATACTCATGTTCAGTTTCTGTATAAATATGTTTTCAAGTCTCTTGGATAGGTGCCCAAGATTGCAAAAAAAAAGAAAAGAAAAAAAAAAAAAGACTTCCTTACTCTCTGTACTTCATATATCAGTCAAAGGGATCCTTTTAAAGCATAATCATGTCATGAACACCCCAAGCCCCCAAATGGCCTCCAAGCACAGTTGGAATAAAATCTAAAGTCTTTATCCAGTACAGCTATGCCCTTCCTACCTCTCTGATACCATATTCTAGTACTCTCCCTTTGCACATTATGCGTTGCTCATTTCAAATTCAGCAATCATGCTGATACTTCAGAGCTTCATCACTTAATGTTTCCTCCACTTCAATGACTTTCCCCAAATATTTGTGTGGCTCTTTCCATCACTTCATCCAGGTCTGTGCTTAAATGGCACATCATTAATGAAGACTTTCTTTTTTTTTTTTTTTGGTTTTTGTGGTACGCGGGCCTCTCACTGTTGTGGCCTCTCCCGTTGCGGAGCACAGGCTCCGGACGCACAGGCTCAGCGGCCGTGGCTCACGGGCCCAGCCGCTCCGCGGCATGTGGGATCTTCCCGGACCGGGGCACGAACCCGTGTCCCCTGCATCGGCAGGCGGATTCTCAACCACTGCGCCACCAGGGAAGCCCAATGAAGACTTTCTTGATCTCATTCCCCAAAATAGTAGTTCTTATTAGGGCAGCCCAGAAATTTCTCTCTTTCCCCTTTTCTTACTTTATTTTTCTTCATGGCACTCACCACTTCCTGGTATTACTATGTATTCATTGGTGCTGTTTTTTATTAACTATCTTGCTCACTAGAAAATAAGTTCTTTTAATCATGACTCATCTTGTCTATTATTATACTCTCCATGCCCAGAACAGTGCCTGGCACATAATAAGAATTCAGTAAGTATTTGTTGAATAAATGGATGAATCTTCTCTCTTGAAGTTCCTCAGTACAAGTCCTCTGCTCTAGGTAGATGGGTTACTTGCTGTCTCCTGCATCTACTTTGTCCATACTGTCTCTGTTCTTGTCCTTCTGGTCTACCACTGTTGGAACACTCTTCCCAACCACTTCCAAATATTACCTATCCTTCCAAATATTACCTATCTTTAAAAGCTCACTCAAGCCTCACCTCTTTCATGAAACTTTTCTCAGGGGAAGACAACAAAATCCACACCCTCTGAAAACTTATTTCATTCATTATATATGTCCTTTATATATATTCTTAATTTTTTCATTTACTAGTTATGTGTAGGGTTAACTACACATTAGTTAACTATTCTAGTTACCTTCAGGGTTAACTATTTCATGTGTCTTTGACTTTACACTCTTCCAGAGAGAGTTCTGAGTCCTTCCTCTGCCCCAAATTTCCCAAACATCTCACATATATGTTTATGATAAATACTTTTGAATCAATGAATGAAAAAAATAAAATTAAATGGTACCCTAGTAATGTGAGTGATAAACTTTCAACAAACTAGTTCCCAGTTTTAGATATATTTCAAACTTTAAAGAGGAAACTACTAAAATTAAGGTATTTTCTCTACCTGATAATTTCTTTCATTTTTCATGACCCAAGTCACGCATCACATCCTCAATCCACTCATTTATATAGTAATGTTATTTATTTGAGAACTGTTGTACTCTGCTCACAATGTTCCATTTCATAGATGAAGAAACTGGGTCTCAGAGGGGTTAAGCTCATATTCTAAAGGGGTAAGAGAAATATAAACAGATAATTACAAAACAATGTGATGTATTGTATAGAGACATTTATGGGCTGCCCCAAGGACAGTGAGGATAATGCACTCAACTCTGCCTATCATACAGGAGGGTGGTATGGTCAGAGAGGATTCACAGACAAAGGTGATCTCAACTGCAGTTTGATGAATACATGGAAATTACCTAGACAGGTGAAGAAGCCAAGGAAATAACACAAGCAGAAGTTCAGTAGCATGGTAATAGAGAGAAAAATTTCAGTGTAGTGATGGGAGCTAATCCTTCTCACCGCTGCCACCACTCTTTGCAAATGCTTCCATCACAAACATCATACAGTATTCTAACTGTGAGTTCAGGAGTCGGTTTCCATTACTAGATACTGTTCTTTTCCCTTGTATAACTCCCTTTGTGCCCAGCCCTGTGCCTGACACTGAGTTCACATTCCTTAATTTCGAGCTGCTTACGTGGCTAATGAGACTGCTAGCTGGATAGTTACATGGAGATGCCATTTCCGGCTTGGCCCCTTTTACGGAATTTTCCTGTAAACAGACATCTCTCAGTGGCAGCGACAGGGTGATCTGGACAGGAAGGAAGACATTACCAGACATGTGGTAGAAGTGAGCAAGTTCTGAGCCCTTAGAAAGAGCATAGCCAGTTACCAGGACCTGGAGGATGTTCTGCCCTTGAAGTGCTTCATCTATAGTAGTCCCTTATCCAAGCCTCTGTGTATTGCAACATAATAATAATCAAAATAATAATAATATTAGATTGAGAAATATGACAAGTAAAGAATCCAAAATGCCCTGCTTCATGAATTAAAGTATCCTTCTATTTTCTAATTCCTTTCCTCTTAACTGCAGGGGTGACTGCTGGCAAGCTCTGCCCTCCACTGCCAGTTTCCAAACAAAGCCAAGAAATCAACATCATAATCATGCATTGTTTCCATAGCAAGCAATCCTGTAGCTCCGAGCACAACAACATAGATCCTGCCAGAGTGTATGTGGCGAAGAAAGATTAATTAGCCTCTCACTAATTGACAGTATTTCCCTTCGCATCTGCTTGGGCTTGATGTGAGTTTAAATTTCTCTATTTATGTGCCTGAGGCTGACTGAACACGTACAAAATTTAAAGCCCCTTCCCAAGTATCAGAGATGTCTAGGACCTGGGTTCCCTTTCTTTAAACGGTAGAGATGTCAGAAGAAGGCCTAAGGTGGTGGTGAGTCCTTGGGGGCAGGCAGAAGTAGCCTAAGAGACCTGAGGTAGAGTTCTAGTTCTTTAAGAACCAGTCACATGGCTGGCAAACTATGCCTCACTTCTTTGGACTTCTCTTCTTGCGCAGGTGTTAGCTTAGATCGGTGGTTTTCTATCTTGTTTCCCAGAGTCCCAGAAGTTCCAGAGTTCCCTTAGGGGTCTCCTAGACTCTCGAGCAGTGCTATTCAATAGAGATTTCTGCTATAATGGAAGTGTTCTATCCACGCTGTCCAATAAGTTTGCCACTTGCCACTAGAGGCTGTTGGGTGCTTGACATGTGGCTAGTGAGACTGAGAAACTGAATTTCACATTTTATTTCATTTTAATTAATTTAAATTTAAATAGCCCCATGTGGCACACAGCTTCCATACTGGACCATGTAACTCTGGAGGGTTTGAGTTGGGGTCTAAGTGGACAGGGTCCAGGATTTGCCCCACTCCTGCCAATCAGAATACATCTGCCTTTCTCTGTTTCCATGACAGCTTCCCTGAATAAAGCGTTCATAGCTAAAGAGCATTTGAAAACCGCTAGACTAAAGGCCCTTCAATCTTGAAAATTTCTAATCCCATGGTTCTAATCTCCCTTTGTATGCAACAAGGACCACACTCTCTCTAGCGTGGAGTGGAGATAAGACAGCCTACTCTATTGTCACACCCCATTTTGCCCGGCTTGGGGGAAGATGCTAATGCAGCTTGATGTGGTCTCTGAACTGAAGAGCATCCGGAATGTTCCCAGATGCTCCATCCAAATTGCTCCCCAGGGGCTGCTCATGCATGGCTCTTTGCGGCTTTTGCTGGTCCTAGAGACTCAGACCACAGAGAAAAAACAGGATCCAGAGGCCAGAAAAAAAATCCAAATGAAGTTAATTTTCTCAGCCTGTTAAGTCTCTATTCTCACACAGCTGGGAAGGAGGGGTCAAGGGTTTCCCAAGTGAAAGATGCCCAGAGCTCTGTCAAAGCCACCCCAGGATGCCCGCCTCCAGAAACAAAGCCTAAGGTGACTGTTGCTCCCAGTGTTGGAGCTGGGGTGGTGGCGAGTGCTGTGTGCGCCTGCTGGGGGAGGGTGGTCAAAGCAGAGACCGTGAGTTGCACGTGGTGAGGTTTGGGGTGACCCTGTCAGGCTATGAGCCCTGAGATGGGAGCCCAAGGAGGTCACCGTGTATGAATCTCACCTCAGTAAAGTATTTTTGTAAGATGACCAAGAAATGAAGTTTACAGCATTTCACATCCCAGAACTGCCTACAACATCTGTAAACCACACAAAATAAAGCTTGTCTCATAAAAGGTGCCAATATCTCTGGCTGTGACTCTTGAAGGGAAGGGAGGGAAGGATTACACAGTTCCTGGAGTGGTCCTGTGGTGAGGAGTTGTAGGAAAGGAATGTGGAGGCTTTCCTCACGGAGGTGAAAGCTCACACAGCTCCTTCAATTTCACATCCCCAGATACCCTTCAAAGCTTCCCCCCACCCACCCCGACAAAGGTAAGCGACTACCAGTAACCTTCCAGAAACCTTTTGTAAGAGGAAATGGCTGTAATTTTCCATCTTTCTCAACCACACTAAAACAAACAGTGGTGCCTGTTAAAGTTCAAGTCAATATTTTAACCGAAGAATACAATTGAGAGAACCACATCATCGAACATTTTTCCAACCCACATTCTCACTTAGAGCAGTTGTCTCTTATCAGTTGTCTCTTCTTATCAGTATGTTAAATCGCTCTCACCAATAAAATAGGCATATTTTGTCTATGGTGCCCCATCCCTGCATTCAGCAGCCCCATGCTTTTATTCTTGAAGGGCTGGATAATGCTGTTTTCTGTCAGTAAGGAGGTGACTGGAAAGATCAGGGTCTCTCCACAGTGAGAACACACTTAGGCTCCTTTGCTCAGTAGCTGTGCTGGCTGCTTTGGGGGTGTTCCTGCTGGTAGCTCAGTTTCTAGGGGCCTGGTTTCTGAAGGAGATATGAAAAGTTAGGCTGTTGATGTCCATCAGCTACTAGCTATGCTGTCCTGTGGAAGCTGGACTTCTGCATGTCCAACTCAGCCCTGTTTAAAATCCCATATGCCAAATGAAGGGCAGTGTATTCTGCCTTGCTTCTGAGTTCACTATTCCTAAAAGATGTAGGACAATTGCACAGTCTACCAAGAAAAGATTCTAGACTCGATTACAAGTCAAAATCTCTAACAGAGCTTTGAAACACCTTGTGGTAATAAGTACATGTCAAGTCTGGGGTTACCTTCTAGAGACTTTCTTTTGTAGTGTGAATATCTCTTTATTATGGGTTGTAGCCAAAGGGTCACAATTAGGTAAAAGCAATTTAGAACTAAAGGGTCCACATGGCTCATTACCTTCCTCTGAGCCATAGACCTCTGGTTTAATAAATCCAACCCACAGGATAGGAATTATTTCTGAGAAAAGTCTGTGCCAGTGTTGGACTGGGAACACCTCTTTATGTCCCATACACACTGAAGTACTTACTCTCTTCCAACTGTACAAATAAGCTCCTTGGAATCATTTCCCAGGATTTACTAAAATGATAAAAGTGGAAGCTACTGAGATTTTATAATAAAAGGAGAAATCTCAGGTTTGAAAAATGGAAAAATTTTTTTTTTTCCAGTTCCATTAAATTACCTATATCCTCACAGGACACCACAGAGGATCTTGCTTGATACCTGCCTGGAGTCACATGAAATTTATTCTCCCGATTGTTCCCAAGGACGTGATTAATGATGAGTCAGAAAGTCTCCATGCAGGAAGTTTATTCTTTATGACTTTGACCTACTTTTCTGAAAATGGACTCAGAGAAGACAGTGTCATTCAAAATGCCTGGAAAAGAGAGCAACTTAACCTGATTATTACAACCCCAAGGACTTGGGGGAAGGAGACTTCATGACCAAAAGCAGAAGTAGGAGTCTGGATTAATGTGAAGAAAAAGTAGTTAAGCGGTGGAACATACAATTAAGAACACAAAACAAAATCCAACAAGCAAGTGGAAGAAGAGCCAGTTAGCGAGACACTATGGCGGTGTCTGGGTAATGATGTAAATACAGGCTGAACAGCCTCCTTACTACGAGCCTGTGAGACAATTAGGATAGAGGCTCACTCAAGAAAGCAAAAGAACTAGAGCAACTTGTAATTACGAAAAACCAAGCTGCTTGGGAGGCAGCAATGGGCTATGGTTTGTTATCTTAACACTCACCACTATAATAGCATATGTTTCTCTATTTTGTAGAATGCCATCCCGTCAGTAAGATGTGCACTTTATTTTCAAAGGGGTCTATGTTTGCCTTTTCCATGGATGCAGTACATCCTTTCACGATTATTTAGCTGCTCGGGACATGTGCAAATGTGAATAGAACTACCACAGCACTGCCAAGGGCTTGGCTGCCTCACTGGGCACCCCACTTGGTCCAAGATGTTCCTTCAACCATCCTTCTCATATAGATTTTTCCCTCAATGAACTCCTGCTCCTTTTTCCCCATTCTTCCATGCCATGGTGGGGTTATAAGCAACTATAAAGAGTGCCTGATGTGGACCAACATCAGCCCAGTGTAGGGAGGCTCAGAGGTGGCAGCTCTCCTGCTGCACAAGGACAACAGGGGAGACAAGGAGAATCTTCATGGAGCCCAAACAAGTTAGCACAGAAGATAATAAAATCTAGAGTTGAGTGTCACAAGCCAGAAGGAACTATACAGCAATTTGGAGGAAAAGTGTTTCAGTGAGAGTGAAAATGACCAAGCATGCTTCCTGGGTAAATAGAGGCAGCAGGATACAGAGAGATGGAGTGTGTGGCTTTGGAGCCAGCCAGATGGCACTGAAGGAGTCACTCAGAGTCTCTGAGCTTTACCGTCCTTACCTTTAAAAAATAAATAAATAAATAAGGGAAGTGATACCCATCCCACCATGTACTAAGGATGAAATTAAATAACTTATGTAATACACTCAGCACAATGTTTGGTTCTTGGTAATTACACAATAAAGAAGACAATTATTATGGAACCTTAGCTGGACCTAGAAATTTAAGTAAGATTAAGATAGAGGGATAGGGAAAAGGATCATATTCCAAGCACAGAACATACAGGAAATACAGTACACAGTTCTCACATATATGTATATTCAGTTCTTACCCCTGTATATGCTCAAGAAAGACCTTTTTAAAACTTGTAATAATTTTATATTTATTAGAAAGTTGCAAAGATATTACATGCTCTTTAGCTAAAGGTATGATGGCAATCATGTTGCAATATATAAAAGTATCAAATCAATATACTGTACACTGTAAACTTACACAGTGTTATATGTCAAATATATTTCAAGAAGGAAGGAGGAAAGAAAGAAAGAAAGAAAGAAAGAAAGAAAGAAAGAAAGAAAGAAAGAAAGAAAGAAAGAAAGAAAGAAAGAAAGAAAGAAAGAAAGGAAGGAAGGAAGGAAGGAAGGAAGGAAGGAAGGAAGAAAGGAAGGAAGGAAGGAAGAAATGAAGGAAGAAAGAGAAAGAAGGAAAGAAATGAAGGAAAGAAGGGAGGAAGGGAGGAAGGAAGGAAGAAAACATCAGGTAAATAGAACCTGAGGGGCATTCTATAGACTGCCTGACCAGTGCTTCTGAAAACAAAGTAACGATAATGAAACTTGTTTTTAATGATCAAATGATTGGAGGCAGAAAGAAGAAGAGCTTGTTCCTGTAATGCTGAAAGGATCCCTGCATAAATTTGTGACGAGGGCTGATGAGTAGGCCAAGGGTAGGAGGTGTTAGGGAAGAATAAGCTAATTAAACACATTTCTTGTATTACCCTACACTATGCCCACCCTATATCAGCATGATAACCTACGAAGTTGACATAAAAGGATAAAGACTCTGAGTACCTTCTCCCTATTCATGGAACCCCATGGCTTCATTGTTCCAGTTGCCCAAAGTTCCCCAATGTTACAGAACCAGGAACACTCACACATAGAGGGGATGTGTCTGTTTCTGAGGAAAAATCTTAGGATTTCTTGAGAAAGCTAGCTGGTCTTGTTAAGTCATTTTAATAAGTAAGTTACTGATAATCTACTATATAGAATGTGTTCTAGAAATATAATAGTGAGTAAGAAAACCATAGTGTCTTCCTTCACATATTTTAGAGTCTAATGGACTACAGATGTAATTTAAATAAGTACGCAAATACAAATGTATGAATTGTGAAAAAGCCTATGAAGGACAAATTACATGGAGAAGTAAGAACATGTATGGGATCTGATCTGGTCAGGGAAGTGGGGAAGGACATCTATGAGGAAGTAACTCTTGGGGGGAGATCTGAAGGATTCAGGGGAATTCAATGGGGAATGGGAAAAGTGGTCCAGATTGAAGGAAACACAAACGCAGCGGCCCCAAGGCAGAAGGGAATAGAGATGGTCTGAGAAACTGAAAGATGACATGGCCAGGTGGCAGATGGCCAGGTGGCAGACACCCAGAGAATAAGGGTGAGAGATGAAGCTAAAGATGAACACAGAGGCCGTGTTAAAGATTGTGACTTTCCTAAAAGCAACATGGGAAGCCACTGAAGTATTTCAAGGTCTCCCAAGCTTGGTGGGGAGAACATATTGAAGTGGAACAATACTGAAAATGCGGAGACCAAAAGTCTCAAGAGTCCTGGAGAGCAAGGATGCTAGCTTGACAGAGGGTGACAGTGCTGGTGATGATCAGAGGCGAGCAGACTTGAGAGAGATTTGGGAGGTAGACTCAGAAAGGTGTGGGGATAGATTACCTATTGGAGGTGAACAAGGAAGCAAGACAAGGAAGGCCAATGACCTGAGAGGCTGGATAGTCAGGGGAAACCTTAGGTAAACAAGGGACCCAAGATTTTCCTGGGGGACAATGGAGAAAAGCAAGGAAGGGGGAGTCTACAATCTAAAGGGAATCCTCTGGCCTCCTCTGCTAAGAAAGTGCTGGAGTGTCCTGGGAGACTGAGAAAGAAGGCTGGCAGTGAGAATATCGGGGCCTGCCCACCAGTGGGGCAGAGAGAACAGGCTTGGAAGAGGTCTTAGAGGTGGTGGGACACACGGTGGGGCAGTTCTTTGATGGTCTGACAAGTGGCCACTAGAAGCACTCAATGTGGCCAACACATGTCAGAGGAAGGTCACAGGCTGGTTTGTGGCTCTCAGAGCAGGAAAGTCTCTTTTCCACCAGGAACTGTACCTGCCCTAGCTTTATACTTGTTGTCCTTCAAGATAGGGTGAGCTACTAGAAGATCCTTGGTACTTGCTAACAATTACATTAAAAAAAAATTTAATGTTGTACTTACAAGATTTCCAAAGCACTGAGCTGGAAACATTCGCAAGTGAGTGGGGATTTCCCTAGGTCACTAAGAGCATCTTCAGGACAAGACCATACATTGTGTATCTCTGCATCCATAGTGTCAAGCATGACTGAGTGAATAAATGAGTCCTGGTTTTAGGTTGGGGTAACAAGTACACTGCAGAAGACCTCAGGCAAGAAATAAATCAGTAGATGAATTTGGCAAAATTGAAAATAACTTCCAGTACTGTTTGTGTGTGGGCGTGAATGACAACCTAGAAGTCTGGTGAAATAGGACCGTGAAGGCTGAATTCATCCCCGTTTCCATTTGTTGCTTACTTTTTTTCCTGCAAGCTGGAATAAAGCCATGAAGAAGAGCCAAGGACTAACTCCCAGATGAAGCTAATGCTCCTTAATGCACAGAGGTTGGTTTGCCCTTTCTCACTGGCAGCTTTCAGAGGATCTGCATCATCAACTGATGACAGTCTTGTCCTGCTCCTCCTTCAATCCATGACTGTGACATCGGGAAGCAGAGGGCACCAGACACAGAGGCATGATCTTCCCGTCATGCAAGGAACAGGTTTCAGTGGTGTTTGGAGGTGTGTTGCAAACCAGCCCATGAAGAGCAGTTTCATCTTTCTTCTCCGTCCTCCACATGAGACTTCGTTTCCAAGCATTGGATTTGGGTTGCCTCAATCCCCAGACAAGCCAATGTAAAGCGCTGCCTACATATCTGAGATCAGGTCTCTGGAGGCACAGTTAATATGTTTATGACGTGTTATTCCTCCAAGTCCTGTCTGTCCCCATTACCTACATATCTTATAACTTTTGCCATCCTTTATTAGAAGTATTTCTGTTCACTCCTCCATTTTCTCTTTCCTCAGACAGTGGTATCACGTGACTCACATAGGTAAACATTTATTTAAAAATCTATGTGATCAGAAATGCAAATTAAGACCACACAAATATTTTCTTGCCAATCAAGTCTGCAAAGTTCTTTTTATGTTAATACCTAATGATGCCAAGTTTCCAAGGAAATGGGTACTGTTGGCAAGGATATAAATAGCTCAACCTTTCTGGAAGGTAATAGAGTAATTTTATCCTATGTCTTGAAAGTATGCATATCATCTGACCTGAAAGTTACACATTGAGGGTCTATGCTAAGTCTCTCAGTTTAATCTCAGAATCATTTTGTGAGGTAGTTATTATTACTGTTATCCTCATTTACCAAGGAGAAAATTGAAACTCAAAAAAGGGTGAGTTATTTGTTCAAGGTTACACAGTAAATATGTGGCCAGAAAGGGACAAAATGCAGATCTCAAATGTGATCCTTAAATCTCAAAATGATGTGAAAGGCTGTGATCTTACAGTTAACACAAGAATTTTCATCTAAGCTTTACTTATATAATAGGGAAAAACTGACAGCAACCTGAATATGCAACAATCGAGAATTGATTTTTAAAATTATAGTGTAACCATACAGTGAAAAATGCACATATTCTTTAAAACATTGTAGAAGAATATTTAATGATGTAGAAATGTTCATAATACACAATTTAGTCTACAACGTAATGCACAATATAATCTCAACTTTTTAAAAATAACTGTATACACATGCATAGAAAAAAGATCCAAAGAATAGATATCAAAATGTTAATAGTGTTAATCCTTTATTGCTAGAATTTCAAGACTATCTTCTTCCTTACTGCCTTTTTTTGTAATGTCATGCATTTTTTTCATCATGCATTTTTTTTAGCAAGAAAACAAAATTACTAAAAAGGATTAAAAAGCCCATGTTTCCCTTCCTTTAGCCTGGATGAACTCTAGATCAATAATAGTAAGTAACAGCCTCCATTTATTAAAGCATCTGCTACCTGTCTGGCAAGTAGGCTTTTTAAGGGACAGTTCACTTGTCATTATTAACCCTAATACACCCATGTTATGAATAAGAAAACTGAGGTGCAGAGAGTTAACTTGCCAAAGATCACGCAGCCAAGAGGCAGAGCTGGGACTCTAACCTTTCATGTCATTGCAGAGTGTGTGGTGCCCTGGTTGGTGGTGAGAACTAGGATCTAAAACCAGTGGGTTTGGATTCAGATTCCTGAGCTACTGGAAGTAGCTTCTGGCAGGAAAGGGGTCTCTGCAGAAGACACCCCTTTGCCGTGACACTAACCTTAAACCAGGCACTCCAATGCTCTACTCATCTCCAGCCCAAGTACACCTTTCAAATCTTCTGATCACACAATACTTTGCCTAACTTGTTGGTTCTTTCCATAGATCAAAGAAATAGAAATGAAGAATAAGTAATTAACTGATGACCAGATCTCTTCCCTAGCTTCCCCTTCAGTAATCTCCTGAACAAACTTGAACAAGATAGCCTCTAAAGAAAAATCACAAGTCCACAAGCCTGCACACAGAGGGAGACGGCGATGACTCTGACCCCCTACCTCAATGATCAACTGAGGTTACTCCCCTGTTTCCCTTTAAAAGCTTTCATGGCTGAGCAAAACCTTCGGAGGTGGCTTTTGGGGACACTAAGTCCACCATCTCCCCAGATTGCCGGCATTCTGTTAAGCACCTTTCCTTTCTGCCAATGTTGGTCTCTCTCTCTGAGCATTGATTTTCAAGTGGCAAGCAGCCGGATCTGATTCGGTAACACTACTTGCTGGCTGTGTATGAGGAGTGATTTGCTCTGTATCTCAATTGCCTCTTATGTAAATTTGTATAATAACAGTGTCTACTACGTAATGATGAGGATTAAATGAGTGAATTACGAAGGTGCTTGGAACAATACGCGACAGATAACACCCTAAGTGCCAGCCTTAGGAAAAGGGCCCTACTGGTTGGTGCTGGAAGGTATAACACAGAGCCAAATACATCTCCAAATACCATCAATTTTGGCCACTTAACTGGGTGACCTTGAGTGAGTCACTTATCTCTCTGTTCCTCTATTTCATTATCTCGTGTCAAGTTTCCTGAACATGGTACATGCTAATGATGACAACTGTCCCAACCATGCTACGAGCCCTCCCTGTGTTTCTCCCTGACACTGTGACACAGTCACTGGTTAGGAACCCACCCCTTCGCTCAGGCTGAGTTGCACCCTGAACTCTGCCGAAAGGCAATTTCCAAGCTCCATGTGAAGAAGCTTGAAAACAATGAAACCTGTACTCTGTTCCTGATCTTTTCCAGGAGACAGATTCTGTTCTGATTCTGAAGCAGGAGAGGAAGTTCAGCTATTTAACTCCTTTCTGCTTTACTTCAATAACGACAACAACAACAACAATAAAATCCTCAGCTTTGCCAGAAACAAGAAGCCTGGAAATGTTTTGCTTCTTTTGATAGTACTAAAGAAAAGTCCCATCTGCTTGCCATTTACCTCCGGAGCCTGGAAGCTCTGCAATTCTCAGAGCAGGGGCAGAGATGGAGGAAGCTGTTTAATGGCTGCAAGGGTTTGTGCCTGTGTATAGCATGGGAGAATAAACATCAGCCACCACTAAGGTGTCTGTGCCTTCCGCTCCCCGGGGAGGGGAAGGGAAGGGAAGGGAAGAGAAGAATGGTGTGGGCATTCCAGAGAGTAGCAGGGCTCTGTGTTATTTTTTTTTCTTTTAAAATTAGAAGGCTCTAAGGCTTGCTATCTTCCCAGCCCACTGTTCCCTGGGCTCTCTCTCTCCCAACTCTGCCAAGACACATATTTCTCCTTCTCTGGACCAACCTGAAGGTGTGATTTGGGAATGGAACTAAACAAACAACCCTGATTCCGGCCCCCTGGGAAGCACCCAGACCCAGAGAAGGCTCCAGAGGGGAGTGGCTGGAAGGATGTGGCCCGGCCCAAGAGCATCCCTCCTTAGGAGGACTCTGGAGAGGCCATCTCTACTCCACACTTCTGGCTTATTTGGGGCTTGTGGTGGGGTGGGGTGGGGGGCGGGCGGGCATGCTCACTGCAGACTAGACGGTCAGTCGTGGAGTGGAGGGCTTGAATCCACTCCCATCAAAGCTGACCTGAGGCTGGGTCCGTTCTCCTGATGGTGAAGCAAGGCCCTGGCTGAAAGACCACATACAGACCTCTTCTTATTGAGACCCCATGTCCCAAATCATTTCCTCAAGACATGGCCTCAGGGAAGGTCAATGCCCTGGAGAGTGTGGGAGACCATGCAGGGGCTGCAGAAAGAAGACTGCTGAATTGAAGATGGATGCTTTGACAAATGTGTCCTAAGTAAGAGCAAACCAGAGATGGCCTAAGGCAGGAGTTTACAAACTAAAGCTTGTGGACCATACTCAGCCCACTGCCTGCTTTTGTGCAGCCCTCAAGCTAAGAATAATTTTTGGGTGAAAGAAATCAAAGGATAACAGTATTTTGTAATGTATGAAATTATATGAAATTCAAATATTAGTACCCATCAGTAACGTTTTATTAAAACTCGGCTGCACTCATTCATTCACATATTGACTGTGGTTGCTTTCATACTACAATGGTGGAGTTGAGTAGTTACAACAGAGGCCATCTGGCTCCCAAAGCCTAAAACATTTCTTACCTGGCCCTCGGTGGAAATAGTTTGCCAACCTGTATTCCATGGCGGTGGTTTTCAAACTTCAGTGTACATTAGAAATCACCTGGAGGGCTTGTTGAGACAGATCGCAAGCCCCATCTCCAGAGTTTCTGCTCCAGTAGGCTGAAGTGGAGGCAGAAATCTGCATTTCTAATAAATTCCCAGGTGATGCTGTTGCTGCTGGCCCAGGGTCCACAATTTGAGAACCAGTGTACTCCCAGGGACACAGACGGTACAAAGAAAATGAGAGGAGACGCTGAGGAGAGTAGGTTCCATGGGAGTATTAAAGCTGGAGAGACAGGGAAAGGAATTTCCTAGGGAATGAATGTGGGTTTGAGTGTACTTCTCAGCAAGCACACACAGGAAAAGTGCAGACGGAGAGAAAATTTAAAGATCTACAACTCTGATGGAAAGGGACACTGGTTTGATTAAAATGTGTGGACTGAAGGAAACAAATTTCCTTCAAGCTCATTGCTTCACTTGGCTTTTGACAGTCTCAGTGTCTCTACCTGTGATAAGAAAGTGTTGATTATAAAAGGGCTAATTGGACCTATGAAGACGTTAGTTCTTAACCTTTTGAGGTAAGGTTATTTAAATTCCTTTGGGATTTCTTACATATCTCTCTCTCAGGAGAAAGAACCAGTTACCGCTTTTGGTTCTCTATTGCTGCATAGCAAGCCATGCCCAAACGTTGTGGTTTAAAACACAGTAACCCGGTTTTGCTCAGGATTCGGTAACTGGGCTGGGTTCAGCAGGGTAGCCAGATTTCTCACACGGTGGTTTAGGGCTCCCGAGATCACAAAAGCAGACGCTGCCAGGCCATCTTAAGGACTAGGCACAGAACTGGCACAGCATCACTTCCATGGCGGCCACATTGTACTGGTGATGGAGAAGGACAGGCCAGTCCAGGTTCCAGGGGGTGACACCAATGTCACGGGTTAGGGCAGCATTTGGGAAAGATTTCCATAAAACCAAAGGAAAACAGGTAAATAGGAAAGCTCCCCTGCTAATAGATGGCTCTACAGGGACAAAACTAAGATTTATGGTAATTTTGTGGGGGTGGAATCCTAGGACTGAAAGCACTGGAAGTTCTTCAAGAGCATTCACAGACGTTTTCCTTTTTTATTTTTTAATTGTGCCCACACAAGTTCTAGAACAGCCTACTTCCACTTTGACTAAATTCACATACTTACTGACAATTATCTTAATTACACATTCATGGAAAACTCACAAAGAGGTGGAATAAGATTACCTTTAAATTGTGCTATTGGTGAGGCTTTTTTTGACTGTTTTTTTTTTTTTTAAATACCAGCACACCAGTATATCCCCTTTTGAATGTTCTAAAGGCATCTACATACTGGAGCTTGTATAGGGGGAGAAGGAAAGACTTGAAACAATTATTTTCTTCTGAGTATTCCTTAATTCTTTGTTTTCATATGTATCAATGTATTTGTTTTAATTACAAAAAAGTGTTTATTCAATACACATTGTACTGTGCCTTGTATTTTCATTTAATGATTCTGTCCATGTGAACATATATAACTGTACCATTCTTTTTGATGGTTATGTAGTATTTTGTTATATTATCTAGCTAATCTCCAATTGTTAGACCCAAGATAATTAAAAACATATGTTCACACAAAAACTCATACATGGATATTCATAGCAGCATTGTTCATAATAGCCAAAAAGTGGAAACAACACTAATGACCATCAACTGACAAATGGATAAACAGAATGTGTAATATCCATAGAATAGAAAATTATTCTGCCATGAAATTTAAAAAGAACAAAGCACCAATAACATCCTACAACACAGATGAACCTTGAAAACGTTATGCTAAGTGAAAGAAGCCAGACACCAAAGACCACATATTTTAATGATTCCATTTACACAAAAGGCAAATCCATAGTGACAGAAAAAAGATTAGCATGCCTTCATTCTTGGAATGCTCTCCTTTCTTGGCTTTCACAATACCATTCTCTTCCGGAGTTCCTTGCTACCTCTCTGACTGATTTGGTTTCAAGTATGTCACCCATCACCCCTCCTTACACACTGTGGTCCTCAGTGACCCTCGGATTCTCTCACCCATATGCTCTTTCTTGCACACAGCTCAGAACTGCTGTGACAAGTTTGCTGACTCTATGACTTCCAGAATTATTCCTCCTGCCTTTTCCTCCTCATGAACTCTAGACCCTCTTGCAGTTCTTGAGTATTTCTTCTTAGACGTTCCTCGGGTTCAAAACAGAATTCCTAATTTCCTAAACCATGTCTTTATGCTTTTGTATATGTTGCCTCCTCCACCAGAATGCCCTTCCCACTTCTCTGCCCTGTGAACTCCTACTCATTTTTCAAGATTTAGCTTAAATTTTACTTCCTCCCTAAAGCCTTCATGGGCTACTTCGTTTCGATAATTAGCTGCCTTCTGTGTTGCCAAGCACCTTACATATGTCTTTCGCACATTCACCACATTGCGTTTAATTATTTTGTCTGACTGATCGCCTCAAAGGCTGCCATTTTGTCTTACGTTTTTTGTATCCAGCAGTTAGCACAGTTGCATGGGAGATAATAACAGTGATCACAGCTAACACTTCTATTGTGCTTACTGGATACCAGGCACCATTTTGAGTAATTTTACTCATATTAATTCACTTAACCTCCCCATTCACCCTCTGAGGCAGGCACATTTCTATGTCAATTTCTCATATGGATAAACTGAGATTAAGAAAGTTTAAGGAACTTTCCCAAGGTCACACAGATACCAAACAGCAGAGCTGGGATTAGACCCCAGACATTCTTGCAACAAAGTCTATGTTCTTTTTTTTTTTTTTTTCTGGCTGCTTTGGGTCTTCATTGCTGCACGTGGGCTTTGCCTAGTTGTGGCGAGCAGGGGCTACTCTTTGCTGTGATGTGCAGACTTCTCACTGCTTTCCTTAAAGTCTACTGATTGTAAATGTTCATCACTTCTGAAAAATACTCTCATAGAAACATCTAGACTAGTGTTTGACCAAACAATGGGGCACCGGAGCTCAGCCAAGTTAAAAATTAACCATCACACTGGCCATAGCCATAGCTAACCATGGTTGAGAAGGGAAAGTCTCAGAGGCAGTGAATATATAAACTACCTCCAAGTGAGGAAAGCTTTCGTTATCTTAGGGGCTATTTTGTATGCCATGGTGTAAATTTATGAAGAACATGCTTAAAGCTGCCTTATTTCCTTTTTCCTTGTCTTAGACATCCCACACCACCTCTCTCCATTTGTCCCCAAGTACTGCTTCCTCCCATCAGACAGTTGTTTCTGCCACTGAATCTCCCAGGACACCCGCTCTATTCATCGTCACAAACAACATGTCTTCCTGATGAAAAGCAGTCATTGAGAACACTTGTCCTACACCATGTTTTTACAACTCTTCCCATTTAAGCTTCAGCCTTCTCAGATGCTCCACACTCATAGAAATACGGAACTCTAGAACTTGAGGGGCAACTTAGTCAAATTTCCTCATTTTACTGATGAGGAAACTGGATGCGTTGACGTCTCTGAATTTGAGGTGGAAGCAGGACTAGGATTCAGGTCTGTTCTGCCAGACTCAGTGTTCTTTACGCTTGACAGACAAGAAAGAACCAATGCATACTGGAAGGGAAACTAGCCTGGGAGGAGATAGGAGAGGATGCTCTTGATATAACAAGCAGATTTTGTTCAAGCTTTTTAATCTCCCTGAGCCTCAATTTCTTTATTTGTTAAGTGGCTTAAATTGGTGCTTCTCAAACTTTAATACACATACGAATCTCCCAGGGATCTTTTTAAAACACAGATTCTGATTCAGTAGGTCTAGAGTACGGCCTGAGAGTCTGCATTTCTAACCAGCTTCCAGATGACGCTGATGCTGCTTGTCTTTTAAGTAGAAGGGCATAGATGATCTGTAAGCCCAATCTGAGCCTTAAAATTCTATGATTTGGTTATTCCGTGGTTAAGGACAGTGGCATCAAGGGTATGTAAAATAGGCAGTCTAGGGAAAATATTAAATTTTACCTGTACTTCTCTGTACACTTTTTTTCACAAAACTTTTCTTCCATAGAGGGTCACCAAATATTCTGATTTACCTGAGAAAGTATTGGTTTGTGCCTGTTTTCCCAGTGTGATGATTCAGAGAAACCTCTTCACTCTTAACAGTTTCCCAGTGGGGACAATAAATTATACAGTCACCCATTTTCTAAAGTTTCTTTTGCTCATTATCTATGTTCATAGAATATAGAATGCATTTGATTTCCACAGTTTGCATATTTCAAACCGCGGGGAAAAAAATGTTGCGTCCCAGAAGGTTTCCTGCACCGTACGTCAGAATTTCATGGTTTGTGAATCCCTGTTTTCTTTCCTTATGAAAAGCACGCTCACTGGAGGCACTTGGCAAGGGCCTTCTGCATTCAGCCCTCCTAAGATGTGGGACCCTGGGAAAAAGTGCTCACTGTTTGTTTTGTGGTGACTGACAGCAAAGCTCACTTGGATGATTAAAAGCTAAATGGAAAGATACCTCATGGGTGATTTTCCCACTTCCTACTCTCACAGAATCAGTGTCTGAATGTATAGTTCCCAAGTTCAGGGGCAGCTACTGGAGTGAACTTCTGTGCCTACCTAAGCAAAGGTGTTTCTGAAGGCATAGCATAGGGAGGGTGCCAGCCGCAAACTATAGATCTCCCATCTGCTGTTCCAGTCTGCTTGCCATCCCACTGAAGAGACTATATTCCTGGAGGCTTCAAAATCAGTTATTAATTACCACCTTCGATTATGAGTTAGTGGCCTTTGTTACTGATTCCTTTAATAAATATTTGTTAAGTGCCTACTATGTGACAAGACAGGATTACTTGACAGCTGAAATTAAGAACTGGAGACAGTTTTAGTCTATAGATCTTAGTCCCTGATTTTCTAAAAGAAAAAGGGGAGGTGTTAATGGAAATTAGAGGGGTAAAATGTGACACTCTTTTTTCTATAATTGATTCAGAACATAAGAACCTATGTCTTAAAAAAAGGAGAGAAGAGACATGGAATTAATATGAACCACAACAGGTTAGCACACTACTCACCTCTTCCAAGTCTTTGCTCAAAGGATAATGGTTCACTGAGTTTTCCTGGCCACTCTATTTAAAACTGCAACTCACACCCTAACCCAGAACTCTAAATCTCTGCTCTCCTTTATTTTTTCCACTACACTTATCTTATAATATATGATATAACTCACCTGGTTATGCTATTTATTGTCTTTCTTCCTCAGCAACTTTTGAATAAGCAATACAGTATTACTAACTATAGTTAACCGTGATGTACATTACCTCACATGGCTTATTTATTTTATAACTAGAAGTTTGTACCTTTTGACCCCCTTCGCCCATCTTCTTTTCTAAGATGCTCACGAGCTGATTGTTTGCCATGAAAGTATAGATTTTTGCTAAGAATATCACACGTAGAAGAATGTCAGATGGTGCAAACATTTGGAAGTACCAAATATAAAAGATAATAGAATCCATGATCAAAATTATTTTGACAGGGTTGAAAGCAAGTGTAAAATTAATAAGAAAATTTAGCAGGGTTAAAAGTAGCAAAATATCTATTTTACCATTACAGAAAAAAGGTGACCATCCTTGGGAATTATCGTTGATTGTGAATTTAGTATGATTCAACATGGTTAATCCATACATGGCTTCCAAGGGAACCAACACTCTCTAGGAAGGTATAAAAAGGAGTATAACATCTGAGTCACTGGAAGTAACTGGGCTTGTCAGAATCTGCTCTGGTCATTCACATGGAATCTAGTACAGGAGGAAATGTTTTCAAGGCTCCTGATAAACCAGGGTAGTCCAGAGTTTGGAGGAATTTAGAAACCAAATGGAGCCTTCCTTTAATTGGCCATAACCTAGAAAGGTGTCAGTTCATGCTTTCTCAGGTGCTAAAGCTAAATTAGAGGCATGGAGTGACAAAGGAAGCTCCTAGTGAGGAGCAAGGTAGAGGGAAGAGGTTTGAAATTTATCTTCTGCACAGGAAATGAGAAAGGGGAGCACATGTTGGTGGTAAAAGAGAGCAAGAAGAGTGCCTTCATGCACAAACAGGAACCTCAGTCTTTTTTCAGGTTCCAGTCTCTCAGTGTTATGCAGGTATGGGCGGTAACACCCATAGTCAGAGCTACCCATGAAGAGTCAGCATCGCATAGCAGCCAACGGGGCAAACTCTGGAGTCAGCCAGGCTGGGTTTAAATCCTGGGACTATTACTTAATAACTACATAACTCTGAGCCGTTAAATCTCTTTGTGCCTCAGATTTCTAATCTGTTCAATGGGACTAACAGCACTTAGCTCATGGGGTTGATGTGAGGATTAAACAGGATGATATATGTAAAGTTCTTAGAGTCATGCTCGACAGATAAGCACTATGCAAGTTGATCATGGATTGGATACTTGCTGTATCTCAAGCTTCTTTATCTCATTTAATGCTCAGAACCACCCTAGTATATAGAATCTATTGAAATAACCTTTTAACAAATAAGGAAGCTAAAACTCTGAAAGGTTAGGGAACCTGCCCAAAGTTACACAGGTAGAATATTGTGGAACCATTCTGCAAACACACGTTTTTCTGATTCAAGATTCAGAGATTTTAATCTCTGGACTTGACTGTTTTTAACCTGATCTCAAAGTAACTAGAGAGCCCAAATCACAACTGTGGACAAACCACCAAAATAGAGAAGGTAATATCACCTGTGGGTTTTGGAAGGGCTGAGGATTACGCCCAGTAGGTGTAACCTCCAACATTAGATGGAGTGAGAGGCCACAGTTTTGATGATTGTGCTGACAGTTAAGGATCAGAGTGCTGGGAAAAAGACAGAGGGACAACTATGAAAGGCAACATCATAAACAGTTGCTAAGTCAGCTTCACCAAGCTGAGCTGTTCAGAGGGAAGTGGATCACTAGATCCACATGCAGCAATATGGGGGGTAAACAAGGAGGGAAAACTCTTCATCATTACCTTCAAAAATAATAATAATAATAAATCTGTATTTCATTAAGTTACTCTTCTTTGGGTTACATATTGCATAACTGATAAAGGGTTAAAAGACCAAAACAAGGGATAGAAAAGCAGAAGACCCTGCTAGAGTGAGAAAGAAGGGAAATAAGCAACAGACCTGAGTGGACATTTAACCATAAAATAGATTTCAGTCTATTATATCTGCGATATGGGCTGCAAGGGATTTTCCTTAGGCCTTTGTTAGCAATTCCAGGAAACATATTTTAATGGAAGTTCTCTGAACCAATTTTATTTTTGTGGAATCTCCTGGTTAACTAATGATGCTCTCAGGTCTATTGTATACTTGCCAAACCCGTTGATGGTCCTGCATGTGTTAACTGCAATTGCATGCTTTTATTAAATATTACATAGACTGATTACGAGAGTAGTTTCTACAAAAACCAAGTTGAATGCTTAGAAAGCATTAAAAAAAGAGTAATGAAAAAAATGTGCTGCCTGGTTAGATATGAGTAAGACAGTTGCAAAAGGTAAGAGGAAAAAAATAATTAAAAGCTAGGAGGGGGACTACCCTGGTGGCGCAGTGGTTAAGAATCCTCCTGCCAATGCAGAAGACACAGGTTCGAGCCCTGGTCCAGGAAGATCTCACATGCTGCAGAGCCTGCACAACCACTGAGCCTGTGCTCTAGAGCCCGCAAGCCACAACTACTGAGCCTGTGTGCCACAACTACTGAAGCCCATGTGCCTAGAGCCCATGCTCGCAGCAAGAGAAGCCACTGCAATGAGAAGCCTGCACACCGCAACTAAGAGTCGCCCCCGCCCCTGCTCACCGCAACTAGAGAAAGCCTGCGCGCAGCAATGAAGACCCAATGCAACCAAAAATAAATATAAAGTAATAAATAAATTTAAAAGAAAAAGCTAGGAGGATTCTGTATCCCATATGCTTCACAAGTGTCTTCCAAGAGTCCCTCAATTTTAAAGAAACAAGATTGGAAATCATAGATAATTTATTAGGAGCTTGTTTTATTTGAGTTAACATGAAATTCCATCAGCTAAATGACCCAAATCTCAATAGGAGTCTTACTGACATCTTAGGTGAGCTGTTTTCTTTTGCAGGACTGCACAGCATTGAGACATTCAGCATCTCTGGTGCACACCCACTAAATGCTATGGTGGCCCCCAGTCATTGTGAAAATTGAAGAGTCCTCTTTGCACAGTTCCAAGTACTCCTTAAAATAAACATAAGAGTTTTAGTGCCCCCGCCAAGAATTTCTGCTTGTATTAAAATAAAAGGCTTTGCCCTACCTCAAAAAGTTAGAAAATGGACTTATATATTTTAAATTTAAGAATATATATGTTTAAGACGTGTAAGTGTCATTTTTAGATGATTTTTTTATTTCAATTGCCTTTCTGTGATTAGCCAGCCAGCCATGAGTCATGACTGTTTTGGTTAAGAGTTTTTATTCTACATCTGACTGCCTAGGGACCTTCTGAAAAATGGGACCATTATAGGGCTTACACATATAATAAGAGGAATTATTGGAGGAACTATCTTTTAACCTGGAGAGGCAATGACTTAGAGAGACAGAATTATCGATTTCACACATATAAAGAATTATCTTGTTTGAGGATAATTCAGTTTCCTCTATGAGAATACACATAGAATATTCTAGAAAAAGCTCTAAACAAATGGAACAAAATGTAGAAAAGACAACACGGTATAATAGAAAGGTTTTATAGCCTTAGTGCCAGACGAACCTGGGTATAAATCCTGGCTCCACCTTGTATAATATATATAAACTGTCAAGTTCTCAGAGCCTCATATTTTTCTTCCATAAACTAGTTTAATAATATTTATCTCAAAGCATTATGAAGAATAAATAAAATAGTCTATCTTAAATTCCTAGCACTGTTTTTGGCATATATTAGACACATAATAAATGAGTTTCCTTCCTTATCTTCTTTCCTGTCCCTGGAGGTGTGAAGCAGAAAAAGCCAATTATCTGTTTAAACACACTACCTCTGAATACTTTGATAGTTTAAGGTGTGGATAGAACTATAAAAATTCCCTCGGGATCAAACCCTTGCTTTGTGGCAGACACAGCTGATACCGTTCCTAACCTATCTAAAAGCCATTTACATTTTTTCTTTCTGGATAGCAGCCCTCCATATTTGTTTAAGATTGGATAAATATCCTTTGGCTTCCAGGAAGGTCACCCCAGGCCCTGGTCTAGGAGCTGGCCTAAATCCAGACTTTTTGTGGCAAATTATATTACCTTTCAGCAAATATTCATTCCTTCCCCATGACCTCCTTGAGAAAAGTATCCTTTCCTGCCGCATTGATTTTGGACTTAGAATACGGCAGAAGAAAGAATGTGCCAATTCCAAGCCAAGGCTCGCCCCCAGGAGCTTCTACCATAAGGAGATATGCCCTGGGTAGCCCAGGTCTCATAAGAAGGAGAGACCCATAGAACAGCTGTCCTGGCTGACGAGAGAGAAGTAAATGTGTGTTATTGTGTGTCCCTGAGATGATGCTGTGGTTGTTTGTTCAGCAATAATTTAAACAACTGACTGATAACACCTGCCTTAGTGATATTAGGCAAGATTAGCAGAGAAGCTTCTGAGAAATAGTTTTTGTCTCTGATAAGAGAAAGTTGTGGGAAGATAAACTTTCTCCTCGTTGCCACATCTGGACTTTGACTGATTGCCACATCTTGACATGGCCAGGTTATGACCACAAAGAGAAGACCAAGAGAATTGGAGACACCAGCCCAGAATTCCTGAACCAATACCACCAACCATCTTGCTTCACTTCTTGCAAAGTGACAAGAATAAATCCCTGTTTGTTTATACCAAGATTTGCTGGGCATCTCTGTTATCTACAGCTGAAATGTATCCTAAGTGCTACTTAATGCTAAGATTTCTAGTTTTTATAACATAAGCTAACATATTTGACAATTCACAGAATTATTTCTGGTTTGTGAATAGATGTCACGTATTACATTGCTGTTTGTGAGTTCAGTGGCTCATACATTCAGTATTACCAGCTAATTCATTGGATACCCGAGCATTTAGGATGTCCCCTAGGGAACTATACTCCCTGTAACCACACGGATGGGTACAAAGCTTCATTTCTCTCAGAGAATCTTCCTTCACTTTCAGTGTGCACCTACTGTCCACAGTGAAATATTCCATGTGTAGTAGAAGTTAATTTTTGATTTGGCCATCTTCCAAGGTCTCTCATGTTCCTCTCTGTCTCCTTACCAGCCACTATGGAAAACAGTAAGGAGGATGCTTAAAAATTACAAACAGAGCTACCATATAATCCAGTAATTCCACTCCTAGGTATTTATCCAAAGAAAATGAAAACACTAACTTGAAAAGCTATCTGCACCCCATGTTCACTGCAGCATTATGTACAACAGTCAAGACACGAAAACAACCTAAGTGTCCACTGACAGATGAATGGATAAAGAAGTTGTGGTATATATATGTATGCAAAGGAATATTATTCAGCCATAAAAAAACAAGGAAATCTTACCATTTGAGACAACATGAATGGACCTCGAGGATATTATGTTTAATGAAATAAGTCAGACAGAGAAAGACAAATACTGTATGACCTCACTTATCTGTGGACTATGAAAACAAACCAAAACAAAAACACAGTAACCAAAAAATCCCAACCAAATGCATAGAAAAAGAGATAAGATTTGTGGTTACCAGAGGCTGGGGGAAGGGATAGGGGGATTGGAGAAAGGTGGTTCAAAGGTACAAACTTCCCGTTACAAGATAAAGAAGTATTAGGGATGCAACGTACAGCATGATGAATACTGTTAACACTGCTATTTGTCATATATGAAAGTTGCTAAGAGAGTAAATCCTAAAAGATCTCACCACAAGAAAAAACATTTTCTTGCTTTCTTTTTTTATTGTATTTATGTGAGATGATGGATGCTAACTAAGCTTACTGCAGAACCATTTCACAATACATGTAAGTCAAACCATTATGCTGTAAACCTTACATTTTTACAGTGATGTATGTCAATTGTATCTCAATAAAACCAGAAAATTTTTTAACATCTTTATTGGAGTATAATTGCTTTACAATGTTGTGTTAGATGCTGCTGTGTAACAAAGTGAATCAGCTATATATATACATATATCCCCATATCTCTCCCTCTTGCATCTCCCTCCCACCCTCCCTATCCTACCCCTCTAGGTGGACACAAAGCACCAAGTTGATCTCCCTGTGCTATGTGGCCACTTCCTACTAGTTATTTATTTTCCATTTGGTAGTGTATGTATTTCCACGCCACTCTCTCACTTTGTCCCTGCTTACCCTTCCCCCTCCCTGTGTCAAGACCATTCTGTACGTCTGCATCTGTATTCCTGTCCTGCCTCTATGTTCTTCAGAACCATTTTTTTTTAGATTCCACATATATATGTTAGCATACGGTATTTGTTTTTCTCTGACTTACTTCACTCTGTATGACAGACTCTAGGTCCATCCACCTCACTACAAATAACTCAATTTCATTTCTTTTTATGGCTGAGTAATATTCCATTGTATATATGGGCCACATCTTCTTTATCTATTCATCTGTTGATGGACACTTAGGTTGCTTCCATATCCTGGCTATTGTAAATAGTGCCACAATGAACATTGTGGTACATGACTCTTTTTGAATTATGGTTTTCTCAGGGTACATGCCCAGTAGTGGGACTGCTGGGTCGTATGGTAGTGATATTTTTAGTTTTTTAAGGAACCTCGTATTCTGTTTGCTAGTATTTTGTTGAGTATTTTTACATCTATGTTCATTAGTGATATTGGCCTGTAGTTTTCTTTCTTTGTGACATCTTTGTCTGGTTTTGGTATCAGAGTGATGGTGGCCTCGTAGAATGAGCTTGGGAGTATTCCTCCCTCTGCTATATTTTGCAAGAGTTTGACAAAGATAGATGTTAGCTCTTCTCTGAATGTTTCATAGAATTCACCTGTGAAGCCATCTGGTCCTGGGCTTTTGCTTCTTGGAAGATTGTTAATCACAGTTTCAATTTCAGTGCTTGTGATTGGTCTCTTTATATTTTCTATTCCTTCCTGGTTCAGTCTCAGAAGTTTGTGCTTTTCTAAGAATTTGTCCATTTCTTCCAGCTTGTCCATTTTATTGGCATAGAGTTGTTTGTAGTAATCTCTCATGATCCTTTGTATTTCTGCAGTGTCAGTTGTTACTTCTCCTTTTTCATTTTAATTCTATTGATTTGAGTCTTCTCCCTTTTTTTCTTGATGAGTCTGGCTAATGGTTTATCAATTTTGTTTATCTTCTCAAAGAACCAGCTTTTAGTTTTATTGATCTTTGTTACTGTTTCCTTCATCTCTGATCTGATCTTTATGATTTCTTTCCTTCTACTAACTTTGGGGTTTTCTTTTGTTTTTCTTTCTGTAATTGCTTTAGGTGTAAGGTCAGGTTGCTTATTTGAGATGTTTCTTGTTACTTGAGGTAGGACTGTATTGCTACAAACTTCCCTCTTAGAACTGTTTTTGCTGCATCCTATAGGTTTTGGGTCATCATGTTTTCATTGTCATTTGTTTCCACTTATTTGTTTATTTACTCTTTGATTTATTAAGTGATCTCTTGGTTATTTAGTAATGTATTGTTTAGCCTCCATGTGTTTGTATTTTTTACAGATTTTTTCCTGTAATTGATATCTAGTTTCATAGTGTTGTGGTCCAAAAAGATACTTGATACGATTTCAGTCTTCTTAAATTTACCAAGGCTTGATCTGTGACCCAAGATATGATCTATCCTGGAGAATGTTCCATGAGCACTTGAGAAGAAAGTTTATTCTGTTGTTTTTGGATGGAATGTCCTATAAATATCAATTAAGTCCATCTTGTTTAATGTATCATTTAAAGCTTATATTTCCTTATTTATTTTCATTTTGGATGATCTGTCCATTGGTGAAAGTGGGGTGTTAAAGTCCCCTACTATGATTGTGTTACTGTCGATTTCCCCTTCTATGGCTGTTAGCATTTGCCTTACGTATTGAGGTGCTCCTATGTTGGGTGCATAAATATTTACAATTGTTATATCTTCTTCTTGGATTGATCCCTTGATCATTATGTAGTGTCCTTCTTTGGCTCTTGTAATAGCCTTTATTTTAAAGTCTATTTTGTCTGATATGAGAATTGCTACTCCAGCTTTCTTTTGATTTCCATTTGCATGGAATATCTTTTTCCATCCCCTCACTTTCAGTCTGTATGTGTCCCTAGGTCTGAAGTGGGTCTCTTGTAGACAGCATATATACAGGTCTTGTTTTTGTATCCATTCAGCCAGTCTACATCTTTTGGCTGGAGCATTTAATCCATTTATATTTAAGGCAGTTATCGATATGTATATTCCTATTACCATTTTCTTAATTGTTTTGGGTTTGTTATTGTAGGTCTTTTCCTTCTCTTGTGTTTCCTGCCTAGAGAAGTTCCTTTAGCATTTGTTGTAAAGCTGGTTTGGTGGTGCTGAATTCCCTTAGCTTTTGCTTGTCTGTAAAGGTTTTGTTTTTCCGTCGAATCTGAATGAGATCCTTGCTGGGTAGAGTAATCTTGGTTGTAGGTTTTTGCCTTTCATCACTTTAAATATGTCCTGTCACTCTCTTCTGGCTTGCAGAGTTTCTGCTGAAAGATCAGCTGTTAACCCTATGGGGCTTCCTTTGTATGTTATTTGTTGTTTTTCCCTTGCTGCTTTTAATATTTTCTTTGTATTTAATTTTTGATAGTTTGATTAATATGTGTCTTGGCATGATTCTCCCTGGATTTATCCTGTATGGGACTCTCTGTGCTTCCTGGAGTTGACTATTTCCTTTCCCATATTAGGAAAATTTTCAACTATAATCTCTGCAAATATTTTCTCAGTACCTTTCTTTTTCTCTTCTTCTTCTGGCACCCCTATAAATTGAACGTTGGTGCCTTTAATGTTGTCCCAGAGGTCTCTAAGACTGTCCTCAATTCTTTTCATTCTTCTTTCTTTATTCTGCTCTGTGGTAGTTATTTCCACTATTTTATCTTCCAGGTCACTTATCCGTTCTTCTGCCTTAGTTATTCTGCTATTGATTCCTTCCAGAGAATGTTTAATTTCATTTATTGTGTTGTTCATCGTTTGTTTGCTCTTTAGTTCTTCTAGGTCCTTGTTAAACCTTTCTTGTGTTTTCTCCATTCTATTTCCAAGATTTTGGATCATCTTTACTATCATAACTCTGAATTCTTTTTCAGGTAGACTGCCTATTTCCTCTTCATTTGTTTGGTCTGGTGGGTTTTTACCTTGCTCCTTCATCTGCTGTGTGTTTTTCTGTCCTCTCATTTTGCTTAACTTACTGTGTTTGGGGTCTCCTTTTCTCAGGCTGCAGGTTCATAGTTTCCTTTGTTTTTGGTGTCTGCCCCCAGTGGCTATGGTTGGTTTAGTGGGTTGTGTAGGCTTCCTGGTGGAGGGACTGGTGCCTGTGTTTTGGTGGATAAGGCTGGATCTTGTCTTTCTGGTGGGCTGGACCACGTCCGGTGGTGTGTTTTGGGGTGTCTATGACCTTATTAATTTAGGCAGCCTCTCTGCTAATGTGTGGGGTTGTGTTCCTGTCTTGCTAGTTGTTTGGCTTAGGGTGTCCAGCACTGTAGCTTGCTGGTCATTGAGTGAGTGGAGCTGGGTTTTAGTGTTGAGATGGAGATCTCTGGGAGAGCTTTCACCGTTTTATATTACGTGGGGTTGGGAAGTCTCTGGTGGACCAATGTCCTGAACTCAGCCCTCCCACTTCAGAGGCTCAGGCCTGACACTCGGCCGGAATACCAAGACCCTGTCAGCAACATGGCTCAGAAGAAAAGGGAGGAATAAAAAGAAAGAAAAAATAAAATAAAATACAGTTGTTAAAATAAAAAATTTTAAAAATTATTAAAAATAAAAAAGTAATTTAAAAAAAGAAAGAAAGAAGAGAGCAACCAAACCAAAAAACAAATCCACCAATGGGAACAAGCGCTAAAAAGAATACTAAAAATGGACAGACAGAACCCTAGGACAAATAGTAAAAGCAAAGCTATGCAGACAAAATCACACAAAGAAGCATATGCATATACACTCACAGAAAGAGAAGAAGGAAAATATGTATCTTTTTTTTTTAAAAAAGGAAAAGAGCAACCAAATCAATAAACAAATCTACTAACGATGATAAGCTCTAAATACTAAGCTAAGATAAACATAAAACCAAAAACAAATTAGATGCAGAAAGTAAACCCCAAGTCTACAGTTGCTCCCAAAGTCCACCACCTCAATTTTGGGACGATTCATTTTCTGTTCAGGTATTCCAGAGATGCAGGGTACATCAAGTGGGTTGTGGAGATTTAATCTGCTGCTCCTGAGGCTGCTGGGAGACATTTCCCTTTCTCTTCTTTGTTCGTACAGCTCCTGGGGTTCAGCTTTGGGTTTGGCCCTGCCTCTGCGTGTCGGTCACCTGAGGTCATCTATTCCCCACCCGGACAGAACAGGGTTAAAGTAGCAGCTGATTACGGGCTCTAGCTCACTCAGGCCGGGGGGAGGGAGGGGTACAGAATGCAGAGTGAGCCTGCAGCGGCAGAGGCCAGAGTGACGTTGCAACACGTGACGGGAGGCACGCCATGTGTTCTCTCGGGGAAGTTGTCCCTGGATCACAGGACCCTGGCAGTGGCGGGCTGCACAGGCTCCCGGGAGGGGAGGTGCGGAGAGTGACCTGTGCTTGCACACAGGCTTCTTGGTGGCTGCAGCAGTAGCCTTAGTGTGTCATGCCCATCTCTGGTGTCTGCGCTGATAGCCACAGCTCACGCCCTTCTCTGGAGCTCGTTTAGGCAGTGCTCTGAATCCCCTTTCCTCACACACCCTGAAACAATGGTCTCTTGTCTCCTAGGCAGTTCCAGACTTTTTCCCGGACTCAATCCAGGCTGGCTGTGGCGCACTAGCCCCCTTCACGCTGTGTTCACACAGCCAACCCCAGTCCTCTCCCTGGGATCCGACCTCCGAAGCCCGAGCCTCAGCTCCCAGCCCCCACCCGTCCTGGCGGGTGAGCAGACAAGCCTCTCCGGCTGCTGAGTGCTGGTTGGCACTGATCCTCTGTGCAGGAATCTCTCTGCTTTGCCCTCTGCACCCCTCTTGCTGTCCTCTCCTCCGTGGCTCCAAAGCTTCCCTCCTGCTCACCCCCCGTCTCTGCCAGTGAAGGGGCTTCCTAGTGTGTGGAAACCTTTCCTCCTTCACAGCTCCCTCCCAGAGGTGGAGGTCCTGTCCCTATTCTTTTGTCTCTGTTTTTTCTTTTGCCCTACCCAGGTACGTGGGGAGTTTCTTGCCTTTTGGGAAGTCTGAAGTCTTCTGCCAGAGTTCAGTAAGTGTTCTGCAGGAATTGTTCCTCATGTAGATGTATTTTTGATGCGTTTGTGGGGAGGACGGTGATCTCCATGTCTTACCCTTCCACCATCTTGAAAGTCCCTCCCTTCTCTTTAACTTTTAATCTGCTAGTGTTGGAGGGTCTCCTGCAGAGGCGGAGGATGGCTGTCCAGAAATTTTTTTTTAACACATGAGCCCTTCAAATATTTTGTGAGGCTTTATTGCCCACCCCACCCCCTTCTGCCATAGATCTTTTCCAGATTCAATAGCTCTTATGCATGTGCCAGCTCATCCTGTGACAAAGCACCTCTGTTTTAGCCACACACTCCACCTTGCCTATGTCCCTTGTGTGGACACAACGCTTCAGCACAAAGTGCGCCAGTGCAACCCAATTTCTCCCTTATTTTAGAAACTATACTTCCGTTGATGTAGCCTACACACTCATGAATCCCTCTAGCAGTCTCAGTCTGCATTTACTTCCCTATGCCTAAACTGCTACTAAACTCCAAATTCTATTTCTGTGTTTTTCCAACTAGAAATCAAACTCTGATGCAGAATATAATTTTTGTTGTTGTTATTACATTTTATCCTATTAGATGCAATCCATCACTTTAACTTGTCAAGATCTTTCTGTGTCCTGATTCTGCCATCCACTATGTTTTCTATCCCACCTGTTGAATAGATTTCTGTCATTTGGAAACTAGATCTTTGTCATCTGAAAACTTAATAAGATTGCCTACTATGTCTTTATTCAAGACCTTGGTAAAACTGTGGAATAGATCAGGGCATGTCACCAAAACCCTATCTAGGTTGTCACTGACCCTTTAATTGGCCCCTCTAGTATTACTTTTTAACAAGTTTCCAATTGTACTTATCTTTCCATGAGGATTTCACAAGGCACCTTGTTAATTGCAGAAATACCAGGTCTACAACATCTAAAAGTCTCAGAATCCTATCCCTATTTACAACAACAAAAAAGGAAATGACTGTTCAAAACATAGCTGTCAGTATTGATCTTTTAAATGTTTATAAAGATGGATATTAACTAGACTTATTGTAGTGATTATTTTGCAATACATACAAATATAGAATCATTTTGTTGTACACTTGAAACTAATATTATATGTTAATTATATCTCACTGAAAGTTGCCCTACTAATTCACTGTCAAGTGATAGATGGTATTTTTATTCAGTCCACTTTAAAAAAAATCAGAATACATGCAGAGAGTGTTTTCCTGGGTAAGGACCTAAGCTTTACACCCACATCTTCTGTGAACTGAGAAATGACTGGGCAGGTTTGAGGGCTGATGGGACTGGCCAGCTAGACACCTGTTTCCATGAAGCCTTTCCAGGAGCCTTATTAGAAGGTCAATGATGTGGTATAATAAGACTAATATCCTGCCCCAGAATTATGACCATAGTCTTTGTGAAACTAAAGCCTCCCCTTGTTCAACCAAGCAGTATTCAAAATGGAAATGAAATATACCCCAAGGACAGAAAGAATCAAGATGCATGAATTTTGTCTGTGGGTAATGGCTGGATAAGAGGAATAATTTTCTATTACAGCAATATATATGTTGCTTGAATTCCCTTTTAGTTCCGGAGTCCAAGGGGATAAATCATAGACTTCAGGTAACCATGGGTTTGAGTCCTGGCTCTACTATTTAATAGCTATGCCATAGGATCTCTTTTCAGAGGACCAGTGCTAATCCCCAGTGAAAAAGACATTTTTGTAAATTCTTAGAATTTTTAAAAATAACATGCCCTTGAGTCTAGAATTGTCTACAAGTATCCAGGGCACCTACTCGAGTTCCTTTTGACCTCTTACCTTTTTATTCCATAGAGTTATTTGGGATTATAGAGTCCAAGTTAAATTTCTGGGTATTTCCTTGAGTTCTATTCCATTTTGGATTATTTTCTGAACTTTATGAATCTGTTTTCCCAAAGTCCTTGGCACATATATGACCATACCCAGCTTTTCCTTTGCTGCTAATCACTGCTTCTAAGTGTCCAAAGTAGTTTTCACTCACTGAAAGTGGCTCTTACAGCTCAAACCAGGATTCTTAGTTTTCTTGCTTTTGAGACCAGTGACCCTAAAGCGGTCGGTATGTGTAAGAGCTTTGGTTTGGGGATCTTGGAGAAATAGGAGTTTTCTTTGAAGCGATGGCATGAAAAAAACAAAAGATAACAGAGGAATAATCAGCCTCCATGAAAAACCCCACCAAACAGGATTGCGCCCAATGGACTACACAGCTCTTTGTGAAAGAAAGTCCAACAAAGACTGTGAAAGCTCTGAATGGAAACACTCAGGAGTCCAAGTGATAAACAGCAGCACCGAGTGGGGGGAAGGATACTTCTTTCACTTTATTATGGCTCACTGATGCCCTCTGAGGGCTTGGGGTAGCCAAGGGAGGACATCTGTGCCTGGCAGAGTTACTCCCTGGCAGAACTAGCCCTGCAGCTAAAAGGATCCTGGAGGAGAAGCTGGAGCAGAAGGTTATGAGCAGATCATTTCCTCTTGGGTTCATGGTTTTCCTGGGAAGTACTTATCTCTGTAATACACAGTGATACTCTGCCTCTTGTTCTAGCAGACTGGATTCTTTGAATTAGGGTTTAATCTCATCTTGGATTCCAATCATGGGTCCCTTTTTCTCACTTGGTAATGCCCATGAGGTCATATCTACCCCACTATTCTATAAAAACACTTTATGACCCACGTTCTAAGCACTGGAATATAGACATACCAAAGTCTTAAGCATTGTGTCCCATTGCTGTACCAATGTTTCATCCATGAAATAGTATGCACCTTCATCATTAGTCAAAATCATGTTTTCTATAGTAATTATATGATGGGTGTTTCTACTTTTTTTTTTTTCTTTTTTTTGCGGTACGCGGGCCTCTCACTGCTGTGGCCTCTCCCACTGCAGAGCACAGGCTCCGGACGCGCAGGCACAGTGGCCATGGCTCACGGGCCCAGCCGCTCCGCGGCACGTGGGATCCTCCCGGACCGGGGCACGAACCCGTGTCCCCTGCATCGGCAGGCGGGCTCTCAACCGCTGCGCCACCAGGGAAGCCCTCTACTTTTTTTTTTTATAGTCAGTTTTAATTCTCTTTGAAAAGTCTAGCTAGTCATTGGGAAGACAATTTCTTTGTCCAAAATTGATGATATACATTTTTTCATCATTCCTAAGTCTTAAGTTGTTGTCCTAAAGTTTATACCTCATTCTTTGATACCATCTATAGAGCTAGTTAATTATCTTTTATTTTTGTCTTTTATTACAAAATTCCAAACTTTAGTGGTATTAGGCAAATATTGACTGTATGTGGCGTCCATTATCACTCAGCTTCATGCTTACCCTCTACACCCTTCTCTTTACCACAGCAGTGGGAAGACTGCAAAATACATTTTGCAGAATTCCTCACGAGCTGGCATCCAGTGGGATATAGGATATGAAAGGCTGGGGAAAAGGAGAAGGAGAATGGTTTCTGCTTGCATCTGAAACAGTGGCAGCATCAGCAATAGTAGCAGCCAGGGCAATAACAGTGGTGATAGCAACAGTAATATTTAAAGTTTTGGAAAGAACACAGAAGCAAGAATAGCAGGTGTGTACCAGGTCCTGGGGTGCTACTCAGGCAGCAGTGTCCCAACAGAAGCAGCCTCAATGGTACAGTGTTCATGGACTCTGGGTGAAATCATTTTCGCTTTTGTCCCCCAGCTCTCGGTGTGGTAGTAGTTTAGTGCAATTGCCAATATTTGGATAAGCTAACCTTTCTTGTTTTGCTCCTGTACAGCCCATTCCAAAAGTTTTATATTCCTTATGTTCAATTCCCTCTCTGTCAAACACCCAGATCCGTTTCTATTTTCCTGACTGAGCAGGGAGTAATGCATGCTGTTATGAATCAGCATGTGTGTGTAACAGTCAGCAGATGTGGTTTGCTCTAGAAGGCATTTCATCATATCCTGGAAAAACATTCAAAGGAGACTCAACTGACAACGCCAACTCTGCAGACAACTGTTCTTTATCTCTCAGTAGAGAATCACCAACCTCTGAGATCCAGATCTGAGAGGTTTTGTGGTATTCACTGGCATTTACAGACTCTTACTTGTGCCATTTTTATTCCCCAGAAGGTCTGCATTTAAATCATTGGGAAAAAATGCAAACTTTTTTGTGTGTTGAGTCCTTAAGCTATACAGTTCATCACATTTATCTCCCTATATTTTTCTTCCCCTTAGTCTCCTAAGAATTTTGAATTTGTGGTTTGCTTTTGGTATTTCTTCTTCCATTTTCCCTAGGAACTCTTCATTTTTGCAGATAATGTAGCATTCAGAGAGAGGATTTTCAAGAAAGAAAGAAGTCTGTAATAATAACGCTAGCCCAGAGGAAGGGATAAGATTGCTCTCATGAGTCAGGTTAAAATGAGGCTTATGCTGATGACATCAATGTGAGCAAGAATCTTGTGCCATACATTAATTATCATGCGGCCTCTATTCAAGATCAAATATGGAGAATATCATACTCCTCCAAAAATTAAGAAAGGAACAATATCTTAATATATGACACAACTCAATAGATTACCACAGTCAAATGGATGCCTGTACCTCTATATTTAGGAATTATTCCTTCATCATTCTGAGAAACGGGGATGGCGGTTACTGACTCCAAATCTGAGAAGAACACATGTAATAGCCTGTTGCCCTGATGGATTTCTTGACCTTTAATATTCAGCCTCTCTGTCTCCATGCACTTTTCTCCCCCATGTCTGCATATAATGCAGATATGGTAGTGTTAAAAGTTGACACTTGATTAGATACAAAATTTGGAAGAAAAATGATTAAACTGTGCAGTTGCATGCTGTCCAGAAGCAGGGAAAGGCATGCAGCCAACCTTCCCCAGCTCTTTGCTTCATCACATGACATTGTTTGAATATCAGCTTATCAACAAACTGAATTTTACCTCCACCACTGCATGAAGAAAGGGACCTTGCAAGAAAACTACATTGAATATGAATACCAGCTTTTTAAAAAGGGGAGATTACAATACAGGCTAAGTTTCTTTTAAGCAAATCTGTCTTTTTGTTTCAGATATAAGTTTTTTTTTGTAGATTTTTCCTCCCTGAATTCTGCAAGCATTTTAATCAAACTTTATCAAGTACAGACCACTTGAATAGGTAAGATGGATTTCCTCAGCAACAGTCCAAGAAAATCACACATGAATTGTTGCCCCAAGAAATATCGTCAGTCATTTCCTTATGCTATTTGAGGAGAGAAGAAATCTTCCCAGCTTTGAAGAATATTTATGTTCTGCTCTACAGATCTGGAAAATAAGAAGAGGGATACTGAGATGATTTGATTACAGGATAGAGTGTAGGCTTCTATCCTGGACAATATTTTAAAAGAGTATATCTTGGTTGGTATGGTTTCTGGAGTGCATGTTGAAGGAAAGCAGTATTTATAGTTTAATTTATAAGTTTATATCGTGGAAAAAAGACACACAAAGATGTTGACTGATGTTTTCCTAATAAATTTCTCTTCTGGAAGATCTGAGCAATTAGCTCTGTGAACTCAGAACCAGAGTTTTCTCACGCATTAAAATCCTTCTGAAGCACATTCAATAGAGTAGAGGAGAGAAGAGGAATTGGCCTAATGAGAGCATTCTGTATTCAAATCTCAGTTAATAATATTATATATAGAATGGATAAACAACAAGGTCCTACTGTATAGCACAGGGAACTATATTTAATACCCTGGGATAAACTGTAATGGAAAAGAATAGGGAAAAGAATGTATATATATTTATAACTGAATCACTTTGCTGCACGGCAAAAAATTAACACAACATTGTAAATCAACTATACTTCAGTAAAATAAATTTTTAAAAACCTCTCAGGTAATCAAACAACCAGATGAGGTAGGCGTTGTTGACAAGGGCAAAGGAGTGAGCAGAGGAGAAAATGTTAGGGGTTTCCACTCTGCCGTAGCAACCCTATTCCAATATGTCCATTCTTCCTTGATTGTTAATTTTTAAATAATGCTATATACACCTCAGATTCTAAACCCTAAATTACATGGAAAGGAAACGAGACTTACTCATAGAAGATGTGGCTCCTTCATTCTGTATCTTTGTCAGGTTAGAAGCATGGCTAGATTTAATAGCTTCTTTTATAGTACAAGGCTGGAAAATTGCAAATCTGAATGTGCAAGAAATGGAGAGTGATGTAAAGATATACTATACTGTCAAGATAAATCATATTTTCAAAGGATATTTAATGTTCTGGGAAGGTGCATAACACATAGAGAATAATCTCCCTGTTCTAAAATCACACACAATGTACACGGGAAAAAAATTATAAAATGGAATCAATCAAATGCCAACAATAGCTATGCACTGTTAAATTATGGATGATCTTATTTCCTCTTCAATTTTTAAATTTTTCCAAATTTTCAGAAATGATATATATTACTTTTAGAATCGGATGAAGCAATAATTATTATTTAAAATTATCAAGAAATAACTGTTATGACCTGGTGTGGTTCTACAACCCACCTATTCCAAAGGCAGAGTGAATCAGAAAGACAAAGGGCTCTGAATTATTCCTTTGATAAGTAAGGGGTGAGAATTGGGAAAAGTGGAGAACTAAGAAGTCTGGTGAGGTCTAGTTCCATGGAAACATTTGAGAAAATGTCTTATCCCTTGAAATAAATAATATTTATCTATTTGTTTATTTACTTATTTCCCTGCTTACTTACTTAGGTACATCCCCAAAATTGGTTGAACAAAATGAAATTGTATGTTATGCTTTGTTGTTCCTTGGAGGTACAGGATGAAGATAGGAGGAAAACAGAAAAGACAACAAAAGCTATGGAATATTCCACAGATTCCTTGCATTCGAGTCCCTCACTCTGTCTCTGATACTTCACTGCTGAAGGTACAAGCATATTATTCACAGGTGGAGGGACCTTCTCTGTCTCTTCTTCAAGGGTTGAGGACTTCTTGGCTCTTTGTTTACCCCACATTAGGGAAAACACTGGGCCCAACAGAGGCACCGAGGGAAAACATTGGGCCCAACAGAGGCCCTCGGTGCATGTCGACCATGTGTGTGAGAGAATGAATGAGCACTTGGATGATCTAATTCTACACCCATCCCACTTCAGGAGCACTTCCTTCTCCACAAGGAAGGCTAAGCAACAGAGTAAGAATATTAAAAATGTTATCTGTTACTACTCATTTAGGAAGTTGAGAGTTCTACTAAGGAGGAGAACTAGGCATTTTTTTCCCTTGTAAAATAAAACCATAAATTTTAAAGCTTTATCTTATATAATGGAAACTTCCATTGCACTTTGGAGCTTTGCTCTTGAAATGGTTTGCAATTTTCCTGTTATATTGTTCTCAATCATTTGAAAAGTCTTACTTAGGGATCTAGTCTCTTCTTCAAATATACTATCTTTTAAAATATCTAATTCAGAAACTGTAAAGCTGAAATGATGTCTCAAAGTGTGAAGTACTTGGCTCAGCTCCTTTCCCTCTGAACATATTTTTAATATCAAGTTTGAGGTCTCTAGACGCCAAAAAAAATCTGACTCACAGATGTCAACTTCACACAAAATTTCTAGCAGATAAAATTCACTTAGCTTATACATATTTATCTTAAGTTTAGTTTGTATTACATGGTTATCAACTAGTTTTGAAATTCTGTCATTGTTTTGAATTTTTTAGCCTAAGGGGAACTTATTTTACCTTGATTTTTCTAAAATGTTGATGCCACTATCTCTGTTTCCCCATCTCAATATAGTGAGCACTTATGGTATATCAGGTATATAAAAGTAATTGTAGGGGATTCCCTGGTGGCGCAGTGGTTGAGAGTCCGCCTGCCGATGCAGGGGACACGCGTTCGTGCCCTGGTCCGGGAAGATCCCACATGCTGCGGAGCGGCTGGGCCCGTGAGCCATGGCCGCTGAGCCTGCGCGTCCGGAGCCTGTGCTCCGCAACGGGAGAGGCCACAACAGTGAAAGGCCCGCGTACAGAAAAAAAAAAAAAAAAATTGTAGTCCAGCCCTTCTTGTTCCTCCCTAGCACTAGATGGTAGCTTCCTAAATGGTCTCCCTACCAGTGGTTTTTCTTCCCTTGAGGCCATTGTCCACAGTGGGGACAGAGTGATCTTTGTGAAATGCAGATCTGGTCAGCTTAAAGAATTGCATTTGGGACTGAGTAATTCTTGGTTGCAAGGGACTGGGAGGCTGTCTCATGCTCCGTAGTCTATTCAGCAGGCTCCCTGGCCTCTCCCCAACTGAATGCCAGTGGCATCCATCCTCTCTCCCACCATTTGTGACAACCAAAAATTTCTCCAGACATTGCCAAACATCCCTTCAGGGTCAAAATCACTGGTGTTGATAACCACTGCTTTAAATAAAGACCAACGTTCCTCATATAAAAGGTAATCTTTAAACTCTTAGTATTAGAATTAGCACTTAGTTAGCCACTTAGTTCTCACTGAGAACTCTCAGTGGAAAGTTCTCTTTTACCCTCCAGAGCCTCGCACACTTCAGGTCCTGTGTAGATTCTCATAGCCTACCTTCCTCAACAAGGATTATAATAGATCAGTACAGTTATCAGATATTGAAAATCCTTGGATCTCCCTCAGCCCAATACTTTGACCTACTTACCTAGAATCTTTTTTTAATTCATTTTCACCACTACACATGTCAGTGGAAGACTGCTTAAGTAAACTAAGGGAGGTGAGAAAGATGGAGAGAGAGAAGCATCTTATTTCTGTGCAAATCAGCTTTGAATACATCACACTCTAATCCTATAGAATTCTACCGACTCATCAAAATCACCTGCTCTGCTCTGACAGGACCTAACCCAAGGGCAGCAGCGCTACTTTTACAGCATCATGAGGATTTACAATCCCAGGGCCCAGTGGGTGGCCCTACAGACCTGCTATGTTCAGGGCCTTCAGCAACAGCAGCTGCTTGGTGAGTTTAACTACCTGACCTGAACCAGGCATCTCAGGAAGGGACTTGTATGTTGCAGCTGGAAGTCAAGTTTCCAGATAAATAATTCAAGTAGAATGGCCTCGGTCAGCATGATATTTTATCAGCATGTTTGGCAGGTCAATTTAAAAATGATTATCTCTGACAATAAAAAGCAAGGTTTTACGGGTAAATTAAGAGGACTTAAAGAAATTGGATTATGGTTTGTTATAAAATGTCAACAACTCTCTGAGATTTGCAAGAACTTGATTTAGTAGAACTGGCAATGGGCTTAGGCAGATGGTCCGGGCTCAAACCACAGCTCAGCCCATTGCTGGCTGTGCAGATTCAAAGGCTTGTTTGACTCACAGCAATAATATTTATATTTACTGAGTATTTACCATGTTTCCAACATTGTGCTACGAGCTCTACATAGAATATTTCATTTTCTCCCCCCACTTTACTGTTGTGGGAAACTGCAGCTCAGACAGGTTATGTGACTTGAGGAAGATCATACAGATAGTAAATGTCAGTTAGGACCATCACCCCCAAAGATCAGGCACCTTCATCCCATACTCTGCCATCTCTCTTCTTCCACCAACCTCATGGGATTTTATGAACCACAAATGAAAGAATGGTTGTGAAAAACTTTCACAGACTATAAGCAACAACCTACAGAAAGGTGTAGTTATTATTAAATCTCTTTTCTTCCAGGAGATGTTTTCAGTCTCTGGTTCCCCCTTATTATACTCTTCTAACTCCAACAGGTCCTTTCTTCTGTAAACAACCAGGGAAGGATCTACCTCCAAGCTCACGCTTGTGTGTGTTGGCAGAACTTAGTTTTTTGGGTGCTTTTGGACTTAATGCTTCAATTACTTACTGGGGGTTGTCTGGAGGCCACCCTCAGTTTCCTGACATAAAGGTCCTTCAATAGGGTGGAAATATCAATACATCTCAATAAGTCACAAACAGCAACTTGTTTCATCTGAGTTAAAAAAACAAAAGAGAGCAAGAGTGAGTGGTGTGTAAGGTGGAAGTCACAGTCATCTATAACCTGATTTTGGAAGTGTCATGCCAACACCTTTGCTATGTTCTACTACTTAGAAACAGGTCACTAGGTCCAGCCCACACACAAGGGTAGGGGATTACACAATGGCAGGCATACCACAATTGGGGTGGGGGGAAATCACTGGGAACCATTTAAGAAGCTATCTACCAAAGCCAAGACTAAGGTAAGTTGAGTGAGGTGCCTGGGGTGCAAAACTGAAAGAAACACTTGTTCCTGCATGATCCTGAGTGTGAATCCCATGTAGTCCCTACCTAGACACCTCATTGCTGTACTTTAGTCTTGGCTCTACTGTCTGCCACATGCACCCAATACCTTTATGTTGACTTCTGAACACCCAGTCAGGGCTCCTTGCCTAGACATCTGGTCTGAGCCTGTCTTCTCAGACAACTGTCCCATGCCGTAGAAAATCTTTAGCCTCCTGTATGCTGCCCACAAGCATGTAGACTCCAGACTAGTTGGAACCAGAAGATTGATGATGTTGACTCCCAGTTACTGTATCACCAACCAGTCAGAAGAATGTCTACCCCACAACGCCCCTCCCTCACCCTGTCTTTAAAAACCTTTTCCTAAAAGCCATCAGGGAGTTCAGGTCTTTTGAGCACTCCTCGCTTGGCACCCTGCAATAAATGCTGCACTTTCCTTCACCACAACCCGGTGTCAGTAGATGGACTTTAGTGCACATGGGCATGCGGACCCAAGTTTGGTTCGGTAACAAAACTTGGCTGTTTTGTGTCCAAATCCTCCAACATGCTGTTGAGGAAAAGATAATTTCAGATAAGTCTAAGAGATTTAATAATTAATATGTAATTCATATATAATCTATACATTTGGAGCAGTATTAATCAAAATACAATCCATATACCAGACTCACTGAGGATGCCTAAGGAAAATGCAAATTCTTGGGTCCCATCCTCGACCCAGTGAATCAGAATCTGAACAATAGCATCCCAGGTGATACTTATGATTACTAAAGTGTAATAACTCTTTGCACTTATGGAGTGACCTCAGTAGACATAATGCTTTAGCCTTAATAAACTGAATTTTTGTTTGGCAAATTCAGCAAAAATTTAGGGGCAAGACTCCATGATGAGAGAGACTTTGGAGTTAGGGAAGTATACCATTAGTAACCTTCAGTAACTCATGTAAATAAACTGCTTATTATTTTTACTCAAAGCTAGGTCAAACCAATGGTATAACAGTACTTGAATCAACAAAAATGATTTAGTTTTCCTAGACTTGGTGTTACTATATATGCCTTACAATTCCACCAAAATGAATCCTGACTTGATTTTCTCTCCCATTTCCTATTTTGTGACAAAGGCTATAGGAACCTGTCCAAGAGTTTTTGCACCTTCTCAATTAAAATGAGTTGTAAATTGTGTCAGTGCTTGTAGAAGAAACCATTATATCAGCATTCAGACCCTTATAGTCCATTGTCTGAAATGTAATCAACCCCTATGTTAGAAATCAATCCCTTGTCTGCCTCCAGAGAATTGTCCTTCATTTTTCTCCATATTAGGGCTTTCATACTGTGCCAGTTACACAATGGATTCCATCAGGTCAGAAGGAGAGGAAATCCCTGTTGCTTTGAAAATCAAAGCTTAGGTGCAGTGTCAGAGGCAATTACCCAACTGTAACCAAGCCAAACAATGAGATGCTACATGGTACGAATTCCCAAGCACCCTTCTGGCTCATGGAACAGCATAGACCTGAGGGGAAATGAGGACCTGTTTATAAACAGAAGATTCTAGAGAAAGAAATTTCCTACTTTAAAAAAAAATCTAATGACTCCAGAAGAATGATCAAAATGACTTGATAAGGTATCATAGAAAGTCAGTGATGTTTCAGAAGCCCAGCTCTGTATAAGGAAAAATATCACACCATTGTAAATATATTCCTTATTTAAACTGAATAAGCTATTACAGTATGTGTTGCACTGTGTATTTATGTAAATAAGGAAAGATCAGAGGGTAAAGTCCCATAAGTCAGGGGGTCTGTTTGACGCACATCTAAGATTGGGTTAGAGGGAGGTAGGGGGGAGGAGGAGGCTGCTGATGGGCCAGATGGTGTGTAAAAGTCAGGGACTAGGTATAAAATGTGGCTCCATTTCCTAACTGAAGGGTCTGAGAGCTGAAAAAGCTGAGAAGTGTATGATCTATGTAAGTTAAATGGCCCTTCATTTTGGGAGAGGAAGTCAGGTGCTAATGTTCAAGCTGTCAGGCACTTTTCCAAAAGAAGGAGAAGGGTATTCTGGTTCATCTCCCAGTTCCAATGTGCGGGATTTTCCCCCAAAGCAAGCAATTCTCAGACACCAGCTGGAATCTGTCCCACAAATTCAATTCAACTCTGACACTATCTACCTGGAGTTAGCATCAGATTCTACAAGTAGAGGACTCAGTCCTACAAGACTGTCCCCACTTCAGATGCCAATCCCAAGGCATCCAAGTTGTTACCTGCCCTTTTGACTGACTGGTTATAAATCAGAGGTTCCCATGAACCCCTCCCTAGGTTCAATTAATTTGCTACAGCAGCTCACAGAACTCAGGAAAATATTTGCTTACTAGATTACTGGTTTATTATAAAAGGATATAATCCAGGAACAGCCAGATGGCAGAGATGCATAGAGCCAGGTATACAGGAAGGGGCTCAGAGCTCCCATGTCCTCTCCAGGTACTTCTGTCCCTGCATCTCCACATGTTCACCAACCTGGAAGCTCTCTGAACCCTGTCCTTTGGGGTTTTTATACAGGTTTCATTAAGTAGGCATGATTGATTAAATCACTGGCCATTGGTGATTGAACTCAATCCCCGGCCACTCTCTTGTCCCTTCCTGGAGGACAGGCAAGTGGAACTGAAAGCTCCAACCCTCTAATCACAAGACTGACTCCAAAGGCTCCTTGGGTACTTTCCAAAAATCACCTCATTAACATAACCAAAGATACCTTTATTGCTCTCATCACAGGAAATTCCAAGGGCTTTAGGAGCTCTGTGCCAGAAACAGGATGAAGACCAAAGGTACATTTCTTATTATAAATCACAATATCACAGGCATACACAAAAAGAGAAAGTCATTTTAGAATTGACCATAATTCTTAAGATAACCTACATAACTGGAACAAGTACAGAATTTTTTTAAAAAAACTTTACATATTATTTCAAAATTATAATTTTATGATTAATATCTCATGGTGAGATGGGCTATATTAGGCAGTTCTTATGCGATTTAGTCATTTATATGTTCACATATTTGCAGTACCTGAGAGCTAATGGGAATAGATTTATTAATGATTATGTTTACCAGCAATTAATGATTATGTTTACAAGCACAATACTCTGGCTGAAGTGCAGAGCATATATAAACAGAAGTAGTGAGAAATAAGTCTAGGAAGAAATTATAGCCCAGTCGTAGATAAATTTTAATCAACTTTAATTAGCATACAATAGGGAATCACTGGAATTGTTTTTAGTAGGAGCTTGGCCTGAGTACACGTTAGGAGGACCGATTTCCAATACTGAGCAGGTTGGATCAGAGAAGAGGAAGGAATCAGAGAAACAATTCAGGAATCTGTCCCAATATTCCAGGAGCAGAAATGAGGAGGACTAAACTCGGGAATGAAATACAGGGAACAAAAGTAAACGATGTGGTGACTGAAGAATCAGTGACTTGGTCTCTGGTGTAACAGAAGAGACTGAGGGTATCACAGGGGAAACCCAAATTTCTTCTGAGGGCAAATGGCCCTCAGTAGAACAGCTGATTTGAGGGACAGTGAAATACTGTCTGGCTTTGGGCAAGCTGAGTTTGAGGTCTCTGCATTTCAAGGGCATTGCCATGGAGTGAGAAGTCAATCCTGGGGGCAGTGAAGAGGTGAAAAGAAGGGAGATTCCCAGGGATGGAGGGCAGATGTGCAAGAACAGAGCCAGGGACAGACCCTGGCAATGGGGCAGGAGTGTGCAGTGTGTTACCCTAGAGGACAAAAGCATGCTTGAAAGGGATCCTTCAGAAAGTAGCCAAGAGAAGAGGGAAACTGGAAAAAGAAGAGCTAATGCCTGCATGAGGAAGATAAAGATTGAGATATGGCCACTGGGGTGTCCAGTTAAGAGCCTGCCGGTGACCTTAGCAAGGCAGTGTCATTCAGGCACAAGGCGGGCAGCTGGACTGGTGTTAAGAGAGTACAGGGAGCCCCAGAATGAATTCCGATTTTTAAGCAATGTCAAAAAATGCTTGGTCAGCATCCATTCAAGTTTCTGTATTTTTTCATTCTACTCAGCCTTCCTAGAAATTCCTATTTGAATCCCATTTTCTCCATTCATTTACATTGAGTATCTCTCTTCCACCAAAATGGAAGGCATTTTCAAAAGCTGATACCAGCTGAATGTGTTAATGGAGTCTCATGGTGAAATTCTATCAGGCAGAGCACATTGTTATTGCAATATATTTTATTACTCTATTAGTACATGTTATAAAATATGTACTTATGAACAATTACTAGCACAATGTGATATACCCAATCCATTGAGGTAGGAATTTGGAGCAACAGTGTCATTTTTAGTAAAGAAATTGACATGAGTAAAGGTGAAATTCAAGATTCTATAGCATGTGTGAAATGAAATGATCTGTTTTCAAGACTGGATATAACTATTCTACCATAGATATACTTGCATTTAGGACAAACCATTCCATTTATAACTGTTAAGAATACATTAAAGCTAGAGAACTGAAGTCAGACAAAAATCTCTTAACAAAATGTCAACTGTTCATCGACAAAGAACAGCAGGAAGCTTAAAAAAAAAAAAAGCCCCTTCTTTTTTGACTAATGGTTTAAAACCCATGCTAATTTCAGTAAATGTAAGGGATGATTATAGTCAGCACTTTGAAAATGAGAAAATGAATGATTTAGGATACAGACTGTATAAAAAATCTAGTCCCTAGAGCCAACACAGATATGGGCAGGGGAGGGGGTGAAAAGGACAATAAAAGTTGGTGCAGAACAGAGATACAGGGGAAATTTTATATGGAGAAAAAAATAAATCAATTAAAGCAGGAACTGTGCTGTTCATTGTGATAAATCATACTAATAGAATTCTTCTGAACAAGATATTCAATAGAAGGAAATTATATTTATTTATATAAATAAATCAGGGTTTTAACTGACTGCCTTCACTTTTGGACGCAAAAAGACAATGCCACACTTTCATGGCTGTGTCTGTACCACCACAAACAAATGCATTGGCAGGGAACCCCGTGTGCAGCCCTGTTTGTAAGCATGCCCACAGCAGGTTCCAAAGAATAAAATGTTTCCAAAGAGGAGGGAGGCATGGAAATCAGAGCTTTGCTCAGAATTGACATTCTGATTATTCTCGTTAACAGCAAAAGAACCCAGTTTCATAAAAACCAGTGAAAGCAGTTTCATATTTTTTTATTCTAGCTTATCCACCACCAAACATTTCTTGAGTGTCGGTGAGGAAACAGGTCCTAGGGAAGGCACTGAAAATTGTGTATGGAATGAAATACTTCTGCTTAGCTTGTCTTTGCTGTTTACCTTGCAGCTTTGTGGCCCCCACTCTCAGACCATGGGCTGTGACCAAGCCCAAGGTGACCTTCTCCACAGGTGCTGGGGAGTGGCAGCTGTAGACTGCAAATTCCACTCATGTGAGGGCTCAGTGAGGTCATCTTCTGTAGCCACTCTACCTGTGCAGGACTAAGTCCAGCAGGAGAACAAAGGGAAGAATCCAAACAAGCTGCAGAGGAGCCTACCTACAGATCCTCTGCCCTGACACAGGTTATTGTGGCTGTATAGACAGGGTTGTTTTTGATCAGAACTAAGTATCATATGATCTTGCAAACATAAACTGGTCAGAAGTATGTTTTACCTTTTCTCCCCATGTTTGTTTTTAGTTAAGGTACTTAATACAATAGTGAAGAGCACAACTATGGAGTCCGATCATCTGGGTTGAATTCTAGTTACATCACTTACCAGCTGTGTGACTGCAGGTGAAGGATTCCACTTCGGTGCCTCAGTCTTCTCCTAAAATGGTGCAAGTAACAGTCCCTACTTTGTAGAGTTTTGGGCCGATTAACACAAAATCCTCGACATTATATGTGTTCATTCATGTTAGCTAACTAATTACCTTGGTTTAAAAAGTATAATAATTGTGGCAACAGAACAACTAATACTCAATATTTTTAATGTTTTACCATTTACTTGGCACACTTATATGTATCACACTTAATTAAAAGGTAAGTTTGGGTAAATGAGTTTATTGCATATACTATAATTTTCCAGAAAAAGTTTGTAATGTCTCTCTGTAGGTAAATTCTCATCATCTCCTCTTTCAAATACTATTATATTTTGGAAAATACATTACAAAGGAAAAGCAATAGAAGTGACTTGAGAAATTGGGTGCGAGGAAGATCCAAACTGGAAACAACCCAACTGTCCATCAATTATAGAATAGATAAGTAATGGGGGTTTATTCAGACAGTAGAATATCACACAACAATGAAAATGAATGAATTACAGCACACAAAACCATGATGAATTATAAAAACATAACATTGGGTCAAAGAAATCAGACACAAAAAATGATATGACATATATATGACATATAGATATGATATGACATATATATATGATATGACATATATATGATATGATATGACATATTAGCTTGGCCAGAAAGTTCGTTTGGGTTTTTTCATTATGTCCCACAAGGGACCAGCCCTTGTGGTTCTTATTATAATTGTAAAACACACCTCAGCCAAAAAACGATCAGGGAACTTTGAAGAACAAGATTTATTACTCATAGCTCCTAAAGAATATACAGCATGTCCAAGGGCCACAGTGAGATTGTGGGTTGAGAGAGAAGGAGGGAGTGAGGACCCGGAGCTCTGCCATATTAGGATCCAAGTGTGGGATACTTTCAGTTTCACTGGTTCACTCTTTATTGGCAAATTTAAAGCATAGGAGGGGCAGTTAGGGCACAGGATAGGAAAGGTGAAGTCACTCAAGTGGTCAGTTATCTATGTTACCCCGGGCTTTCTAAAAGGGGACTCCATGAGTAAGGCAGCCTGGTTCTACATCTAGTTGTATAGCTGGCAGTATGTTTATTTGAGATGGATGTCTTTGAAAAGGATGCCTTGGGAATCAAAAGCTTAATGCCAGGCACTTATACTCCATTACTACCACAGGATGAAGGAGCTGGTGATGGGAAGGGGCATGTGGGTGTGTAGAGGTTGTTTCTGGAATTCTGTCAATACCTTATTTCTTGGTCTGTGGGCTGGTTTCTACTTAACTATTTGCTCAAAACAATTTGTAATACTATGTATTTATGTTTTGATCATTTTTCTTTCTATGCACCATAGTTTACAAAAAAATACTTTAAAATCCCAGATGTAAGTTTGGAATTTTTTAATAAATGGAAATAAAAATGTTATGAGGAAAGACATTAGGAACATAAGCTGGATGTGAGCAAAGTAAGTCTCTTTGTTATATGCATATACTCCACCCTGAGCATCATTTTCTGCACGCACTTCTCCAAATCTTTTGTTCCCTTCACCAATTCAATTCCCAGCACCTCCAACCATAAAAGATTAAAGGATAATTATAAATAAATCCAGCTTACTGCAATGCCTAAGGATATTCTCACAGCATGCATAAGGGATCTGATTCTTAGACGTAATGAGAGAAAATACATATTTTATGGCAAGATGAGAAAAATTTAAACATAAAATTGTTGTCTGCCTGTTTGGGCCTCCTCCCTCCCCCTTTGTATGTATTGTACATCTCCTTCTTAATCTCATCAAGGGTCACAACTCCTTAAGAGATAACCTTCCTTCTTAATCTTGTAAGGGGCGGTGATAACCCATGACCCGCTACTCCCTTTATTCATGTAGATCTGGATTGTATAAACTGCCAATAATACATCATTTAATGCACAGCCCTCTGTCTCAAAAACTTATAAACCTATAAGGGAAAAGAGTCTGAAAAAGAACAGATAGGTAGATAGATAGATTTATAACTGAATCACTTTGCTGTACACCTGAAACTAATGCAATATTGTAAATCAACTATAACTTCAATAAGAACAAAAAACATATAACTGTGCTTTGACCTCTAACCGGCAGAACAATTCTGTCTGGAGAATTGTTGGAGCTGTCTGATAAGCTATTCCCAGATTATAATCCTCAATTTAGCTCTAATAGAATTTTCCATTTCCTTCTTAGATCAACTAATTAATTTTTTCATTGACAGATATAAAGAATAAAACCTGGATCATCAAGATGATGAAACATACTCTTGAGAGATGCTCTTTTTGCGAACAAAACTGACAAATGTATGTTCTAATTTGGATAATCTGTTCTATTTCTATTTCAGACTCTAAGTGTACTTAGCTCACCTTTTTACAGAGACAGGAAAAAGTCCTGTATAATAAAGGTTCAGGACAAGTTCATTCCCATATTCCAGATAATGGCTAAGAGCAACAGTATTCCACTGATCTATTTGTAACATTTTGAACAAGAAAAGCTTTTTCTGGCCTAAACCTAGTGACATTGAAAATACCTGCATTATAATGTTGACCTAACTCAGAAATCTCTTAAACATATATATCTAGAGGAATGAAGTTAACAAAGCCCATAAAATAAGAGAGGAAAATTGTCTGTTTAAGATGTCAGTAAGGCCATTGTTTACTTGATGTTGCCCACTCTAGGAACCAGAAGGACATATAGGTTCTACTTGGTTCAGAATTTCTCTGTCACAGCCAGAGAAGGGTTATTGACCTAGGGACTTTATGAAGATGACAGATGAGTTGAGAATGACTGACCCGTATAAAACTGCTCTGGTACAGCTTTGCTTAAGTACGACCCTTTTGAGTGCCAAAGAAGAAACAGCTCGATGAAAGTCATTTTATTTGTTATGGGGATATCGTTGGAGAAATTGTTCACCACATAACATGGGGAACTCAAATTTCAGTACCAAGACCAACTGGCTTCCCCTAAATAATTGATTGTTTATTCTATAGACTCAAGCTACTGCCTCATTCTTTGTACTGGTCATAAGGAATTTCAGTGCAACATTTGAAGTCTACTGTTAGTATAGGCAGTTTTTGGTTTGATTTCATATCTCAGATCCATATTTTGAATTTTCCCTGATTTCTGTATTTGCCTGTTTTGGTCTTGTAACTTGGTTTCTCAGGATGTAACAGAGTGTAAGTATCTCCCCAAAACTGAAGCATCTTATCGAATAGGTCCGTAGTTCTAGTCCAGAGTCTCTCCCAAGCAACAGGCATAAACATCCATCTGCATTGTGGACTTCACCTAGATTTTCTGTAGGCATGTCAAACTCCCAAAACCTAGTCCTTCTCTATTCCATACTCTGCCTTGATAAGTGCCCCCATGCGCTTGGAAGCCCAAGTCAGAATCCTGGGTACCATACTGGATTCTTCTTTCTCCCCACACAATTTGCTTCCAATTAACCTCTAATTCTTGTCATATTGACTCCCCAAAATCTCCTGAGCCTACTCCTTTCTTTCCCTTCCCAAAGCTGGTAACTAATTTCAGGCCCTCCTTCTCCCTTGCCTAAACATATAATAATCCTTACCAGCTTCCCTGCTCTTGTCTCACTCCCCTCCAGTCAATGGCACACGCTCCTGCAGGAGGGATCTCTCTAACACTCAAATCTGGTCATGTCACTGCCTGGTTCCTTTTTTTTTTTTAAGATTTTTTTGATGTGGACCATTATTAAAGTCTTTATTGAATTTGTTACAATATTGCTTCTATTTTATGTTTTGGTTTTTTGGCTGTGAGGCATGTGGGATCTTAGCTCCCCAACCAGGGATCGAACCCGCACCCCCTGCATTGGAAGGTGAAGTCTTAACCACTGGACCACCAGGGAAGTCCCCCTGCTCCATTTTTTCTCAATGGCTCCCCCGTTGAGATAAAACAAAATTCTTTAGAATGACTTGTAAATGGCATTTTACAATTTGAACTTCTAAGCCGTTACCTCTCTGCTCCTTAAACACTTGTGTGCTCCAAACATGCCAAATTCTCTTATTTCCCATTTTTATGCACACACTGTGTCCCTAAATTCCCTTAGATTGCCTTCTCTTAAATACCCTTCCCTCTTTGGTGAGCCAGGGATTCTTCTGTTAATCCTCAGGCCCCAGCATAAACCTTGCCTTTGAGAAACCTTCTCTTTTGTACTCTTTCCCTTGTGCTCCTATAGAATCTGACCAATATACCTATTACAGAAATTATCATGGTATTTTGAAATTACTTCCTTATATATCTCCTTGGACGATAACTTCCCTATATGTTCAGTCACTATAGCTCACTTTCCTTTGTATCCCAGAACCTAGCATAGAACACACTCAGTTAAATAAATTTATTAGTGAAGGGTAGATAGAATTGTCATGATTAATGGGGTCAGATGCTAACTTCAGAAGACTGTACTTTTAAAACAACAGACTAGAGCAGGGATCAGCAAACTATAGCCAAGGTCAAATCTGGCCCACAGCCTGTTTTTATAAATAATGTTTCATTGGGAAACACTTGTTTGCTTACATATTGTTTAGGCTGCTTTCATGCTCCAACATCAGACTTGAGTAAATCTGACAGAGATCATGTGGTCCACAAAGGCTAAAATACTTACTATCTGTCCCTTTCCAGAAAATGTTTGCAGATCCCTGAGCTACAGACATACTTATGGGCCAGATTCAGGGACCTTAGAATGTGTCCTGCTGTCCTACAATGTCAATCATACTCAATATACAGATTAACCCTCCAAGCTTTCCTTTTCTATTCCAACATACCCCACTTCTATAATCTGAATTCAGATTAGCCCTCAAATTCTGCATAACCTATTCAAGCTCACTTATTTAAGATCTTCTGCCTATCTAACTATGGTATCTAACTAAGAGTGCAGAGACCGACTGTTTACAGGCTTCCTCAGTTTACAGGCTTCTCTTCTTCCTTTTAGTGACATACTCCCCTGAGTTTGGGCTGGGCACGGGACTGCCTACTTAGAGACAATATTGCCCAGCCTCTCTTGCAGCTAGTATGGCCAACTGATGATGTTCTGGCAAATGGAATGTAAGCAGAGTGATATGTGCAATTCAGAGTTTCTGCTCTTGGAATAAAACTCAGTGCTCTCACTTCGTCTATCCTCCCTCCATTGGGTTGGAATATGGACATAGAAGGGAGGGGCCAACTTTGATCCCACAGACAAGGACAATGTACGTGGGAGCAAAAATACAGAAGGAACCTGGGCCACCTTTCAACCTCATAGAGTACCCTTCTCCTCCTGGACTGCTTTCAACTCAGACTTTTTTGTGAGAGAAATAAAACCTTGCATCTTTTTTACACTACTATTATTTGGGTCACTGTTAAAGCAGTCAATCCAACATCAGAACAATTTCACTCAGCTTCTCTCCATGCCTTGTTTTTCCTAAATACTCAGCTTAGATTTCCTCTCCCAGAATCTGCCCTCAGCCCATCTCTATTCACTTTCAACTACCTTCCCTAAACTCTAAGTCTTACTCTGAAATCTCACCCTTTCTTAAGACCCTCATCTTTCCACTCCCTTCCCCCTTCTTTCCATCTCTGTTTTTTCTTCTTTTCTCACAAAAGAAAAACACTTTTCCAGCCTTTCTGATACATTCCTTGCTCTCCATTTTCTACTTTTCTTTCCTTGTTGCCCCAACAAGGAACTAAGCTGTTGAGGATGCAGTATTTCTTAGGGGACAGAAGAAGGGGGAAGCAGAGTTTAAAAAGACTTATTTCTCTTTAGTGGTAAACTGGATAAGGCCATAAACACAGCTATTAATTTCTAGCAGTTTCACAATGGCAGAAGTTAAGAATTTGGAATATAATGAATCTCATAATATAAAAGTGCTATTAGTTCACTCTGAGGGCCACTGAGCATCGCGTAAGTGGTGTGTTAGGATGTAGGGAATCGACTGAATTGCATGGTTTTGATTCAAGGGCAAGAGACTACTTAGGAGGTGAGAAATCCCCAGTCTAGGGTGATGCAGTGAAAATAGAAAGTAGGGGAGCATATCCACCAGATGTTTTTTTAATACATATTTTTTAATTTTTAAATTGAAAAAAAATTTAAAGGTTACTTTCCATTTACAGTTATTACAAAATATTGGCTATACTCCCCATGTTGTATAATATATCCTTAAGCCTCCACCAGATGTTTAAAGGAAGAAAAAGTTTTTTGGTTTTTTTTGTTTGTTGTTTGTTTTGCGGTACGCGGGCCTCTCACTGTTGTGGCCTCTCCTGTTGCAGAGCACAGGCTCCAGACGAGCAGGTTCAGCGGCCGTGTCTCACGGGCCCAGCCGCTCCGCGGCATGTGGGATCTTCCCGGACCAGGGCACGAACCCGTGTCCCCTGCATCTGCAAGCGGACTCGCAACCACTGCGCCACCAGGGAAGCCCAGAAGAAAAGTTTTGATAACAGATTGGATATAGAAGCTCCATTGTTGTCTTCCTAAAAAGAATGTTTTCCTCAATATTTGGTCTGCTACATTACCAAAGGACTGTAGAGGGTATATGGAATTTAAAGGAGGGACTAGAAATAAGTAAATATATTTCCAGAGTGCAGCACAGTAAAATACATGCAAATGAAATCACAAGTATGCAAATAAGTGAAACTGGATGAAATGTCATGTCTTACATCAAGTGGTTAACACACTTTCCAAAGGGCACATCAGGTACACGCTGATGAATCAAATTCTGTTCTAGTATCAATAGCTTCAGATTGGGGCACTCCAGTGAACAGGTTAAGTTTAGCCTGCTTTAGTTTCTCTCTACAATCCCCTCTAAGTTCTTCTACATGATGTCAGGCCCTCAATGATTATTAAACCAATCTAATGAAATAAAAGCCTTTCCTCATCTAACTAATATTGTGTGAATCATCCCTAACCTTTTGTCTCTCTGGAAGCTTTATTCGTGATTCAGTGTGGTTGAAATTAGAATCCTCACAATTTAAAAAGAAAATAATTTTTTTTTTACTCTGCTTCTACAAACTGAGAGTCTTACTTACAAACAAAAGCAATGGGGATTGGTGGACAGGATGCTGGCTCCGCATTAGAAGACCTGGGCTTAAGTCTGGTGACGCCATCTGCCAGCCATATATAATCCAAATATTACCATGTCCCATGTGCCCAGGGCTGCAGAAAAGCCAAAACACTGCAAATAATTCCAATTTTCTCTTAACGTCTTAAAAAAAATGTTAAAAGTCTTAGTGTATTCTTAATGTAATTTTAAACATTCATCCTTTTCAGACATCTCTCTTGTGGCTGTGTGGGGAGTAGCAAAAAGCCTCTGCTCCGTCTCATTCACTTCCACCCTCCCATGCATTCTCCCCTACATGGAGCTCACCCCTTCCACGACTAGCCCATCGTCGCTCTTCTAGAGAATCAGCCCACGACCTCCACTCTGCACACCAGCTGGGGTGAGGAGGGAGTCTCTTAATCTTTCCACACTGACAATCGCTGAATTTATTTCTAATCTATCCTGAGTCCTCATTTAAATATCCATAAATTGGGGATTCTACCTGTTTGATCTACTCCACAGGATTGTTCTGAAGCCTCCATGTCACACTGGATGCAAAACTCTTTTTTTTTTTTTTTTTTTTTTTTGCGGTATGCGGGCCTCTCACTGCTGTGGCCTCTCCCGTTGCGGAGCACAGGCTCCGGACGCGCAGACCCAGCGGCCATGGCTCACGGGCTCAGCCGCTCCGCGGCATGCGGGATCTTCCCGCACCAGGGCACGAACCTGTGTCTCCTGCATCGGCAGGCGGACTCTCAACCACTGCGCCACCAGGGAAGCCCGCAAAACTCTTTTTGAATGTGTTCCACTACTGTACAAGTTTAAGTGGAAAGTCATCATTATTTTTAGGCCTAGTGTTTTCTTTCACTTTCCACGGACTTCCTTTGTCAAGGGAAAAATGCTCCCGCATTGCAGGATGTTGGTGGGGTGAGAAGAATACTCTTCCTGACCTCTGTGTCTCCCTTAAGCAACATCCCTTTCCTTCCCTACAGAGCAAAGCTTTGGGGAAGCATTGTCCACATTCATTACCTCTCCTTCTTCACCATCATTTAATGCTCCCCCTTCCCCACCTACTCCACTAAACCTACTGCTTCTGGTAAGGACATCAATGGCGGACAAATCAACCAAACACTGGTGGGCCCAACCCCTTCCTCCCTTTGATTCCATTTCTCCTGACTCTGTTTTTACCTCTCCATCATACTCGCCTCCCAGCCTCCTCTACACTAAGGTCCTTTCAATGTCTGCATGACCCTGGGGTGCTCCTAATGACTGAAACACTTACCAGTTCATACTGAGCACCTACTATGCATCAGACACCTGACATTTCCCATCTCATCTTCCCATCAGTCCTAAGAGGCAGCCTTTGTTATCCCCATTTTACAGATGAGGAAACAGAGACTCCAGAAGGATAAGTGTGGCCAAGATCACACAGCCCTCGAAGCTGGAATTCAAACTCTGTTCCTTTCTCTCCAAAGCCAGGTTGCCTCCCCCTTCTCTTCAGACTTTCTGATTTTAAATCTTGGCTTTGCCATTTACTTGCTGATCTCAAATCACCCCTATTTTAAGCTCTCTAACATCCATTTCCTCATCAGTGAAATGAGGATAACAGCATAGAACTTTCAGAGCTGTTGTGAGGATTTGATTATATAATGCTTATAAACAAATCAGCAGAGTGGCTAGCACTTAGTAAGCCTCAATAAATGTTACTATTGCTTTTTATTATTATGTTCAGTACCATTGTCTGTCTCATCTGTCTATATACCTGCTCCCTGGGCAGGCTCATCTATACATTCTGCTTCCAGTAGCATCTACATGTGAAAAGGCCCCTCTCTCTACAGCCAGTCTAGACTTCTCTAACAAATGCTAGACCATACTTCCAGTCATTGGTTGGATTTCCTCCATTTGATAACCTATGAACACCTCACATGTGACAAACTCACAGCACAACTCATCATCATCCTCCCCCATACCTACTTCTTCTCTGAACCCCCTAGGTTGGAGACTGACAATGATACATGAGTCATAAACTTGGGCTTTGTCCTTGACTTCCCTATCTGCCTCTGTCGGCTCATTACACCAGTCACCTAATCCTGCCTCCTATCATCTCTCTGTTTCATCCAGCCTCTCCTGGATGTTCTTAATGTTACTGCTAAATTCTGTCTTTATTCAAAAGTTTGATATCTTGTTCATCATGAATTTTTGGCACTAATTTTGATTTTTTAAAATACTCCATTAAAATATTATTTATCTTGAAAAAAATATTATTTATCTTGATTATTGAAGGTTTTGGTGCCCCTTAAATTTTGGATCCAAGGTAAGTGCCTAACTTGCCTTACTCTGCTACCAAGTCTTCTCCCAACACAACTTCCTAAATGGCCCTGCCAGAATGATATTGCTAAAACATAGGTCTACTCATGGCACACACTTGCTTAAATGCCTTCAGTGGCTCCCCAAGCCTTCCAGTTCCACACTACCTCCATCCTTCCCCCATGAACCTTATGATTTAGCAACAGGAATCCATTTCCTTTCCCTACTTTCACATTTCTGTGCCTTTGGAAGTGTGGCAAGTGACCTTTTTGGCAATGTTTTAGTTAACCTAGGATAGTTAGGAACTTGTTATACTTGCAAATAGCTGGATGTTTATGCATTCACTGATAAAACTTAAATTTCAACTATATTTTATTAAAATCCTTCTAAAATTTATTAGATGTCTCTGCAGTCTTTCATATAATATATTCATAATTTAAAATATTCTCAATGGCTCAGCCTCATCATTCTAAGCACCAGTTATGGTACTGTGCTATACAGGAGTCATTGAAATTTATGTCATCTTGCCCCTAAACTCAATGCTCATATATAATTCATTCTTTTCCTTATTTTGTTGCAATTTTCAGCTTGGAGTGTCTTCTTGCTCCTCCTGATCTTTGCTCTCTGCTAGTACTGGTTCTGCTTCTTATGATTCATTCCTAATTACTTGGCCTCATTCCATTTCCCTTGTCCACATCACTTCCACCTTAACCTTGCCCTCTGCCATTGTCTCCACTAATTCTGCTTTCCCAGTACTTCTTGGAATTGGCACTCACGGAGCTTGATAATTATAACCTTCGCCAGCCTATGACTGTACTCTTCTCTTCTGCTCTGCTGACTCATCCATTTTATTATTCAATCTTTTTATCTTTATCTCTTCTTATGTTTTTTTTACTCCTGAGTTTGCCATTGTTCTGGTTGGTTGAGAGGTGCTGAATATTTATATAATTGTGGCTATGTAATCCATGGGTTAACTCTCAAGCTATTTCTACTGTCGTATTTCCCCACAGAGGGGATCGTGGGCAGAGGTTAAGAAAGAATTCTAACCTCAAGCGTCTGAAGGACTTGACATTCTCTGTCCCTCTATTCTGTGCTCTTCAGAGAACTCCAATCCTACATTTTTTAGGTGGGGCAGGATAAAGAGACATGGAAAACTAACATGTGCAACCAAAGTGTGTGATTACTGAAGGGAATATTGAGTCAATGACTCTTACCCACGTTTGAATAACTTCACTCTAAGTTCTTTTGTTTCCTTGTTAAAATAGGAGAAGGCAGGGGATTACTCAGAATGCCAATTGCCCCCTATTTTGGGGTGCATTAAAGGGCTCCAGTAGATGACAAGGTAATTTTTATTACTAAGAGTTTACTGTAATAATGAAATTATAAAATACAGAAAACAGCCATACTAATGAACAAAGTGTAGGAACACTGAGAATCCGGAAAGCTCCTGAACAATCTGTACTGAGACAGAAACTAGTCAGAACAAGATTTTTAAATAGATCCTTTCCTAATGACTGAGATTTTGAAGCAAAATGGGCATGGAGTAGAACCTGAAAGGTTTTTTTTTAATATAAATTTATTTATTTATTTTTGGCTGCATTGCTGTGCACGGGCTTTCTCTAGCTGCGGCGAGCTGGGGCTACTCTTCGCTGCAGTGTGTGGGCTTCTCATCGTGGTGGCTTCTCTTGTTGTGGAGCGTGGGCTCTAGGGCCACAGGCTTCAGTAGTTGCAGCACGCGGCCTCAGTAGTTGTGGTTCGCAGGCTATAGAGCACAGGCTCAGTAGTTGTGATGCATGGGCTTAGCTGTTCCGCGGCATGTGGGATCTTCCCAGAACAGGGCTCGAACCCGTGTCCCCTGCACTGGCAGGCAGATTCTTAACCACTGCACCACTAGGGAAGCCCCAAACCTGAAAGGTTTTGATTGCTCATTTTTCTGGTCATTATCCTCTTTAAAAAATACATAAGTAAAGCCAGGGCCAGCGAAGAAGGTATAGTACTTCTTGGATGCTGAACACAAATAAGTCTTTTTGGTTGTTTCCACAGTATTCCCCACCCCTACTCTCTATGTCCTTGAAAAGAAATGTGACATAATGGAAATAACAAGGGCTTAGGAGCCAGAAAGATCCAGTGTGACCTTAGCCCCACCATTTATTTTCTGGGTGGCCTTAGGCATGTCATCTTAACACAGCAAGCCCAACAAATGGTTCCTAAAGTGCACATCAAAGGAAGCCTTTGAGGACTGAAGAAGAGAAGGTGCACAGGACCTTTAGTTCAATGCCTGGTACATGGTGGGAACTCAGAAAACATAGGTTCCCCTCACATATTCCTCCTCTTCACTTTCACATCATCTGTGCCAGGGGCCAGAACCTGGTGTCAAGGTCTTTACCTCCATCCTGTACCGATACTTGTTCTCAAGAACGGAACTAAGGAAACACTTCTTCACAACGTGAAAATAATGGCCCAGTGAAAGAAGCAAATTCTAAGAGCTCAATTTTATGGGATGACTATTAGGCCCAGATTCTTGGGGTGGCTTCTTTTGAAAACTTCATTGTTAACAGGTTCTTTCCCTTGCTGTAAGTTTCAGAAGAAAGTAGGACTGTGATGATTTGGGGGAGCAGTGAGGCATTTAGTTAGGATAGACTGCAGGGTACCCATGGGGACATAAAGAGATGTCAGATTGAGATGCAGATGGAGGTCATTCTGAGGAGGATTTGAAACACTAAGCAGAGAAATTTGTTATAATTTGGTAGATGAGGATAAGGCACCCACATGTGTAAGAGAGAGAGAGGGTGAGTTTGGAGCTGTACTGCAGGGCAGTTTCTTTCACTGTGATGTGTATATAATGGGAGCTGTTGCAAACCCTGGCCTAAATGTTTCTGAAAGTTAGGAGCAGGAACAAACCAATAGGACTTGGTGGCCGCCTGGATGCAGAGGAACAAATACATCAAGGGCAGTTTACACATAAAAACGAAAAACACCTGGGGCTTTGAAACCTTCTAGTGCTCCTGGCCACCCTCTTCAACCAAGCAATGCACTCAGCACTGTGAAGAGCTCAGCTCTCTCCTTCTTGGTGCGAAGTCTGAGATCCAGTGTGTCTGGGAGGGTGCACTTTGCCCAGGGGCAGTCGTGGCATTCATTAATCTACTCTTGGGTTGGGATCTAGATCCAGAGACTTCCCTCCTCTTATAATTGTTTGAGGGAAAAACTGGAAGGAAGGAGCAGGAGGAGTCCATGGCAAGCATGCAGTTAAACCTTCTTTGAAGAAACCACATAGCAAGGCTCTGTGCTCTGAACATGCCCTGCACTGCTCTTCTTCAAAGGCAGGCCAGCCAGGCGATGAATACTGGTCTAAGCCCTTTCCCATGGTTGGGATGGAGGAGGTCTCAGCGCCCTGTGTAGTGGCTTCCTCAGCAAGGGTCCATTCGACAGTGCTGTTGTCTTATACGTGACTGGTCCACTTTTGTAAGACAGCCCCATAAGCGTTTTATTATCATCCTTTGGACCTCTTCCAATACTTTGATGTCCTTGAAGTTAAAAAGCTAAAAACTGCACATAGTACAGCATGCCACACAAAATACCTTTAAAAATTTCTCGTTTGGAGGAATGTGGGCAGCCAAATCTCTCCATTTGATTCTGACTGTGTTCCTGTCTTAGGATTTGTCTTGGGCATGTTACTATACAAATAACTACTATCATCATCATCATCTCCTCAGTTTTAAGAATTATAAGAGCTGTAAAGTTAACTTATTATTTTTTGAGACAAGAAGTTTTGTTATCTAAAATAAATTGTTAAAAGAAATCAGATTATTAAAAAGTACAAGCATAGCTAATAATACTAAACCAACTGCTCAAAAATCCTAGGTTTTTTGTTTTTCAGTTTTTTTTTGAAGCCACAGTCCTTTTTGAGCATCCACTGATTCTACAGGGCATACTTGACAAGACCACGTGGTCCCTCACCTGGACTGCTATGACTGCCCTCTACATGCTGTGCTACTCAGTGGTTGTGGGCAGCTGAAAAATTGGACAGGGTGGCTGAGTCTTTGAAAGGTGCATGGGCCAACCTTTTTAATTTAGTAAGCCAATGCAGTTTAGGTCCCCTCTGAGTACAGCTAGTTCTATAATGGGGAAAAAGCTCTGGAATTTCTTGCCTCAGCTCTGCCACTAATTTGGGGGTAGCTACAAATATTAGTGAGATAAACCAAAGTCAGATCTTACAAATTGGGACATAAAGAATGTGCTGGAGAGTGTCACAGACAGTCCCTTGGGGGCAGGGTTCATATCTACAGTAGTCCTGAATTTAATTTTTTAAATGACTTTCTTAAAAATATGTCAAAAGGATACCCAAACAACAAGGATGTATTACTGATTGAAATATGCAATGCATTTAGAGGTAAATTTATATATATATACACTCACACACATATATGTTTTCATAATCGCACTCACATCAGTCCTGCTCTCACTGATGGTCAAACATTTCAGGGAAGAACATCTGGCAGCCTCCCCCTAGTCATCTTTTTCTCCACAATACTCTTCCCACACCTTTGTTCCAGCTATGACTAATTTTTCACTTACCAAAGGGGTCGTGCTCTCTTTCCATCCCAAACTTGGCTCAAATTGCTTCCACCACCTGGAATGCCTGTCCTGCCCTGACTCCTTCTTAACCTAGCTAACTCTCCCCATCTGCTGAGGGCTCTAGTGACCTCTTCCAGGAAGGCTTCTCCCTCCCCCAACCTCTCTCTCTCTCTCTCTCTCTCTCTCTCTCTCTCTCACACACACACACACACACATACACAATCTACATACTTGACTAGTACCCCCATACTTACTTCTCCCACAGCATTTAATACCCCTTATTGAATGATCTGGTTACTTATCTGTCCCCCACCACCACTGTAAACGACTAGGGCCCTATAGGCCTTCTCAGGATGGACCTCACCCCCCTTCCCCTCACCACCCTGTCCTCCGCCTGCCTCTTATCTATAGAAAAACTTTAGCCTCCTTGGCTTTCTCAGAGTTCCAAAGAATAAATTTAATCAGAGAAGTGAGAAAATGCAGAAACAAAGGAAAACAGTCAAGTATGACAAAATAATAATAGTTTAGCCATTAAACAAAGTCAAGGACTTTTAGTTCCTCCTCAAGGGCTACAGACAATATTCTGAGCCATGTCCTTTGAACTGTTTTGCAGATACCGAAACCCCAACCAGGTAGAAGAAGTTAACTATATGCTGACCACAGGCACATAGACCCCAGACTGGCTGGGACCAGAGGTTGATGATGTTGACTCCTGGTTACCTCATCACCAACCAATCAGAAGAATGTCCACAAGCTGATCAAGCACCCCACAACCCTCTCCTTCAACCTGTCTTTAGAAACCTTTCTCTGAGGGCTTCCCTGGTGGCGCAGTGGTTGGGAGTCCACCTGCCGATGCAGGGGACACGGGTTTGTGCCCCAGTCCGGGAAGATCCCACATGCTGCGGAGCGGCTGGGCCCGTGAGCCACGGCTGCTGAGCCTGCGCGTCCAGAGCCTGTGCTGCCCAAAGGGAGAGGCCACAACAGTGAGAGGCCCGCATACCACAAAAAAAAAAAAAAAAAAACCACGTTTCTCTGAAAGCCATCAGGGAGTTCGAATCTTTTGAACACTAGCTGCCTAGACTCCTTGTTTGGCATCAGCAATAAATGCTGCACTTTCCTTCACCACAACCCCATGTCACTACATTGGCTTTACTGCACACGGTCAAGCAGACCCAAGTTTGGTTCAGTAACATCACCCCCATCTTAGAGTATTAGCTCGACCAGGACAGAGCTGGTGTCTTTTTCACTATGTGTTCCCATTCTTCACACAGTGCCTGGAAAATAGGTAAAAAATACGGAGTGAACAAGTGAATGAATGGAATGAATGAGTGAATTAATTCTTACTCTGACCATTTGGTGAATAATTACTTCATACACTACCTCCAATCCCACTCCCACTCTGAAGTCTGGAATTGAATTGAAGGCTGGTGGGTGGAGAATTTGGTCTCCATGTTCCCTAGACCACATGAAGCTGTTTGACTTAACCATCCATCCACAGTCCACCTGGATGAGAAAAAACACCTTGCTGGGTAGTTTTTCTTTTCCTGGAGGTTTTCATCACAGTTTGTGGCACATTTTATCAAGTCTAGACACATTTTTTTTCTCCATGTGCTGTGAAGTCTCAGTCCCTGTAACATAAACCTCTTTAATCTTTCTGGTGGAATTTGATAGGGGTCATATAAAATCCCTCTCCTCATCTGCTAATAGCAATTTATGGACACTTACTATGAGCAATATACACTGCCAAATACTAGAAAACTCACCCTCTGGTTATGACTCAGCACTGTAACGTGATAGCTGGGAAACTAGACTGATAGTTTAATCAGTGGTATGTGATCCTTATTTGTGGTTGGCTGCCTCATCAATTTTCATTTGGGAATTGAAATGGACTCTGAGGCAGATATGGCATTAATTATGGGGGAAATTGGTTGCAATATGCCTTGAAGTAAAACCCTTCTGATGGGAATCTGAGATTGAAAGAAAGCCAAATTATAAAAGGATGATTTACTGGAAAAGGCAAATGTATGCATTACCGTCACTGCTTAGCAAAGAAAAAGGAACTGATAAACCAGAAAGACTGTGGATTGGCTGAAAAGTGAAAAAAATCCCTGGGTCTAACTCACTTTAAAAAGATTTATTCTTAGGCTGAATGCATTATATTTCCCCAGATACATACGACATTTTCCAAGAGTGCACTTCAATTAAAAGACAAGCAAGCATTAATAACAGTTGGCAGGGTCCCTATTTTCTTATAGATTGAAATATATTTTACTTAGAACTGAATAGGGACCATCTAGGAACACCAAAGTTAAAATTCATTTTACCACTTATGGTATCTGCTGTGTATCAATTTTCTTCTTATAATATCATATGTTTTTTTCCCCTGAAGATTTCAAACACCTTCTTAGATAATATCTTCCTTCTCCTATCACCAAATATTGATGAAGTAATATAGAGAGGCAAAATCATAGTTGAATGACTATCCCCAATTTAATATGAGAAAACTAAGATATGGGGACCTTAAGTTAGTGCAGTTTTCAAAGCAATATATTCTTTTTCACTAGGTTTATAACAGGGTGAGTTATTAAAAAACTTTTTGAGAATTAATACCTCTTCCTTCATTGTACCCAGGAAAAGGAGAGCAGCACTGTATTTTTAAAAGCTGGGACATGTTCACTCATACTCAGGGTTGAACAGAAGCCTCTGTGTTGCAGAGAAAGAGCAACACAATACAGTGGTTAGGGACAGGGACTAAAGTCAGGCCATCCACACCCAAATTCTGCCTCTGCTACTTACCAGCTGGGTGACTTGAGCCCTGGCCTCTATGCCTCTGTTTTCTCATCTGTATGACTGCTATAGCACAAAAGAGGTCCTTATTATCCTAAGAATTAAGTTGGGTCCCTTCTTTAAAGGGAGGAGTTGCAGGAACAATTTGAATTGGACAATGCAGAAGTTTCTAGACCCCAAAGAAGGGTAAGAGTTCTGCGACCAAGTGCAGTTTTCCATTGGAGAGGGGAGACCAGGTAGTGCCCAAATGGGAGACTGAAGTACACCGAACCTGGGACTCTGTCCCTTGGTCAGAAGACCAGGGACCAAGAATTCCGTGGGCAAGTCTGTGGACATGGCAGGTATCTCTAAGTCAGCCTGGAGCTGAGGGCTCACCAACACATTTGTAGCTAAAGGTATTTTTACCATGTGTTCCCTTTCTTCATACAGTGCCTGGAAAATAGGTTAAAAGGTATTGAGCTAAATGGGCTGCTCCTCTAACTAGGGTGCTTGAAGACAGAACTGAAGATTTTTTTTTAAGAATGTAGAATAGCAAGAAAAGGAGACAGAAATTGGGAGGAGAGAGTGGATCAGAGGCATGGAGGGCAGATTGAAAAAATGTCTACGTTCAAAAGAAGCAAAAAAGAATTTGAAATAGGCAATAGGTGAAGAAATAATGGATGAGAACTTTCTAGAATTAATGAAAGATATAGATTCTTAAATTCAGCAAATATTACTAATCCTATACAGGACAGAAAAAAAGAAATCTACACCTTGACTTATCAGAGTTAACTGCAGATTATCAAAGACAAAGGAAAATTTTTTTAAGTAGCCAAAGATAAGACAAATCATCTACATAAGAGCAACAATTAATCTGACAGTTGACTTCTCAACAGCAAGAATGGAAACCAGAAGACAAAACAATAATACCATCAGAGTACCAAGAAAAAAAGTCTGTCAGACAAATATGGTACCTAGCTAAGTGAACTTTTTTTAAAAATCAAAATAAATAATTTCCAGGCCCCCCAAAAAATTGAGAGAGAGAGAGAGAACTTACTACTACCAACCCTCAATAAAGGAGGGTTATACTGAAGATTATACTTAGGAAGAAGGAACATGTTTCTAGATGAAAGGTCTGCTATGCAAAAGAAATGTTGGCAAAATATCAGTAAGCGTATGAATGAATCAAAACAATCATTAACTATGTAAAACGACAAGGAAATGGCTAACAAAGGATTAAAAATTTAAATTAAATATTGGACAGCAACAACTTTTAAGTAGAGAAACACCAGCTTGACTATCTCTGATGATTCCCTATTTTATTTCACTGGGCTTGCACTATATAGTGTAACTTGGCAACTACTAACTTCTTTATGATACATCATTTTCCTCTCTAAGAATACTGCATACCTTTTCAGTTGTTCAAGTCACCATTTTTATGTCCCTCAAGTGTCCTGTAAAGTTTTCTTTGTATAGAAATTGTACATTTCTTCTTGAGTTCATTCTTGGAAATTTATCTTGTTATTGCTTTATAAATGAGATCTTCCATTATTATCTAATTGGTTTTTGTCTGTATATATCAAAGTTAATTATTTATGTATAATAACTTTGTAGTAGTCATCTTCCTGAATTATCTTATTGTTTGTAGTAACTTTTCCACTGATCATTGGTTTCACAAGTTTAAAAATCACATTGTATGCAAAGATTTTTATTTATTTATTTTGTTTTATTTTATTTTTTTTAATTTTTATTTTTTGGCTGTGTTCGGTCTTCGTTTCTGTGCGAGGGCTTTCTCTAGTTGTGGTGAGCAGGGGCCGCTCTTCATCGTGGTGCACGTGCCTCTCACTGTCGCGGCCTCTCCTGTTGCGGAGCACAGGTTCCAGACGCGCAGGCTCAGTAGTTGTGGCTCACGGGCCTAGTTGCTCTGTAGCGTGTGGGATCTTCCCAGACCAGGGCTCGAACCCGTGTCCCCTGCATTGGCAGGCAGATTCTCAACCACTGCACCACCAGGGAAGCCCCCGTATGCAAAGATTTTACTTCCTCTTTTTCTATGTGTATTTCCCTTGCCTATTTGCATTACCTAAGTACATCAGTCTAAACAGTGTTAAATAATAGCCGTGTTTGCGGTCATTCTCTTGTTTCTAACTTTAATGAAAATGTTATTTCTGGTGTTTGTCCACTAAGTGTGATGCTGTTTTGTGGACTGAGAAAGGAATTTTTTACCATGTTAAAGAAGAATCTACATATTCCTATTTAATTAATTTTAATAGATGTCAAACTTTATCAAATGCCTTTTTAGTACCCACAAAAATTATCATAGCATTTTCCAATGTACAACTATTAATATGATGAAATACATTATGATGTATTTCTATAACACATCAACTATATATCACCCAAATACAGTCACATGGTCATGGCGTATTATCTTCTAAGGTGCTACTGGATTCTGTTTAATTTTCATTTTATTTAGGATAATTGTCTCACTATTAAAATGAAAATTTGTGACTTTGTGCAATCTTTTTCAGTATTTGGTGACAATGTTATATTCGCTTCATATAAAAAATCCTTTGGAGAATTTATTTTTCTATGTCCTACAAAGTTGAAATTGCATAGGAATTATCTTCAACACCAGATAACATCTTTTTCTATGAAGGAAGAACTTTCCTATCCCTTGCTTCTTTTTTCTGCCCCCAACTTCAATTCTGGAGGAGACTAAATGGGATAGAATGAAGGGGATGTGTGAAGATTAAGAACAAAGTGGAAAATACAGAAGTTGATATGCTCTCCTCTCCTCTCCTTAGCTTCCCATTCCAAAGCAGCAGTATTAAGTTGGGGGAGAGGAAAATCTCAAACTTCAAATGAAGTTCAGAGTTTTTATTATTAAACTGGGCTGCACCTTTTAAATTGCTGAAATCAGATTATTCTTATGACTTGAAGTGACTGAGGACTTTTGATAATCTAAGAGTTACTAGAAAAATCTATGAGACTTAAGCAAGCACAATGAGTTGGTCTGAACGGCCACAGGAGGAAACAAAGTTATTTTATGACTGCACCCTGTTAAGTCCATCTTTTGCTATGTGGCAGTTACACCTGCCTAGGACACTATAAAGAAGGATGAATAAAAGCAGCCCAGGCTGTTTAAAGAGTACAAAAAATGAAAAAAAAAAAAATCTTGACTTCCTCCCAGTGGCTATCCAACACAGAGCTCTTTCTTCCACCTCCATTTAAAATTTTTAAATCCTACCTAGAAGAGACTCTTCTATTTCAGAAAGATTTTTGGCCAACATCATCTCTGTCAAAACAGATAACCATCCAGGCTCCCAAGAGTCAGAAAGAAATGGTTAGTGGAGAGAACATATTTGTCAAAGTGGCGCCACCATATGATCTAGGAGTGAAAACACCCCTCCCAGAGTGGCTTGATGTGAAAGCAAAACAACTTGGCTCCTTCTTCTATTGCTCTCTGATATTTATAATTCAGCTACATCTCCTGAGGAGTAACCAGAACCACAAAGCAGTAATTCTCTGATCTCTGCAATTAGTAAGGAAGAGACATTTGATAATTCAATATCTATAAGTATCTAGGAGAGTTAGCGGTGCAATAGCCTTCTCCCAGATTATCGACAAAGCTGGTGCTTCTGCCTCCTTCAGGGGTTTGCTCGAATGTTACTTTCTCAAAAAGGCCTCATCTGAACACTGTATCTAAAATTCTCAACCCCCAACAGGTCCTATCTCTTTTCACTGCTATCTTTTTTATTTATCTATAATATTACATACTTTACTTATTTATCTTGTCTATCTTCACCAGTAGACTCCATAAGGACAGGAATTTTTGCCTAGTTTGTTCACTGTTGAATCCCCAGTACCTAGAACAGTGTGCTCAATAAATAAATGAATGAATTGAAGAACTGAAAACATAGTAAGAGTCCATTAATGGTGATTTAAAAAATAATAATAAATTATAGTAGATCCATAGGAGGGCAATATAGAATAAGGACTCTAAAGTCAGATTACCTGGAATAAAATTTTGTCTCTGACACTTGCTATCTTTGTGTTATTGGGAAACTTACCTAATCTCTTAATGCCTCAGTTTTCTCATCACCAAAATAGGGATTATAAAAGTACCCATCCCGGGGCTTCCCTGGTGGCGCAGTGGTTGAGAATCCGCCTGCCGATGCAGGAGACGCGGGTTCGTGCCCCAGTCCGGGAAGATCCCACGTGCCGCAGAGCAGCTGGGCCCATGAGCCATGGCCGCTGAGCCTGCGCGTCCGGGGCCTGTGCTCCGTAAAGGGAGAGGCCACAACAGTGAGAGGCCCGTGTACCGCAAAAAAAAAAAAAAAAAAGTACCCATCCCTTAGGATTGGCATAAATATTAATGAGATAATCATAGTAAATGCTTGGCACAGTTCTTGACATACAGCAAATAGTTAAATAATGTTAACTCATTATTACAATGGAATACCATGCAATCATTAAAAGCATGAGGCTGATTTACATATATGGACATGGCAAGATCATAGATGTTAAAGAAAAAATGGTACCCCAAAACAAAAATGTATAGTATGATCTCACTTATGTGTTTTTTAAAAATCCCTGTATGTGTTATATGTGCATAGATTAAAATATATGATAGAAATAAAACCAGACTTCTATCAATGGTTGCCTATAATGAAAATGATATGGATGTCTGTGAAGAGGACTTTAACTTTCTGCTCTCCAGGGCAAACATTTCTGTACTGTTTGAATTGTGTGATTGAATTATTTACAATGGGCACAAATTTATTCCAAGTTTCTGGTATATAAGACTTTAAAAATGGGATGAAGGATTCCTTCTTTGCCTGCCTGCTGAGCCTGCCTTCTGAGACAATTGTCCAGATCTGTAAGGTATGGTTTTAAGGGTGTTAGAAAAGATCTCTGTTTAGACTTTTTATCAAAGTATATTAATCTTTTAAAATTCATTCCCCTGTTGATAAGCAAATATTTAAGTCCCTTTCTATGATTTGTATTTTTCCCAAGTATAAAATCAGATTTGTGTGAGAGTAAAGAATAGGTTTTTTCTAACTATATTCACTGTCTCCCTCCTCTCCAAGATTCTGAATCACTCTCTTAGATGCCATGACCCTTTGTTTCTCTTCCTAAAATGTAACCTAGAAACATAAATCAGACTTAATGTCTCATTTTCACCTCAACGTCAACAAATGTCCGATCAATAAGAGCAGAACATCTTCTTGAAGTAGCAGCTCTGCTGTGACCATCTTCTTTCCTGTTGATAATGCATAATCCTCCCTTGTTCAAAGAACCTGAGTCTTTTCTGATTCTTCTTTTCTCTCATTTCTCACATTCAATCCATTTTTAATCATCAGGAAGTCAACAAATGTTTTTTGAGAACTTACTGTGTGCCAGGCACATTCCTTGGGGTTGTAGAGACACAAGAGTAAATTGCCTTTGTCTTTGAGGTGCTCACAGTCTAGTGGGGAAATAGACATGTAAGCAAACAACACATTCTACAAAGTGTTATGGAAACACAAAAGAACAGCCACTTTCCCCGGATAATATCTCTTGTATTCATTCCTTCTGCTGCCTCACTTATCAAAGTCTTTGATCTGCAATGGTTCCCTAACTCATCTCTCTATTTTCAGTATCTCCCATTCTAATCCATTCTATACAAGGCAGCTCAATGAATCTTCTCAGATTATCATTTTTAGTTTACTCCATGATTTTACATGATTTTACTTTTTTCCAATGCTCAAAAATCTTAGTTTCTCATTACCAATACTGCAACATACAAAATACATTACTTCGGGGTCAAGGCTAGTACACAGTATACTCTCAATAAGTAGCTGATGAATGAATAAACGAATGTTGGATGAGTGAATCTGGACTGAACCTCCCTATTAAGACTTTTATTTTACAATCATATGGCTCTAATCATACTACTTTATCCACATGGATACAGATCTTGTCCTAAAGGCACATTAGCACATTCCTGCCTCTGTCCCTCACTAGTTCCACTCTTTCTATGTCCCTGGGAAGCCCTTTCCAAGTTCCTCCCAACTGCCAACATGAGCAAGCTCAGCTCTGGACCCACCTCTTCAGTGGAGTCTTCCCCAGACACCACCCTCTTCCAAAACTCCGTGTTTGAGCCACTCATTTGCTGCTTTGGAACATGCTACTGGGAATTGGTATCTTTTGATAAATATGCCCTGTCTCTTCAAATAGGATCCCCATAATTTATCAGCTTCTCTAAAACTGGAACTATAATTGTTAGCTCTCATATAATAATTACTTATAGGGCTGAAACAATTTGGGAGAAAACAATATTTATTCCCAATAGATGAGAATGACACATTCCCAGGTCTACCTCCACTGCAGACTGAACAAGGGATCTGACAGGAAATCATGAGGCAGCAGCCCTCATGAACATGATAATGAACTGGGAACATACTGATCAACATCTTCTTTCCCATCAACACGACAGAATTACAAATCTATTTCCAGGGACAGCTCCATCAAACCCACCAGCTGTCACTGGGCATTTCATCATTTATTTGGTTTGATTATTAAAGATTCAGTCATGCTTAAATTGGGAAGTGGGAGAAAAGGACTAAGAGCCCTCCTGGGCGCTGTGCTAAATTGAAAAGCATCTCCCTAATACAACTCTCTGTGACCTGCAAGCTTTGGAGAAGAATCAAGCAGTAAAATCCATGTTTTTATTCACATTTTTATTTTCATTCCATAGCATCATCATCTACTCCACTCCAAAATTCAGGAGCCACAGGGCATAGAAATGACCTGTTTAACTTGTAACCACGAAGAAACTGACAAGGGCCGGATCCACAGGCAAACTGAATTTTCCCAACGTCACCACCCATGCAGATGCGAAGCCCTCCCTGGCCAACTCCACGGCCACTCTGTATCACAGCGCTCTCGGCTCATCCTAGCAGGACACCCAATGCAGTGGATTCACACTGCATATGACTGTGCACCCCAAAGAGAATAGATCAGGAATGGAACTCCTCAAGATCCGGGCCTTATCCTTGTAATTTCAGTCCTCAGAAGAGTGTCCAGCAAAGAGTAGGCCTGTAATGTTTGACCTGAACAAAAACTAATGACTTCTTATGATTTTCCACTTCCGACCATCCTAACCCCATTTCAGAAAACAGAGGCTGCATGCTGCATCTTGCCACACGACAGCAGGGTGCACACTGCAGCTATACTGGTCTAAATGGAATTTTGAAGATCTCTCTTACTACCTATTGTATAACACATTGAATTAATCCTCACAGTAACCTGTGAATTTGGTACTATTATTCCCACTTTACAAGTGAAATAACGGACTAAGAGAAGTCCAGAATAGTAGGCAGAATAATAACCTTCCAAAGATATTAATTCCGAATCCCTGAAACCTATAAACATTACCTTATAAGGAAAAAGGATCTTTGCAGATACCAATAAATTAAGGATTTTGAGATGAAGAGATTATCCAGTGGCCCCTAAATGTAATCACAAGGGTCGTCATAAGAGGGAAGCAGAGGGAGATTTCACACACACACACACACACACACACACACACACACACACACACACGAGGAAGCAATGTGACTACAGAGGCAGAAATTGGAGTATGTAGCCACAAACCAAGAAATACCAGCAGCCGCCGGAAGCAGAAGAGGCAAGGAACAGAATTCCTTAGAGCTCCCAGGGGACTGCAGCCCTGGTGACACCTTGATTTGGAGCCAGTGGAACTGATTTTGGACTTCTAGCCCACAGAACTGTAGAAGAATAAACCTCTGTTGTTTTGAGCCACAGAGCTTATGGTAATTTTTATAGCACAGGAAACTAACACATTGGGTAATTGGCTTAGAGTCAAATAAGAGGTTCAGCCAGGATTCAAATCGAGGTTCTCTGACTTTAAAGCCCAAACCTGTATCCCTGTATCTCATGCCAGGGATGCTCGGAACGTGACCCAATCCCAGACTATGACTAGGAGCTTTGGGAAGTGATAGTAGCTTTCCAGCCTTCCAAAGTGGTAAGGGTGGCTGACTCTTTCACACTGAGCATATCTTTATGGGACATGCCCAGTACTATATTGAAGTATATATGTATATACTTTCAATACTGACAACCTTAGGAGTTAGATGCAATTGTTATACCCATTATAAATGAAAACATGAAGGTACAGAGAGGAGGGTAAATTATTTAGCCAAGGTCACACACACTTTAGGAGGTTATCTGCATATCTAATAATTAATATGGCAGGATAGTTTAAAAGTTTTAACTGTGTTCAATCCTCTTCCCACATCAACTCTCCCCCTCCCCAGAATTTCTTCAAAGGTTCCACAGGGTGTCTCTCCTGACTCAAGCAAGGCATTATGAATCACCTTAGGTATATTAAAGCAGAGGAGAGAGAAGAATGGAGTCAAATATTTTTCTCCTGTTCGACAAGTTGAAATGCAGGTACCAGATGGTCCAAATTAGGAAAAATAGAGGATCTTTGGTCCGCTATGTCATTCAGTCTAGGAAACAATTTCATGGCTGGGAAAGAGTGAGGCGAGGTCTCATGGGTGGGAATGGAGGGCCATTGAGAGGCTGCCCAGCTTTGCCCCCAGGAGCTTCATGACGGCAGTGACAGCACCCAGGCCACAGCAGTCTGGGTGCCCCACTGGCTGACAAGCAGGAGTTAAACTTGCTTCTCCATTCCCTTAAACCCATTTCATGTGGACAGTCACCTCCCCTCCCCTTCGATGGCTTGGGTCACTCACACAAGTAACCATAAACACCTGGAAAGGAAGATAGGGCCCTGACACCTGGAGGGAGAGGGCAATGGGGTAGGGAGAGCCCCGAGGACTGAACCAAAGTATTTTTGTGGTCTCCCCTGAAACTCCCTGACTCTTCTCACCCCCACTCCTTCCATTATGGCAATCGGCAACCAACCCATTAAACTAAGGATATGTCCAATGGACTCACTGCACACCATAAACTGTGGAAGAATCTGACTCAGTGGGAGTCCTCTGTGGGGAATCTGTCGCAGAATGTGATACTGACTTGTGGTCAATGCCTTCTATTTCTCTAAAGTACTCAGAGATTGTGATACTCGGTCCGTTATTTAATCATACAGCATACTGTGGGGCTTCTCGGGTCATTTTGCAGCTATTTCTCTTCCCCCTCATTCCTCTCTGACAAATGATTCATTAGCAAACCAGTCGCAGGCATGGAGCAATGCACACTTTTACTCCCCCTTCCATTTACTCCACAATGACAAGGGTCCCTTCCATTTAATCCAGTGCCAGGCCTAGCAACAATCTAAGAGCTGGAAAGGGCAAAGCACCAATTACAGTAGGTAAGGCTTGGTCTGCTGGGGGAGGACAAAATAGCAAGTTTGACTTTTAGGGTTATGCTAACGTGGTGGTCACCAGGGTTCACTTAGTCAAAAACCTTTTCTGAACCATCTCAAAGAATTAACATCTCCTACCATAAGCAAACTGGGATCCTTTTTTCAATCTACAAAACCAGACTCAAAGCATTTATATATTTACTTCTAAAATGTTTTTAAGAATTGTATTTAATGGAAATATTTGAGGGACTCCAAAAAAAAGGTAAATGGCATAATATTCCATGGGAGGAAAACATTGAGCAACCAAGATATCTATTGATCGATTGATAGAGAGATATTTATATTTTTACATATATATATATATATATAAAACCGAAACTTCAATTTGGTTAGTGTGGAATGGTGTTTACAATATATTCTTCTATTTACCACCATCCCACAAATATCTTGACCAATTTTCTATTGTATATTATATGTTCAGCCCCAGACCAGGTACCAGGGAGAATAAAATTTGAGTCACTGACTTTCTAGAGGCAACTAGTTCTCATTCTAATGCCCACCCAAGGGGAATTTGCCCTGCCACAGTCACTCACATCTTCTCCTTAGATATCCCTGGCACATTTGATCATTCCAGCTCACAGGCAAGGCCCCTAAAATGACCATCTCTGTCCTTTGGGACAACACAGCTTACAGCGCATGGGAATCACTAAAGTCTGAGTTAATCTGTAGGAATGTCCTTGAGAAGAAACCACAAGCAGCAAATAGCAGTGTCAGTCTTAACGTTAAGTACTCATCCACTCTCACCATGAGAACATTCTTGCTCCTCTTTAAAACACTCCCAGCTAGCTTTTAAAAAGTCTCTTCTACAGTGCTTTGGATGTATCACTCTTGTAATTCTTATTACCATTATTTAATATTTACTAAGTGTCCATACCATACGAGATAATGAAGTTGCTTGACATGTACATATTTGGCAGAAATATTCCTAGTGTATTTAGTCATTGCCAATGATCTTCCAGTGTTGGAAACACCACAGAGGAAATGTGTATTTGACCTGAACTCTTGATTCTTTTAAGTGTAAACGGAACAGAAACCCTCCATCAGAGAAGCATTTGCAAACAGGATACCAAGTAAGAACACAAGCAGCAGATGGGGCTTGAGAGCCATGAATGAAAAACCCAGGATGCGTCCAAACTCTGTAAATCATTATTGACTGAGCTCCATGCCGTCTTAATGACTTTTACAACCTCTTGGTTCCAATTCGAAGTGCATATTAAAGCAAGCAACTTTGCAAAGACCAGAGGGGCTAGAATAGTAAACTACCCGTAGCTTAGTAATCATTATGCATTAATTATTCAGGAGCTGGAGCTACTCTTTGCAAACATTAAAACCAGTGACAGCAAAGAAATATGCTTCCATGTGGAAAATGGAAAAGAGTACTAGTGCTATTTGGGGTTGATGCTGGCATGATATTTAGCAGAGCAAAGCATGACAAGTTTAGTAGATAAATAACATGATGTAGTATCATGTAAACTGTTAGCAATGTATTGGAAGGCTCAAGTATTCCCTATAGGGCATTTACACTGGATTTGCTAAGATTGCAATACTGCACAGTGATGCATTACGTGTTTTACTCTCTTTATTATATGTTTTCATTACTTTGTGTGTGAGAATGCAATAAAGAAAGCTGAAGTGATAAAGAATGACTGATAATAATAATTCTGCAAAGATTCAACTTCCTTTCTAAAGCAGTTCCAGAGTCAGAAGAACCAATAGCATCCAATCATCTGTTCCTTTGTTAAGATTTTATCCTCCTTTCTGGTAAAGGAATTGTAATTGGTTTGGAAACAGCTTTCGATGACAGCTGGCCCTGTGTGGTAAAGGAGGAGAAAAGTAGGGGAGACTGTGTTTCATTTAGATGCTGAATCCCATAAGCAGCTCCATTCTCTACTTCTTTCTTTTCTTTCATATTCTACAACTTAAATTTATCAGACGTCCTCTTTGAAACAAAAAATAAATAATTTTCCAGTATCTGTACTGTTGCATTTTCTCACTCTGACAGCTTATCCTATGTTCTAAAGTTTGTTGCAAACTCTTCTCAAGTGTCTCTCTGTAGTAGCTCTAAAACTGGGATCATTGGAGTCAGGAACTTAACAGATGTTAAGATGTGCGTTGGGTAGGGGAAGAGTCCCCACCTAAGTTTAAAATGAGCTTCAGAGAAATAGATAGGGCTGAGCATTTGTGATGAACTGGTGAACAGGTCTATAAGGAGTAGATTTTTCACAGTGGTTTTCTTTGGGGAATACGGTTTATTTGTGGGCATCCAAGGAAGTGATCGGACTGGAAATATAGACTAGTGTTTGGGGTGTTGGAGAGAGGAGCTGCACATGGAAATTGAATAAGAAGGACTTTGGAGACCCAGGAGAGTAATAGTGTTGCTTGGGTGGAAAAAATACAACACAGAGTCAGAGAAAACAGCATCCTCTCACTTCTGTACCAAACACAGACTGGCTCCAACCCAATCAGGATGCCTGGGAACAAAGCATCACCCCCGGCTCCTCAAGGGTTTGCAGCTCTGAAAGTACAGAGAGAGAGCATCTAGTCCTGGTCATGGAGATCTACACCTGCAGGGGGGCCACCAGCCTTGGATTCATGGAGAGGCATAGCCTAATGACTCCAAAAGTGACACACATCAACCAGTAGCACGGCGCAAAGGAGCAGCATTGAGGACACCTGGGAGGCCCATCCCAAAACCTCCCAGAAACACTGAGGGAAAATTCTACAGGAAATTAAGGTCTTGTATTATGTCTGTATGGGCATGAGTCAGTGAAATTTGGGTTATAAACATGAAGTGGCTTTATTTGTACCCATGAACAGATGAGTCTTTGAGGAAACTTAGGTTATATATGAAGTAAAGGGAAAATTACATTTGTGATTGCAAAAGGCAGTCAGTCACTCTAAGGATAGGATTTTCTAAAAGGCCCAAGCAATATAAACAACCCACAGTTAACCACACTCATGGCACAGAGTCAGGTCAGGCCACAGAGCCCTCACATATAGGGGAGTCATTGCAGAGGATGAGAAAAGGGATAGGGATGCCTAGGGATCACATCAAACCTAGAACAGTACCTATAAAACACTGGTCACAAAAGAAATCACAGAGGAAGCTTGTTAAAGTGCAGATTGCAGGGCCCCACTCTCCAGAGGTCCTCATTCAGTCAATTCAGATATTTCACAAGCTTCCCTCCCAATATAATCTTGACAGAAGTGGTTTTCAAACTACTCTTGGATAAACATCATGACAGGAGAATCTGTTAAGGCCATAGCCTGCATTGTGAACCTAGAGGTATGCCAATGTCAATGGAATCAACAAGACTGTACCCAGAAGGGAAAGAACCCTGTGTAAGGCAGAGAGTAAAATGAAGAAGACAGCATGGAATGCTGTGACCAGACACAAGGTCAGAAAACAGGAAGCCAAGAGAAGCAGAGAGGAGACTGAAGTGTGGAACAGGGCCATGGACAGACAGGGTTGTAGGTCACAACTTCTACGTGGTGCCCCTGGCCCAATGTCAGAGGGCCTCATGTTGGGCTAGACAGTGGTGGAAAACCTTCAAGAGATAACTATATCTGGTCAGTTATTTTGAGTGTTTTTGTAGTCATTGTGTGGCATGTGGTAGGCATGTTTTTAGGGACACCAAATTGATTTCTTAAATATATTTCTCTTAACTAGTAGACTCATTTGCTGTTGAGTTGTAGGTATTAGTTTGCAGATCAGATTTTTGAGAAACTCTTTATTTCTTCATAGATGTTCGTACTCAGAAGTTACTTTGTGAGGCAACCTGGTATGACAGAAAGAGCATGTGCTTTGGGGGCAGAAAGACTGGAAATCTAATTCAGACTCTCTCCACACACTGGTGACACTAAGCAAGTTACCTGACCTCTTGGAGCATCAGTTGTCTGTTCTATAAAATGGGGGTGCTTGTACCTAGCTTTGCATGGGTTAAATAAAATAAAATATATAAAATAAAATAAGTTATGAGGCATTCCTCACAGTGCTTGGGATTTAATAGGCACTGAATAAATGGCAACTGTTACTATTATTACCAGACTAGTCTATAGCCTTGAATAGCTCATCTTTCTAAAACTGTGGTTAGCAGACTATTACACTTTTCCAAATTTTAAGTAAAAACTGAACTATTTTTTATATTACTTCAGCATAAACATTTACTCGTGTTTCTGTTACATTAAAATAGGATATATGATTAACATGAGTTTTACAGAAATGTTAACACTTGTAGAAGGCTATTCTTTTTTGCACATGTTTAATCTAATCCTCTTAGACTTAAGCAGAATATGCGTTTTATACAGGTAATCTTAGATTCACATACGCCTGTTTCCTGTGCATCCCCTAGATACAGATGGCTACTTGCGAACAGCAGGCCCATATAGACCACCTTAGGGTCACAGAATCTCCCTGTCTCCTTGCTGTCATTTCTTACTACTAGTCCTCTTTATCTTCTCCATTACTTACTTAAGTCTAAGTCCCACCAGCAAGGGACTTAGCAATTTTATTCTTTTTCCAGCAGCAATTTTATTCTTTTTCCACACCAGAACTAATTAGGAGAAAGGTAGGAAATGACAAAAGCATGGTAGTAAACTAGAAGAGGAAAGTTAATCTTTATGCAGCTACTCTTTGCAGCTTTCACTGTACTGCAACATCTTATAGTTTATGGCTTACTAGAATATGATTGGTAAATTCCATAAAATGATGAATTTATAATGTGCTTTGAAAGCACAGAGAAAGAAACAACTATAGGAAGTAGGTTCTGTATGGCTTCAAAGAGGAAGTGATATTTAATCAGGGTCTTGAGATTACAGAGGTAGAAGAGAGAGTCAAGAGCATTTTAGGCAGTGTGAATAGCATGTGCAAAGAAAGTAAGAACAAATACCAAGTGGTTAGAAGTCTGTGTGTGTGTGTGTGTGTGTGTGTGTGTGTGTGTGTGGAGGTGGTAATGGAGGATTGGAGTTGAGAACAGAATGCAGGTTGGGATTGGACTGGACTGGGAATAGCTTTTAGTCCAAGCTATAGGGTTAGCACTTTATCCATAAGATTCAACCGGCTTAAAAAAATTATTCCAATGGCAATATGTGTGTAAAATTGTACAGAACAAGAATAAAAGAGAGGAGACAGTTAAAAGCCTACTGCAATATCTTTTAACTATTGGTACATTTCACAGACTCTTCCCATACTAATACAAAGTAGACGTGATCCTAAAATAGAAGAAAAGGAACATCAACAATCAGCATCCTGTTTCGGTAACATAGATTATCAGTGAATAAAAGTGACACTCAGCCTTTGTTTATGCCCAAATTTCATTTAAGATCTATAAGATTTGCAATAGACACACTACTATATATAAAATAAATAACCAATGAGGACCTACTGTATAGCACAGGGAACTATACTCAATATTTTATAATAACCTATAAGGGAAAAGAATCTGAAAAAAGACATATATGTACGTATAATTGAATCACTTTGTTGTATACCTGAAACTAACACAACATTGTAAATCAACTAGACTTCAATTAAATAAATAATAAAATTTTTTACAAAGATCTAGAACTGCAGATTCTGCTCACTTAAGAGGTATTTTACTTTTAAAATAAGTACATTTCATTTAAAAATGGATTTTTCAGCTTACTTTATCAAAGATGTTAGTCACCTAGACCTACAAAACTAGGGTTCTGAAGCCAGCTTCAATGTGATTCTCACTGTATGTTCAAGCTACTTAGACCTCTTATCAGAAGCTCCACATCACCATAAAGGGGTTACAACTTAGACAAGGGGACATAGCACTAGATCTACAAAGCTGCTGCTGTGAACTAAGGCAGAAGAAATGATTACCTTGAAATTTCATAGAATCCATAAACAAAATCAGACTGTTTACATTTATAGAGTCTTCAGTCCCCCCAAAATAGTTGCAGTTGCCTCCCTACCCCTCGATCACACAATCTCTATATTTTTAGACAATTAATGATCAAATTTTCATTCAACCAAATCACTGTTTGCCTTCAAATCCTAAACTTATTACCAAAACTAGCTTCAGTGACCCTGAGAAAAATTCTCAAGAAATTCTTGCCAAGTGAATTTTTAAACAATAAAACATAATACTTTAAACAGAGAAAAATTTTACTTTGATCTCTTTTGTGAATCACTGAAATAAACATGGGCTTAGGTGTTCTCATTGTCAGGCTTGTTCAATAATATTCTTCATATCTCTCTACTTATCAAGAAAACTGACAACATCACCATCCATTTCTGTTCCAAATTATGGTTTTATGAAAATTCCATTTCATCATGGGTGAAATACCATAACTAATAAAAAAATGACTATGTGTTTAAACGCTGCTTATATTGTAGCAAACATCATCACTTTCTGATGAGTAAATTCCATCAAAGAAACAAGAACACAGCAAAAAGTTGTTTACTTTCAAAACTCTAATCAATCCTTTTTTAAAGACAATAAAAGTTCTGACCTCAGCACTCTTTACTGGCTTTTCCTGAAGTCCTCTTCTTCCTTTGATCTTCTTCCTTATCTTCAGTTCCACCGGAGATGACTCTATCCTGAAGACAAGATGGAAGCATGAAAAGATAAGGGACTTGGACTACAATTCCAGAAGATCTTGGTTCAAATCTAATCTTTGCCACACAAATGCTTTGTGACCGAGAGCCAGGGAATTAACCATTCTGGCTCAGTTTCCTTGGATGTAAAATGAAGGTAAAAATAACCTACTTCTTAGAGGGGTATGTATCTGTGTATGTGTATTAAACTGTGCTCAATAAACACCTTGATAATTTCGTTACCTTAGTGGGGAAAGCTCAACCTACTTACTGCACAAAAGGAGTCTGGTCAAACAAAATTTAAAAAGAAGGTGGAAGAAGATCCAAATATATGTAAATAGACTCAACTGTCCAACTAAGACAAAGAATGTCAAACCATATTTTTTTAAATAGTCACATCAAAAAACAAAATTTACAAAAGGAACATCTAAAGCATAAAAACACAGAGGATTAAAAATATAGAAAAATTACATATTAAGCATGTACTAACCAAAAGAAATATGGTATAATTAAAATAATACCAGACAAAAAATAAGCTTTAAGGGTAAATATCATTGTTAATAAAGCGGGCTTTTACGTATTAATAAAAGTTAATTTTCCAGAAAGATATAAAAATTCTAAACCTGTATGCACACAGTAAAATACCTTCAAATATGTACAACGAAAAGTTACAGAGTGAAAAGGAGAAATGGACATATCAACCATCATAGTAAAAGATTTTAACACACCTCTCAGCAATTTAGAGATCAAGAAAGCAAAGAAAGTGTAACAGAATAGCTGAAGAACAAATAATCCCTATATTAATACATATTTATGGAATGTAGAGAATAAACATTCTACTGAAGTAGCATGGACTATCTATAAAAACTGACCATATAAGTAAAATCTCAATAAATTTCGAAGAATCCTATCATTAATGCATTCCCTGCATTAAATTCTAATTTAATCTAATAATATTAAATTAGCAATCAATGATAGAAAGAGTTTTTTAAAGCCCATATATTTAGAAAGTTAAAAATATGCTTCTAAATAATTCATGGATGAATGGAGAAATCATTCTAAAAATTTAGAACAATAACAAAAACACTACATCGCAAAATTTGAGGAATGCAGTTAGGTTTTCATAGCAGCTTTATTCATAGTTGCCAAAACTTGGAAGCAACCAAGATATTCTTCAGTAGGTAAACTGGTAAATAAACTGTGATACATCCAGACAGTAGAATATTTTTTGGTGCTAAACAGACATGAGCTATCAAGCCATTAAAAGGCATGGAGGAGTCTTAAATGCATATGACTAAGTGGATGTAGCCAATCTGAAAAGGCTATATACCATGTGATTCCAACTATATGGCATTCTGACAAAGGCAAAACTATGGAGACAGTAAAAAGATCAGTCATTGACAGGGGTTGCAGGAAGGGCAGTGTGGAGAGATGAATAGGCAGATTACAGAGGATTTTTAGGGCAGTGAAAATGCTATATATGATACCATAATAATGGACACATATTATTATACATTTGTCCAAACCCATAGAATGTACAACACCAAGAGTGAACCTACTGTACACCATGGACTTTGAGTGATAATGATGTGTCAATGTAGGTTTATTGACTTTAACAAATATACCAATCTGGAGAGGGATGTTGACAATGGGTGGGGGTCAGGGAGGCAGGTAATATATGGGCAACTTCTGTACCCTTTTCTCAATTTTTCTGTGAATTTAAAAGCAATCTAGAAAAATAAAGTCTTTTTTTAAAAAAAAATCATAGACTCACTAATGAGAGCAGAAGATTATATTTTTGTCACAGAAAGGAAAGTTGTCTCTCAACACAATGAAGACATGTGGTGAGAAGAACCAGTTGTATGAACTTGGATAAGCCACTTACTCTCTAATCCTCTGTTTCCTACAATTTAAAGGGAGGGTAGGGCTTCTCTGGTGGTGCAGTGGTTGAGAATCCGCCTGCCAATGCAGGGGACATGGGTTCGAGCCCTGGTCTGGGAAGATCCCACATGCCACGGAGTAACTAAGCCCGTGCACCACAACTACTGAGCTTGTGCTCTAAAGCCTGTGTGCTACAACTACTGAAGCCCACGCACCTAGAGCCTATGCTCCACAACAAGAGAAGCCACTGCAATGAGAAGCCCATGCACCACAACGAAGAGGAGCCCCCGCTCGCCGCAACCAGAGAAAGCCCACGCGTAGCAACGAAGACCCAGTGCAGCCATAAATAAATAAATAAATTATTTTTAAATAAATAAAGTGAGGGTAGTTAAGTCACAAGAATTAAGTTACGTTCAAATCTCATGCGTTTTTCTTAGTAAGAACCTAATAAAGTGAGCTGTATTCAATTAAATTAAGGTGAAGTTGTCTCCAGCATATAGAAGACCAGAATCATCCTAGCTGTCATGTTAGGTTAGCCCTATAGGTACAGGGTCATAAGGCAAGCTTCCTTGTACTTTGGGACATGCTGTACAGACATCTCTGGCTAGATTCCCTATATGTCAAGATCAGCCACTGTCACATGCCTCTGCATGCTCTGAAAAGCTAGTTCTAACTACAGAATGTTCCAGAGCCTTGTAACCCAGTCAGTGAAATCTGCCCACTCCCAGGGCACAGGGCAAAGGCTCCACCTCCACCACCACCTCCTCTGGGCCAGCTCACATCTGGAGCACCCAGACCAAATAAAAATCTAGCCTATTGTTAGACATTTCCAAGACAGAGAGTTTTAGTGACTATATATAAACAAACAACAAAAAAAAGGGGAAAAACAGAATCAAAAAGAAGATACATGAGAAACTGGTCTGCACACACACAGAAAAACTCTTCAAGCCTCTGAGATTTGATCACGTTCTCGGCTACAAAATCTATTTCGGAACTGAACACTTTCTCCAACGTTGACTAGAGGTAGATAGCATGTCTCTTATTCTGCATATGCCAAGGGCAATTTCATTACTCAAAAATAAGAAAGAAAAATGATAATGAAAACGTGAGGCTAAAATCCCATGCAACCCTTTGCCAGCTCCTGCTTTTGAAATTCTAAATTCTGAACCACATGGTTCCACATACCTGGCTGACTAGTGGCTTCTCTCTTGGGAAATCACTCAATCATGCATCTGTCTTTCTGGGGATGGCTGAGTTTTCTAAAAGCTGTCTGTCCTCACAAGCCTACACACTTTTTGTTGAGAGAAAACCTCATGAAAAGCAGAACATATAAGTCATTAACAGTCATACTCATAAGCTTTCATATGTACCCATAACCCTGCAAGCAGGCCTCCCTGTGGTTACTAAATTTTTCCTCTTGCTGAGATTTCCCAGTATGCTCTGGGATTATCAAATAAAGCCAAATATTAGGAGGAAAATCTTCAAAATCCTTCAGTGCCCGGGGTGGAATCAAATCAGACGTGCCCTCCACTCTGGCACCAGCCAGCTGAGCTACAAACACTGACCCAACACACGCTAAGAAGACTCATCATGAGTAGAAACCCATAATGTTGCGAAATACACTGTAGACTCAAAAGTGGGGGAAATGAAGTATATAAAACAGAGGGAAAGTTTGCAGAAATAACAGTTAATATTTATTTCAGGCACTCATCTAAACAGGGCAACACTGAAATGTTTTTCCCTCAGCATTTCTTTCTGCCCTCAAGGCCTTATATTGGATAAGATTCTGAATTCCTTAATCATAGCAGCTATGCACCACATCTCAATTTGCAACTAAATGTAGTTTTTGCCAAAGTGAGCGCTGGACTCAGAGAACAGTTGACATTAAAAATGGAAAAAAAAAAAAAAAAAACCTGAGCTGGAGACAAAAACATGGAAGCCCATATTTCTGGTCAAATGAATTTTATTAGGCCACATTTTAGTTTCTTCTTTATGTATTCTACTTGGTTGCTCAGATTGTGAAAATTACAAAATAAAAATTAAGTGCCTGGGGCAGCCCTGGTGGTGCAGTGGTTGAGAGTCCGCCTGCCGATGCAGGGGACACAGGGTCGTGCCCCAGTCCGGGAAGATACCATATGCCGCGGAGTGGCTGGGCCCGTGAGCCATGGCCGCTGAGCCTGCGCGTCTGGAGCCTGTGCTCCGCAACAGGAGAGGCCACAACAGTGAGAGGCCCAAGTACCACAAAAAAACCCCACAAAAAACATAAACAAAAAACACGTAATTAACTTATTTTTAAATGAATTAATATTTTAAATTTTTATCAGTTTTAATTTCTTTTTTTCAAACATCTTTATTGGAGTATAATCACTTTATAATGGTGTGTTAGTTTCTGCTTTATAACAAAGTAAATCAGCTATACAAATACATATATCCCAATATCTCCTCCCTATTGAATCTCCCTCCCATCCTCCCTATCCCACACCTCTAGGTGGTCACAAAACACCAAGCTGATCTCCCTGCGCTATGCAGCTGCTTCCCACTAGCTATCTATTGTGCATCTGGTAGTGTATATATGTCCATGCCACTCTTTCACTTTGTCCCAGCTTATGCTTCCCACTACCCACGTCCTCAAGTCCATTCTCTATGTCTGCATCTTTATTCCTGCCCTGCCCCTAGGTTCTTCAGAATCCTTTTCTTTTTAGATTCCATATATATGTGTTAGCATACAGTATTAGTTTTTCTCTTTCTGACTTACTTCACTCTGTATGAGACTCTATACCCATCCACATCACTAGAAATAACTCAATTTCGTTTCTTTACATGGCTGAGTAATGTTCCATTGTATATATGTGCCACATCTTCTTTATCCATTCATCTGTTGATGAACACTTAGGTTGCTTCCATGTGCTGGCTATTGTAAATAGCCCTGAAATGAACATTGTGCTACATGACTCTTTTTGAATTATGGTTTTCTCAGGGTATATGCCCAGTAGTGGGATTTCTGGGTCATATGGTAGTTCTATTTTTAGTTTTTTAAGGAACCTCCATACTGTTCTCCATAGTGGCTGTATCAATTTACATTCCCACCAACAGTGCAAGAGTGCTCCCTTTTCTCCACACCCTCTCCAGCATTTATTGTTTGTAAATTTATTTGATGATGGCCCTTCTGACTGCTGTGAGGTGATACCTCACTGTAATTTAGATTTGCATTTCTCTAATGATTAGTGATGTTGAGCATCCTTTCATGTGTTTGTTGGCAATCTGTATATCTTCTTTGGAGAAATGTCTGTTTAGGTCTTCTGCCCATTTTTGGATTCGGTTGTTTGGTTTTTTTTTTGATATTGAGCTGAATGAGATTCTTGAAAAATTTGGAGATTAAGCCTTTGTCAGTTGCTTCATTTGCAAATATTTTCTCCCATTCTGAGGGTTGTCTTTACGTCTTGTTTATGGTTTCCTTTGCTGTGCAAAAAAAAAGATTTTAAGTTTCATTAGGTCCTATTTATTTACTTTTGTTTTTATTTCCATTTCTCTAGGAGGTTGGTCAAGAAGGATCTTGCTGTGATTTAGGTCATAGAGTGTTCTGCTTATGTTTTCCTCTAAGAGTTTTATAGTGTCTGTTCTCACATTTAGGTCTTTAATCCATTTTGAGTTTATTTTTGTGTATGGTGTTAGGCAGTGTTCTAATTTCATTCTTTTACATGTAGCTTTCCAGTTTTCCCAGCACCACTTATTGAAGAGGCTGTCTTTTATCCATTGTATATTCTGGCTTCCTTTATCAAAAATAAGGCGACCATATGAGCATGGGTTTATCTCTGTGCTTTGTATCCTGTTCCATTGATCTATATATCTGTTTTTGTGCCAGTACCATAATGTCTTGATTACCATAGCTTTGTAGCATAGTCTGAAGTCAGGGAGCCTGATCCCTCCAGCTCCATTTTTCTTTCTCAATATTGCTTTGGCTATTCGAGGTCTTTTGTGTTTCCACACAAATTGGGAAATTTTTTGTTCTAGTTCTGTGAAAAATGCCATTTGTAGTTTGATAGGGATTGCACTGAATCTGTAGATTGCTTTGGGTAGTATAGTCATTTTCACAATGTTGATCCTTCCAATCCAAGAACATGGTCTATCTCTCCATCTGTTGTATCATCGTTAATTTCTTTCATCAGTGTTTTAGTTTTCTGCATACAGGTCTTTTGTCTCCTTAGGTCAGTTTATCCCTAGGTATTTTATTCTTTTTGTTGCAGTGGTAAATGGGAGTGTTACCTTAATTTCTTTTTCAGATATTTTGTCATTAGTGTAAAGGAATGCGAGAGATTTCTGTGCATTAATTTTGTATCCTGCTACTTTACCAAATTCATTGATTAGCTCTAGTATTCTGGTAGCATATTTAGGATTCTCTATGTATACTATCAAGTCACCTGCAAACAATGACAGATTTACTTCTTCTTTTCTGATTTGGATTGCTTTTATTTCTTTTTCTTCTCTGAATGCGGTGCCTAAAACTTCCAAAACGATGTTGAATGACAGCAGTGAGAGTGGAAAACCTTGTCTTGTTCCTGATGTTAGAGGAAATGGTTTCAATTTTTCACCATTGAGAACAATGTTGGCTGTGGCTTTGTCACATATGGCCTTTATTATACTGAAGTAAGTTCCCTCTATGCCTACTTTCTGGAGGGTTTTTATCATAAATCGGTGTTGAATTTTGTAAAAAGCTTTTTCTGCATCTATTGAGATGATCATATGGTTTTCTCCTTCAGTTTGTTAATATGGTTTATCACATTGATTGATTTGCATATATTGAAGAATCCTTGCATTCCTGAGATGAACCCCACTTGATCACGGTGAATGATCCTTTAAATGTGCTGTTGTATTCTGTTTGCTAGTATTTTGTTGAGGATTTTTGCATCTATGTTCATCAGTGATATTGGCCTGTACTTTTCTTTCTTTGTGACATCTTTGTCTGGCTTTGGTATCAGGGTGACGGTGGCCTCGTAGAATGATTTTGGGAGAGTTCCTCACTCTGCTATATTTTGGAAGAGTTTGAGAAGGATAGGTTTTAGCTCTTCTCAAAATGTTGGAGAGAATTTGCCTGTGAAGCCGTCTACTCCTGGGCTTTTGTTTGTTGCAAGATTTTTAATCACAGTCCCAATTTCAGTGCTTGTGATTGGTCTCTTTATATTTTCTATTTCTTCCTGGTTTAGTCTGGGATGGCTGTGCTTTTTTAAGAATTTGTCCATTTCTTCCAGGTTGTCCATTTTATTGGCATATAGTTGTTTGTTGTAATCTTTCATGAGCCTTTGTATTTCTGGAGTGTCAATTGTTACTTCTCCTTTTTCATTACTAATTTTGTTGATTTGAGCCTTCTCCCTTTTTTCTTCATGAGTCTGGCTAATGGTTTATCAATTTTGTTTATCTTCTCAAAGAACCAGCTTTTAGTTTTATTGATCTTTGCTATTGTTTCCTTCATTTCTTTTTCATTTATCTCTGATATGATCTTTATGTTCTTTACTTCTGCTAACTTTGGGGGTTTTTTGTTCTCTCTCTGATTGCTTTAGGTGTAAGTTTAGTTTGTTTATTTGAGACGTTTCTTGTTTCTTGAGGTAGGACCGCATTGCTACAAACTTCCCTCTTAGAACTGTTTTTGCTGTATCCTATAGGTTTTGGGTCATCATGTTTTCATTGTCATTTGTTTCCACTTATTTGTTTATTTACTCTTTGATTTATTAAGTGATCTCTTGGTTATTTAGTAATGTATTGTTTAGCCTCCATGTGTTTGTATTTTTTAAAGATTTTTTCCTGTACGGAGGACTGACTGTATGCTCATGAAACTATCATCACAATCACGCACAGTAAGTCCCCTACATACAAACCTTCAAGTTGCGAACTTTCAAAAATGCGAACGTGGGTTAGCATGTCCAATCACATAACAGTTAGTTCACATATCTGGAGTACACTGTCACATGTGTGCTTCCTCTACAAGTGGTTGTGCTTTTGTGTATTTTACTGTACAGTACTGTATAGAGTACAGTAGTGCAGTATCTTTATTTCAAGCCCAGGATGTCCAGAAGCAAGCATAAAAGCAGCAGTATATAGCCAATTGTGTTAGTTGGGTACCTAGGCTAACTTTGTTGGACTTATGAACAAATTGGACATATGAACACGCTCTTGGAACAGAACTCGTTCATATGTAGGGGAGTTACTATAAACATATCCATCAACCCCCAAATTTTCCATGTGCTCCTTGTAATCTGTCCTTCTTGCCCCTCTCCACCCCCACCTCAGTGTCCCCAGGCAATCACTGATCTGCTTTCTGTCACTATGATTAGTTTCCACTTTTTAGAGATAATACAATGGAATCATAAAATATGTACTCTTTTTTGTCTGGCTTCTTTCACTGAGCGTAATTATTTTGGAATTCATCCATGTTGCCACATGTATCAATGATTCCTTCCTTTTAATTGCTAAACAGTATTCCATTGTATGGATGTACCACAATTTAGATATCTCTTGATCTACTAGTGGAAATTTGGATTGTTCCCAGATTTGGATATTACAAATAAAGAAAGAACTTTTAAATCTTCCATATGCAAGGAATTTACTTTTACAATATGTTGTACATTTTATTTGTTCATGAACCTAACAAAGTGTGTGTTGCTATAAGTAAAACTAAGCTCTTTTGGTTTCCAAGAAGACTGGATTCCACTTGCATAAATTATGGAGAGCCATTTGGAAAGAAGATGTATGATAAATCCAAAGCCCCAAAAAGATAATTTTCTATTCAGTAATCCCACTCTTAAGAATTTAGCCTAAAGAAATTTTTTTTAAAAAAGGAAAGGTAAGCTGATGAAGATATTTTCTACAGACCTCTCTAGAAGAGTAAAACTTTGCAAGCAATCTAAATTTATAATAAAGAAATATTGAAACAACATGAGAGAGTCTTCAGATACAACATTCAGTTCAAAAAAGCATCATATGAAATTATGTCTAGATTATGATTACAACCATATATAATTCAGGTATGTTTGTGGATGAGTGAACTCAAGTATTATTATTGTGTTACAGTTATGGAATTGTGAATTTTTTTTACTGTCTTTATTTTTGTATAAAATTTATATAATAATAAACATCAGAAGGCAACAGTTGACTGCTCTCTAAAGTCAGTAAATTCATAGGTTTCTTCTCCTTGATGGTATTCAAAAGCTATTTGTATCCATCTGGCCCATCCTTCATCATCAATGAGATAAATTATGGTGCTGTCAGAGACCCAGCCTAAACTACCCCATAACTATTGCTACACTTCAGACAGAACCTGGAAGTTGGTATTAGAAAGTCTTCTCTAGGTTTCTCAAAAAACTAAAAATAGACCTACCATATGACCCAACAATCCCACTCCTGGGTATATACCTGAAAAAAATAAAAACACTAATTTGAAAACATACATGCACCCTAATGTTCATAGCAGCATTATTTGCAATTGCCATGGTATGGAAGCAACCTAAGTGTCCATCAACAGATCAATGGATAAAGAAGATGTGGCATACACACACACACACACACACACACACACACACACATACACACACACAGAGTGGAATATTATTCAGCCATAAAAAAGAAAGAAATTTTGCCACTGCAGCAACATGAATAGATATGGAGGGCACTATGCTAAGTGAAATAAGTCAGAGAGGGAAAGACAAATACTGTGTGATATCACTTATGGGTGGAATCTAAAAAATACAAAAAACTAGTGAACAAAACAAAAAAGAAGCAGACTCACAGATACAGAGAATAAACCAGTGGTTACAGTGGGGAGGGGCAATATAGGAGTAGGGGAAAAAAGGGGGTTATTATGGGATCATATGAAATCATGTGTGAGAAACCTTTGAAAATTGTAAAGCACTGCACAATTTAAAGACTCTTCCATTCAATAAAAAATAAAATTTGAAAAAGGAAAAAAACACATACATATAAATGAAAAAGGTGGAAAATACCAAGTCTCAGTGAGGTCTCACACACTGCTAATGCGTGTTTGATTTGGTTCAACCACTTTGGAAAACTATTTGGCATTATCTAATAAAGCAGAACATACTGCATACACTGTGACCATAACTTTCCCTTCTGGGTGTAGATCCAACAGAAATGCACATGTATGTTCAGCAAAGGCATGTTCAGCAAAGGAATGCTGATAGCAACATTATTCTAATAGCCCCAAGTTGGAAACTACCCAAATGCTCATAAACAGAAGATGGATACATGAATTGTAGTAGAGACACACAACAGAATCCCATATGACAGTTAAAATGAACGATCTACAATTACACATATTCATATGGTTGAATCTTAAAAATGTTTAGAGAAATAAGCCAGATGCAAAAGACTATATACTATACTATTCCACTGATATAAGTACAAAGTCAGGAAAAAGTAATCTATGCTTGTAGGGATCAGGATGATAGCTGTCCTTGGAAGTAGAAGGGGAGATACTGAAAGGAACATAACAAGGCTTTGGGGGTGCTTATAATGAACTATTTATTGATCTAAATGCTGATTATATGAGTGTAATCAGTTTGAAGAAATTTACCAAGCTGTATTTTATGTGTAATTTTCTGTAATATATATTATACTACCATAAAAGTTTTTTTGTAAAGTCAATCAGTATTATCAAAAGCTTTATTATCAGAAGAGTGTTACCAATACCCTTCTTTTTTATGTAGATACTGAAAAGAAGGCCAGTTGACAGAGTTAGTATAGTGTTGTGATTTTACAGTGAACTAGAAAGTCAGGGTTATATACCATGGTACATCTGGGGAACTTTGTAACCAGCCAGGAATGGTTATTGCTAGTCACAGAGCCTAAAGCTCTCAATAAACTTTGTTTTCTCCATTGCACCCTGTCTGATGATTGGCAACAAAATAAAACATAGAATCAAAAAAGCCATAATGCCCTCTGCATGAATAAAATGTACTGCCAATATGGCACACAGCTGCACCTCCATCCAAAGTTGTATGGGGCTGATGAGGGGTCCAAGCTGCTTCGTGACTTGGAGAACTAGTGTGCATCCCTTTGCCAGAAGCACAGTTAGAAAAAGCAAACAGAAAATATGTTTCTGCTAAGATCCCTGAGGGAAGGAAGGAAAATTATTCTCCAAAAGAGGAATGGAGAAAAGAGTATCAGCTTCTCATCTTGTTAAAGATCAGCTCCAGGAAGTAGAGGAGAAATTCTTTATCTACCTGAAGAGGTGTTATTTTCCTTTAGTCCTCACATAATGCCCAAGAACTGTTTGGTTACCAGATTTCTATTAAGAATTTAAACTCTCCTAGCATTGGTTTTCAATTTTTAAATTTCTGTTAATGATACAAGGACCACAGCAAGTTTCTTAAACAGTTTTCTTGTATCTTCTATACGGCTTTGCAATTGAATGGCAGAATCTAACAAAACTGGGGGAAAGATGAATGCCAGCAATGGAGAATGGTTAAATATATCACAGTATGTCACGGAGTATCATAGACCCATTAAAAAGATGATAAATTTACTTCTAGAACCAAGATTGTGTTCTCTAAATATCATTTTCCACTAAAAGGAAACATTCCTCCTTGGAGAAATGACTCAGTCTAGATCTGGTGTAGAAAATGTACTAAGTCTAGTGTACTTTATTGTGCCAGAAAGCATGGAAAACATCATGAATTATTGGGGTTTTATTAAAAGAAGACAAAAGGAGAAAATCTGAGGGCTTTCCATTGGCCAAGGATGGAACCACTTGGACATCGAATAAAATAATAGCTTCAAATAAAACATATAGATATGAAAATCTGCAAGTCCAAAAATGTAACTATCCCTGGAGGTTGTTAAAGCACCAACTCACTTTTCATAAAATTGACAAATAAAAGGAAAGGATCAAGCCTTTATTCTGCCTTTTCTATACAACTGCTTTTTGGGATTACCAATGATTGACAAGGGAGAGGTCTTCATAGAAGAATTCCAGAGAATAAATGCAGAAAAATATTAATAGATTTACAAAATCATTTTTCAACTCTGAGTGAAATAATGGATGTAACTAATGTTCAATTCTGAATGCTAAAACCATTAGGAAAGGTTAATGAAGAAGTTTATACGGGAGAGAAAGCTGATCACACTTGAACCCACTGATGAATTTCAAAGTCACTTAAAGCAGGCCAGCCAACGTTGTATTCTTCCCAATGCTGATGCAAGAGGAAGCGTGCAGACAGCACCAGCTATTAAGTGTTCTTGCTAAAAGAACTGAACTTGGACTCCCTGGTGGTGCAGTGTTTAAGAATCTGCCTGCCAATGCAGAGAACATGGGTTCGAGTCCTGCTGGACCAGGTCTTCCAGGAAGACCGCACATGCTGCAGAGCAACTAAGCTCATGTGCCACAACTACTGAGTCTGTGCTCTAGAGCTCACAAGTCACAACTACTGAGCCCACGTGCCACAACTACTGAAGCCTGCGCGCCTAGAGCCCTGCTCCACAACGAGAAGCAACCACAATAAGAAGCCCCCACATCAAAACAAGGAGTAGCCCCTGCTCACCGCAACTAGAGAAAGCCTGCGCACAGCAACGAAGACCCAAAAGAGCCAAAAATAAAAATAAATTAATTAATTTTTTAAAAAAAGAACTGAACCTGAATCTAGTCAATCCTCTATATTCAAGTAAGTATGTAAAGGAAAAACGTGGTAGAATGTGTTATTGACATGATAAGGATACAATAAGCCAAATCTAGAAGGTGAGAAATTCTACAAAGAAAATAACCTGGTTTCGTCAATAATTGGGGCATTAAAGGGGGAGGGGAAGGGAAAACTGTCATAAATTTAAAAGACTTATCAGGAAAGACTTATCAGGAAAATGCAATGTTTGGCATTCGAATCCTCAAACAAATCAACTATTGAAAAAAGACATTTTTGAGGCAATTGGGGGGATTTGAACATGAACTGGATAATAGATGATTTTAAAGAACCATTATAAATGTTAACTGATAATGGTATATGGTTATGTTTTTTTAAACATCTGTTAGTGAAAAATACAGAAGTGTTTACTGCATAAAAATAACAAAGTCTAGGTTTGCTTAAAAAAATATTCCAGCAAAAAATAGATGAAAAAAAAATTTAAATCAGGCAGAATAGATGAAGTAAGATTAACAAAATGACAATAGTTGTTGAAGCCAGCTGATGGGCAATGGGGATTCAACATATTATTTTCTCTATCTTTGTATATGTCTTAAATTTTCCAGTTTGAATTTTAAAATAATGAAAGAATAACTAGAGTTCTGACAGTTGACCTGGAGCATTTTCCATGATCTCATGTTGAAAGAAAAAAGCAAGATGATGTAAAGTGCATGTAAGAATAATAATATGAATCCATTTTTGTAGAACAATGACATGTTTTTGTAAAACACACACATATATAAACATGTGACTTTACGTGTGACTTTACAAGCTGAGCACTGAGAATTATTTGGAAGGGCACATGCTAGATTTTACACATGGACTAGCTGGGGGTGGAGGCTGACATGGGTCAGGAAAGTAGGTAAGGGCAAATAAAGAAAAAACATTTCACTTAAAAAAAGGTATTATGATATGACCCAATGTATAGATTTTATGAAACGATTCAAAGGCATATATTTCTACATGTATAAAGAGGATTATTTTAACCTTAAAAATTAGCAAAACCTGCTCCCATTTCTGAAACTCGGCTGTTTTCCTAGTATTGGAACTGCGGTAAAACTGTGCAAGTCTGCATGTAAACTGAGCAAGAGTAAACCAAGAACTCTTAGTAACAATATATGGTGAGCTGAAGTGAGGCAAATAGAAATGGGTGTGTGGCAGGGTCTTTGAGATGGGGGCCAGCTGAAAATCAATACTTCAAAAATGTACTGAAACACTGAACACTGTGGTGTAGTCATGGATGGCAAGGAAGCAAAATGAAATGTCAGCTGAGCATACGAGAGAATAAATATCTTTTTCAGAGCCCAGGTGTCAGGCAAAATGTACTCCAGCACCAGGCAGCCGTGGGGCAGACGAAAAGTGCTGACCCAGAATCATAAGTCTGTGGCTTGTACCTTAACTTGGCTTGGCCATGTACCAACTGCATGCAAGACCTTGAAAAGGAAAGAAACTTGATCTCTTAGCTTCAATTTCTACACATGTAAAAATGACAATAAAAAGAACACCTCACTTGTGATGATCAGGTGAGATAAAATACATTTACTTTACCAAGTGCTTTAAAAAGCACTTTAAAAAGTGCTGCACAGGGCTTCCCTGGTGGCGCAGTGGTTGGGAGTCCACCTGCTGATGCAGGGGACACGGGTTCGTGCCCCAGTCTGAGAAGATCCCACATGCCGCGGAGCGGTTGGGCCCGTGAGCCATGGCTGCTGAGCCTGCACATCCGGAGCCTGTGCTCCGCAATGGGAGAGGCCACAACAGTGAGAGGCCCGCATACCACACACACACACACAAAGTGCTGCACATATGAGGACTTCCCTGGTGGCGCAGGGGTTAGGAATCTGCCTGCCAATGCAGGGGACATGGATTCGAGCCCTGGTCTGGGAAGAGCCCACATGCAGTGGAGTAACTAAGCCCATGCACCACAACTACTGAGCCTGTGCTCTAGAGCCCGCAAGCCACAACTACTGAGCCCATGTGCCACAACTACTGAAGCCCGCATGCCTAGAGCCCATGCTCTGCAACGAGAAGCCACCGCAATGAGAAGCACGCGCACAACAAAGCACAGTCCCCACTCACAACTAGAGAAGGCCTGCGTATAGCAACGAAGACCCAACAAAGCCAAAAGTAAATAAATGAATAAATAAATTTATTTTTTTAAAAGTGCTTCATATACGAAAATACCAAAAAAGATTGCTGAGTGCCCCACACACATACGTGCACACCTTACCATTCACATATATATTCATATATGAAAATATATACCGTTAACATATAGAAATGCTGTATATGTGTAAGTATACAACTCTCCTCCCAAATTATAGATGAAAAAACCAAGGCTTAAAGGCCTTAAAAAGCTAATTCACATAGTAACCCATTATAATTCTTTTGGGATCTAGCAAAGATAGATATTTTTTAAATAGTCTTCTTCATAGCTGTTAAACATTATTTCTCATCTGGAGAGGGGTCTGTAATCCTTGACCTGGAAAACTTCTAAAACCCAGCACCATGGCTGAATTACGTCCCCCCAAAATTCATGTGTTGAAGCCCTATCCTCCAATGTGATAGTATCTGGAGCTGGAGCCCTTGGGAGGTCATTAGGTTTAGATGAGGTTATGAGGAGGGGGCCCACAGGATGGGATTAGTGTCCTTAAAAGAAGAGTATTGGAAAGCTTGCTCTCTTTCTCCTATGTGAGGACACAAGAAGAAGGCAGCCATCTACAAGGCAGAGAAGAAAGCCCTTATCAGAAACTGAACCCTGCCAAAGCTTGATCTTAGACTTTTCAGCTTCCAGAACTGTGAGAAAATAAATCTCTGTTGTTTCACACCCACACCCAACCTATGGTATGTTGTTATAGCAGCCTGAGCAGACTAAGACACCAGGTCAGGAGCCTCTATATCAGATCTTCACAATATCCTTAACATCCTATTTCTCATTACCTTGTATCGTTAGTGCCCTTTCTAGCCATGTGACCTTGGGTAAGTTACTTAAAACTTCCCTGCGGCTGTGTTTCCTTTTCCATAAAATGGGGATAATAATGGAACCTATCTCATAGGACTTTCCCACACCTTAGAGTAATGATTATGTGATTTAATACATGACCTCACCTAGAATAATATCTGGCAAATAGTAAACATTTAAGAAGTATACGAAGCTGTTTCTGTCGCTGTTGTTTTGTTGTCATGTGACTACTTGGCTAAATTATAAGCTCCATTAGGGCCTAGGAACTTTGATTATCCCTAAGAATGAACACATAACACAGCACATAAATAAACATTTGCTAAATGAACAACTAGATGATGAGAAAGGAGACAATGATTAGGAGAGAGGGAAAACATTTTCAAGAAGTATATACCACACCTATAAATAGAAACAAAAGCTATTTTCTCAGAGATTTTAAGCAGAAATTTGTAAGTGGCAATTTAGTTGATTCAACACACAGCCAAAAAGATGAGGAAAGAATAGTATAATATTCTCAGAATAACTGTCTTGTGCATAATAAAATATCCACTGTAGAATTGTAGGGGGTGTGCTCCATCCTAAAACCCATTAAAGCTGCTGGAACAACCATTGTGCAGCTTTTGGTTTTTCGTTTAATTTTAATAAAATATTTTACTGGAGGAAATTTGGGGTGTAATAGCAATGAATTGTGTCTACTGCTTTAGGTGACATTCCATTTCATTTCTGGACACCTGTGGAGATGAATATACTAACCCCAATGCCTGGGAATTTTGGTTGCTGGTTATCCAAAAATGAAATGTCATGTAAAAAACTTATTTTTTATTGTTTAATATTCAACTATCTGCCCAACAAATCAGAATGACAAAAACAATAGCTATTTCAGGATGGGCCACCACATGCATTATAGAAAATGCATCTCCTTTGGAACTTCAGTCTTATTCATGACAAAAGATCTATGAAAACATGAACTTTAACATATTCCTCATTACTTCCTGAACACGGGTGATTATGATTCTTTAATTTTGTTTTGACTGAAATCATAAAGGCATGGATATACTGCAAGTTGCAGCCACACCATATGCATCAACAATCCATATCTCTAGGCAAAACTTTTATAGCCTAAATAAGTCTAGAAGACAATGAAAGCAGAAAATAAGTTAGATTTAAAAGCAAGATTTGATCTTAGCTCAAGGAATTCAGAGCAGAAAGAGAGCCTGTTCATTCTATTACCAGGACCACAGTCGACAATTTTTCAACCTTATCACATATCTCAAAACAACAGAGCGTAATTCCCACCTTGAACTAAATTGTCTGAAGAAATTTAGTACTACTCTGCTCCTCTGAAGTCCAAATAACTTGCTTAACTGTATAATTTTGTCTCCCCAAAATAAGGAGAGAAGAAAATTCTCTTCTGGTCCATTCTCTAGCCTTCAGGGATACTGCCAAGATAAAGCCTCTCAGAGATTTCTAACATAACTGTGTTGGACAAAAACCATGTGTCATCTCTGTCAGAATACCCCACATCAATTCCTATAGAAAAGAAGGAATGAATCAATATTCATGAAATTCTTGTTACATTTGGTCAAGTTCTGTTGGAGACAGAGTCAAGAAAGTTTATTTCTCCTCCTTTGGAAATCTTTGGTGACCATCACTGGAGTTTCCATGCACCAAACTTCCCACTGACAAGAGTAAGAGGTAAGCTAATTAAATAAAGTTTGGAATATGCTGCTTAATTTCTTCATCAAAAGGCCCTCCCTTGTTTTGTGCACATTTGTTCAATGGAATTACCTTGCAGCTCTAACTATGCCACATTGGTGATTGCTTTAAAAGATGTATTACCTTCTCTTTTCTAATGACTCTTCACTCTTTCACTGGGTACTACTGTCATGATTTTAAATATTATCTGTATGCTGATGATGCCCAAGCTTTTATCTCCATCCCTGATTTTCGCTTGACTTCCAAACTTTTATATGCAACTTCCCACTTGATGTATCCATTAGGATGAAGAATAGAAATCTCAAACATGATCCTTTTAAAAACAACTCTTGATTTCCATCCCATATCTATTTCTCTCACAGGCATCTGCTCACTTGTTCAAGTTCCAGATCTAGGATTCATCCTTGATTATTTCTTTGCTTCTCCATCAGCAACCGCTGTCCAACTGGCCTCCAAAATGAATAATGAACAAGTAAAAACTTAAATTAATATTAATTAACATAGTGACAAATGTCACGAAGACTATGAATCGGGGTGATATTAGAGGAAGGAGTGGGGTCGTACTTTTGGTAGGGTAGTCAGGAAAGCCTTTTTATTTTTTTATTTTTTTTATTTTTTAATTTAATTTTATTTTTTTGTGTGGTACATGGGCCTCTCACTGTTGTGGCCTCTCCCACTGCGGAGCACAGGCTCCGGACGTACAGGCTCAACAGCCGTGGCTCATGAGCCCAGCCGCTCCGCGGCATGTGGGATCTTCCCAGACCGGGGCACAAACCCGTGTCCCCTGCATCGGCAGGCAGATTCTCAACCACTGTGCCACGAGGGAAGCCCAGGAAAGCCTTTTTAAAAAATATTTATTTATTTATTTTTGGCTGCATCGGGTGTTAGTTGTGGCACACAGGATCTTCATCGCAGCACACAGGCTCTCTGTTGCGGTGCACAGGCTTCTCTCTAGTTGTAGCATGTGGGCTCCAGAGTGCATGGGCTCTGTAGTTGTGGTGCGTGGGCTCCAGAGTGTGTGGGCTCTGTAGTTGTGGTGCGCGGGCTCTCTAGTTGTGGCTCACAGGCTCAGTAGTTGCAGCGCACAGGCTTAGTCGCCCCGTGGCATGTGGGATCTTAGTTCCCCAACCAGGGATTGAACCCGTGTCCCTTGCATTGGAGGGCAGATTCTTAACCACTGGACCACCAGGGAAGTCCCAGGGAAAGCCTCTTAAAGAAGGTGAAAGAAAATTCTGTCATCTGGACATCTGGATGGAGATGTCCATTCCAGGCAGAAGCAACAACTCTAAGGAAAGAAAGAAAGCTGCTTTGAATGAGGGGGGAAATACCATAACCTCTGGTTGCAAAGGGAGATAGGAGTCAAGTCATACGGGACACTTTAAGCCAAATTAAGGACTTTGGAGTTTATCTATCCAAGTGCAATAGCAAGTCATCAGCAAATTAAGGACTCTGGAGTTTATCTATCCAAGTGCAATAGCAAGTCATCAGCAGGCTTTAATCTGGGGATGACAAGATATATTTTATTTTTAGAAGATCACTCAAGATCCACAGACAACATGAGCTGAATTCAGTTGCTTCCTTCCATTACCATCACTTCCACACACAGATACTATTGATCCAACTGAAAACATACAGAAATGCTGTGTAAAAGCACAGAGCAATAGTAGAGAATACATAATCAACTCAGAAGAAGGAAGGAAAGAAGAAGAGAGCAAGGAAGAGAAAAGCCTTAAGAAACCAAGATGAAAAAAGAACTCAAACCCTGAGTGGTAATTCTAATAACTGTTGAGAGAGAAGACCAAGGTGGCATGGGTATGGATATCAGCCCTGGATGCTAGGGCTGGGAACAGAGTCAGGTGGGGGTGGGAGTGGGGGCATAGGAGGGGTGTGTTCTACCTTGAAGGTAGGAAAAGGAGGTATGGCCCAGGGGCAGTGTGAGGTACAAAAAGAATCCTGCACAGAGCAAAGTTCCTGAAAGAATTTCCCTGTCTGGATAAAGAGGACTAGAAGAGCTCTACCCATCAGCTCAGGGAAGAGAAAAGGAAGCTTACAAACTTCTGGAAATTTAAATGGAAAACAAACAAAATCTTTTGTGAAATTGAAACCCCACATGAGAAACAGCATCAGAAGTCACAATGCCTAGGGAGTGTAATAAACTCAAGCCAAGAGGATATTATAAAAATTTCTCTACTACTGCTGAACCCCTGAAGCCCAAGCAAAAGTGAATGCAAAATTGAGGCACAGGGAGTGCTTGATTTACATAGGGAAAACAACCCCAGTTTAACAAGCATTCACAATAAAAAATTACGAACCACACAAGAAATAAAACCATTTGAAGGAGAAGAGCAGACACAACCATTAATAGATTTAATACCACACATTGTAGAGTAGATAACAAAATCTGAAAGAGATTATAAAATAAGAATGGAAACTAAAATCAAAGAGCTGGCACTAGGAAAAAGAAGAGACAAGTTGAAAACAAAACCAAACACTTACTGCTTTAAACATTAAAAAAAATTACTTATTTTGTAACAATCTTAAGAAGCACAAAGCTGGAGGTCTCACACTTCCTGACTTCAGAACATATTATAGTGTTCGCTTTGGCAGCACATATACTAAAATTGGAATGATACAGAAAAGATTAGCATGGCCCCTGTGCAAGGATGACACACAAGTTTGTGAAGCGTTCCATGTTTTTCCAGGCCTTGGCGAAAAGACGGCAGCATCCTAGAGGACTCACAACAATGAGCACTTGCCAGAGCCGCCACCTCCAGTGTCCCTGACTCCACAGTGAGCCACAGTGGCCCCCCTGCCTTCACAGGTGACACTCCAACACTAACAGGTCCACCCACCCAAAGCCCACCACCTTCTGCATTTCCTCCGTGACATCCTGCTTCAACTCTTACTCTTCTCTCATCTTCCTCACAGCAACCAGCCAGACTGATCTTCCTTAAATCAGAGGCTAATCTCAACATTCACAGAAAGATAGACAAGATGAAAAGGCAGAGGGCTACGTACCAGATGAAGGAACAACATAAAACCCCAGAAAAACAACTAAATGAAGTGGAAATGAGCAACCTTCCAGAAAAGGAATTCAGAATAATGATAGTGAAGATGATCCAGGATGTCGGGAAAAGAATGGAGGCAAAGATCGAAAAGCTGCAAGAAATGTTTAACAAAGACATAGAAGAATTAAAGAACAAACACCTAGAAGAATTAAAAAACAAACAAACAGAAATGAACAATACAATAACTGAAATGAAAAATACACGTGAAAGAATCAATAGCAGAATAATTGAGGCAAAAAAAATGGATAAGTGACCTGGAAGATGGAATGGTGGAATTCACCACCACAGAACACAGTAAAGAAAAAAGAATGAAAAGAAATGAAGACAGCCTAAGAGACTTCTGGGACACCATTAAATGTAACAACATTCACATTACAGGGGTGCCAGAAGGAGAAGAGAGAGAGAAAGGACCCGAGAAAATATTTAAAGAGATTATAGTTGAAAACTTCCCTAACATGGGAAAGGAAATAGGCACCCAACTCCAGGAAGTGCAGAGAGTCCCAGGCAGGATAAACCCAAGGAGAAACATGCGGAGAGACACAGTAATCAAATTGACAAAAATTAAAGACAAAGAAAAATTATTGAAAGCAACGAGGGAAAAACGACAAATAACATACAAGGGAACTCCCATAAGGTTAACAGCTGATTTCTCAGCAGAAACTCTACAAGTCAGAAGGGAGAGGCACGTTATATTTAAAGTGATGAAAGGGAAGAACCTACAACCAAGATTACTCTACCCAGCAAGGATCTCATTCAGATTCGAAGGAGAAATCAAAAGCTTTACAGACAAGCAAAAGCTAAAAGAATTCAGCACCACCAAACCAGCTCTACAACAAATGCTAAAGGAACTTCTCTAACTGGGAAACACAAGAGAAGAAAAGGACCTACAAAAACAAACCTCAAACAATTAAGAAAATGGTAATAGGAACATACATATCTATAATTACCTTAAATGTGAATGGATTAAATTCTCCAACCAAAAGACAAAGGCTCGCTGAATGGATACAAAAACAAGACCCATATATATGCTATCTACAAGAGACCCACTTGAGACCTAGGGACACATACAGATTGAAAGTGGGGTGGGGGATGGAAAAAGATATTCCATGCAAATGGAAATCAAAAGAAAGCTGAAGTAGCAATACTCATATGAGATAAAATAGACTTTAAAATAAAGAATGTTAAAGAGGCAAGGAAAGACCCTACATAATGATCAAGGGATCAATACAAGAAAAAGATACAACAATTATGAATATGTATGCACCCAACACAGGAGCACCTCAATACATAAGGCAACTGCTAACAGCTATAAAAGAAGAAATTGACAGTAACACAATAACAGTGGGGGACTTTAACACCTCACACCAATGGACAGTTCATCCAAACAGACAATTAACAAGGAAACACAAGCTTTAAATGACACAATAGACCAGAGAGATTTAATTGATATTTATAGGACATTTCATCCAAAAACAGCAGACTACACTTTCTTCTCAAGTGCTCATGGAACATTTTCCAGGATAGATCATATCTTCAGTCAGAAAGCAAGCCTTGGGAAATTTAAGAAAACTGAAATCATATCAAGTATCTTTTCCGACCACAACACTATGAGACTAGATATCAATTACAGAAAAAAAATATGTAAAACATACAAACATGTGGAGGCTAAACAATACGTTACTAAATAACCAAGAGATCACTGAGGAAATCAAAGAGGAAATCAAAAAATACATAGAAATAACTGACAATGACAATACGATTATCTAAAACCTAAGGGATGCAGAAAAAGCAGTTCTAAGGAAGTTTATAGCAATACAAGAAAAATTTCAAATAAACAATCTAACCTTACACCTAAAAGAACTAGAGAAAGAAGAACAAACAGAACCCAAAGATAGTAGAAAGAAATAAATCATAAAGATCAGAGCACAAATAAATGAAATAGAAACAAAGAAAATAATAGTAAAGATCAATAAAACTAAAAGCTGGTTCTTTAAGAAGATAAACAAAATTGATAAATCATTAGCCAGACTCATCAAGAAAAAGTGGGAGAGGACTCAAATCAATAAAATTAGAAATGAAAAAGGAGAAGTTACAACAGACAGTGCAGAAATACAAAGCATCCTAAGAGGCTACTACAAGAAACTCTATGACAATAATATGGACAACGTGGAAGAAATGGACAAATACTTGGAAGCTATAACCTTCCAAGACTGAACCAGGAAGAAATAGAATATATGAACAGACCAATCACAAGTAAAGAAATTGAAATGTGATTTAAAATCTTCCAACAAACAAAAGTCCAGGACCGGATGGCTTCACAGGTGAATTCTATCAAACATTTAGAGAAGAGTTAACACTCATCCTTCTCAAACTCTTACAGAAAATGGCAGAGGAAGGAACACTCCCAAACTCATTCTATGAGGCCACCATCATCCTGATACCAAAACCAGACCAAGATACTACCAAAAAAGAAAATTACAGACCAATATCACTGATGAATATAGATGCAAAAATCTTCAACAAAATATTAGCAAACAGAATCCAACAACACATTAAAAGGATCATACACCATGTTCAAGTGGGATTTATCCAGGGATACAAGGATTCTTTAATATATGCAAATCAATCAATGTGATACACTGTATTAACAAATTGAAGAATAAAAACCAAATGATCATCTCAATAGATGCAGAAAAAGCTTTTGACAAAATTCAAAACCGATTTATTATAAAAACTCTCCAGAAAGTGGGCATAGAGGGATCCTACCTCTACATAATAAAGACCATATATGACAAACCCACAGCAAACATCATTCTCAATGGTGAAAAACTGAAAGCATTTCCTCTAAGATCAGGAACAAGACAAGGATGTCCACTCTCGCCACCATTATTCAACATAATTTTGGAAGTCCTGGCCATGGCAATCAGAGAAGAAAAAGAAATAAAAGGAATACAAATGGGAAAAGAAGAAGTAAAACTGTCACTGTTTGCAGATGACATGACACTATTCATAGAGAATCCTAAAGATGCCACCAGAAAACTACTAGAGCTAATCAATGAATTTGGTAAAGTTGCAGGATACAAAATTAATGCACAGAAATCTCTTTCATCCCATACACTAATGATGAAAAATCCGAAAGAGAAATTAAGGAAACACTCCCATTACCACTGCAACAAAAAGAATAAAATACCTAGGAATAAACCTACCTAAGGAGACAAAAGACCTGTATGCAGAAAACTATAAGACACTGACGAAAGAAATTAAAGATGATACAAACAGATGGAGAGATATATCATGTTCTTGGATTGGAAGAATCAACATTGTGAGAATGACTATACTACCCAAAGCAATCTACAGATTCAATGCAATCCCTATCAAATTACCACTGGCATTTTTCACAGAACTAGAACAAAAAATTTCACAATTTGTATGGAAACACACAAAGACCTCAAATAACCAAAGCAGTCTTGAGGGAAAAAAACGGAGCTGGAGGAATCAGGCTCCCAGACTTCGGACTATACTACAAAGCTACAATAATCAAGACAGTATGGTACTGGTACAAAAACAGAAATATAGATCAATGGAACAGGATAGAAAGCCCAGAGATAAACCCATGCACCTACGGTCAACTAATGTATGACAAAGGAGACAGGGATATACAATGGAGCAAAGACAGCCTCTTCAATAAGTGATGCTTGGAAAACTGGACAGCAACATGTAAAAGAATGAAATTAGAACACTCCCTAACACCATACACAAAAATAAACTCAAAATGGATTAGAGACCTAAATGTAAGACTGGACACTATAAAACTCTTAGAGGAAAACATAGGAAGAACACTCTTTGACGTGAATCACAGCAAGATCTTTTTGGATCCACCTCCTAGAGTCATGGAAATAAAAAGAAAAATAAACAAATGGGACCTAATGAAACTTAAAAGCTTTTGCAAAGCAAAGGAAACTACAATCAAGACAAAAAGACAACCCTCAGAATGGGAGAAAATATTTGCAAACAAATCAGCGGACAAAGGATTAATCTCCAAAATATATAAACAGCTCATGCAGCTCAATATCAAAAAAACAAACAACCCAATCCAAAAATGGGCAGAAGACCTAAATAGACATTCTCCAAAGAAGATATACAGATGGCCAAGAAGCACATGAAAAGCTGCTTAACATCACAAATTATTAGAGAAATGCAAATCAAAACTACAATGCGGTATCACCTCACACCACTTAAAATGGGCATCATCAGAAAATCTACAAACAACAAATGCTGGAGAGGGTGTGGAGAAAAGTTAACCCTCTTGCACTGTTGTTGGGAATGTAAAATGATACAGCCACTCTGGAGAACAGTAGGGAGGTTCCTTAAAAAACTAAAAATAGAATTACCATATGACCCAGCAATCCCACTACTGGGCATATACCCAGAGAAAACCATAATTCAAAAAGACACATGCACCCCAATGTTCACTGCAGCACTATTTACAATAGCCAGGACATGGAAGCAACCTAAATGCCCATCGACAGATGAATGGATAAAGAAGATGTGGTACATACATATATATACTGGAATATTACTCAGCCATAAAAAGGAACGAAAGTGGGTCATTTGTAGAGACGTGGCTGGAGCTAGAGACTGTCATACAGAGTAAAGTCAGAAAGAGAAAAACAAATATCGTATATTAATACATATATGTGGAACCTAGAAAAACGGTACAGATGAACTGGTTTGCAGGGCAGAAATAGAGACCCAGATGTAGAGAACAAACGTATGGACACCAAGGGGGGAAAGTGGCCAGGGGAGGTGGGGTGGTGGTGTGATGAACTGGGAGATTGGGATTGACATACATACACTAATATGTATAAAATGGACAACTAATATGAACCTGCTGTTAAAAAAAATTAAAAATAAATAAATAAATTTTTTAAAAACATATTACAAAGCTGCAGTAATTAAAGCATTATGACTCTGGCATAAAGACAGACATATAAACCAATGGAACAAAAGAGCTTATAAGTAGACCCACACTTTTATGGTCAAATGATCTTTGATAAGGGTGCCAAGACTATGCAATGGGGAAAGGATATTCTCTTCAACAAATATGCCTGGAAAACTGGATATCCACAGACAAAAGAATGATAGTGGACCCTTATTCTACACCATACACAAAAATAAATTCAAAATAGATGAAATATTTAAATGCAAGAGATGGAACTATAAAACTCCTAGAATAAAACACAGGGAAAGCTTCATAACATTGGGGTCAGCAATGATTTCTTGGACATGATAACAAAAGGAAAAACAGACAAGTGGGACTACATAACTAAAAAGCTTTTGTGCAGCAAAGGAAACTATCAACAGAGAAAAAATCAATCCACAGAATGAGAGAAAATATTTGTAAACTATATATCTGATAAGGAGTTAATATCCAAAATATATAAGAACTACAACTCAAGAGCAAAAAAAGAAAATTCTTTTTGTTTAATGGGCAAAGGACTTGAATAGACATTTCTCTAAAGAAGACATACATGTACCTAATAGGTACATGAAAAGATTCTCATCATTAATCATCAGGGAAATGCAAATCAAAAGAACAATGCAATATCACCTCACACCTGTTTGGATGGCCATTCTCAAAAAACCAAACAACAAAAAGTAACAAGCACTGGTGAGGATGTGGAGAAACTGGGAAGTTGTGCACTGTTGGAGGGAATGTAAATTGGTACAGCCACTATGGAAAACAGAGTGGAAGTTCCTCAAAGAATTAAAAATAGAACTATCATATGATCAAGCAATCCCACTTCAGGATATTCATCAAAAAAAAAAAAAAGAAAGAAATCGGGATCTCAAAGAAGCATCTGCACTCCCATGTTCACAGCAGCATTATTCACAATAGCCAAGAGGTGGAAACAACCTAAGTGTCCATGGACAAATGAAAGAATGAAGAAAATATGGTATATACATGCAGTGGAGTACTATTCGGCCTTTAAAAAGAAAGAAATCCTATCATCATGTGCTACAACATGGATGAACTTTGAGGACATAATGCTAAGTGCAATAAGCAAGTCAACAAGAAGGGCAAATACTGCATGATTCCAATCATATGTGGTATCTAAAGTAGTCAAACTCATGGAAGCAGAAAGTAGAATGGTGGTTGCCCGTGGCTGGGGGCAGGGAAAGAAATGAGGAGTTATTGTTCAATGGGTATAGAGTTTCAGTCTATGAAAAAGTTGATAAAAGATGAAAATGTTCTAGAGATCTACTATATAACATTGCACATAAAACTAGAAGTACTGTGCTGTACACTTAAAAATTTGCTAAGATGGTAGATTTCATGTTATGTGTTTTTTTAGCACAATAAAAAATTTTAGGGACACATCTACATCTTAATAAATGATTTTATAACCAAGAAATTATTCATTAAAATTTTTAAATTCACTGAATAGGTTATAGAAGAACCAGTTCAAGACAAAATTAGTTAACTCCAAATACATTTGAGGAAATTACACAAAATACAGCACAAATAGGAATATACAATCTGCAGGAGGGAGTAAGAAACAAAGACTAGAAGAAAAGGTTTAACATATATCTAGTACAATAATAAGAAGAGAGAATGGTGAAAAAGCAATATTTAGGTCTGACTACTCACAGGACTCTATTCTCCTGGACACAAAGTTTGGCCCGAGGGTGAGGATATGTTGAAACATGTCCAAATAGAGTATCTCCTTAGGGTAGATATATGATGTTGGGAGATTTAAGAACTTTTCACTGGATTGCAATGTCAGAAGCAGGGTATTGTGCTTTGGGTGGTGGGGGGTAGAGACACGTGCAGCATGAGATGGAAAACTTTTATAATTCCTTAACTTTGTTCCATACCTATTTTATTCTTTCTTTACACAAGTTACATCTGGGGGGAACCCAAAAAACAAAAGCACACACTTCTGAGCATGCACTGTGAACCCAACACTTTTCTAGGCAATAGGAATAAGATGAGTTAAGACCTGATCCACAGAGAACCAGAACATCAGGGGCTGAAAGGAACTGAAGGCAGCCTCCTGGTGTCACATCCAGAGCTCCTCTGCTCTGTCTTCCTCGCTCACAATTCTAGAGCACCATGTGCCAGGCATGACAATGATTGAGAGCTAAATAAAGGTATTTTAACCTCCTCTAGACCCTGGTTTGAGTTCATAATGAAATGAAATGCACCAGCCTCCCTCTGGTAGCCAGGGTCGCTCTCCCTGTGCTCTTTTGGCAGAAGCATCTCATTTGAAACAGCCTGGGCTCCCTGGGCTCTTTGTAAGGATTGGTGGGGATGAGTTTCGATGTTTTACGATTGTTGTGAAAAATCCTCTGCTCAAAGCCTAAGAGACAGCAAGGCCATGCATAGAGTGGGGGCCAAATCATCAGGCACTGGGCACGCTGGAACCTATAGCCAGATGACCCTGGATGGCAGTGGGGTCTGCTGAGTGATCAGGACGGAGAAGCAGACACAACGATTAAATAGGGACTGCTGAAAATGAAAGAAGACACTGCAAAATAAACAAGCACTGCCGTACTACACTCTAAACAAAATGGATTAAAGAATCAACTTAAATCCTTTTGCACTTGAGTGAAAATTCAAGTAAGTCAGCTCAAAAGATTTCTGGATCAGCAGCTTATCTTCAAGGCGGTTAAATGTTAAGCTGTTCTTTCTTCCCAGAAATCATTCCTTTAACTTCATTAGACATAGGGTGACTTGTTTTTTTAATTTCCTTAGAGACAGTCTTAGTTTATATCCGTGTGTCAGGTTTATCTTTTTCAGCATCGGTTCTGGATTTTTTAAACAAAGTATTATTATTATTATTATTAGCACTATTATTATTATTTGCATTAAAGTTAGCCAGGATGGGCTCAGAAGACTTCCAGTGCGATGCTGTGATGTGACTCTCAGAGCGCCCATCAGAACTGAAAGACTATTCCCTAACTGCCAGGAGGGGCTTCTGGTAGAAAGCCCCATGAGGCCACACCCCTTTCCCAGGGTACCCACGCCCAGTGACTGGTTTATGTGAAAGTATAAATGTCCAGCCCCCTCACCCAACTTCAGAGCTCCCTATGGGGTTGGCCCACGCTGAGGCTGCCTCATAAGCCAGCTTCTCCTTCTGCCCAATCCTCCTGCCTTTTCCAAGCCTATGGTCCCAAGAGCACTCTCTAACAAACTCCTGCACCCCAATCTCCATCTCAGCAGGCCACGGCCTCTAGCAATCACCATTTGGTGCTTTTACTTCCTACCATGGACTTGTCTAGTAGTATATGAGACACAGAGAGTGTGTTCTCACTCTAGTTCAATCCACGGATGCTGAGATAACCTATTTCACTTTTCCCAATCTTATTCAGCCACAACACGTGATGGACAAAGTGCTGCCCAGATGGATCTTCAAAGAAGGATGTGCTGCCTAGCTGTGGGCAGTGCAGTGATCAAGACAGCCTCTAGCTGTCAGCTTCTTCAGGGTGTGCCTCAGCTGCAGAGAGTTGCCCCACCAAATGTCATGCCCCTTCCAGGACAGCCCATACTTGGTGACCAGGTGAGGTGTGCATATAGAGATCCCACCACTTGGGTCCTGTATGGGACACCTGTGATGGGTCACACTCATTGCAGAAGCCCCAGCCAGGTTGGCCAAGGCTTTGTCAAGCCTGCACTGAAGCTGGACAGCTCCCTCTGCCCAGTCTTGCTTTTTCTTCTTCCTTTCGTGGGTGTTGTTCCCAAATAAACATCCTGAACCCCAAACTTCCTCTCAGCAGCTGCTTCTGGATAATTAAATCTGCAACACAACACCTCTCTTTTCAGGACAGCTTATGGGGTGTGTTCACTTAACAAAGAAAATGTGTTAGCAAACTAGCAGCTAGGAACAGCTCCTTCCCACCTGGGAAATGGTGAAAGATTTGGTATTGCTGCCTCTGCTGGCCCCTTGGAATACTAGCCAGTTGTGGGGAAACCACTGTCTTAATTTGAGAGATGCCTGCTATCAGCAGGCCACCATTCGTGTAGTCAGTGGAAAACAAGTCTAGGGGTATGTGAAATATTTATGGAAAATAAAGACTGAGTAGTCCTCTGTCCCACAGAAAATAGAGAGTAATATAACTGCTCTTGCTACTGTGGTATGCTACATAAATCTACAACTATTCTGTATTTATTTGGTAACACTTTTTAAATTGGCAACAAATATTTTGACATTAATGGGCTCAAAAAATGAAAGGGACTGTTTAATCAACAAATACTCCATTCATGAGAAAGTTGATGACAAACCTATAAATTTCAAAATGTTTATCAACACTGACCACCTACCATGGGGACCATATAATACCACTGATTCCACAAAATTCAAAAGACACAAATATGCTGAAGCATCAATATCAGCTTCCAAAGATTGTGCCTGAAGAGAATGACCAAACACATACAGTTTTGGAAAGCATGCAGCAAAGCAAGACTTTGCATTTAGATCAAATAACTGTTCCTCTAAATTCATTTTATTTTAAATATTAATTAATTTGTAACATTAACTTTATTCCATTTTTCTTGTGCACATACAAAAAGTGTAGCTGTTAATGCACTGGCTCCAACGCAGAAAAACATTTCAAACAATTAAATGATGCCACTCTTACATCAGTGTAATCAAACATTGTATATTGGAAAATGATTATTTTTCAATAATGATTCATTTTTTTAAATGTCATGGTACCGAAGTATTTGGAATTTCATCCTGTTGAAAGTAAAACTTTTGACATTCCTAGAGCGAGATGCCATTATAAACTCAGTTAAATGAATCAGTGCTACTGTAAATTCAGTGTTTAAAAAGTTCAAACTAAAGTTATCCTTGCATAACAATATAAATACAAATTTTGATGGAGCATAGTGCCATGGTAAAACCATGTTCTTTCTAAAGAAATTTATGGAGTAGAAATGCGCTTGGCATTGGGTGTGGTGCAACATAATTTACCTTTGCACTCAAGTTGTAAACAGTAGCAGTAGCTATAAAAATTTATAAATATTATAACATATACATAGTTAGAATAACTGAACTACACATTTTTTGTGAAAAAACCTGATTTTGACTACAAAGGAGTATGTGTTTTTCTCCTTGCTGGCTGCCATAAGTAGGATTAGAGATATTTGAGCCTTTGAAGAAATAATTTGTAAATGAATCTAAATGCCCTATAATGGTATTGAACTCTTTATAAATGAGCCTTCTAAATTTGGGCCATATTTTTCCAAAATAGTTTTGGAAAATTTCTTATCTACATTTTCAATGAATGAAAGATAAAGAGCTCCAGTTTTCCAGACTTTCAGAAAATCAGGATTATTGGTAACAAGGTATTAAAAATAGCAAGACACTAAAATTTGTCCCCATAAAGAAAGGAAGTGAACAAATTAAATGGTGACAGCTCAGTAGAGGAACCAAGATGGTGGAACAGAAGGACGTGCTCTTACTCCCTCTTGTGAGAACACCAGAATCACAACTAGCTCCTGGACAATCATCCACAGGAAGACACTGGAACTCAGCAAAAAAATACCCCACATCCAAAGACAAAGGAGAAGCCACAGTGAGACGGTAGGAGGGGTGCAATCACAGGAAAATCAAATCCCATAACTGCTGGGTGGATGACTCACAGACTGGAGAACACTTATAACACAGAAGTCCACCCACTGGAGTGAAGGTTCTGAGCCCCATATCAGGCTTCCCAACCTGGGGGTCTGGCAACGGGAGGAGGAATTCCTAGAGAATCAGACTTTCAAGCCTAGTGGGATTTGATTGCAGGACTTCAACAGGACTGGGGAAAACAGAGACTCCACTCTCGGAGGGCACACACAAAGTAGTATGCGCATCAGGACCCAGCGGGAAGGAGCAGTGACCCCATAGGAGACTGAACCAGACCTACCTGCTAGTGTTGGAGGGTCTCCTGCAGAGGTGGGGGGGGGGGGGCTGTGGCTCACCATGGGGACAAGGACACTGGCAGCATACTTCTGGGAAGTACTCCTTGGCATAAGCCCTCCCACAGTCTGTCATTAGCCCCACAAAAGAGCCCAGGTAGGCTCCAGTGCTGGGTTGCCTCAGGCCAAACAATCAACAGGGAGGGAAACCAGCCCCACAGATCAACAGTCAAGCAGATTAAAGTTTTACAGAGCTCTGCCCACTACCAGTCCCTCCCATCAGGAAACTTATACAAGCCTCTTAGATAGCCTTATCCACCAGAGGGAAGACAACAGAAGCAAGAAAACCCTTAGAGGAAAACATAGGAAGAACACTCTTTGACATAAATCACAGCAAGATCTTTTTTGATCCACCTCCTAGAGTAATGGAAATAAAAACAAAAATAAACAAATGGGATCTGATGAAACTTAAAAACTTTTTCACAGCAAAGGAAACCATAAACAACAGGAAAAAACAACCCACAGATAGGGAGAAAATATTTGCAAACCAATCAACAGACAAAGGATTAATCTCCAATATATATAAACAGCTCATGCAGCTCAATATCAAAAAAACAAACAACCCAACCCCAAAATGGGCAGAAGACCTAAATAGATATTTCTCCAAAGAAGACATACAGATGGGCAAGAAGCACATGAAAAGCTGCCCAACATCACTAATTATTAGAGAAATGCAAATCAAAACTACAATGAGGTATCACCTCACACCAGTTGGAATGGACATTATCAGAAAATCTACAAACAACAAATGCTGGAGAGGGTGTGGAGGAAAGGGAACCCTCTTGCACTGTTGGTGGGAATGTAAATTGATACAGCCACTATGGAGAACAGTATGGAGGTTCCTTAAAAAACTAAAAATAGGGCTTCCCTGGTGGCACAATGGTTGAAATTCCACCTGCCGATGCAGGGGACACAGGTTTGTGCCCCAGTCCGGGAAGATCCCATGTGCCGTGGAGTGGCTAGGCCCATGATCCATGGCCGCTGAGCCTGCACGTCCGGAGCCTGTGCTCCACAATGGGAGAGGCCACAACAGTGAGAGGCCTGCGTACCGCAAAAAAAAAAAAAAAAAAAAAAACTAAAAATAGAATTACTGTATGATCCAGCAATCCCACTACTGGGCATATACCCAGAGAAAACCATAATTCAAAAACACACATGCACCTCAATGTTCATTGCAGCACTATTTACAATAGTCAGGTCATGGAAGCAACCTAAATGCCCATCGACAGATGAATGGATAAAGAAGTTGTGGTATATATATACAATGGAATATTACTCAGCCATAAAAAGGAACGAAATTGAGTCATTTGTTGAGACCTGGATGGGTCTAGAAACTGTCATACGGAGTGAAGTAAGTCAGAAAGAGAAAAACAAATATCGTATATTAAAGCATGTATGTGGAACCTAGAAAAATGGTACAGATGAACTGGTTTGCAGGGCAGAAGTTGAGACACAGATGTAGAGAACAAACGTATGGACACCAAGCCGGGAAGGCCGCGTGGGGGTGGGGATGGGGCGGTGATGAATTGTGAAATTGGGATTGACATGTATACACTGATGTGTATAAAACTGATGACTAATAAGAACCTGCTGTATAAAAAAATAAATAAAATATAATTCAAAAATTAACAAATAAAAAACTAATACTAAACTTTGGGTTATTTGTATGGAAATATGTTAATATAAATGTTTCAGACGTTACATGAAATTCCTAAAAATCTTATATGTTCTGGTATAATGTTATAAGTCATAATTCTAGTTATTACTTTAAACTGTATATCTCAGAAATAACTAAATTTCCTTGTCAATTGCATTATTATGAACTTTAATCAAATATTTAACCGTGGTCATTTTTAAGTCTTTTGTCATTTACAGACAGTTCTGGGTGTACTCTGATGCTTTTGCAAAATGTTCCTATAAAAGGGTTTCATCTTCAAGGAATTCATGGAAACGACTCTGACAAGTACAGGTTTCTGGTAACTGACTATACGGCTGAACTGAATGAATAAGCATTTTCAGAACTCTAATGGAAAAACTGATGAATTCATAAAAGTGCTAACAAAAGATCAAGATGAAAAAAAAATTAATTACATGGGACTGAGTGAACTGATGAGGATGATTATAATTTTTGTGACTTTCTGTTTGAATGAAAAAAAAATGTGATGTAAATTTATGTAAAAAGAATTTAATGTAAAACAATGCCACTCTTCTCACATATTTTCTCTTGTTTTGGAAAATACAGATATTTTCTGTTAAAAACGTGATTTATGCTGACACATAATAGGTTGTTTCTTGTTATTATAAATGAATTAATAAATATTTTTAAGTTTCCAAAAATTAAAAAAAATGGTGACAGCTCAAATGATGTGCAAGATTTAATTTTGAAATTCTATAACTGCACTTTGGAATATCTCACACTGTAGAAAGAATTTTTCTTTTTTTTTTTTTTTTAATACAGCTCCTATCTTTCCTGTACCAGACCAGGGGAAAATTGAGAACTAAATTTTGCAAAATATAAACTTGGCAAAATAGAGAAAACTCATTTAACAAGCTTTGCCTTGCAAAAATACTTTCTGAAGAAAGGTATTCTGAATGGAGGCAAAAACTACCCTTGAAAATACATGAGAATTGAGAATATCATCCACATAGAATTTGTTCTAATCCTATTAAGTAGACTAGAGACAGTATATTCTCCAATATAATATGGTCTACAGGTCTACAGTGGTCCATTGAGGGTTCGTTTCAAATTTCTTAGCACAAAATGCAACTTCAAAGAAAATTTCAGGTAATTTTCTTTAAAAATTTAACACAGCAAGACCACATGGGGGAAAGAAAAACACATTCTTCAGAAAAATAAAGTAGCATGGTATTTGAGATGCATGTGTTTTAAGAAACTCATTAAACGGGGTGGATAACTATTCTGATTTCTTTTTAATATTTACTTTTCACTATGAAAAAAAAAAGTAGTTTTAAAAGTTTACTTTGAGGTCGATCCATGGATGTGGTGACGTCCCGCTCACCGGGGCCGGGCCTAGGCCGCGCCAGACGATGGACGGACGTTCATGGTGAACTGGGCCACCCTTCTCGTTCTGCCCGGAGGCCCTCGCCTCTCCTCCGCGCCGGTCAGTGGTGTCGGAAGGCAGGGTTGCGGCGTCCAGCCCGACTCCCGGTCTCCCCACCCCAGCCTCAGAACCTGGGCGGGCCGGCGTCCTCTGCCATTCCCGCTTCGCCGCCTCAGCGCGTCTCGCGAGAAGCACTCGCCGAGGTGGGGTTTGGGTGGGGCCGCGGGGGCGGGGTGTGTCCCGCCTGGCCGTTGGCGGTGCGCCTGGAGTGTTCCAGGTTGGCGTTCAGGTGCCGGAGACCGAGCGGTGGCGTCGTCTCCTGTTCCCTGTGAGCCCCTCGGGTCCTCACTGCGGCGGTGCTCCCGGTGAGCAGCTCTCTTGGGGGGTTGAGACGGTAAGGGAGGCACGGCTGTCCCCCTCGTGGGGCTGGTGCCGCCTCGTCGCGGTCGTCCTCACTGCGTGCCGGGGGGCGGGGCGGGGGGGGAGACTGACTGTCAAAAGGTCTCCCTGCTTAGGTGAGTTAGGTGAGTCAACCAATTCGCGCGTTGCTCAGAGCCCTGCACTGTAATCCATTCAGAACCGGAGATATCCGCGCACTTACAGCCTCTCCTGGGCTAGCAGAGATCCTAAAATGCCACAGTCGCTTCCTTACAAGATTCCCATCGCTTCCATAATACCATGGAAGTGAGGTGCGGGAGGCAGGAGGACCAGGTAGTTCTTTCTGACAGTGGTCTCTTAAAAACATACCGAGGGACCAAGTCAAGTGGATGGCAGTAAATTGAAAGAAAGGGGACAACTGCTAGAGATATTGTGGAAGTCGAACTGATAAGCCTTGGCAGTAAGTTATGCATGGATGAGAGGGGAAAAAAGACGGCTGAGTCCTGCAAGAGTCGACGGTGTTCTGTAGTCAGAGGTGTTCTGTAGGATGGTGATAAAGTAGGGAGGAAGAAGAGCGAACACTTTTAATATTGAAGAGCAAGGGTTGAGAGAGCCTCTTTCTATTTAATACTAATTTAGCATTTGCCATTCCCTTACCTTGTACACTTATTTTCCGTTTAAGAGCCCTTAGCCCATCCAGGTTGTCTAAAAACTATCCTGTGAAGTAGACATGGAGGTAAGAGAGTAGTCCAGGGTTTCAACAGTAGTGGCTGACGGAGTTAGACTCTCACGTCTCCTGAGTGGTTCTCCTTTCTTTTTCCCAGATGCTATGGCTCATGGCATTGCTAATGATCTGTAGGCATTAAAGGACGGGCATCACCAGCATCCTTTTTGAATTACAAATCGGCAAAGCCAGCACCGGTTTGTGCCAGCAGCTGCCAGTGGCAGGGGCTGAACTGACTAGCTTAGTCTGGTAGCCTCGTCCCAAGAATCTTTCCAACCTTGGCTGCCACACCTGGGGTTGGTCAGTTAGCTACGAGAAATCCCAAAGCATCAAGAGAAGCTCTTTCAGAGTGTTTCTCCTCTCCTAATTCTGATCTTCCCACTTCTTTCACACTGAGCAACAACTGTATTAGTCCCCTAACATAGCTTTCCCCTCTCTCTCTCTTTTTCTCTCTCTCTTGCCCCCCTTCCCCCACTTCTCCTTCTCCCCCTCTTCCTCCTGTCCTCCCCTCCCACACACTTAACCACAACCCCTGCCTTGCTGTGGTTTACTTGCCCTAAAGGTCCCTGCACCCAATCCTCCACCAACCGCCATCATACTTATTTCTCTTAATCTCTGAAAATCTTAACTCCTCCAGCAAACCTATTCAATTACCAAATATTCACTGAATCCCTATTATGTGCTAGGCACCATTCAAGGCACTGGGAATAGATCTTTGAACAAGACAAAGTCCCTGAGCTCACCAGGTTTAAATCTGTAGTCTTTAAAACTCTTTATTGATCATATCAGGGCTCCCTGTCCTCTGAAATACCACAGATTTTGTCTTTGTGGTCACATCACCATCAACACATTCACCCAGGCTAGAAATACGTTCATGGGTGGGAGGTGAGCTCCATGTCCTCTTACTCTGCCATCTTGGTCTCTCTCCCCTTAACTAGAGACCCAGGCTAGAAATACGAAACTCATCTCTCACTTGTCACTCTCCATCTATATTCAGTCACTAACAAAGTCCTGTTTTTTTAATATCCTAAGAATTCCACATGTCTATTCTGTTCTCCCCATCTCTACTCAGTTCTCTAGCTTAGGACTCTCATCATGGGTCATTTGGACTGAAGCAGTCACCTCTAACTAGTTGCTCTGCCTCTGGTTTTGCCTCCCTGAAATCTGCCTTCCATGAGATCTTTCATGATTTATTTAAAACAAAAATCTAATCAGGTCCATTCTCTGCTCATAACCCTTCAAAAAAGCCCAAGCTACTTGATATGGTACACAAAGCCCTCCGACTTCCATCATGACACTTCTTGCCTCATTGCTTTACATAGTTCCTATCTCAATTTTTTCCTAAGTTCTCTGTGTGAGTCTGTCCCTAACTCAGAGTTTTTTCATGGCTGGTTTGGACATATTTGCAGTCTTCATGCCTAGCACAGTACCTGGCATATAGTAGCCGCTTAATAAATTTTTAACTGGACTGGGTTTCTACTGTTGTTTTGCATTTATATGTATGTCTTAAGTTTTCATGGGTGTTTCTTCCTCAACCTTACAGTGCATTTTTGGGGGTAGTCATTAGAACTATTTACAAATGTTCCAGTTCTCTTCTTCCTTCTGGGAACATTGTAGAATTGTATTTCCCACTCCCTTTAAAGTTGGGAATAGCCATGTGATTTGTTCTGGCCAATAAAATATGAACAATAATAGCATGCACCATTTCGTGGGAAAGCATTTAATTACCCAATACAAGATACTGCTACTATCTCTTCCCCTTGCTGTAGGGGAAGCACACAGGGAAATGGAGGCTTCATCAGCTTGGGCCCCTGAAGAACAGAGGTGAGCAGAGCCTCTTGCTCACCTATACTTGAAGTGTAGCATAATCAAGAAACAAATACCACCAATCCACTGAGATATGGGGATTCACTATGGTCGCATAACCTTGTCTATCCTGACCACTCCATTCCCTCAGGACAGGAACGGTACCAGTTATCTTTGTGTCTCCATGGTGCCATATTCAAAACAGACTAAAGGGACTTCCCTGGCAGTCCAGTGGTTAAGACTTCACCTTCCAGTGCAGGGGTTGCAGATTCGATCCCTGGTCGGGGAGCTAAGATCCCACGTGCCTCGCGGCCAAAACACCAAAACATAAAACAGAAGCAGTATTATAACAAATTCAATGAAGACTTTAAAAATGGTCCACATCAAAAAAAAATCTTTAAGAAAAGGACTATAAATATTGTATTTAAATTTTGATTTCTGATTTTTCTTAATTCACAATGTCCAATTTCAAATATTTCCCTCTTATCTGTTTCTGCTGTCTCATTACTAAAGCACACTTTCTGCTCCATTTTGGCACAATTCTGGTTTCTAAAATATAAAAATAAAAATTTCTAACCAGTTCATAGTCCAGGGTTGATCACTCACATAACATTTTGTGGAGAATGAGATATCTACCCTCTGATGACTGAGGGAACAATTCCTCCAGCTCAGATGTAGCAGTGCTCTTTGGGGAAGTAAGGGAGGCTGGAGCATGGGTATGAAGCTCTGAGTGGTAGGGCAAAGGGGTTATAATAATCAGCTTACTGTAGTGAAGGGGAAGTGAGTGTTACAGCTCAGGTCTCCCTGTATGCTCTGCCCCGGCAGATGGCACAATAACATGTAATAAGTGTAATAAAATTTTTCTGCCATTTGCCTTTATATGCTTTAAAAACCCTCAGTTTTTTTGGTTTTTGTTTTTTTGCAGTACGCGGGCCTCTCACTGCTGTGGCCTCTCCCGTTGTGGAGCACAGGCTCTGGACACGTAGGCTCAGCGGCCATGGCTCACAGGCCTAGCCGCTCCGCGGCATGTGGGATCTTCCTGGACCAGGGCACAAACTTGTATCCCCTGCATTGGCAGATGGACTCTCAACCACTGCACCACCAGGGAAGCCCAAACCCTCAGTTTTGAGCATATGATTCTGTGAGAAAAAAAAAAAATCCTCTTTCTATGATCCTTTTTAAATGCCACTGTTAAAACAATGGACTATCGAAAAAGAAAAGCAGTGCAACACAGAGCCTCTACCTGAAATTCCTAACGTGTACTAATTCTCTCTGTAATCCTTACAGTAACTTGAAAGGCATATTTTTTCTTCCTCATGTAAGTATATTATTCATCACTCCAATCTTATTTCATGGACATTGGCCCAGAGCTACCTACCTACTATGTACATTGGTTCATAGAATTAAAAACAAAAAGCCCACAGCCTTCTTACTATTTTCTTCTACCTATTAATAGTTCTAACACAATGTCTGTTACTTCCTCTGGCAGCCACAGCTCCAAACACGCCCTTTCATAGGAGAAGGTCCAGCTAATCGCAGCCCATCTGTTTCATATTCTGGAAGTTAAAATTCAGTCTGCAGGCACTGTCTCTCTGATTTATGTTTCCTAAAATCAATTACAAATTTTTAGCTAGAGTTGTCAAAACTTTGAATTTTAACTTGAAGTTTTCATTTGTACGAATGCCAAGTGCTTCACTTTGGAGGGAAATATTTCTACGTTTACTATAACTATAATGTAATTTCCTAAAGATACTTTCTAAAAGACAAACAAATCTTCAAGTTAAAAATCAGCTTAGGGCTTCCCTGGTGGCGCAGTGGTTGAGAGTTTGCCTGCCGATGCAGAGGATACAGGTTCGTGCCCCGGTCCGGGAAGATCCCACATGCCACGGAGCCGCTGGGCCCGTGAGCCATGGCCGCTGAGCCTGCGCGTCCGGAGCCTGTGCTCCGCAACGGGAGAGGCCACAACAGTGAGAGGCCCGCGTACCGCAAAAAAAAAAAAAAAAAAAATCAGCTTAGAGAATTTTTATAATGTTTAACAAAATCAATCTATGGAATGAATCTAATTTTTTTCAACCTAAACAAAGTGTTTAGGGACCACAGGAAATATTTCTCCAGTGTAAAAATACATAAAAGAAACCTGTGAGCTCAGGCCTTGCTATGAACAGAGTAAGATCTTCTGCCCCATATCACCCATAACTACACCCAGGAGAAGTCCTTCATTTTCTCATTGGGTGGGTTGCTGCCTTGCTGCACGTTTTAAAATCTATCAACATAACACCAAGAAGAAACCACAAAGGAAAAAGATTGATACATCCCCATATACAAATATTTAAAACCCAATATAAATTAAATACTAAATTAAAAGATTTATAAAAATTAGAATATTTACAACGTAATATCTCAACAGAGAAATCTTTTACAAATCAACTATACACACACACATGCATGCATGCACACACACAAAAGAAGATAAAAAATGACCAGTAGACCTAAGGAAAAAGAAAAGAGGGATTAAGCTCTCCAAATGACATTTTTCACTCAACATATAAGGGAAGATTTTTTTTTTACATCTTTATTGGAGTATAATTGCTGTACAATGGTGTGTTAGTTTCTGCTTTATAACAAAGTGAATCAGCTATACATAAACATATGTATATGTATCTCCTCCCTCTTGTGTCTCCCTCCCACCCTCCCTATCCCACCCCTCTAGGTGGTCACAAAGCACTTAGCTGATCTCCCTGTGCTATGGGGCTGCTTCCCACTAGCTATCTATTTTACATTTGGTAGTATATATAAGTCCATGCCACTCTCACTTCGTCCCAGCTTACCTTTCCCCCTTCCCATGTCCTCAAGTCCATTCTCTACGTCTGTAAGCAAAGATTTTTAAAAAACAGTAATAGGATGAGGGAGGGTATAGAGCATATTCCTGGTAGCAGTAAATACTGATGTCAACTTTTGGGAAAGTAATTTAACTACATATATTAAAACCCCTATAAATGTGGATTCCCTTAAAACCACCAGTTCTAATTCAAGGTATTTGTCCTCATCCAATCATTAGACAAGTATCTGTAAGAATTTTATTGCAGGGATTTTGATACACATACAGATAAAACTTATCTGGAAGGATGCATACCCAAATACTAAGGTGTGAAGATCAACAAATAAAACCTGAAAAAAAACAATCACCAATTTTTTTCCTTTTTGTTACTCATCTGTATGTCTAAAGTGTCTGTAACAAAAACTTACTACTTTTGTAACAGTTAGTCTCATTTTTATTCTCTTTTTCAGAAAATGTACTTTAAAAGCATAGAAAAGGTAATTGGAACTTTGGGATTCCTATCCAGGGTTACCCAAAAGTCAAACTGTATTCCAATCAAGAGCAGATTAAATATGAAAAGCAAAATGGTAGACTCCCTTACACAGCAACTCTTGCTTCTTTTCTGGTTATTTCTACCTACATAGAGAATTGTTCAAGGAAGATCTTTACCATCCCATATGTAGTCGAGATAATTTTGGCCATAAAGTCACATTTTTCCATACCTGCACAATTATTTTTTTTTATGAGACCAGACACCTGAACAAACTCTTTGGGAATGCAGGATATGGCAGGCAGTAGAAGAGAAATTGACACCAACTTTCCTAAGAGTCCCAGAGTAAGAAAGCATCTCTTTCCCCTACATTGACTCCTGGTTACACACTGGAAAACAGCAGCAAGTGAGGAATGCCAAGCGTAGACACAAAAACCAGAACATGACCATGGACTGTGAGGTAGCCAGGCTGGCAGGTGTAGGACTGAAATGGCTGCATGCCACAGCAGTAAAATGCCTATGACGTTCACACACGGTCAGTTTGGCAGTGTTTCCAACCCAGGCTGAGGGATTTCATTTTCCCCATGTTAGGCAGTAACAAAGATTTCAGACAGACCAAACATTTTACATTACTGTCAACAGCACAAACATAGGTTCAGGTGGCAGAAGAGAGAGAAACCAAGAGTGTCTGCATTATTTACCCCAAAGAAACGAGCTGAGCACCATCTGCTGTCAGCCACCACCACCACCACCCAGTGCAGCTCTTTCTGTACCACACCCTCACCCCACTTCTGTGAGCTCCCTCAATCTCGGCCCAAGAACCTGAAATCCCAGTGTTTCCCTAAATATATGTTTAGAAAGTTACTTTCAACAGAGCAGTTGGTAACACAGATCTATTAAATTTTGCAAAGTGTCATCTACTCATGTCCATCTGCAAAAATTATCTACTCTTCCAACCTTCCTTCTAAGACTAAATGCAATGCTACAATGCTTCGCCTACATAACGTGGGGTATGGGGGGTGGCCAGACCATACAGTGTGGAAAACCAATATTCTCACACTAGTGTTTATACTGGTTCAAGGTCATAAAAGTAGAACAGGAAAGCCGACTGAATTAGTAATAGGAAATAGATTGCATGAGCAAAGACAAGTTTCCAAAATACCTACAAACTACATGTGGTATCTGTGTCTAGCTGATATTTTTCATGGCCTTTCAGGAAATGAACTGTCCCACTCTGAAAAACCAGAGGAACAGTATTAGTAAGTAAGTCAAGACCAAAGCCAAATCCAGTAGTGATTATAGTACTACATTTGATCTCTATGGACTGTAAAGGAGAATATAAAAATGAGACCCCTGAAGAGCTTTTCATTAAAAAACAAACAAGCCATTTATACAGAAGCAGTTCAAATTTTATTTATAAATTTGTTTAAAAGCATATAGAAGATTTATTTTTTCTTTTGCTCACATTTGTACCCTGAATTAAGAAAGTAGAGATTCAAATCTAAAGGTGCCAAAGCTTCCCCAAACCTGATCTGAGAATTAGATAAGAATTAGCTGTTTAGAGACAGGCATGCAGCACCCACAGCTCTCACTAACATGAAAGCATCAAACAATTCCCTCCTTTTCTATCTTACTAACATGTCTATAATTATACTTCCAATAAGAGTTGAAACCAATTAGAAAAATAATGCAGCATTTCACTGGCAGTAGAGATTAAATATGAGTTCAGTAATCGGCTCCTACAAACATGCATAAATAATGACAGGGAGAAACCAGTCAGCCCCAGCTGCTCAGCTGAGCGGGTGGGCAGTTGAAGTCAAGGTAAAAACAGTGAGGCTGAACAAAGCTGTAAGAAGGAAAAACATCTCGTGTGGTTTTTCAAGGTCAGTTGACAAAGGCCAGATGTAAGCAAATATTTCTCATATATCCTGGAAGAAAAAGAAAACAAAAATTAGTACCAGCAACAAAATTCAAAGCCTTTGTAAATCCAAAATGAAATTCCTCCAAAAAACACTCTGACTACCTGACTATTTTTTTAATGATTTCAAGTCCCAGTGAAATAATTTAATTTTCAAGTTCCATTTTGAGTCACAAAACGGTCTCTGTCAACAATGTAATGGATTATTGAATGACAGCTCCTCAGCTATGTTCTGAGAGATAGGCTAACACGGGTCACAACTAATAGTGTTCACAAATATTGTCCCCCACCTCCATAGTTACAGCAAGGACAGGGCAAATATAGTATAGAGCAGAGCAATTTAAATGGAGCTGTATGGAGTAGAGGTGCACTGTATTATACAGCAGAAAGATGACTTCTAAGGCGACGTTGAGGAAAGGAGATAGACTTAAATGAGTCCCCTCCCCCCACTATGTGCAAACAGTCATGACATCTCCATCAAGCCTCCCAGACTGCTGGGCCAAGGTACACCTGGGATTCAGACTATTGGTGCTCTAACATTCTGGGAAACTCAAATTTCAGGTTGCCTCAGGGGTCATGGCAAATGCTTAACTGCCTTTGAAGACACTGGATTCAGCGTTGCCAGAGCATCTCAAAGGGTCTCACCTACTGGTATCAGAGAAAGGATCGTTTGAAGTGATTCTTTAAACATCCTACCCTAGATGCATCATGAAAAGTAATAAAGGACTCTAGAAGACCAAAAAAAATCTTTAATATAAAAGCAATTTTAAATTATCAAAGAATATGGTACTATGGAGAACAGTACAGAGGATCCTTAAAAAACTAAAAATAGAATTACATATGATCCAGCAATCCCACTCCTGGGCATACATCTGGAGAAAACTAATTTGAAAAGATACATGCACCCCAGTGTTCACTGCAGCACTATTTACAATAGCCAAGACATGGAAGCAACCTCAATGTCCATCTACAAAGGAATGGATAAAGAAGATGTGGTACATGTATACAATGGAATACTACTCAGCCATAAAAAAGAATGAAATAATGCCATTTGCAGCAACATGGATGGACCTAGAGATTATCATGCTAAGTGAAGTAAGTCAGACAAAGACAAATATCATATGATATCACTCATATATGGAATCTAATTTTTTTTTAAATGATACAAATGAACTTACTTACAAGACAGAAGCCAACTTACAGATACCTAAAACAAATATGGTTACCAGAAGGAGGGGAAGGGATAAATCAGGAGCATGGGATTAACACACACTACTATATATAAGATAGATAACCAACAAGGACCTACTGTATAACACAGGGAACTCTACTCAATATTGTGATAATCTATATGAGAAAATAATCTGAATAAGAATGAATACATGTATAGGTATAACTGAATCACTTTGCTGTACACTTGAAACTAACACAACATTGTAAATCAACTACAATAAAATTTTAAAACATAAAAATTATAAATAAATAATCAAAGAACAAATATGTATTAAGTAACCTGAGAAGAATGTGATTTAAATTAGGAAAAGCTTTAAAAATAAAGATCAGTCTAATTTTTCTACCCCAAATATGCTGATCAAAGGCCTACTTCTTAAGTTTCTATATGATGTTTCAAGAAACAAGTTTTTCTTTCTTTGGCTTTCATCATAGTTTTATCATATTTTCTGCCTTCCTCCTTTCTTTCTGTGTCTTTGGCTTTTTACTGATTCCAGCATATCCTCCAAGCCCCATCTGTGAGCTCCTCACTCATTCCTTGTAGGAGCTTAACTGTTATCTACCAACTTCTAAACAAATGCCACATTCTAAATATATTCTGTATACTAACCTCTTGTCCACTTGTTATTTATAAACCATATCCACAATAAAAGTTTAGTTTATAACTTTTCTTATTTTTGTATGGTGTCCTTTGATGAACAGATGTTTTATTTTAATGTATATTTATCATTTCTTTTTAGTTTATACCTTGGGTCTTATGAAATCCTCCCTAGCTCAATTTTATAAATAGTCTATTTTCTTCTGGAATTTAAAAAGTCTTCCTTTCTATTTATAAGCTTTACTCTACCTGGAATTGATTTTTTTAATGATTTCCTGTGGGTACTCAATTGTCCCAACAGCATTTGTTGAAGAGTCCATTTTCCCCTGATGATGGGCTCTGCCTTTTGTCATACAACAAAATTCTAGAAATAGTTGGGTCTGCCTGTGCCAATTCTATACCATATTAAATATTTTATTAAGTCCCATATGTACTTCTATATTTTTAGGAGTGAATTGGCTATTCTTGGTTCTTTGCTCTGATTAGAATTTAACTAAATCAACAGATTATTTGAGAGCTCATTTGTATCCATTAACAAGGTAAAACACCATTTATTTATTTATTCCTTAATGTCTTTCTATAAAATTGTATATGCATTTTAAAGGTAATATACATCTTTGCTTTTACCTTTTTATTAGGTTTTTTTGTTGATTCTCCACGTGTAGAGACAAAGTTAGTTTTTATATTTTGTTCCTATATCTACCAACATGCCTAGGCCCTTGTTTATTCTAATAATTTTAATATAAATTCTTTTGGATTTTCTAGGTAGATAATTTTATCATCTGTGATTTATAAATTTTTTCCTTTTCAATATTTATATCTGATTCAAAAGAAAAGCTTTTGATGTGTTTTTATTATAGAACTTTGATCTCTATTAGCTAAAGAAATTTCTATTCCTAGTTTGCTAGAAGTTTTTACTGCAAATGAGTATTGAAACTTATCAAATGCTTTCTCTGTATCTATTGAGATGATCATATGGTGTTTCTCCTATAATTTATGGGGTAAATTATCTCGGAGATTTTTTGGGTTTTTTTTTTGTTTATTTGTGATAAGCCAAGCTTGTATTTCTGGGATGAATATAATTTGATAAGGATATACTATGCTTTTTTTAAGAAATTCATTATTGAATCTGTCAAAATTTTGTTGTGATTTTTTTAATCTACGTTTATGAGTAAGACTGGCCTATAATTTATTTTCTATATAGTCTTTGATTTTGATTCACAGTTACATTCACCTGCTTAATCCTTTGGAAGAATACTCCCACCTTTTCATTTATCTGGAAAACATTCTAGACATTTGGAATAATCTGTTTCTTGAACATTTAGTAAAGCTTTTCTGTAATATGTGTAGGCCTGGTTTTTATTTTATGGGAAGACAGTAACTAATCTAGATATGGTTTAAATCATTTTGAATTCCCACCGACAAAGTGTGAAAGAAACTGTTTCCCCAGTCTTGCCAACAGAGTATGTTGTCAGTCTCTTGTGCTTTGCCAAATAATAGATGGAAAATGATATTTTCGTTTAATTCTTAATTTGTATTCTTTTTGTTATAAATTCATTGGGTGCTTTAATTTCAAAGATTATATTTTTTTATTCCTAGAAGTTCTGTTTTGCTCTCTTTGAAATCTTCCCGGTTGTCTTTATCTCTTGTTTTTGCTCATCGTTTCAAATCCAATATTTATTCCATCAAATGTTTTATACATAGTTATTTTAAATTCAGTATCTAATCCTTTTAGCATATCAAATCATTTGGTTCTAAATCTCTGTCATTTTGGTGACCTCAGCCACAACCACATTTCCCTGTGCTTGTGGTAAGTTCCAGTCTCTGTGTTTTGCTTGGGATATATCAGTGAACAAAACAGTCAAAGGGCCCTGCTCTGATGGAAGATGGAACATAAATTACCACAGGGAGAGAATAAGAGTAATTAGTCAACAAAACATCTAAGAAAATCATGTTAGAAAATTAGGTTAGAAGTTGCAGAGTGCTATTGAATAAAGAAATGGAGACTGCAAAGAGAATGACAAGAGCCTGGGTTAAGGGCACAGGTGGCAGCATTAAATGAATGGCCAAGGAATTCTTGGAACTCAAGAAAATACTTGAAAGAGAACAAATCATTTGGATCCTTTGGAGAAGAGTATAGAGGGAGCAGCCAGTTCTTAAGTTTTCAGAGAACAGCCAGAAAGCTGGCATGGCTGGGTGGAATGAGGAAGAAGGGCAGTAAGAGGAGAGTGCCAGAGGAGTAGAGTGGGGATCATGGAACCCCTGTAAGGATTAGTAAATAGAAATCCTTTGGCTTTTACTCTAAGGACTTTGTCATTTTTTTAAAAAATTTATTTATGGCTGTGTTGGGTCTTCGTTTCTGTGCGAGGGCTTTCTCTAGTTGTGGCAAACGTGGGCCACTCTTCATTGCGGTGCATGGGCCTCTCACTATCGCAGCCTCTCTTGTTGCGGAGCACAGGCTCCAGACGTGCAGGCTCAGTAATTGTGGCTCACAGGCCCAGTTGCTCCGCGGCATGTGGGATCTTCCCAGACCAGGGCTCGAACCCGTGTCCCCTGCATTGGCAGGCAGATTCTCAACCACTGCACCACCAGGGAAGCCCAGGACTTTGTCTTTTACTCCAAACATTTGGAGAGTTATCAGAGCCATTGGAGGGCTTTGAGCAGAGGAGTGACAGGGTCTGACTTATTTTTCAGTCTCATATTGAGAACAGACTCTAGGTGGGTAAGTGTGGAAGCAAGGAAACCATCAAGGAGACTATTTCAAGAATTGAGATGAGCAGTGACAGAGGTTGGGATCTATTTTGAAGGAAGAGTCAAGAAGATTCGCTGATGGGTCAGCTGTGAGGATGTGAGAGATGGGTTGTACTGTTATGCAAACAGGAAAAAGTGCAGATAGAGCATTAGGATAAAGAGGATCCAAGGTGAAGTTTTAGACATGTTGAGGTTGCAGTGTCTATTAGACATGCAAGTAGGGATGTTGGGTAGACAAATGGATCTGCAAGTCTAGAGGAAGAGGTCTAGGCTGGAAATTGAAATTTGGGAGTACAGAGCATACTGGTATTTAATTTCATGAGAATGAATGAGGCTGTGAAGGTATTAAATGAATGTAAAGAAGATGGTCCAAGATGGATCCCTGAGGCACTCCAGTGTTGAGAGGACAGAAAGATACAGGGGATTCAGCAGAGAACAAAAAGTAGTGGCCACTGAAATAGGTGGAAACCCAGGAGAGTACAGTGTCCCAGAAGCCAAGTAAAGAAAGAGGTTCAAAGAGGAGGCAGTGATTCACCATGACAAATGATGCTCATCGGTCAAAAGATGAAAATTGAGAAATTAACCATTTGATTTTGTAGTGTAGACAATGTCAGTGACCATGAGAAGAACATTGGACAGATATGGTCTAAATTCCGATTAGACTGGGTTTAAGAAAAAGGGAGGAAAGAAATTGGAGACAGGACAGATACCTCAAAGTTTTTCTCTAAAGGGGAACAAAGAAACAGGACAGTAGCAAGAGGGAAAGGGGCTTCAATATATAATGTATATTTATTTAAGTTTTCTGCTGATGGGAATTTTCTAGTCAAGATGACAACTGACAGTTCAGGAGAGAGAGAAGAACGTTGTTAGAACAAAGTCCCCCAGTAGGTGGAGGAGATAGAATCTGGTCTATAAGGAAAAACAGACATAGAGGAATAGATGTGTGTAGGTAAATGAGGTGGAGATGGGAGACTGAGCAAGTTCTCACCTTTGTGTCACTGCTTCTTTCATGCAAGGGAAAAGCCAATATCCACTTTGGACTTGGATATGCCTGTCTTACTAAGGAATCTTCAATCATCCTCACTCACATCACATCATGAGAAAGCAATGTTCCTCTCTTTTTATCTGTGAGGAACCTAAGTGAAGATTCACAGCTCACTTACCTAAGACCTACCAATAGTCAGTGGTAAGCCAGACTCCCATATCCTCATTCTCCTAACAGCAGCCCATGCAGTATTCATTTACTCTCTCCCATTATCTTCCCTTCAATCCCAGGTATTTTTCTATGTGTATGTACCTTCTAAATTGGTGGTGGTGGTGGGGGAATTATTAAGTAGAGGAGAAAATGTACTGCAATTCCAAGTTCTGTCCAAAATCTGAGTTTCAATCACATTTCACAACTTATAAATTCTGTAAACTTGGATAGTCTTAAATTCACAATGCCCTACATGACTCCTACTCATGTATTCGTGTAAGTCAGTAATTTGTCCATTTCACACAAGATACAAAGATACTGTGTTTTCTTTTTTCTCTCTTGTACATTGTCCCTATTCTGAATGCCACAGTGATACACATGAGCATACATTATAAATAGACACACCCACTGTGCATTCTTTACAAATTTGCCTACACTTAATTATCTTCAATATATATATACATTTTTGAAATCTATCCATAAATTTTAACCACTAGTTGCATTCCAAGGAAACATGCATATAAGATTTCTAACAGATTGTCTTCTCAAAAATGATCTTCTGTCCATCAAGTATTTGTTAAAGGGTGATCTCCTCTAGAGTTTCCAGGTCAGCAAGCGTTTGATTACTTTGTTGTATTTTACCAGTTTAAAGGTTTCTATCCGTTCTTTTTTTTTTTTTTTTTTTGAGTAGGTACATATACACTTGGGCTTCAATTAAATTGTAAAACCCACTGTAGTTAGTTTTGATTCTGCACACATTGCAAACCCCACAATCCCATACATTCCAAAGCTTTGGTGCTGTTTCAATAATATATTGCGCACACAAAACACATTACACACATATTACAACACAGTTGCAAGGTTTTCTTCACGGAAATCTGTAAGAACATTTCATTTTCAAAAAGTGCATTTTGCTGTAGGGATTTTTAAAAATCATTTTGTAGTGAAAAATTAAATGCTGGTTTCTTTGACGTGCTAGTTTCACTGAAAGAATATATTACAAGAGAATGCTTACTATTTTTATAACCCTATTTCACTGAAAATCTTCCTGAAAAAAAAATGTTCATTTGTTTTTCTTTTAGGCCTGCGCAAAGGGTGATTTTTTAAAAAGCCTTGCAGTCCAGGCAATCACACAGCAAACAAAGGGCAGGTGTCATTTTTTATTGTGATTGGCATTGACTGGAGCTGAAATCAGGACCTTCTCCATCTCTCAGAAGCTATTGTGGAATTTACAGTAATCACCCTGGCTGACTGCCCATCACACAGCTGAATAGCACTCCAAAAAAAAATAGTATCTGGGGAGAAGGCCACAACATATTTTTAAAACTCTCATTGTTTTTATTCTTCAACTTTGAAAGATTTTTTTTTAAGAAAAAATAAAAATAAAACTCACCCAGCTGTTACCACTATTCATATTCCAATAGCCTCCAAAGTGCTGGAGGCCACCTGGTTGACTTGCACCTTGGAGTCGGTCCAGAAAAGCATTATTTACCCTTTAAAACAATGAAAAATATGTGTAAGTGGAAAGCTTGCTGCAGGGCTGAGAGATTTCTGAGAACCTAATGTGCTGTCTGAATGGACTGTGGGGACTGCTGCCCCCATTCAGCTCAGAAGCAATCTACAGACACTTCTTTTCACATTAACCATATGCCACGCCATGAAGAGTCCTTTGGTGGAGCTGGTGCCAGTCTTGGTTCAGGCCAAAAGGGGCATAAATTCTTAACTTCAGAGTTTCACTTACCCACCTCTACCAGTTCTACAAGAGCCTTGGTCACCCAAGCAACCATACCCCTCAGGGCCATGCCAGGAGTGAACCCCAGAAGCTGAGGAAAGATGGAAGCTTCAGCCAAGAACTAAAACATAAAGAGAAACCAAACATAGCTCTGTGGTGCTGTTTTTATGACAGATGTCCCTGCCATATATCCTGTACCCATTGCCAGTCTTACTAAGGTAAATCCCATTAGTGAAAAGTAGAAGGAAAATAAGAAGAGAGTGTGGGAAAAGGGAAATACCAGAAGAAGGAAGCCCAAGCTTTCAAAAGAAGGGAGGGGTACATTTTTCCCTAATGTTCGGTCATACTTGCACCAATTTCAGAAATTAAGTTTAACATATAGGAGGTAAAATGATAAAGAAGGCAAGAAATGATTATCCTAAGGGTCAGGATAAGGTTACCTATAGGATGATGGTTATATTCTATTCCTGGAGCTGGTTACCTGGATGTCCACTTTATAATTAATCATTCTAAGTATTCATTTAATGGACTTTCTGTGTGTTATAGCTTACAATTTTTGAATTTAAAAAAGAAAAAGGCCACACCATGCTCTGAGTCGCCCATGTATGGCTGAGTAGAGTCAGGGACATGGTGGCTGGAGAAGTAGCATTGTAACAGGTACCCTGTGATGGGAATGGATTATTGAGGAACAGTGTCATGAAGACCATAAGCTTCTCAGCAGAAACAGAATGTCTGGAGCACAGCAACCACTCAATCCATGCTTGTGGAAGGGAGGATAGGCAGGACCCAGTCAAGTTAGCCTCCTTTTTGGTCATGAAGTTTAGCGAATGTGGTCATGGTGGATGGCTGTAAGTCAGTGACTGCGGGAGATTTGGGAACTTTGAGGATAATGACTGCTGAGTGGCAAAGTCAGAGGCTGGGGGTTTGCCTATCGGTCTTGCTCAGTGTGCCAGCTAAAATGCCAACTGCACGTTGACCCAGGTTAGTCTCTGGCTTATGGGGTTGCTGTTTTCTCCTCAACTCCAAGCCGCGTCTGGCAGTGGTCACATCTTAGTTATTAGAAGGCTTTTTTTTAATCTCTCACCATAAAATCTACCCAGGTGCCATATTCTGGTCAGCCTGGTTCACTGCAGAACTGAATGTTTAAGTCACCTTTTCTGGACCTCTCAGCATGCAGATCAAAGTAAGATACTTGAGCTGGAGACTTGAATATTAAGGAAGACAGAACTGACCTTGATCCCCCTAAAACTACACAACCAATGGTATTCTGGATGGTCCATATGCCTGGGGCTGTTTTTATCCAGTCTTTTTGTCAGTAACAAAGATGGGCTTTCCCTCAATATCCCCCCCATCCCACCCCACATCCAATCCACTAGAATTCTTGTTGGCTCCACCCACTAAACACATCCATTTCTCTTGATGACCACCATTCTAGTACAAATCCCTATCCTCTCTCATCTTGCTTCTGCTTCCACTTCTGCCCTCTGCAATCTGTTCTCCATACAGCCACCTTACTAAATTATAAAAGGGATCATGCCTTCTGGAATTTTGTTTAAAACCCTCCCATGACTCCTGTTAGTCTTAGAATAAAATCATTGGCTTACAGAATCTTCTATTTCCTGCCTACCTTTCTTACCTCATGTTGTATTATTCTCTTCCTCACCATCTATAATCAAATCACTTGGGACTCAAAAAGAGCAAGCTCATTCCTGACTCAGGGCCTTTGCTTTTGTTCCTGTGCTTGATAAGAGGGGACATTCCATTGTATGTTTTGCCCCCCCATCTCTATGTGACCGGCTCTTGTTTTTGGACGTCACCTCTTCATTGAGGAGCTATCGTCTCCAATCTCTCCCTTAACATCACTCTGAGACATGGTCCTCCCGGTGTGTATCACTGTCTGAAATAATCTCGCTGTTAAACTGTTGACTTCTGTTTCTTTCCTCCCGATTGTAAATTCCATGCAGTCAGGTACCTTCTCTGCCTTGTTTACACCTATTCCCAGTGCCTAGAACAAAGCCTTCACAGAGTGTGCCCTGATATGTAAGAGGTGAATGAATGAATTGTCCAGGTGCATGGTCCCCACCTGCTTCTGTGACTGCAGCTGCATTGTGAAGTTACCCATGGTAGTGAATGTAGTTCATTGTCCACTGCACTCAATTCACTCAAACACTTTGAAGATGGATGGCTTGTGATGCACACAAGGTGATGTGATTCACTTTTAAGCATGTTACTAAGCGGACAGCAGAGTGGGTCAACTAGAGATCATGGGTGGTAAACAGATTACCTTTTTCAATTTCTATCAAGAATTTGTAACAGGGAAGAATCTTTTGTATTCTCCTACAAGTTAATCACTAAAGGGATGTTTCCTATAAGCTTAAATTATACAGAATGGCCCGTCTCTGGGAGCCCTGCCTCCCAGGTAATGAGCATTATGCTAAAATACCTTTGTTTAGCTCACAGGAAACATCCTGACCAGGCCCACCTGTGAATGACTGCAGGGAGGAAGAAATTAACACAGCCCCTGTGGAAGCTAACAAGAACCAAGAAATGTCTGACTTTACTCCCTCCCCTTTTAGTATAAAAAAAGCCTGAATTCTAACTCAGGCAAGATGGTTCTCTGGGACACGAGTCCACCATCTTCTCAGTTTTGCGGTTTCCGAATAAAGTCGCTATTCCTTGCCCCAGCACCTCGTCTCTGATTTATTGGCCTGTCATGGGACGAGAAGTATGAACTTGGATTCAGTAACAAATTCAAATAGGGGAAAAAAGTACCAGTTTATATTTTTGTTTACTAGTATTAGAAAATACATACATTTCATTGCTGTCAGCTAGTGCTCTGAATTTTCTTCTAAGGATTAACTTGGATAAAAACTATTGATCAAGGATGGTTCGAGTTTCAATAAATCAGTTCAGTTCATTCCAATTTCCAGCTTGTGGCCCAGATCCTTTCAAGTCCTTGACCCCAGTGCTCTGTCTTTTCCCACTGGAGCTTCAACTTTCTTCTCTTACTCAAAAAGTTACACTGGGTCAGGTTCAGGTGCAATCAGGTTCAATCATTATGGGATTCATTGTAAAGCTTATTAGGAATCTACAAGCTTTCTATTATAAAACTCAGGGCTGCACTTTCTGCTATATGAACTTCCAAACGGTAGGAAACACATTGTCTTTTTGTCTCCAATAAAATTATGTCCCTGGAGAAAACCTAACTTATCCCGTATGCTCAGACTACATAGTTTGTATTGTTGCCCTCAGCAGGAATGGACACAGCTATTTTATTCATTAAGAGACAACAGATGGTCTTCCCTGGTGGCGCAGTGGTTGAGAGTCTGCCTGCCGATGCAGGGGACACGGGTTCGTGCCCCGGTCCGGGAGGATCCCGCATGCCGTGGAACGGCTGGGCCCGTGAGCAATGGCCGCTGAGCCTGTGCGTCCGGAGCCTGTGCTCCGCTACGAGAGAGGCCACAACAGTGACAGGCCCGCGTACCACACACACACACACACACACACACAAAAAAAAAAAAAAAAAAAAAAGAGAGAGAGACAACAGAATGAGTATTTTCATATGATAACATAGAAAAGGTCACTATAAACTCCAAAGGACAATACAAACATAAGCTTTTATCAAAAACTGATAGCATAAAATATGTTTAAAGACTTGATCAGTTGTTTCAAAACTGATTACTGAGTTTATTATCTAGAGAGATTTCCTATTGGATTAAATTTGGATCTACATTTAACTAGAATCAGTAGAAAGAATAGGAGGTGTAGGAAATAAATAGTGCCACCAATATTTATGTATTCAGCAATAAGGAAATAAAGAATAAGGGTCAGGGTTCCTGTAACAAAAAAGTAATCTTTTCCACTTCTAATCAAATAACGCATTTTTATTGGGTGCCCATTGAAGGTTAATTTCTTAGCAATGGGACCTATTAATGTGACATACCACTGTCTTTAAAATGCTTAAAGCTTTATAATCCAATTCTCAGAAATTCAGAGAAATAACTGGCTACTACTAACCAATGTTATAGAAATACAATATCAGGTTTTTTAATAGGAAGACTTTTAAAGAGAAAAAAAAGTAAAAGACTAAACTAATTCATGACCTACTTTATTATAAAATAGGTAGCAGTAATGGTTCCCCTTTACCCAACAAAATAGTCTAACCAGTGTATGAGTTTTTATGTTTCCTTATAACCAGAGAAGAACACATAAATTCACATTTGATATTTTAAAACTGTTCTGACTGGGCTATGGAAGCAGAAAAATCCAGTCAAAATAATATGAGTACACATCCACAGTTGGCAGCTGCAGCAGAATTGGGAGCTTCCATTAACACTTTTTAAAGTCTCATTTACAAAATGAAACCACCACAATTTAAAAATACACTTTAGTGATAGTGGGAAGGTTAACCACATAAATGAAGCCAGTCAGTTTCAAAAGAATTTGCTCCTTTAAGTCATGAAAACCTTTACATTAAATTCTTCTCCTGAGACAGTCACACTGCAGTAAACTCAAATAACCCAGCTGCTCCCTAGAAAAATCTAGAATAATGATATCTATGGTATTTATTAGCACTGGTCCAACATCAACATGATATTCTGGGTACTCTTACTGCCTGACATTAGAAATAAGATAGAGACTATTTCCACTATTAAAAATTACTTACTGGTTCTATTTTAAGATTTTTTTCCCTAATATGTTAGTCAACATAAAACAACTTTAATAGTAGTTCTTGTCTGAGCTTTTATATTCAAGTATGAGTATCTTACCATCTATACTGGTTCAATCATTCTAAAGTAGTCTACAAATGGTAAAGCATCATATCAAAGGATTAATATGCTTTGCTCCATGGGGGGAAAATTAAGAATGACCTAAATAAACATATAGCTTGAGAGCTTTCTAGTGTCAATTTATGCCACCAGTTCAGAAAAATTGGATATTGTATGTGTATGTGTGTGTGTGCATGCATAGCAGCTGGCATCCTCACACATACCACACCCCAATAATATAAAGATTAAAAGGTAATATAGATTCCAAAACTGTATTCAATATTACTTTAGTGTTTCCCCAAAACATTGAAAAAACTTTATAGGTAGTGTTTTAACCAAAGATGCTTATTTTATTGCCATTTATACCTCCTGTGTTCAGCCTGGTGGATTTTGGCTCTTTCTTCCTCCTGTTGCTTGTGTTTAAGTTCCAGTAATTCACTCTAGGAACAATGAAATTTTAAAATATGGTTTTCAATTAACATGGTTGTACAGAAGACACCCAAATCAATTAAATATTTGACCTTAGCTGGTACAATATTTCATTTTTGAAACTTTTACTTAAGTACCATTTCCATGTGAAATTATTTTCTTAAATAACCAGGTAGCAAAAATAATTGTGCCTTAGTCAAATAATAACTCTGTGAGTGTAAAATTGTGAGATTAAAAAGCCAACATGCATGTTCAAGATATTAGACCATTCGATACAACGTAACACTGAGGAAAACACCATGTGAGCCAAACTCACCTGTGACTTACAAAGAAAAACAAATTAGTTCCTTACCGAATGTTACACAATACTATTTCTTGGTAATTTCTCTAGCTTCTTTTTCCCAACAAATTCATGGCTACTTACAAATATATATTGGACTTGATTCTGTAGAGCAATTCCAAAAACACTTTCCATTCTGGAGAATAATACTCACCTATCATTGACGGGTTACTTCATATACTAGCAGAATTTTGGACTTCCTGGAGAGGATAATTTGCTTCAAATAGGAGATCATATAACTAAAACTAAATCTCTAGCTTCTGACATTCTGATTATCTTCTTGGAAGAGGCAACAACTTCCACACTCAGTTACTGTGTTTACAGTATTAAACCAAAAACCTAGGTGCCAGAGAATCTCAGTACTCAACTGCATACATCTTGAGGCAGACCAAGTTATAACCTCATGTCAAAGACAGAATAAGGCAGAGGGAAGTTATCAGGCCCATGTCATAAGTTCGTACCTAAGTCAAAGAGGTTTTCTGAGAGAGAAAATATTATCACCTCTTGATAAACACACACCAACACATGTATTTTTTTAACCCCCAGACTTCCATGATGAAAAGTATAAAATAAATTCAACGTTCAGATTGACATTTTATTATTTTAACTATATTCAAAGGCCTTCCAACATTCTATAGTCTCCAGAACAAAGACTGGTTTCTTATACTGTGATAATCCAAATATGCTACTCATTAATCCCTAAAGCACATTATTTAATTCTAATTTCTACCTAGCACCAATACAAGGATAAAATTGGAGACTTCTCTAAATAACTGAATAATATTCATTCAGCCACTTCACAAGTACTTATTAAATACCTAGATGGCAAGCCTTGTGCTAGAGACGTTCTCTACAATGGCATAAAGTCTTTCATTTTAATTTTTGTCGCTATCTGAACATAGTTTAAAAGTCTACCAAGCACACAACAGTACTACTTATACTAGGCTTATATTAAAATAAAAGAAGCTCCAGTCCTCTCCCTCAGCACACAATCATGTTCAATTTTTGTGTGTGGTTTCATCTGTCATTTATCTCCTTCAAAGCATGAATATTCTTCTATTTCTTAATTTTTTTTAAAAAATAGTATTTTTTTTTGGCTTCCATCCCAATTCCAACTTCCCTTCCTGGTACACCACCATCCTCATCCCTCATCCTTACAACATTTTTTATTTTTTTAACTTTCAGTGAGGTGGGGGAGGGTCCTAGGGGTCTTACCATTCCTGAGTTAGATTTCCAAGTCATCCTTTTTTCAACCCTAGCCCTCAGAGATACCAGGTGCCTCCAATTCCACACTTGTATCGGGACTGCTTCAACTTCAGTGTTACCACTTCTTGAAAATGAGTTCTGGCTTTTCCTGCTCTACTTTCCAGCTTGAAATTGTGCTGATATCCTGGTTTGGGGGTTTGTTTTTTTTTTTCCGCTCCAGCCTCCTGGCCTGTTCTTTTGTTCTACATACTGGCTTATTGTGCCTTTTTAAAAAACATTTCGTGTATTATGTTTTTAGTGGGATTCGGTGAAAGAGGGACTGGAGATAAGCAAATGAAATATTTTGAAAGTGCAGTGTTTAACCAGAAGACCTTAACATTTTCAAACAAAAATTACACCAGAATTCTGTTACTTGATCCTCACAACAATTCTCAAAGGTAGGCAGGTAAATAAAGTGTTATTTGATGAATGAATGGATGAGCATTATTATGCTTGTTTCATAGATGAGGAAACAAAGGATCAGAGACTCAGTTTAAGTATTTTATCAAATGCTAAGTGGCTCCTAAGTAGCAAAATAAAGACTAGAGCTTAGACTTTTTTTGTTGTCTAATCTTCTGTAGAAATGCATCCAAAATAGGCAGTTAAGGATAACCTGTCAGTAGTTAATAAACAGCCATATCTAGAACTACAGGGCCCATTTACACTCAAAAGTTCTAGTACATCCTATCTAACCTAAGTTCAAACCTAAATCCCGGGAGGGAGGGCGTTCCCAAGATGGCAGCCCACAGGCCTTGGCCTTTGAGAGCACGGGCACCACCTGTGCTCCAAGTGAGGTGCCTGTAGGCGGCCTGCCATCAGAAGCTGTGTCTGGGACATCCCCCATGTATGCACTCAAGCCTTTTAAAGATACTGGGAGATGTGAATAGGAGCTTTCTCAGTATATGAATAACTCATTTAAGGGGCCGTCAGGACCTCATGGAGTTTGAGCGTGGACCATTACCTGGCAGAGAAGGGAGCCTCCCAAACAGCGACTGCGACTGCATGCTGAGTACCAGCAGGTAAAATACTTGTACACTGAAAACTACAAAACATGGATGAAAGAACTGAAGAAGGAACAAATAAAAGGAAAGATATCCTGCATTCATAGATTGGAAGAATTAATATTAAAATGTCCATACTACCCAAAACAACCTATAGATTCAATGCTATACCCACCAAAATTCCAATGGCATTTTTTTACAGAAATAGAAAAAAACAATCCTAAATTCATCTGGAATCACAGAAGACCCAGGATAGTCAAAGTGATCTTGAGGAAGAAAAAGCTGGAAGCACCACACTTCCTGATTTCAAAATATTTTGCAAAACTACAGTAATTAAATTAGTAATGTACTGGCATAAAGACAGACATATAGACTAATGGAACAGAATACAGAACCCAGAAATAAACTCACGCATATACTGTTACTAATCTTTCACAGGGGTGCCAAGAACACACAATGGGGAAATGTTGTCTCTTCAACAACTGGTGTTAGAAAAACTGGATATCCACATACAAAAGAATCAGACTGGACCCCTACCTTAAACCATACACAAAAACCAATGCAAAATGGGTTTAAGACCTAAACATAAAACATGTAACTGTAAAACTCCTAGAAGAAAGCATAACAGAAAAGCTATTTGACATTGATCTTGGAAATGATTTCCTGGATGTGACACCAAAGCACAGGCAACAAAAGCTAATATAAACAAGTAGGATTACATCAAACTAAAAAGTTTCCATACAGCAAAGGAAACAATCAACAGAATGGAAAGCAAAGCTATAGAATGGGAGAAAATATTTGTAAACCATGTTTGATAAGGGGTTAATTTCAAAATATATAAGGAACTCCTACAAATCAATAGCCAAAAATAAATAACCCTGTTTTTTAAATGGGCAAAGGACTTAAATTAAGGACATTTATCCAATGAAGACATGCAAATGGCCAACAGGTATATGAAAAGATGCTCAATATCATTAACTATCAGGGAAATACAAATCAAAACTACAATGAGATATCACCTCACATCTGTTAGGATAGCAAATAAAGGCTAAGTGTTGACAATGTTGTGGAGAAACAGGAACCCTCGTTCATTGTTGGTTGGGGAATGACAAACGGTATGGGGGTTCCTTTAAAAATCAAAAATAGTACTACCATATTATCCAGCAATCCCACTTCTGGGTATGTATCCAAAAGAACTGAATTTAGGATATCAAAAAGGTATCTCCAGTTGCATGTCCTTTGTAGCACTATTCATAGTAGCCAAGATATAGAAAAAACCTGACTGTTCATCAGTAGATGAATTAATTTTTTAAATTTAGTATGTACCTAGGATGGAATATTTTTCAGGCTTTACAAGAAGGAAACCCTGCAATATGCAACAATGTGGTGAACCTTGAGGACATCTGCTAAGAGACATAGTGGTAGTCATGAGCTAGGGGGTGGGAGATATGGGGAGTTGTTGTTCAGTGGGTATAAAATGACAGTTATGCTATATTAATAAGATATAGAGATTTACTGTACAACATTAATAAGTTATAGAGATCTGCTGTGTGGCTATAGTTAATATAGTATTGTACACTTCAAAAATTAAGAGGATGGGCTTCCCTGGTGGCGCAGTGGTTGGGAGACCGCCTGCCGATGCAGGGGACACGGGTTCGTGCCCCGGTCCGGGAAGATCCCACATGCCGCGGAGCGGCTGGGCCCGTGAGCCATGGCCACTGAGCCTGCGCGTCCGGAGCCTGTGCTCTGCAACGGGAGAGGCCACAACAGTGAGAGGCCCGCGTACCACAAAAAAAAAAACAAAAACAAACAAACAAAAAATTAAGAGGATAGATCTCATGTTAAATGTTGTTATCACAAAAACAAAGGGACACAAGGAATCTCTGGGAGGTGTTGAATATGTCTTTTACCTTAATTGTAGTGATGGTATCATGGGAGTATGCATATGTACAAACTCTTCAAATTATACACATTTAATATGTGTAGTACTTTGTAACCAATTATACTTCAATAAAGCTGTTTTTAAAAAGAAAAGAAAAAAAAAAACCCTAAATCTCTCTTGTCAAAGGATAATTCTTCCCACATGTATTAACCCATTTCTCAAAGGAGCAACTTCTAATATCCAACCCATTCTAAGTTTGATCATATGAACCCTGAACAAACTAAACTCATCAGTTCTAGATATGAGACAAAAGATTTTGTTACCATTGCAACAAAAAGAATAAAATACCTAGGAATAAACCTACCTAAGGAGAAAAAAGACCTGTATGCAGAAAATTACAAGACACTGATGAAAGAAATTAAAGATGATACAAATAGATGGAGAGATATACCATGTTCTTGGATTGGAAGAATCAACATTGTGAGAATGACTATACTACCCAAAGCAATCTACAGATTCAATGCAATCCCTATCAAATTACCACTGGCATTTTTCACAGAACTAGAATAAAAAATTTCACAATGTGTATGGAAACACAAAAGACCCTGAATAGCCAAAGCAATCTTGAGAAAGAAAAACGGAGCTGGAGGAATCAGGCTCCTGGACTTCAGACTATACTACAAAGCTACAGTAATCAAGACAGTATGGTACTGGCACAAAAACAGAAATATACATCAATGGAACAGGATAGAAAGCCCAGAGATAAACCCACACACATACGGTCACCTTATCTTTGATAAAGGAGGCAAGAATATACAATGGAGAAAAGAGAACCTCTTCAGTAAGTGGTGCTGGGAAAACTGGACAGCTACATGTTAAATAATGAAATTAGAACACTCCCTAACACCATACACAAAAATAAACTCAAAATGGATTAAAGACCTCAATGTAAGGCCAGACACTATCAAACTCTTAGAGGAAAACATAGGCAGAACACTCTATGACATAAATCACAGCAAGATCCTCTCTGACCCACCTCCTAGAGAAATAGAAATAAAAACAAATGGGACCTAATGAAACTTAAAAGCTTTTGCACAGCAAAGGATACCAGAAACAAGACCAAAAGACAACCCTCAGAATGGGAGAAAATATTTGCAAATGAAGCAACTGACAAAGGCTTAATCTCCAAAATTTTCAAGAATCTCATGCAGCTCAATATCAAAAAGAAACCCAAACAACCGAATCCAAAAATGGGCAGAAGACGTAAACAGACATTTCTCCAAAGAAGATATACAGATTGCCAACAAACACATGAAAGGATGCTCAACATCACTAATCATTAGAGAAATGCAAATCTAAATTACAGTGAGGTATCACCTCACACCAGTCAGAGGGCCATCATCAAATAAATTTACAAATGATAAATGCTGGAGAGGGTGTGGAGAAAAGGGAGCACTCTTGCACTGTTGGTGGGAATGTAAATTGATACAGCCACTATGGAGAACTGTATGGAGGTTCCTTAAAAAACTAAAAATAGAACTACCATACGACCCAGCAATCCCACTACTGGGCATATACCCTGAGAAAACCATAATTCAAAAAGAGTCATGTACCAAAATGTTCATTGCAGCTCTGTTTACGATAGCCAAGACATGGAAGCAACCTAAGTGTCCATCAACAGATGAATGGATAAAGAAGATGTGGCACATATATACAATGGAATATTACTCAGCCATAAAAAGAAATGAAACTGAGTTATTTGTAATGAGGTGGATAGACCTGGAGTCTGTCATACAGAGTGAAGTAAGTCAGAGGGAGAAAAACAAATACCATATGCTAACACATATATATGGACTCTAAGAAAAAACAAATGTATCATGAAGAGATTAGTGGTAGGACGGGAATAAAACACAGACTTACTAGAGCATGGACTTGAGGATATGGGGAGGGGGAAGGGTAAGCTGTGACGAAGTGAGAGTGGCAGGGACATATATACACTACCAAATGTAAATTAGATAGCTAGTGAGAAGCTGCCGCATAGCACAGGGAGATCACCTCTGTGCTTTGTGACCACCTAGAGGGGTGGGATAGGGAGGGTGGGAGAGAGGGTGACGCAACAGGGAAGAGATATGGGAACATGTATATGTATAACTGATTCACTTTGTTGTAAAGGAAAAACTAACACACTATTGTAAAACAGTTATACTCCAATAAAGATGTTTAAAATAAATAAATAAATAAATAAGAAAGTATGATTAAGGAAAAATTAAGGGGATAGGTTTGGTTACCTAGGTTAATGAATACCATATTAAGAATTGTGTGTAAAGCAATTATACTCCAATAAAGATGTTTAACAAAATGTGTATAACGTACATAGGCTAATTCAATTATTCTTTTATTCAGTCATTCAACAATATCTGAGTGCTTATTATGAGGCAGGCTTGGATCTACATGATGGAAAAATGATAATGAACAAGATGAGATCCTTGCTCCTTAGGAGTTTATATTCTAGAATAAAGGAAGCCCATGAATAAGTGAGAAAAATATCCACCCATAATCCTATGCAGAGGATTAAACACGCTGTTGTGAGGCTCAGTGGCTCAGTTCCTATTTTAGATGGAGTCTCAGGGAAGGCCTGAGGAGGTAGCTGAAGACCTTATATAAACGAACAAGGAAAACACAACCACCAAACAGAAAAAGGCCAAGGATAGGAGGAGGAGGTTGGCAGGTAAACTACAGACTGCCTGTAAATTAAATGTAGTCATCATCTTCACACAAAGTCAAAGAAATATAAATCAAAACAATGAGATAAAATTTTTCTTCTATCACAGTTAGAGAAACTAGAAAAGTTTGATAGAGAATCAGGTACATCCCAGCACTTTGGTGGAGTGTCTAAGTTAATAAAAACTAATTTAGTTTTTGGAGAGCAATAAACATCAATATGTAAAATGTACACATCCTTTGCAGAAGTGTTCAAAGATATGTATAAAAGGAGAGGCATACTTGTATTATTGAAACAGTAAAAGTTCAGGAGAAAGTCTTAGTGCACATTAACATGGACCTGGAACAGTAAGGTAGACCGTGCACACAACAGAATACTATGCAACAGTTACAAAGAATTAGATAGACTGAGGGGGATGCCTATGGTGAGATCTCTAAGACACATTAAATAATAAAAGTTAGGTTTAGAGCAATTTTGTGGGGGACTTCCATGTAAATAGAAAAGATACACATCCTTTTTAACTCATATGCTGGCATACATCATATTTTAGACATTTTTATGGTAAACCACATACTAAAATGCTAACTATAACTATCACTGGAGATAAAAGCATAGCGGGTAGATAGGCAGAGGAAGGAAACTTTAATATCATAGTGTTTTTTTTTTTTATTTTTGAACCACATGAATATATTACTTCCTCAAACCATCAAGAAGGTTTATCTGTGTGGGAGACCATTTCTGTTTCTTTATGCTTTCCTTTATTTAAAAACCCCAATGGATATACAGTTTTTAATATGTAAAAATGTAAAAGAGCAAAATACTACATCATGAAGCCAAGGGGTGTCAGGGAAGAAAAAAAGAGGACAGGAAGAGAATAGCACGCAGCATCCTGTTACAGAGGCAAGGACAGGGGAGAGGAGAAAACAGAGCAGGAGGGAAGGGTAAGGGAACTGATGAGGCATCACCATGCAAGACCACTGCTCCAGGTGGCAGAAGTGGGGGCTCTAGCTCCACTGCACTCAGGATTATTATTCTGTAAGCAGCAAACCATATTTACTAGGGAGAGGCTGGTTTTCCTTTGGTGCCACAAAGGATTATTTCAACTAATTAATTTGTTCTCCTGAACTGACAGCCACTGCAGATGCATCTGCATGCTTTATAAGCATATTCCTTCCTGGTTCATTGATGCGGCTCTCACACGAGTGCAATACCTCGTTGGACAGATAGAAAATAAGTCATTCCTGTTCCAAGGACTAAGCTTTGGACATTAAGAAAATCAAAACACTCTAAGCTAGAGGGACATGACGCACAGCATCTGAGACACTGTCAGATTTTATCTCACTCAACACAAATTTGTGAAGCACCAACCGTTTTCCAGACACCTGGATTCAGGCTGAAGGCACAGATGCAAGGAAGACCCAGCTCCAAGCTGAAGAAATCACAGTATAATGAGAGAGACAGACCCAGAAACAACTGTGATACAAAACAAAAAGAAATGCATTACTGAATACAAGTTCAAGCAACATGACACGGGAATACAAAGGAAGGGATGCAAATGAGAGACAAGGAATAAATGTTCCTGAATGTTCGAGGTTTTAAGTGCATCCATGAAGGCTCCCAGGGGAAAGAGTATGTGTCTTCTCACTGCTCTGCTCATCTCCCTGCATTCAGACAGAGCTCCATATAGAGAAGGTACTTAAGTACTAGGAAAAACAAAATATCATCTAGGAGATGCCAAGAGAAGAACCTCCTGTAAACACTGGCCAAGTGGTGTTTGGTAAATGAGGACAACACTGCAAACGGTGCCACTTTCTGTGCCCACCCTACCAGGATTGCTCTCACTGGAAGAAGGGCTGCCAGGGATCAGTGCTGGGGGCCCAAGCTAACAGCAAGAAGGAAAAGGGTCACCATCTCCTGCTAGAGGTTATAGAAATCACTTCTCTGTGTTGCAATTTACTAAAGGCTCAACTATACAACAAACAGGTGTGTTCAAGGCTGGATGCTTGAGAAAGCTGATGAGTTTAAAGGCATGTTCCAAAGCAAGGCTGTAGTAACTGGAGACTAGGATAGGGTCATTTTAAAATCATGTTTGAATTCCAGTGGGGCATGTTCTGACATGGTTCAGCTTGACTGCTTTATGTAAACATTAAAGTGCCATCACACGGGCAGGACATACTTCTCCCAGGAGAGAGTGTTCTCTCAACTCAACAAGAGGAAAAGGATAGTAGAAGCAGGAGAGTTAATGCCATGAAGTTCAAGAACCCCTACTTTGAATGATTTTTAAAACAGGAGAAGAGTTTGGGGCTGGGGACAGCTTAGAGGGGTCTTGGTTCTGTGGCTCCCCACAGTAGTAACTTTGCCCAGAAGGACAAAGATGTCCTTGGCTATGAGAAAAAGTGGAAATGACCTCAAAATATTGAGAGGAGACCAACCAAATCCAAGGAATTACTCATGGGTAAAGTAGGATAGTGAAAAAATAGCATTTATAATGTGTACTTCTTTCTTACTAGTTATTGTTAATTCTATCATTTTAATATAAAGAAACTTTCAGCTTTCTGAAAAGTCTACTATTGTAGACTTTCAGCTACAGTAGTCATTGAATCACACAGCTCTCTATCTCCCACCCATAAATACTTCCTATTAAATTTCTTCTAACTTAAAAAATTTTTTAAGAAATTAAATTTCTTTCTAACGTAAAAAAAAATTTTCTTATAAAATTTACTTATACATTGTCAAAAATGTAGAAAGTACAAAAACTATGAAGGAAAACATAATAATCACTCATAAAAACCCTCCACCCAGAGATAAGCTCCTTTAGCATGTCAGTATATTTCCTTCATTTCTTGATTTACCTACATACAGAAATTATAACTGCTTATCACCACCTTGAGTCACATTTACAGGCTTCCACATGCCAGGCATTAGGATAAAACTCTCCACGTGCTTTCTCTCACGTAATCTTCCAAACAATGTCATGAGGTAAATAACATCACTATGATCCATAACAGATGAGGTTTAGAGAGACAAAGTAATCCACAGACAAAGTACCATAAGAAGAAGAGGTAGGCTTCTAAACTCACACAGACTCTATTTTATAATCTTGCCTTTTTTCAGTTTCACATAGGTGAGCATATTCCTATGTCATTAAAACACAGTAGTAATTGATGCACTGTATTCCAAACTTCAAAATCTTCAAATCCTCTACTGCTGAACAAATTGTTTCCAATTTTCCATTAAGATGATTTTTAAAATAAACACTCTTACATAAACACTTGTGTGCATCTCTGCTTATTTCCTCAGAATAGATGTATACCTTTTAGATCTAATACTTTTATATTTAGGAAACTCTTTAGAATTTGGTATCGTCAGATAGCCCTTCAGTTCCCCTTTTACCAGCAGCAGTACAAGGGAGTCTATAATGTTTTTTAATAGCTAATAGTGTAAGCCCTCCTTGCCCCAGCAAACACACAAATTATTATCCATATTTTTATAAAATTTCTTGTTTAATCTTGTGCTTATTCTCCCAGTTGAAGTGTAGATATAGTTTTTCAAACTACATCAAATTCCATTGAGATATTTATTGGAATTCCATTTAACTCACTAATTAATTTGGATAGAACTGCAGATATTATAGTATTGATTTTACCACTCAGGGGCATCAGCCATCTCTACTTTATTCAAATTGACTTTAATGGATCACAGGAAAGTTCTCAGGTTTTCTGGGGAGGTTTTTAGATTTGGGGGGTTTTGGTGGTTTTTTTTTTTAAGGGATTGAGCAATTTTTTACATGGTTGCTTTTTAAATCTTATTTTATTTTATTTTATTTATTTATTTTCCTTTTGGCTGCATTGGGTCTCGTTGCTGTGCACAGGCTTTCTCTAGTTGCAGCAAGCAGAGTCTACGCTTCGTTGCAGTGCATGGGCTTCTCATTGCAGTGGCTTCCCTTGTTGCGGAGCACGGGCTCTAATCACGCAGGCTTCAGCAGATGTGGCGTGCAGGCTCCAGAGCACAGGCTCAGTAGTTGTGGCACATGGGCTTAGTTGCTCCATGGCATGTGGGATCTTCCCGAACCAGGGCTCAAACCCGTGTCCCCTGCATTGACGGGTGGATTCTTAACCTCTGTGCCACCAGGGAAGTCCCTATAGTTGCTTTTTGATGAGATCTTTTTATCCCCTATTTTATAATTAATTTTTTGCTAATATTTGAGGAAGTTGTTGATTCTTATATAAATGTTTTATAACCAACTCTAACTCCATTTGTTCTAAGCATTTTTCAGTTGATTCTCTTGGGTTGTACAGATAGATTGCTGTCATCTATAAATTACTTATTTCCAATAATTAGACAAACTCCTTTTTTAATTTTTGTCTTATCAAGTTGACTAAAACAAGTCCCAAACCTTGTTCCATGCAAAACTGAAGGATTTTTCCCCTTCACTAAAAAGAGTTTTTCATCAAATAACATTGAGAAGCACTAGGTTAGAATTTGCAGAACACCACTGGTTAGTGGTAGGGGTTGCAAATACCCTTATGTTGTTCACTGTTCTAATATTTTACCACTGACTTTAATGTTGGCTATTGCTTTGGAACACTATATATGTTAAAAAAATTTTATTTCTAACTCACTGTTTTTTTTAATTGATAGATTTTAACTTACCAATGCCCAGTTTTTACAACTACAGAGGTAGTCAAATTCTTTTTCTCTCATGACCTATCATATTTGCAGTGATATGATATGAAAAGTTATAATATGTATCTAGTCATCTTTGCATTCCGAGAAAAAACCTTAACTATGTCTTGGTAAATTATTTAAGAGAAAAACAGGGCTTCCCTGGTGGCGCAGTGGTTGAGAATCCGCCTGCCGATGCAGGGGACACAGGTTCGTGCCCCGGTCTGGGAAGATCCCACATACCGCGGAGCGGCTGGGCCCGTGAGCCATGGCCGCTGAGCCTGTGCATCCGGAGCCTGTGCTCCGCAATGGGAGAGGCCACAACAGTGAGGCCCGCATACCACAAAAAAAAAAAAAAAAAAAAAAGAGAGAAAAACAAAATCTCATTAGTTAGAATTTTCTTTCAGATGTTAATCTCTATTAATCTGTGTGTGTGTGTGTGTGTATGTATGTGCGTTGTGCGTGTGTGTGTGTGTGTGTGTGTGTGTGTGTGTGTGTGTATGTGTGTGTTCTCCCTTTACCAGGTTGTGACATCATGGGGATGATAGTTAAATAATATTAATTCTAAATTATTTCATCTTTTTCCTTTCTCTGAAACAATTCGTAGAACATAGAAGAAAAATCTGCTCCTTGAAAATTCTAATGAACTTGCCTGGAAAATTATCCAAGTTTAGCTTGTTAGGGAGAACTAATTCTCAGAAAATTTTAGAAATCACTCACATTTTCATTTGTCTTTATTTTAATTCTTTGAATCATTTTCGAGTTTTACATTTTCTCATAAAACCATTCACTTAATCCACATATTCAATTCTTTAGCATAGTATTATCTATAGTAATATAAACTTAATCTTTTCTAAAATTGTGGTTCTAGCCTCTCATTTCTACTGTTGTGTAGAAACAGTAGAAATGCAGTTGTGCATTTTTACTAATCTTTTCTTCATTAGACTTACCGGAGATCTGTTCATTTTGTTGACCTTATCAAAGAACAAGCTGTTGGATTTTTATAACAGCTGTTTCTTGAAGTTTTGTTATTAATTTCTGTTCTTAATTACTTCCTTCAGTATAGTTTATTGTTCTTGTTCTAAATTCTTAGGCTGGATACTTAATTCATTTCTGATTGGATTTAAAGTTATGATTTTTCTTTCTCTGAGTAGAGCATCTCAGGGTACAGCTTTGAATGCATTCCCCATAAAGTGCTCTCACCATGATTTCTAGTGTATTCTATGATAATTTTCTCTGTCATTGAATAATTTAAGTACGTTCTCATTTTTTGGTTTGTTTTTACTTTCCAAATGACCATATAAAATCAATAACCATGCAAAATCAGTAAGTGCACTCAGCCTATCAGAAAAAAAAATGTGAATTCCTAGAAGGTAGAAAGGAGACAAGATAAATTATATGGAGAAACAAGCATGCAGGATAAACCAGGGCTGAGTTAGCTGTGTTTCTGAAGGAGCTCTGGGAGGCAGTCATGGAGATGACCAGTTGGAGAACTACACTGAGATGAGCTTGGCAGTGGGCTCTTCCCCTCCCACGCTTGTGTACAAAGCAGCAAGCACTGACAAGGCCCCTTCAGTAACAGTGAATGGAGGAAGGGTGTCTGAGCTCAGAGAAACAGGACAACGTCCCAGTACCTGCTGAGTTTAGGAGAACAAGAGGCTGCCACATGCATAAGAGAGGCTCCTATATATATCACTTGGCTGTGTGCCCAAAGAAACATGAGGAGATAACCAAGAATCACCAAACATTCAAGAAAGAAAACTATACGAGATAAAACTTAAAATGGAAAGGAAAAAAAGTACTGCTAAAATAGTAAATAGAAAATTTTAATGGTTGTATAATTACCATCAATGAAGAGATCAGAAAGACTACTGCACTTATAAAACAGAACATGGCTATGAAAAAAGTTAAGTCAGCAACCTTGGTAAATAAACAAATTTGATGCATGTGCCAAATAAGCAGAATGGACACTTATGAAGTAACGTAGTGAGCAGGATGATCTAGCTCAAGGTTTCTTCCAGAATGCAACGGAAAAGGCCAAAGAGACAGAAGGTATAAGAAAAACGATTAAGAGAGATAGAGAACAGATCTAGAATTTCCAAAAGCCACTTGATACATAACCCAGAAATGGAGAGAAGAGATAGTATAGGGGAAGAAATGTGAAAGGAAAATAGAAATTTCCCTGAACTGGAGTGAGACTTATATTTTGAGCTGTAATAGGCCAACCAAATGTAATACAAAATTTAAAACAAAAACACTATGAAATTTCTTACAATGGGGAGGAAAGGAGAGGAGAGAAAAGAGGAAAAATAAATAAATGGAACAGAAAATTCAGAGCCAAGAAGATAAAAAACAGAAAGCATGAAAGAAAATGTAGTTAAAAAGTAAATTATGTAGGAGGGACAGTCAAGATGGCATACTAGGAGGACACAGTATTTGCATCTCCTCACAACTAGGGCACCTACCAGGCACCAGTGGGGGACCACGGACATCTAAGGGGACGGGAGGAACCCCCAGCAACCGGGTAGGATGTGGGGCATGGGGGGAGTGAAGGGGGAGGAGAAGTGGAGGTGGGATGGGACTGGTGCCCCTGAGGGGCGGCTAGGGGAGGGAAAGGCATCCCACGCCCAAAGGGGTAAATTGGGGAACCACTGGGAGGGCAGAGGATCAACAGGGAGCATGGCCAGGTTTCCACTGCCCATTTGGGCCCCCAGGAACCTGCTGAGATCCTGGGCCTGATCCTCTGCCCACCTATGCCTCCTCCAGCTGCATGGATCCTGAGGGAGTGGGAGGGAAGGAAGGGGGAGCAAAAGTAAAGGCCAGACCTCCAGGACCAACACCCCTGAGGGGTGGCTGAGGGAGGGGAGGAGTTCCTGCACCCAGCGGGACCCACCCACGGTTAGGCGTCCAGCGGTGATGGGGGAGACCCTGAGGGACATAGTAGGAGAGGGGCGCAACAGAACGGAAGGGATGGGGAGTGCTTTCCCTGTCCGTTAGTCACCAGGAAGCCTGTTGGGCTCCCAGGCCTAATCCTCTGCCATCAGAGCCTCCCTCCTGCCACGCAGAGCACAAAACCTACCCCTACACCCCCACCCAGGGCCCCACCTCTACAATTGGAGACCCCCTCTGAGACCCCCTCCAATGTGCTGGGGATAAACCCCACCCACACAACCTCACTCAGCGCCCTACCTCCAAACTCCGGAACTCCACACTCCAGAGGCCCTCCTTTCGACATCTGGCCTTTCCCCTTATGTGCAGGTCCTAAGCAGAGGCCCTGCCCCATGCTTCAATGTCACCCCTAGGCCCTGCCCCCCCCGCTAAAACATCACCCCCCACCCACCTAGGTCCCACCCTACCCTAAACCCCACCCCTGCCTAACTTCCACCCCCACCAAACTCCACCCCCATAGCCAAGGCTTTTTTTTTTCTCTTTTAGATTAGGGTTCTGTTTTACCTTGTTGATTCATTGTTGTTGATTCTTTTATATTTTTATTTTTCCTAATCTTTTACTTTTCTAATTTTATTTAATTCTTTATATTTTGTTATCGTACTCTCCTTTTGGCATGTTTTTCCTCCCCCATTTTGTTTTGTTTTTTTTCTGTTGTGGTTTTATTTTACCTTGTTGCAGTTGTTCAATTATAGCTTTATTTTTCCTAATATATTTTTATCTTTGTAATTTTATTTTGTATTTTAATTCCTTGATATTGTACTGCTTTTTTCTTTCTTTCTTTTTTATTTTTTTCTACCACGCCATGAAGCTTGCAGGATCTTGGTTCCCAGGCCGGAGGTCAGGCCCAAGATCCTGTGGTGGGAGCTCCAAGTCCAAATTGCTGGACTAACAGAGAACCTCAGAAACCAGGGAATATCAATTAGAGTGAGGCCTCCCAGAGGTCCTCATCTCAGCACCAAGACCCAGCTCTATCCAACTGCCTGCAAACTCCAGTGCTGGATGTCTCAGGCCAAACAACCAGAAAGACAGGAATACAGCATCACCCATCAAAAGAAAAGAAAAAATGAAACGACAAAAAGATACGTTACATAAAAAGAAGCAAGGTAAATACCTACAAGACCAAATAAATGAAGATGACTAGGCAACCTACCTGAAAAAGAATTCAGAGTAATGATAGTAAAGATGATCCAAATCTTGGAAACATAATGGAGAAAATACAAAAAACATTTAACGAGGATTTAGAAGAACTAAAGAGCAAACAAACAGTGTTGAACAACACAGTAACTGAAATTAAAAATACTCTAGAAGGAATCAATAACAGAATAACTGAGGCAGAAGAATGGATAAGTGACCTGGAAGATAAAAGTGTGTAAATAAATTCCAGGGAGCAGAATTTAAAAAAAAAAAAAGAATGAAAAGAATTGAGGACAGTCTCAGAGACCTCTAGGACAACATTAAACAAACCAACATTCGAATTGTAGGGGTTCCAGAAGAAGAAGACAAAAAGAAAGGGTCTGAGAATATATTTGAAGAGTTATAGTCTAAAATTTCCCTAACATGAAAAAGTAAATAGTCAAGTCCAGGAAGTGCAGAGAGTCTCATAAGGATAAACCCAAAGAGACACACACTGAGACACATATTAATCAAACTATCAAAAATTAAATAAAAAGAAAAAATGTTAAAAGCAGCAAGGGAAAAGCAACAAATAACATACATGGGAATCCCCATAAGGTTAACAGCTGATCTTTCAGAAGAAACTCTGAAAGCCAGAAGGGACTGGCAGGACATATTTAAAGTGATGAAAGGGAAGAACCAGCAACCAAGATTACCCTACCCAGCAAGGATCTCATTCAGATTTGACAGAGATATTAAAACCTTTACAGACACGCAAAAGCTAAGAGAATTCAGCACCACCAAACCAGCTTTAAAACAAATGCTAAAGGAACTTCTCTAGGCAGGAAATACAAGAGAAGGAAAAGACCTACAAAAACAAACCCAAAACAATTAAGAAAATGGTAATAGGAACATACATATGCATAATTACCTTAAATGTAAATGGATTACCTTAAACGTAAATGGATTACCTTAAATGTAAATGGATTAAAAGCTCCAACCAAAAGACATAGACTGGCTGAATGGATACATAAACAAGACCCATACATATGCTGTCTACACACTTCAGACCTAGGGACCCATACAGACTGAAAGTGAGTGGATGGAAACATATTCCATGCAAATGGAAATCAAAAGAAAGCTGGAGTAGCAATTCTCATATCGGACAAAATAGACATTAAAATAAAGACTACTACAAGAGACAAACAGGGACACTACATAATGATCAAGGGATCAATCCAAGAAGAAGACAGAACAAATGTAAATATTTATGCACCCAACACAGGACCACCTCAATACATAAGGCAAATGCTAACAGCCATAGAAGGGGAAATCGATAGTAACACAATCATAGTAGGGGACTTTAACACCTAACTTTCACCAATGGAGAGATCATCCAAAATGAAAATAAATAAGGAAACACAAGCTTTAAATGACACATTAAACAAGATGCACTTAACTGATATTTATAGGACATTCATCCAAAAACAACAGAATACACTTTCTTCTCAAGTGCTCATGGAACATTCTCCAGGATAGACCATATCTTGGGTCACAAATCAAGCCTTGTTAAATTTAAGAAAATTGAAATTTTATCAAGTATCTTTTCCAACCACAACACTATGAGACTAGATATCAATTACAGGAAAAAAACTGTAAAAAGTACAAACACATGGAGGCTAAGCAATATGCTACTAAATAACCAAGAGATCACTAAAGAAATCAAAGAAGAAATAAAAAATACCTAGAAACAAATGACAATGAAAACATGACAACCCAAACCCTATGGGATGCAGTAAAAGCAGTTCTAAGAGGGAAGCTTATAGCAATACAATCCTACCTCAATAAACATCTCAAACAACCTAATCTTACACCTAAAGCAATTAGAGAAAAAAAAAAACCCAAAGTTAGCAGAAGGAAAGAAATCATAAAGATCAGATCAGAAATAAATGAAAACGAAATGAAGGAAATGATAGCAAAGATCAATAAAACTAAAGATCAATAAAACTAAGATTTTTAGGAATTTCATGTAATGTCTGAAACATTTATATTAACATATTTCCATACAAATAACCCAAAGAAAGTTTAGTATTAGTTTTTGAATTATATTTTATATATTTTTTTATACAGCAGGTTCTTATTAGTCATCAATTTTATACACATCAGTGTATACATGTCAATCCCAATCGCACAATTCATCACACCACCACGCCCACCCCGCCGTGGCTTTCCCCACTTGGTGTCCATACGTTTGTTCTCTACATCTGTGTCTCAACTTCTGCCCTGCAAACCGGTCCATCTGTACCATTTTTCTAGGTTCCACATATATGTGTTAATATACAATATTTGCTTTTCTCTTTCTGACTTACTTCACTCTGTATGACAGTCTCTAGATCCAGCCACATCTCAACAAATGACCCAATTTCCTTCCTTTTTATGGATGTGTAATATTCCATTGTATATATGTACCACATCTTCTTTATCCATTCATCTGTCGATGGGCATTTAGGTTGTTTCCATGACCTGGCTGTTGTAAATAGTGCTGCAATGAACATTGGGGTGCATGTGTGTTTTTGAATTATGGTTTTCTCTGGGTATATGCCCAGTAGTGGGATTGCTGGATCATATGGTAATTCTATTTTTGCTTTTTAAAGGAAACTCCATACTGTTCTCCATAGTGGCTGTATCAATTTACATGCCCACCAACAGTGCAAGAGGGTTTCCTTTCCTCCACACCCTCTCCAGCATTTGTTGTTTGTAGATTTTCTGATGATGCCCATTCTAACTGGTGTGAGGTGATAACCTCATTGTAGTTTTGATTTGCATTTCTCTAATAATTTGTGATGTTAAGCAGCTTTTCATGTGCTTCTTGGCCATCTGTATGTCTTCTTTGGAGAAATGTCTATTTAGGTCTTCTGCCCATTTTTGGATTGGGCTGGTTTTTTTTAATATTTAACATTTAAACAGCATGAGCTGTTTATATATTTTGGAAATTAATCCTTTGTCCATTGATTCATTTGCAAATATTTTCTCCCATTCTGAAGATTGTCTTTTCGTCTTGTTTATGGTTTCCTTTGCTGTGCAAAAGCTTTGAAGTTTCATTAGGTTCCATTTGTTTATTTTTGCTTTTATTTCCATTACTCTAGGAGGTGGATCAGAAAAGATCTTGCTGTGATTTATGTCAAAGAGTCTTCTTCCTATGTTTTCCTCTAAGAGTTTTATAGTGTCCAGTCTTACATTTAGGTCTCTAATCCATTTTTAGTTTATTTTTGTGTATGGTGTTACGGAGTGTTCTACTTTCATTCTTTTACATGTAGCTGTCCAGTTTTCCCAGCACCATTTATTGAAGAGGCTGTCTTTTCTCCATTGTATATCCTTGCCTCCTTTGTCATAGATTAGTCGACCACAGGTGCGTGGGTTTTTCTCTGGGCTTTCTATCTTGTTCCATTGATCTATATTTCTGTTTTTGTGCCAGTACCATATTGTCTTAATTACTGTAGCTTTGTAGTATAGTCTGAAGTCAGGGAGTCTGATTCCTCCAGCTCCACTTTTTTCCCTCAAGACTGCTTTGGCTATTTGGGGTCTTTTGTGTCTCCATACAAATCTTAACATTTTTTTGTTCTAGTTCTGTAAAAAAATGCCATTGGTAATTTGATAGGGATTGCACTGAATCTATAGATTGCTTTGGGTAGGATAGTCATTTTCACAATATTGATTCTTCCAATCCAAGAACATGGTATATCTCTCCATGTGTTGGTATCATCTTTAATTTCTTTCATCAGTGCCTTATAGTTTTCTGCATACAGGTCTTTTGTCTCCCTAGGTAGGTTTACTCAAATGTGTTATTTTCTGTATCTTCCTACCATAAACATGATTCTTCTTGTTTTCTTAAGGTAAACCATTGAAGTGATAAGGAGTAACAGACTCTACCAGCCAGGAAATGCCTCCAAGGGACATTTTCTAACAACAACAGACTGAGCAAAAAGGGAGAGAAGCAAAAACAAGGTAAATATCCTTATGTATTCTACCCTTATTGAAGTCCCTAGTGATGGAATTATCTATATGCTCATGATTCATTTTACTGAAAGCTTCAGTAAGTAAAGGGAAATAATTTATGTAAAAAATGTTTAATCAATAACCAGAAAATATGTATGTATCAATATTTGTCTAAGTCCAGAAGAAAAACAAGATTAAGAAATAAAAAGCTTAATTTTCACTGTTTAAAGTAACTGCTCAACCTGAAAATTAAATCCCAGATCTGATTTTCTAATCTGTTAAGCATTCTCTTTGTAAAATGTTCTACTTTTAATGGTTTTCACATTCTAAATATATAAACCAAACTTTATAAAACACTATTTAAAATTCACTAAAAGTTATTTTAAAGTAAATCGGATCTACACTGACTTCACAACACTCCCCTCAGTATCTGAGTACCTCAGGACCTAGGAATAAGTTAAAAGATCACAGAAACACTTCACGTGATTTAACAGACATTACTGAAAATACAACATGAGTGTATACCAGATTTAGTTTCCACATGCTAATTCCTAGAATCTTTCTGTAACATTGCTTCTTTAATTGTGGATTTCAATATGAGGCCTTTGTCAGAAGAAAATAAATTTGTTAAACACCAAGGCATAAAAATGTTTCATGGTTTCTTTATTGCTTATATAGTAGCTTAATAATTAAATTGGCAACTTACATTATTTCTTTCAACAATTTAATTACTATGTACTATGCACAAAACAGATCAGCGACACAGTCATTTATATTGTATGCTAGATGAAATTATGAAAGAGTAAGAAGTTGACCACTTTTGGGAGGAGGGTAGCACTCAAAAGGGTCAAATTACAGCAACGACAATTAGTACATATTTCATAATATGATTTCCACACACAATCGCTATAATAAGTTACCTTGTGCAGCAAAGACATAAGGGAAAAAAACCAAATTAAATGAAATTGAGGAACTCAGAATGGGAGTTAGAATTCAGTTAATTGTATAATTGAAGAAACAGATTTAAGAGATATTCTGGAAGAGGGCTTTCCCTGGTGCCACAGTGCTTAAGAATCCGCCTGCCAGTGCAGGGGACACCGGTTTGAGCCCTGGCCCGGGAAGATCCCACATGCCATGGAGCAGCTAAGCTCGTGTGCCACAACTACTGAGCCTGTGATCTAGAGCCCGCGAGCCACAACTACTGAGCCCATGTGCCACAACTACTGAAGCCCATGCGCCTAAAGCCTGTGCTCCGTAACAAGAGAAGCCACCACAATGAGAAGCCCACACACTGCAACGAAGATTAGCCCCCACTCACCGCAACTAGAGAAAGCCCGTGCACAGCAACAAAGACCCAACATAGCCAAAAATAAGCAATATATATATATAAATTTATTTTTTTAAAAAAAGATATTCTGGAAGAAATGACAGGATATCACCACAAACACAGCAAGAAAAAAGTTGGAAAATAAAAATGATGGGGAATATAATGGTCTTCAACTAGCTGAATAATTTATTTTTGCTTTTTTAAAGGACTTGGAATGAAGTGGCCCCTTGGAGCTGACTCCCATCTTCCCCATCACTCCCAGCCCTTGTTGAGGAGCCACTGGCACCACTGAGACTACATATCAAAGGCAGGTATGACCATCAAGTCACAACACTGTTTTTAGTTACATGCCAGAAATTTCATATTCTATTAAGGATTACCCTTTAAGTACTTTTCTTAGGAGGTTCTGTATTCATTTCACTGATTTCTGTTGTTCGTTTTATTTGGAATTTTATGTTTTGTTAGGAATGCCTCACATTTTTGTATATGTGTAGAGTATCCTTATTTTCATTCTATGTATATTTTTAGATGAACATTTAAGCCAGTTTCATGATTTTATATGCCTGCTTTGTTTGTTATGCATTATAGTAGTCTCTGGACACTATTTGCAATATCATATATCTTTGGTTTAAAAAATGGCAGTGGCATTGGTTATGTTTTGTAGATCATAAGTTCCCAAGTGTTCTATCATCTTCTCCATGAGATCCTGGCACCAACTACAGCAGACACACTGTAGCCCCTATGAGGCTAAGTATCATGAGAATTTTGACCAGAAGGAGCCACCGTACCACCATACTCTTAAAACACATTCACATCATCTCACCATTTTTAACACCTGTGGGGTTTTTTTTTTTTTTGAGATTTTCATGTATGTAAGAATTTCTGTTCCGAAAACCCTTCAAAATTATGTAGTACCCCAAGCAAATAATTAGCAGTGGCTATAACTACTGGGTCTTTGAATACCTTCTGGCAGTGTTCATCCTTCACCTTTTGCAATTTTTTAGTTCCTTCCCTTATAGAATCCGTATAAGCCTGTTTTCTGGCCTGTAATGGTATAGGAAAAAAAAAATCATGAGAAAAAAGCATCACAACAATGTACTGGTCTGCCTATCATGGGTCTGGTTCTAACAAATTAACCTCATACTAAGCATACAGTAAGCTCTCCATATACAGTTGCTTACTGAGTGATTTATGCACATGTCTGCAGACGCCCCTTGGGATATACAAAAAGAAGGTGAGTATAAGCACAGTCATCCAGCACATTTTAAAGGATGATCTAAATGTTAGTTTCATTAAGCTTTAAAAATAGCCCCTCAGAGATAATCAACATAGTTTATTCTTTCTAATGAGAAGGATTTGAAGGATTTGAATCAGAGGAAAGTTAAATATATTTTTCAAGAATATTCCAACTAGCTGATGAATAGCAGAGGCAAGCAATGGTGACACTGACTACAGAAGCACTGACACGTCTACTGCTCATTAACGCTATCCTATTAAACAGCGTGTCAGCTGCTGATTGATACCATGTAATCCCAGAGATGCCTTTCTCTCTAGGTCTTTGCATCCCTAATCTGTACCTGAAGTTCACTTCTGTTCCTGAGGGGGAAAGCAAAGCCTGTTCAGGAGCACAGGAGCCATCATTTCTGGCTGAATTAGGACCTCAAGGGGGAACCTCGGAGAAGCCAGCACACACGATAAGATGTCCTTCAGTCCCAGCGACCCTCCATGTCAGGGTTCCCCCCATGGGCGCAGAGACCATGTGTGCTAGAATTTATGAGATTTCAAGTATTCTATCTGTTCATGTCACTTTCTCTCCCTCACAATGATTTGTAGCCCACCCTCTGTAAGGCAGAGAGGCCAGCGTGATAAGCTAATGCTTAGGAAATCCATTGTTCTCATAAAACTACCAGCAGCATCATGGCAGCAGGTGACATATTTCAGGCCTAGTTCTTTGGAGTAATAATCCATAAAGCTTATGTAGCCTGATCCCCCCCCTTTTCTCTTACCATTAATTTTCTCAAGCACTTCTTAATTCTTTCCCCCATTTGTCACTATAAAACCCATATTCCATCAAATAATAAGAAGCACTTGCCAGAAAGGGAGAGAGGCTCTCAGAATTATATCAGCTATAGCACTACCAATTAGAAAGGTGGAGCTCCAGATGTGTTCAGAAAGCCCACATATATCCAAACCCTGCTACATTAGACAGGCACACATATCCTGGGACTTTGTTGTATCCATATCCTGAAGACAAGGGGACTGTGATAAGATATAAAGGAGGGGGAGTTATTCTCCAATGACCCCTTCTTTTAATATTAGAGAAGGCTAGTTTTTATCACAAATATTCCATATAAGATCTGAAAGGTGGGAAGGGGGCCAGGGGCACATCTTATATTCAAGGGACTAAAAGGAGTAAGATAGTTAAAGCAGATGAGGAACCTATTTGTATACCTTTCTTTTAAACTTAACCACTTTGCTGTTCTTTTTTCAAAATATGGGTCCTAGTTATTGAGTCAGAAAAGAAAATGGTTAGACACATAAAGTGTCAATGAAAAGGCCACAGAAACTAGGAAGTCACATGGCATCTCAACTACAAAGAGTTCAAAGTTACTTGCAGTCCTAATGCTTGCTGTGATCCCTGGGCAGGACAGGAAGTTTCTGTTCAAAAATAGGGGGAAAAAAACTTTTGATCACTATTTTTCTTAGTTCTAAGTCCCAGAAATTTCTATGTCATATTCACATTATTTTTCTATCATAAAATATTGATTTAACATATTAATAATAAAATTTTTGTTATTCAACTAAAATATACACTTTTAGTCATCCTTCCCCACAAGCTATGCTTATAATATATTCATTCAATAAGCAATATTTCAGCCTCCTATGCACAAGCACTGTGGTCAGACATGACCCCAGACCTCAAGTGCTTATAGCCTAGTGTGGAAGCCAGACAAAAAGATTAATGAGACTAATGATTACAGGTATTGTGACATCATGAGAGGTATTGTGACAAAGGATGCTAAAAAGAAGGACATTTAATTAAACTGGATCAAGGACACCTTCTCAAACTGGGTGATACTAGGTTGTGTCTTAAAGAGTAGGAATCAGACTAAGCGGGGCGGGACACTGTGTGAATAAATGAAAAATGGCATTGTATTAATTGGCTCAAGTTGCCATAACGAAGTACCACAGACTGGGTGGCTTAAACAAGAGATATTAATTGCCTCACATGGAAATTAGAAGTCCAAAATCAAGGTGTCTGCAAGGTTGGTTCCTTCTGAGGGCTGTGAGGGAAGGAGCTAAGCCTCTCTCCTTGCTTACATACGACCGTCTTCTCCCCGTGTCTCTTCACATCATCATCCCTCTATACATGTCTGTTCCTATGTCCAATTTCCCATTTTTATAAGGATACCTTTCCTACTGGATTAGATCTCATTTTAACTTGACCTCTGTAAAGACCCAATCTCCAAATAAGATCACATTCTAAAGCATGGGAGGTTAGGTCTTCGACATATAAATTTTGAGGGGACACAATTCAATCCATGACAAGCACTAAGTTCCCATTTCAAGATGGTGAAGTGAATATGTTTCTGCTCCATTCTCCTCTCAGAAATTACCCTAAACAGAGGGTAAATGAAACAAACACAAACCCTGCTTCAAAACCCAAGAGAAATCTGTATTCCCAGACAAAAATCTATGAAGACAAAGTAGATGAAGAAATGGCAAGTGGCTAGGAGAGGAAAGAGCAAACCTAAAGACTTGCTGGGTGGGGACAGAGGACTCACAAGAAGCCAGCTTTTCCCACAGAACAATGTGAGGGCCCCAGAAATTGATGCACCAGCTACCGGGGAAGACAGTTGGATGAAAGGATGGTGCCTTTGTCTGCTGCCACCCTGAAAATTCAGGTGCTAATTCTCCCAGCCTTGAGAGGAAATCAAAAGTGTATCCTCTGGATCAACTAAACCAGACAGGCCTAGTACAGAAGGCAGCTGTGGTCATATCCCAGGGAGAGAATGAAAGGATTGTGTAAACCCCTACATACTAAGTGGTGAGCCTCTGGGCCCCCTTCTTTGAAGTTTTCTACTGCTCCCTGTACTGTTCCCTCTAAGACGTAGAGGGTGCTATTTTATCCATGAAACAAGAACAGGCTGTTATTTTTTAAAAGCAGCAAAGAAAAAAGGAGCTCTTAGAAATTAAAAATATCTCCTCTTTCCCCACAAAAAGACAAACCAGTAAAATATTTAGAAGATAAAGTCAATAAAATGTGTGAGATAACAAAAAAATTATGTATATTTTATATGTTTACATACATTTTGTATATAGTATCATATATGTGTGTGGGTATATATATATGTATATCTGCCCCAAGTTCCTGGCATAGAGCTCCTAAAACCTTTGTAATTTCCTAAATGGTAAGAGTTTTAGGAGCATCTCTTGTTCTAATATTTCGTCTCTGACCCCATCCCTGACTCAGGGCTCCTTAAAAGCCTCATAATTTTCTAAGTGGTTAGAGCATAACAAGCATCTTTTGTTCTACTGAGGCAACTCCGTGTGGGCTCCTGGATGACTCCTGCACAGGGGCTGGTCACCAGAAAGACCAAGCCATGATTAGAAGTTTGTAATTTTCAGTCTCAAACCCCCATCCTCCAGAGAGGAAAAAGGAGCTGGAAGTGGAATTAATCATTGATCATGCCTACATGAGGAGGCCTCCATAAAAGTCCCAGAGGCATGGGGGTTCAGGGAACTGTCAGGTAGGTGAACATATCCATATACCAGGAGGGTGACCACACCCCAACTCCACAGGGACAGAAGCTCCTGCACTCGGGACCCTCCCTGATCTCACCCTATGTATCTCTTCATCTGGCTGTTCATCTGTATCCACCCTTTAATAAACTGGTAAACATATGTAAGTATATAGTAGTATGAGTTCTGTGAGTGGCTCTAGTAAATTAAGTAAACTCCAGGTGCAGGTTGTGGGAACTTGTAATTTGTGGCCAAATTGGACAGAAGTTGTGGGTACGCTGGGGACCTACCACTTGTGACTAGCATCTGAAGTGGGGAGCAGTCTTGTGGGACTGAGTCCTTACCCTGTGGAATCTGATGCTATCACCAGGCAGAGAGCGTCAGAACTGAGTTGAATGGTCGGACACCCAGCTGGTGTTGCAGGACTGCTTGGTGGGGAAAACACCACACACACCTGGCCTCAGAAGTGTTGTGTGTGTGTCAGTGGAGCAGGAGTAAAGGAGACACTCAGGAGAGAAAGGATTGGGTTTTTTCCTAGCTCAATATGCCAGGAAGTAAGGGGAAAAAAGTAGTCAAAGGTAAGTTAGAGGAGAAAAAATTTTTACAAAAAGGAAGAAGATAAATCAAGAAGGCCTAAGATTTGAATAATAATAATCCCATAAAGAGAAAATGAAGGGAAATAAATCAAAGAAATAACACAAGAAAATCATCTAAAACTAGAGATGTTTCTAGACTTAAAATGAATAAAAATGACCCTCCCACTAAGGCACATTATGAAATTACAGAATATCAGAAAAAGGAGGTATTAAATTATTTCCAGGGGAAGCAGAGAAAAGACCTCATATAAGAACTGAAATTCAGAAGGCCTTGGATTTCTTAGGAACAAATAACTCAAAGCTAGAAGAGCAATGCCTTCAAAACGCTAAAGGAAAATAATTTGCAATTTGGAATACTTAAAAGAAAATTGCAAGCTAAGTGTGAGGGCTGAATAAAGACAGTTTCAGACATGCAAGGGCTTGAACATACATCTTCTCTTGGCAAGCTACTAAATAATATGCTCCAGCAAAACAAAGAAATAAATTTTAAAAATAGAGAACCAGAAATCAGGGAACCCAACACAGGAAAGCAACAAAAGCAACTCCCCGGATGATGTTACAGCAGTGATTCTCATCCTTGGCTGCAGAGTAGAATTACCTGGGGAGTTTTCAAAGCCTAAAGCCCAGGCCACAATACAGCAGGAGCTCAGGGGGTACGACCCAGGCATCAGGGAACTTTAAAGCCCCCCATGTGATTCCAATGAGGTTGGGAATCATTCCGTGAAAGGACAGTCCCAGAACCACAGCTGTGTAGGAGGCTTAAAGAACAACCAGCACAGGTTAAGTCAGGAGGGAGGAGGAGGAGAGGAGGGACATTTCCAGAAGGGAAAGAAACCCGAAACTGACAAGTTATCTGACAGGCACAAAGTGGAAAATTGTGTGGAAATTTTCATTTAAGAGGCACTTTGTAGAACAGTTCCAAAAGCTAAAGGAAGGACATCAGATGTTCAAAGGAAACTAAGAAAATGCAAAAATAAAATGAAATTTTTTCAAAGTTTTGAAAGGAAAAAAATGTAGAGTATAACTGGCTTGGCAGTGAGAAAATATTTTCTGAGTCATAATAAAGGAAAGCCTGAAATACTGAATGATTATATTGGGAGAATGGGGGGAAGAAATTAGTAAGATCTAACATAGATTAATCAAGAGATAGCAATATACACGTTAACAGATATTCAGAGCCAAATAACAAGAGACACAGATAAGGGAATGTGGCAGGATGAATAACAGCCCCCCAAAGATGTCCACATCCTAATCCCTGGAAGCTGTCAATATTATACGTTATATGGCAAAAGGGACTTTGCAGAAATTGAGGATCTGGAGACCCGGATATGGGCCTGTGTGATCCAGGTAGAACCAATATAATCACAATGGTCATTATAAGAGGAAGGTGAGAAGGTCAAAGAGAGAAGGTGAAGTGAGGATGAAAAGTCAAGATTAAAGTGATCCACGTGCCAAGGAGCCAAAGAAGGGTGGCAGCCAAGAGACCTGGAAGAGGCAAGGAACCGATTTCCCCTCAAGCCTCCAGAAGGAACCACCCCTACTGACACCCTGACTCCAGTCCCTTCATCCTCATGTCTGAATTCTGACCTCCAGAACTATGAGAGAATACATTTGTGTTGTTTTAAGCCACTAAATTGGCAAAAAATCATTACAGCAGCAATGGCAAAGTAATACAAGGAGTTTAAAGAATTGAAATGGATGTAGGATTGAAGGGATGCAAGGGACGTATGCCTTTCAGTGTTGACTTTTTAAAGGTCACGTGACACATGGGTAAAAAATTAAAGCAAACTGCACTGAGTGTTCAGAGTAGTGGAAGTGAGAGGGTATGGACAGAAAGGTGGGAATTAGAGAGCAGTGCTCCTCAAACATTAAGGTGGACACAAGTCACCTGTGGACTGTGTTAAAATGCAGGCTCTGATTCAGGTCTGGAGCTCCCAGGTGATGCTTATACTGCTGGTCTCTGGAGCACACTTGGAGCAGCAGAGACCTAGACCGCAGGACCGCAGAGAGGTGAGTTATGGGAGGTAGGGGAGAATGGAGGCACAGGAGGACAGAGGGCAGAGAGGGCTTTGTGCTTAAGCTAAGGCATTTTGACTTGATCCTTGAAGATACAGGGAGCCACTGGGCAGTGGAACAACAGGATGAGGTTTTTTTAAAATTACTAGTCCCTGTAGAAGAGGCAGGGGGAAGCAAACCAGAGACGGGTTGTACATTAATTGTACACCTGGAAACATTCAGTGATCAGGACTGGGGAGGCTATGATGATGCTGGTACTTCTGCTTCCACACCCACCCCCAGTACAGAGAACTATATCCATGCATGTGTGAGTGGACACTGTAAGTTCTTCTTGTCTGAAGTTCTCTTGTGTGAAACCCGCAGGAATTTTCTTCTTGTCTTTTTCACTGACATCGTCCGTCATATGGCATTTATTAAATTCCCAGCTGCCATGGCAGCCCCACATTTAAATAAGTGTAAGAAGACCAATTTTCTCAGGAAAGTTGCATTATATAGTAAAATTTAAATTGTGTTTAAAAACACTTGAGGGCTTCCCTGGTGGCGCAGTGGTTGAGAATCCGCCTGCCGATGCAGGGGACACGGGTTCGTGCCCCGGTCTGGGAGGATCCCACATGCCGCGGAGCGGCTGGGCCCGTGAGTCATGGCCACTGAGCCTGCGCGTCCGGAACCTGTGCTCCGCAATGGGAGAGGCCACAACAGTGAGAGTCCCGCGTACCGCAAAAAAAAAAAAAAAAAAAAAAAAAACTTGAGACAGTGCGGCCCCTCACACCCCACCTACACGGATACCATGCAGTGTTCACCTTCTGTGCACTGACCACAGTTAAGGTAAACTGCAGGCGTCTTCTTTTAACTTCGCAGAAGTGTCATGTACATATTTGATTTTCCTAAAGCATTAAAAAATGGTTCTGCAATGCATTCCCTGAGGACTTCTATGCATATGTATTAGACAGTATGAGAAGAATACAATATGGGTAAAAAGTCAGTTAAATATATTGAACACCCACAAATTATTAATAGTTTGGTGTCAATATGGGAGCAGCTATTGAATGCTGTTGGTAAGGAGCCAATACTGCTCCATATTTCCTGTTAATAGCTCTGAGGATCTTATGACTAAGGCACTAATCAATCCACAGAAAATGCCGATCTGGGAGAGATTACTAATGCCTTGGAAGACACTTAAAATTCCAGGATGATCTTGTTAAATTGAAGAAACGAGCCAAAATCAATAGAGCAAGCACACAGGTGTTTCAACCACAGAATTCAGGAAGCCCTCAAACAGAAATCAAGACCATCCTGCCAGCCAAACACCCAGGTGGTAAAGCTAGCCAACTCCTGTTTTCCCTCCCCTCCCCCATCATGAAAAGGCTATCCAGACAGATGTCATGGAGCGTCTCTACACGGGGTTTAATTCTACCACCTACAGCTTCTCAACTCCTTCCTCCAGCGCCCTGCAATGAGGGGAGAGGGGTGATGGATTTGATGTGGCTTGTGGAGCCCACACTAGTAAATTTGGTCTTTGGAACACTGCCTTAGAAGCACGGAAAAAAAGAAGCATTTAGAGGTTTGTAGGTTAAGAGGAGAATGACTTTTTCCCAAGGAGTGTCCTAACGTCTTCCTGACATTTTAAAATGTGGTCACTAAAGAGAAAAGGGGCTGGGTGGAGAGGAAGATCAGGTGTCTCTAAACAACCTCTCATTTACCTGCCCAAACCCTGAAAAGCTAATAAGACTTTTAAAAACTTAAACCAATCTTTTCTTTCAACTACAACCCTTTCCACTGGTCATCCTTAATGACACTACTTCCTTGCCCCCGGTTGGTCAGTCAGTAACCAAGCCCTGCCTTGTTCACCTCCTAAGTGGTTCTCTGACCTGCACTCTCATCTCCATCCTCTCACCCACCACCTTACTTCAAGTCTTCATCGTTGCTTGCCGAGGCTAATAGAGAAGCCTCAGAGACCTCTCTATTACTTCAGACCCATCCTTCACCTGGTTACCAGTGATCCAGCTAAAATGCAAATCTGACCATGAGGCTTTCCTGTTTAAAATTTTTCAGTACCTTCAGTACTGACAGAATGAGGTTCAAGTTTTCCAATGTGGCATATACATGTCTGCAGTGGTGTTCCACCAGAAGCACCATGAGCTTCCTGTGTGGGGCATCTCTGGAACCTCAATGTCTGGGAGTTGCTTATAGCATCTTGTACCCGGGCTCAGGGATGCTACAAATCCTGCACTACCCAAGACAGCCCACACAATGAACCATCCCAGACTGCCACAAATGAGAAACTCTCCTCATGGCTCCTGATTGCTTCTCCAGCCTTCTAGATTGCCGCTACACAAAACTCATCCATAACACAGCCATGCTTTTTCTTGCCATTATACCTTAATTCTTGCTTCTAATTTCTGACACCTGGAATGACTCTCTTCTGACTCATCCTTTAAGCTTCAGCTTTCCAACTGCTACATGCTCTACACTCACCACTCTGCTTTATACCTGGTTCTCTCCTTCACTTGACTAAGGTCCTTCCAGGCAGAAATTGTATGAGCTTGGTAGACCTCATATAAACATAACAATTTGAGGGATGGATAGATGGACGGATGACTGGGTGAGATCAAAGGTTTTTCAGAGGCTGATGCTCAGTCCATAATGTTGGCAACGAGTACAAGCATTGTTTTACAGTTGAGACAATAGTTGAGGTCAAAGTTTCAGCTCAGATCACCTGCCTTTACTTCCAAAATTCTATGCTGTACAGGTCACTCTCTGGCCTTAATCTTCATCCACTTTAAAAAGTGCCAGATGGCACACTGCATGACGTTCCACTTACCCAAGCTGAAGATTGTGGGTCACAAACAGCCACTGGACAGGTACCTCTGTGTGACGACTGTGTGTCGAGTCTTCTCAAGAACTCAGCAGTTTTGCTAGCACAACCCAAATAGGTGTTAGTGCCTTCGTAAAAGTAGAACTATCATTATTTATTGTGCCTTTGGGTACTAGCCTAGACTTTTATTGGGGGATGACTAAAAGTGTCCTAGGTAGAACAAAAGGTGAGTTTGCGGACACGGTAGAGTAGAAAATCAAAGTAAAATGCTATTGCAAGACTGCATTCATAGTTTGAAAAAAGTAAAACTAGGTTTGTGGAATATGAACCTATGATTTCATTTTTTTCTGCTTCGTGTACTTTGACATGCAGATAAACGTCCTCTCAGACTCCACAGTTATGGGGCTCTAATTCCCCATCTGAACATTTAAAGCGTGACACTCAGACTTCACTGTAGGGCTGTGGAATATCCCTCCCCTACAACACCTCACTCCACACTGGTGTCATATTAGGCCCTTCACCCTCCAGGGGTCTCTCGCCTAGTCATCTCACCGCCCTCATGCTTTGACTACTCACAGGATACACAGAGCTGCTAATCCATAACTCTTAACAATTTATGAGTCATGGACCCCTTTGGAATTCAGAAATGGACCCTCTCCCTACACACACACACACACACACACACACACACACACACACACACACACACCTTTATACACACACACACACACACACACACACACACACACACACACACACACACACACACACACACACACACACACACACACACACACACCTTTATACTTGATTTGTACCTTCCACGGAAGGTAAGAAAGAAGTGCTGCCAGTTCTGGTCTCTATTTCTGGCATCTCTTTTTAGCTCTGAGAGACTGTGATAGATGGACCTAGACGAATCCTTTGTTTTAATAAGTTGCTTTTTCCTTAAAAATCCACACCATCATCCCAGTTCCTCCCCTCATGTATGTCAAGCATGAATATTGGAATTGTTTCCCAGTCCTTACTGTAACAACTGCCCCATTCTGCTTACCAGTGATGAATTTCAGTTCCTTTGTCCTTTCTGCATGTAATTTGTGGGATTTTGATCCCCTTACTCCATATTCACAATCAAATAGCTCAGCAAGGCCAGACTTATACTGCACCAGACCCTTGCAGCCTGCTCCCCTTCCGCTTCCTTCCTTGTCATACCTCTGCTTCCCCCTAATACTTCAGGCTGATGCTAAGATCCACTTTATCAAGTATTTAGGGCATGGGCATCAAAGGAGACACAAATGGTCTGGTAAAAATAAATGGTATCCAGTGAGGGGGGGAATCAAAAAAGGAATTAGAAGTTAAACAGATGCCAACATCACTTCAAATAATTACTTAGGTAGAACATGGCATTTGAACAAGGTCAGAAGCTTGAGATGGGAAAGGAAGAGCTGAAAGTTAAGCAACAAACATAACCCTGAGAAACACAAGGCTTCAGCAGCTGAGACAAGCAGGCTTTCCATTTGTCTAGGATTGCTTATCTTGCCCAGAATAGACAAGGAGACTAATGAAGTCACAGAGGCTGGAAGCTGCCCCATTGTCTGGGGCTTTATGAAGCCATCGGTCAAAAGCGCAAAAAGAAGAGTATTGCCAGAAGTTTGGTTGAGATTTCTGAATGTCTTTAGCTGAGAGCAGACCACGGGAGAAAGCAGTGAAAAAGAAGCACCATGATAATAAGCAAATAAGGAGCTTCAGACCAGGTAGGCTGGCAGCCCTGCGTTGTGTTCCAACATTTGCTTCTTCCCTGCCAATGCCAAGCACTAAGCTGGCTGGGTCGCTAACCACCAGGCATGGCCTTTGTGCCAACGACCACTGCCCCACTCATGCCACAAGATCAAATCATAATGACAGGGCCACAGGACTGTCAGAGGCATACAAGTGGGGAGGGGCCTGTGAAGAATGGTGGATAACTCCCAAGTGATTAACTATACAAACAAGACAAGTTCCAAGTTACCAGGCTAAATAGCATTTTTCTACTCTCAATACTGTAAATTCCACACATTGGCTGAACTGGATTGGAATTCCTGTAGGTAATTATGGTCGTATTTAATAAAAACAAAATATATGAACCTCCTGGAGGGGCAAAAGGAGGAACATCTACTGGCGGGGAAATCCAACAAAACTAAGAACCCTGGACTCTAGCACTGAGTCACCTTTTCATTGGGGTTCTTTCTTTGTCACCACTGTGACTCTGCCACCTACTGAGGGGGGTGATCCTCTCCCACTTTATCACTTTGACCTCGGCATAAATATAGGATCCCTTCCTTTATCCTCCATAGAACAACTGAGGATGGACCGCCAATAACAGACTGGTTTTGAAGATTTACTTAACTCATCTCCAACTTATGACACTTGTTCTTAGGGTGATGCCTATGGCTTATCCTAAAATGTCTCTTCAGGGTAGCATCACCTGGACATAATTCCATTGTAGCAGAGACTGCTAAATATCCATCAAAATGGAAGTTCTCCTCTTCTAGTCATACAACCTGACTACATTTCCTAGCCTCCCTTACTGCTAAGGCTGGCCACGTGGTTGAGTTTTGACCAATGGAATGAGGAAGGAAGTGATACACACCACTTCCAGGATGAACTAATAATAAGTTTCCTACGCATGCACCTCCATACATTTTCCTCCTCCTTCTGGCTGTCTGGAATAGAGGCAAACCACAGCACAAAGTTGGAAGTCATTTGTGTATTGAAGGTGGTAGCACTGCTAACAGTTTTTGGTGCCTGAATATCTGAGCGGAGGGCGTCTCCTCTCAAACCTGTTCGCCTATGTCTTACATGAGAAAAAAATAATAATAATGCTCAAGCAATTATTTATTTTGAGGTCTGTTGATCACAGCAATTAGCCAACCCTAGTAATACAACATAAATTTATATATACAAGAGAATTATCTCTCAATTTAGGTCATCAGTTCCACAAGTAGTACATAAGAAGAGGCCAAGAAGAGCTGAGGAAGAGTAGAAGAATAGAATTCTCAAGGATTAAGCTAGGCATCTGAGTTATTTCAGAACATTAGTCAGGGGAAGAGAATGTGGGAAAGGGGAGGAACCCACCCATCCTTAAGCTGTCTTGGTATCAGGTCTAGGAGCTGCCTAGGCCCAGAGTATAAAAACATATACTCATTTGTCCCAGTAGTTTGAGGACAGGTAGGGGTTTGGAAGGAGAAACTGAGGGTGAGAAAGTCAGGGAAGGAAAGGGATATGGCTGGTTATATTGCAATATGATGGAATATTAATGTTAATGGAGATTCATCAATCAAAAAGTTTTTGACCTTTTTGAAAGGATAAAATATACAGGAGAGGCCACAGAGAGTGAAATGTGTGTCTGTTGGCTCATTTAAATAGGACAGAAATGCAAAGATAATTCCTATAAGGCTTTTTAAAACAATAGTTAGAAAAGACAACTAGGGTTTCTAACGTTCATGGAAGAATCAGTTTACATGAAAAACAAACTTTTGGTTACCAAAGGAGAAGGGGGGAGAGGGATAAATTGGGAGTATGGGATTAACAGATGCACAGTACCATATATAAAAGAGATAAACAGCAAGGATTTAAAAAAGAATATGCTTAAAAACATTCACTTAGATCTGTAGGAGCTTGTGAATCAGGCTCCTGCCACTAATCACACCCCAGGGCTACAAGGTGCTACGCACCTTCCTCTACCTGGTTACCCACCAGGTAACTGCCAACTTTGCACCATGACAAGACACATAAGAACACGCTAATAGGGACTTCCCTGGCGGTCCAGTGGTTAAGACTTTGCCTTCCAATGCAGGGAGTATGTGTTCGATCCCTAGTCAGGGAGCTAAGATCCCACAGGACTTGCGGCCAAAAAAACCAAAACATAAAACAGAAGCAATATTGTAACAAATTCAAGAAAGATTTTTAAAAAATAGTCCACATCAAAAAAAAAGAACATACTAATAAAAATGTTAAACTACCGATTTTAAAGCTAAATAGTTATAATTTAAAAGGTACCCTCACTGAAAAAATACCAGTGACAAATCTCTCCCTGGTTCTTTTTATCTTGCTGGGAGTGATTGGGGCAGTTTTTCCTTCTCTCACCTCCCGTCAGCTGACACACAAATGCCAATGACTGCGGAGTGCAGACGGTGATATAAATGAGTGAAGTGAAGTGGGCCTAGATAGAGGGCAGGCCACAGGAGTGCAACTCAGTGATACTCACAGTACATAGCAAGAACTTACTAACCTAGTATATACTAACCTAGTATAGTGCTTGACACATACCATGTATGTATTGTTGAATAAATGAAAGCACATTTCCTAATGTGAGATATTATCAATACTTTTTTTTTTTGCTGTACGTGGGCCTCTCACTGCTGCAGCCTCTCCCGTTGCGGAGCACAGGCTCCGGACGCGCAGGCTCAGCGGCCATGGCTCACGGGCCCAGCCGCTCCGCGGCATGTGGGATCTTCCCAGACCGGGGCACGAACCCGCGTCCTGTGCATCGGCAGGTGGACTCTCAACCACTGCGCCACCAGGGAAGCCCTACATTTATATTTTTACCAGTGTAATAAATAAAAAATTTGTGCTTCTCTGATTGGTGAAGCTGAATATTTCATTTATTTATATTTCTTCTCTTTTAACCATTTGTTTCAAGCCCTTTGCCAATTTTTCTAGAGTTGCCTTTTTCATATTAATTTGTAAGCCTTCTTTGTGAAATTAAGCCTTTGCCCATTATTTTTGAGGCAAATAGTTTCTCCTAGACTATCACTTACTTGTAACGTAGTTCATTATGTCATCTATCATAGGTTTTTTCTGTAGTCAAATCTCTCTTTTTTTTCTTATGGCTTCCAAGTTGTGTATATAGCGTAGAAAGGAGTTTTACCACAAAATTATAAAAGCATTCTTCATTACATTCTAATTGTGCTGAATTAGTACAATTTGTCAAATTATCTGCCCTTTTGACACTGATTGAACAAATACCTTTATCAATAGCTAAAGTCCTAAATACTAAATTCCCGTATATCCATGGGTCTATTTGTAGACTCTCTCCCATTCACTAAATTTATTGATTACAGTGCCAATAACATTTTGTTATTACTACCATACCTATGTTGTATACGATACCTGGTACAAGCTTCTCCCTGTCCCTTCAGTTTTTCAGGTTTTGTCTATTTTTTTTTTTTTTTTTTTTTTTTTTTTTTTTGTGGTACACGGGCCTCTCACTGTTGTGGCCTCTCCCGTTGCGGAGCACAGGCTCCAGATGCACAGGCTCAGCGGCCATGGCTCACAGGCCCAGCTGTTCCGCAGTATGTGGGATCCTCCCGGACCGGGGCACGAACCCGTGTCCCCTGCATTGGCAGGCAGATTCTCAACCACTGCGCCACCAGGGAAGCCCTTGTCTATTTTTTAAAAATATTTTCTCTTTAAAAATGTTTTATCAAATTTCACAAAAGGTCCTGTTTCATTTATATATGAATAAGAGTGGAATTATCTTTACAATGTTGATTTTTTTCCCTTCTATAGTAAATAGATGATCTACATTTAATATTTTCATTTTATTTTAGGTATTTTATTTTATATATAGGTCTTTAGACTTATACTCACCTGTTTTACAGTGTGGATGACTATTGTAAATGAAATTTTCTTTCAATTATATTTTATAATGAGCTTTTGATGGTGTGTCTGATGGTGCAAAGACAGAAGTGTTTGCATATTGATTTTAGATTCATTCATGATAGTCAAACTATTTATTAGTTCTAATAATTTTTTATTTGATTTCCTTGAGAGGTTTTAGGTGAGCCATCAGAGGCACTTATCTCTTCCTTTCCAATATTTAAATTCTTTCTTTGTTAGAAATAGAAACTCTCTCTAATTTTCTATTTAAAAATCAGTATCAGTGATAAATAGCAAATGCCCTTCTTATCCTGTTCCAGACTTTACTGAGAAAGTTACCTTCTTATTCTGTTTTCAAACCAACTGGGCCTAGTGTCTTTTTTAGGTGAGATCAAACTACATTTTCCCTTCCATTTAGAGTTTTTATTCTATTCAGGTTTCAAGTCTAATATCATATATTTTCCTAGGAAATAAATTAGGAAGTCTGGGTTAAAAAAATTAACAGAAGTAGGACATAGTATTTCTCTTCTCAAATTTTGGTTATACTTCCTTTCTTATCCTTGGAGTTCTTCCTTATTCCTTACTCAGACAAGTCAAAAGTTTATCTATTTTACCAGAATTTTCCAAAAAACCTAGTTTTTGGTTTAATTTAGTGATGATAAATTTTTCTGTTCAACTTCATCACTTTTTCCCCTTTATTTATTCCTCCCTTCTATTTGTATTTATTTTATGGCTATAATCTTATCTTAGTAAAATGCTTAGTTATTTTATTTCCATTTTTTCTAAAAGCTTTTAAACTTCTGCATCTTCTAAATAATTTTGTAGTCACATCCCATGGATTTTAAAGTGGAATACTTTAAAATTTATGTCCTCTTATCCCAAAGTAATTTGTAATTTCAGTTTTGATTTCAAAACTTTTTATCCTAATAGTCTCCCCCCATCCTCCCAGGAAACCTGAATCTTTTAATTTTTTTTAATTGAATAATAATTAACATACAATATTATATTAGTTTCAGGTATGAAACATAGTGACCTGATATTTTTATACATTATGAAATGATCACTGCAATAAGTCTAGTGTGGTGACAGATGGTAATCCAACAACCCTTTAAAAAGGTAATTAGAAAAAAAATTTTAAGTGGATAGACTTTAAAATTTCTTATTGCTTAATTTCTAATTTTATTACATTTTTCTTAGGAATAGTGGCTTTATAGGATTTGGGGGTATTTTGGGAACTTACTAAGAGTTTTTGAGGCCTTAGTCATGGCCAATGGTAGTTAAGTCATATTTGTAAAGAATAGGTATTTTCATGAACTAGGTACAACACTTTGTAACTATGTCCCTGTTATCATGCCAAGTCATTGTTATTCATATCCTCTATTCCTTATGAAGTTTTTTGTTTCACATGATGACCTATTAATTTCTATGGAGAATAAAAGGAAAATTTGACAAATCCATAATCTATATTACAGACTTCAGCAGTTTTTGTTTCATATATTTCAAATCTATATTGATATTTACAGTTCACATTATCTTCAGGATTACATATTTTATGTGTATAAAATATTCTTTATCCTGTTGAATGCTTTTCATCTTGAATTCAATTTTGTCTCATATTAATATTGCTACATCTGCCTTCTTTTATTAGCATTTATGGATATATGTTCCATGACTTTGTTTTCCAACTCTTTTGTTTTATAGATATCTCTTAGAGTAGCATATAGCTAGATTTTTGCTTTTTTTTGAAGTCCAGGAACTTTTTTTTAAATAAGGAAATTTAGCCTATATACCTGTTTTGTGATTGATGTCTTGTTGCTTATAGAACTTCCACCCTCTTTTCTGCCTTTTGTTGTAATTATCAATTTTTCATTTGATTTTTTTTCTTCTTACGTTTTTGTTATATATCCTATTTGTACATACAATACAATTAAACATATAATAAACACATAATTACTTTTTTTCTATCAATATCTGGAATTCACTAGCATTCACTCATGCAAAAAAATAATAATTGTTTTACTTCCTATCCTTCTCTCTCCCTTGTGCCTCTTCCATAGCACTGAAATCCTCCATGATTTTAATTTCATCATGTTGATTCTTAATAATAAAAAAGAAAAAGAAAAAAGCTAATCAATATTTGGCTATAAATGTCATTGTCTTCTTTATTCATAAGTGTTCTGATATCTTACATCTTCCTCTTTCTTGGATTCCTTATTTGTTTGACCAGAGTTTATTTTGTGGCAGTTGTTTTCAGTAAAGATCTTAGAACTCATACAAAAGTGATAAAGTTGGCTGGCTGTGCAGGTAGCTTGTCTCCAGGATGGTGGGGGAGAGGGGGGTCACATATTCCCCCAGGTATAGTACATTTACCAGGAGCACTTTCCAGGCCCCAGGGTCTTCTCATGTGTCCAAAAGTTCGTAGGCTCTACCCTTGGAGATAAAGGCCGGACTCAGCTGGTCCCTCTCTCTTACTTCTTCCTCTGCTATCCTTGTTTGGAGTTCCTTTATACTCTACCTTTTCCCTTCAAGCACTATGCTAGATTTGTTACATGGGTTATATTCATTAATCTTCAAGTTAGCAAAATATTAGCCCCACCCCATGCTATATATGAGGAAACCTAGGCTCAATGTTAGGAGAGAGGTTAAAGTTTGAGACCAGGCAGGCAGTCTGATCCTAGATCTACCCTCCCAAGAGGAGCACTGATAGTACCAGGTTCCAATGATGAGATACTTAAGTGAAACTATTTTATAAATAAGGCACCAGTCAACTTTTATCTTTAACCAATTATTAACTACATCCTGAAAAAGATAGAAGCTGTTCCTGACATCCAGGAGCTGCCCTGGCATTCACAGCTAAGCCTTGTTGTTCTCCTATTGAAAGTAATTTCACAATATCAATATCAGAGGAGGGTACTTTACGATGGTGATGAATCATGAAAAAAAAGACCACTCCATGATATGTCTGAACAAAGAAAGATACATGAACCTTGTCTAAACCACAAAAGTGACCACCCAACATTTTGGCTAACAAGAGTGACTGCTGCTTATTTATCAATTACAGTATTAATTAATTAATTAAAAGTATCTTCCCTCCTTTTAAATAAGATTAAGATACCTGATACCTACTTTGCTGTACATCTGAAACTAACACAACATTGTTAATCAATTGTACTCCAATATAAAAAAGTTTAAAAAAAAAAAAGATACCTGATACCTAAACACTATTACCCCTGCTTCCTGATAACAGCCAACCCAGAACAAAAGCCTGCTTCCTCAAACCCTCTCCTGAAATCAACCCGACAGAGGCCCAAACCCAGTCAGTCCTTTCTGACATCTTCTTACTAAGGCGGCTCACAATTCCCCCATCATGCGGCTAGAGAATTTGGAATTTATTTCATAAGCAATGGGAAATAATCAAGGCTTTTGGAATAGGATAGTGACATGACAAAAGCTGTGCTGTAGAAAATGAAATCTGACAAACATATAAGACAATCGAGAAAAGAGACTGTTGGCAAAGAGAGTAAGAAAGCCATTCCAGTAACTCAGGGGATGACGAGGAGACAGAAGCCATAATGCAAGTGGCATGTGATAAATACCTATATGAAGGTAGTGACAGTGGGAATGAAAATGAGTTAACATTCACTAGGACATCTGCAGGAAGAATTGATAGTGGGTAGAAATTTTAACCATCAACATGATTTAACATTCAGTAGACAGGGATTCTCTCAGATTTCTCATAAACTGTTCAGTCTCATTCTGAACAAAATAGAGGATTTTTGTACCTGTAAGTTCACTTCATTAGCATAAGATAGAAAGTTATGAATAGGATGACTTTCAGTTCACCTTCCTGGGATTATAAAATGTGAGGTTGCATTTAAGCCTACCATATGGATAAGGGATCAGTTTAGCCCCTAAGTGTCTTTTGGAAGCTCCCACGAAGGGCATTAGAAGTTTAGTGAGCATATTAGACGACAAACTTGGAACCTAAGTGTGCATATTCAGCAGACCTGCCTGGATCCTCAGCTCTAGGAAACTAAAGCAGATGAAGATGTGCCTCCTAGGAACCAATCACACTATCATTCAAATGGAAATTAAAGAGATGCGTGGTTCCAATGGCGGAAATGAAGAAAACTTCCCGACATTACCATCGGCAGGCTGAGCTCATGGTGGTGCTTGGCAATTTAGAAGTAAGAAGGTCCTACTTTGGAATGAGCTTGGTTCCAAGGGCTTTTTCAACCAAGGTTTTAAGAACTGAGCTCCTTCTCCCCCCGGAAATACTGGTACCTAGGAGTACAGTCCAGCTAGGAGAGCTCACAAAAGCCCATGTACCCTACAGGAAGCTTAACTGTGGAATTAATCCAGTGTTGGACCTGGAAAAGGATGTCCTTCGGGTCTGAGGAAAATCAGAGAAAGCAGACATACTTCCTCAGTTTTTCTTTTGCCTCTTGCAGGCAAAATTTAGATCTTCCTTGGAAGAATCAGAAGTCAGTTTTGCCCAAGTCTTTATCTCTGAACTGACCTTCTCCACAGGCCCCCACATGTAGCTACAGGGCTTATCACCCCCACCCTAGCCCGATAATCCTGACCTTGTGAGTTCAGCACACCTCTGAATTACTCATTATCCCTGGTCCTCCAAATCTCAAGACCAAGATTTGGCTGCATTGCTCACTATGTCTGTGACTTTGAATTACTCAACCCTCCACCTGTAAAATGAAGATGATATATCCCTAATAGGGTCGATCTAAACATTAAATGAAAAAATGTATATAATATGCCTAACACTGCTGACACTCCATAGGTTCTCAATAATACAGCAGCTTATTACTTTGAAATAACATTTAAAAGAGCCAAGCACTTTGTATATTTTTAAAACTATACAGATGTACAATCTATTAGATTAAATGATTATTAGATATGAGTTAAAATTGTAAATGCTTAAAATATACCCAATTCTCATCTCTCCAGCAAATCCTTAAGAGAACATTGTTTTTCCTAACACCTGCACCCAAAATGCATCTGATTTCCCCATTCACAGCTTACCCTAACCCCCATAACTCATTACATGGGCTCAAAATTCAAATCTGTCTCGACATCCATCCAAAAACCACATGGTGAGAAAGATGACTGCGATTCAAAATAAATTACCATTTAAATTTCAAATGCTGAAATTTAAATAATCTAAATCACAGCATCCTTTCTTTGTAACAAAACACACACACACAAAGGTTTATTAACTGTTACTTCAAATCTACCAGTAATATTGACTAATTAAAAAGGCCATCCTGAAAAATCACATTTGTCTTTTTATAAATAGTAAAGAATGACAGAGTAAAATAATGGTGAAAACTATGCCAAGGTTAGAAGCCTATTTCTACCCTTCACCTTCATGCTCAAGAATCCTAGTACTAGGGGCTTCCCTGGTGGCGCAGTGGTTGAGAGTCCGCCTGCCGATGCAGGGGACACGAGTTCGTGCCCCGGTCCGGGAAGATCCCACGTGCCACGGAGCGGCTGGGCCCGTGAGCCATGGCCGCTGAGCCTGCGCATCCGGAGCCTGTGCCCCGCAACGGGAGAGGCCACAACAGTGAGAGGCCCACGTACAGCAAAAAAAAAAAAAAAAAAAAAAAAAATCCTATAACTAACTCTACACTGTGAAATTAGAGTCTGTCCCCAGCCAGAGTAACAGACTTAATGCACCATTAATCTGGTCTGTTCTCAGCTGCCAATTGAAATAGTCACAGTCATTTGATTTTTAAGGAAAAGACAGTACTGCAGAAGTACATTCCAGAGGTCTTTTCATAAAAACCATCCCGTGTGCTCCATCTGCACATGCAATCTGCTTGTGTATATTTTCAGCCAGCTTGCATGGCAGATTAATGCATACAATTAGAAAGCAACCCCACAGGCATTCGATAAACTGCTTTCACTATTACACTCAGGAGAGTCCCTCTGGATGTCAATAAAAGCCTAGTTTTCTGCCTGTTAGCTAAATAATTGACAACACTAAAAATAATCAGAAGCAAATGAACGAAGTCAGGAACAAGGTGGTAAGAAAGAATACATTAAGATTCTCATGGTGGTGCCCCAGGATGATATCATGAGCTTTTTCTCCAGCAACTTGGATTTACATTCTGCTCAAGTCCATGGTTGCCCTTCTCTACAGAAAAAACAAAGAACACCATTCCTAGTCTGCTATTTGAAACACATATCACAGCACTGAAAGAATTCCTTATTTGTGTTTCTATTCTGTGATCATTAGTCTGACAGCTTCAGGAGAATCTAATTTTTTGGCGAAGGGGATGGAATAGGGAACAGCCTGGTTGGTCTAGTGAAAACTTTGTGCTGTTAAAATTCTAAGAGCTCTCGGACTTCCCTGGTGGCACAGTGGTTAAGAATCTGCCTGCAAACGCAGGGGACACGGGTTTGAGCCCTGGTCCAGGAAGATCCCACATGCTGCAGAGCAGCTAAGCCCATGAGCCACAACTACTGAGCCTACACTCTAGAGCCCGTGAGCCACAACTACTGAGCCCACGTGCCACAACTACTAAAGCCTGCATGCCTAGAGCCCACGCTCCACAACGAGAAGCCACCGCAATGAGAAGCCCGCGCACCGCAATGAAGAGTAGCTCCTGCTCGCTGCAACTAGGAAAGCCTGCGCACAGCAACAGAGACCCAATAGAGCCAAAAATAAATAAATACATAAAAATTAAATGTGATACAGCAGAAACTAACACACCATTGTAAAGAAATTATACTCCAATAAAGATGTTTAAAAAAATTCTAATAGCTCTCCTATACAATTCTTCCACCATAAATTGATTCTAAGAAAATATGATAAAGGCTTGTTATACAGAGGATCCATCTTATATAAGAAGTTTCTTTCATATTTCTGACTATATAATGGTCATTCATTTCATTAGCTATTGGTCTTTCAATTTCAAAAGTACTGCGAAACAAAATATATTTTAAAAATACACACATATACTTCTTCTTGTGTTTCTCAATAGGCTTTAACAATCAATTTGAGATATTTCTCATTTTTAGCCAACTTCTCTTTTTCTTGGTCAACTGGGACTTTTATGATATGCAGAAGAAAGATCAAGAGTGAAATGTGCATGTAATTGAATTCAGCTCCACTGATAGTGTGTGAGGTGCCTGAGGGTAGAACTCTTCTTTCTTTACAGAAAAAGGATGATCTCTAGTATTCAGTAAAACACAAACTCAAGAAGCTGGAGGAGTAGAAAAAAAAAGGTTTGATGACACAATCTCCCACATCCTTTAAAACTCCAAGAATCTCTCATCCTTCACTTTATCATGTTTAAAACTCCCTAGAGGATAGACTTGTTCAACTTCCCAGTCCTGTACCTAAGACCCCTCATTGGTAAGCAGGTCTTCCCTTTTCCAGTGTAAACAAGGATGCCACAAGATAAATACATTTATTCTTATTGTGTCTCCAGGCTACAAATGCCCCCATGGCATTTGGGGGCATTCAACTTCTCTGATTGGCTGAGAAATCAACTCTCATCCATTCTCTACCAAAGAAGGGGGAGGCAATAATACTTTACCCTTAATCTATTGCCTGCCGCCCTCTATCTCTCTCTAAGACAGCCAACTTCTCCTGGTGTTTAGCTTCACACCAGCTTCCTGATCCCCATGTCTGCCTTAGAACAAAAGTGGGGAAAGATAACGTCATTCTTCAGCATTTCCACACAACCCCATTCTATCTCCCACTCTTTTCCTGGTCTGGGTAGCGGAGGCCAGGTACCCAACTTGCTAATGGGCAAAGTGAAGTGCTGAGAAACTTCTTTTTTTTTTTTTTTTTTTTTTTTTTTTTTTTTTTTTTTTTTGTGGTATGCGGGCCTCTCACTGTTGTGGCCTCTCCCATTGCGGAGCACAGGCTCCGGACGCGCAGGCCTAGCGGCCATGGCTCACGGGCTTAGTTGCTCCGCGGCATGTGGGATCTTCCCGGACCAGGGCACGAACCCGTGTCTCCTGCATCGGCAGGCGGATTCTCAACCACTGCGCCACCAGGGAAGCCCTGAGAAACTTCTTTTACACTCCAACCTCTGAGTCTTAAAGCAAGGAGCTGTTGCTTACAGTAGAGGCAGGAGAATCTCAGCGGAATGAGAAAACCAGAGGATGCTATACTTGGAGGAGGGACACACTTTAGGGTGTCACATATGCTCACCCCAACATCAGAATGATCTTAAATTCTACAAATGAGGTATAACAACGGGAATAGATAAGAGGAGGCAGTCAGTACAGTCCATCAGAAAGTGGGAGGCTGATGACTAGTTCTGGTGGAACCAGAAATCTCTAAACAGTCTCTAGAAAATAAGCTGTCTGATCCCATTCAACAAGAACCTCTGTAAGAAGTTACATATCGGGCTTCCCTGGTGGCGCAGTGGTTGAGAGTCCACCTGCCAATGCAGGGGACACGGGTTCGTGTCCCGGTCCGGGAAGATCCCACATGCCGTGGAGCGGCTGGGACCGTGAGCCATGGCCGCTGAGCCTGCGCGTCCGGAGCCTGTGCTCCGCAATGGGAGAGGCCACAACAGTGAGAGGCCCGCATACCACAAAGAAAAAAAAAAAAAGAAGTTACATATCAAGTCCCCATGAAATTCAGCCACTTATATACCATTTATTTTTTAAATAAATTTTTAATAAGATTTTTAAAATAAATTTATTTATTTTATTTATATTTATTTTTGGCTGCATTGGGTCTTCGTTGCAGTGCATGGGCTTCTCATGGTGGTGGCTTCTCTTGTTGCAGAGCACTGGCTTTAGGGCCGCGGGGCTTCAGTAGTTGCAGCATGCAGGCTCAGTAATCATGGCTCGCAGGCTCTAGAGCACAGGCTCAGTAGTTGTGGTACACGGGCTTAGTTGCTCCACAGCATGTGGTATCTTCCCGGACCAGGGCTCAAACCCATGTCCCCTGCATTGGCAGGTGGATTCCTTTTTTTTTTTTTTTTTTTTTTGGTGGTACATGGGCCTCTCCCTGCTGTGGCCTCTCCCGTTGTGGAGCACAGGCTCCGGACGCATAGGCCCAGCGGCCATGGCTCACGGGCCCAGCCGCTCCGCGGCATGTGGGATATTCCTGGACCGGGGCACGAACTCGTGTCCCCTGCATCGGCAGGCGGATTCTCAACCACTGCGCTACCAGGGAAGCCCAGGCAGGTGGATTCTTAACCACTGCACCACCAGGGAAGCCCTATATAAGATATTTTATTTAATCCTTACAAATGGCCAATGGGAGAGATATTACCAACCCTAATTTTTTTTAGAAAAACTAAGCTTTAAAGAGGTTTAGTAGTTTGTCCAAGGTCACAGCTGGAGAATGGAGCTAGGATTTTGAACCCAAATCTGCTTGGTTTTAATTCTACCATATTTGGAATTAACCTAGGAACAGAAATATGGTTCTTTGGTTTTGTCTATTCTTTTAAGCAGTGTGCAAGTAACCTAGCTACTTAGAGCTGGAACACAAACTAATCTTTAAAGCTTGTATGAGAGAGTAGATTATCTACATTATAAAGCACATAGTAGTTGCCCTTACATGTTAGCTGCTGTAATTCACAAGTCATACTGGAAAAAGTACCTTGATGTATGACCACCAATTGGGAGCTTTGCTGATAATTGTGAAATTATTTCTCAATTCTTGTTTACAGAAATATAAGTCCTCAGTCCATTAGGTAAATCCCTAGTTAGTTTACATTCTGCTTGGGTACTTCTTTCAAACAACATCTTCCTTATATTGGTGTTTTGTAAGTTTTCATAATCAAAAGTAACCTAGATCACCAAAAAGCAAGCCCTCCAAGTTATTTAGAATGCAGAATTTCTCAAATTTGGCAGTATTCTTTCTAATCTGTTGACTACTAAAGAATACTTTAATGAGTATAGATATCTCCAAACTTAGAACCTCACTTCTAGAGTTCAGTTACATAATTAATAGTCAACAATCCAACAGCAGATGTTTTGAATAGTTACTATCACCTAGAATTTAAAAGCACAGTGAACAATATGTCTATAAAAGGTACAAAGTTCTGAAAATATAAATTTACCATTGCTGATGTTCTCTAAAAGCTTCTCTTCTGAGGTTTTCTTGAAGTCTCTTTTTCTCCTCTAGTTTATTGCTCTGAAATGTCAAGTATCAAAATGTAATCCATTAGGATAGCTTTCAGCAGAATTATGATGTTAAAGTTACCCAAGGTCCAAAATCTTTAGGCTTAAGTGGCCTCAGTAGTCCAATATGGTACCTACCAGGGCTTCCAAGGTGATAACCCTCTCACAAGCCATGTGCCCTACACTGAAAGCCAGGAGCTTCAAGTTCTTTCCATGGCTCCCCTCTCCCAACTTGATTGGTATAATCACAGAATCAGTATTTCACATTTTTACCTTAGTTCAGATGATAGCAACATTTATATCTTAAGCAGTGTTTTCAAAATGTTCTAAGGAAAACATGAAATTTCCACACCAATCATGTTAAATTAAAAGCATAATAAATGATTAAATAGATGATACAAAATATGTACATATATATATAAATGGTTATATAGTTGATACTACATATATATCTCCACATTACAATAAAGCATTCAGGAAAAGATTTTCAACAAGCCAATTCAATTCCCTTCTGACTTAGAATCAGATACTTAAAGCTGTTGAGAGACTGAACAGCAAATGTCAAAAAAAAGCCATCCACTTGAATAGAAGAATCCTCTCATTTTTTAAATTAGTTGTTTGGAGAGTCTAGAGATAAAGAACTTCACATTTGATGTTACTGTCACCATGGCTCTGGCATATTTTAATCCAACTTAATAACCCAGAAACACTTGTGGTTTTTTTACTATGATACAACTGTTATTTTTTTTAATTTGCCTGTGAAAAACAAGTAGACTTCCTAGACAACAGATTTAATGGGGAGTTGAAACAAGTTCTATAACACAGGAGAGACTTGAAGATTTAATTGAATCCAAGGGAGAAGTCAAGCAGCTGGATTTGCTTTAAAAAAAAAAAAAATGGACTTGTCCCTCAGGAAGACCTGTGAAAAGGGACTAATGGAAATCATCACTTCCAAACTCTAACATAAGTTTGGCTCCATCTTCCAAAGAGAGGAAAAAACTGTTCATATTGTTCATTTCCATGGAAGTCTTCATTCACACAGAACTATTTACTCATCCCATTTGAAAGGTAAAATGGATAATTTCAGTTTCAGAAAAAACATAAAGGAAATTTACTACAATCCAAGAGAATTGTAATACAATTCAATTGTAATTCAATTATAATACAAGGTAATTGGATTATTAATGAATCACAGTTCTAGAAAGCAAACTAACAGAAAATTGTACAACTGAATAAACATGATCTCAATCTAGAAAAAAATCCTGACTCATGAGACCAAAAGTAGTCAATTGTGATGAGCTCCCCACATCTCTGGGGGAAGAAAAGGGGGCCGGGAGGTAAAAGCAAGCAAGCAAGCAGTAGGTATTGATTAAACCAGGATTAGGGATGCTACTCAGAGAACAGTGAGAAAATCACACAAGCACTTAGAGACCAGGGTTGGGTTCCTTTAGCAAGGTCAGAAATTGGAACGTGGATTTTCATCTCTTCACTAATAAATTATCATTGGACTCAACTTACAAAAACAGTTACTCAGTAGCTAAATTCTATCCAACAAAGGTCTGTTTATCCCTCAAGAGTTGATGGAGAAGTATTTTGCAAAATACTGGAGTATTTAAGTATTCAATACCTACCACTGTGGTAGCTATTTTAGTACACTAATCCAAATACTTAGATTTAGTCAGACTACTTATTTCTTTCCATTTAACAGTGAGTTAAGGAATCACCCAACCATACTTATACATATACAAATATATAATATAAAAGATCTAAGAACATGAGGTCCAGAAGAAAAAATATGGAATGAGTTCTAGGTCCACCATCACTGAGTGACCTTAAACAAATCATTTAATATCACTGAATGTCACGTATTCAACAAACATTTCTCAAATGCCTATTATATGCTCAGTACTATGTTCTGTTAGATGCTGGGAATAAAAACAGAGCAGTGCCTACTCTGGAAAATTTCAGAAGCTAGCTGGGAACACAGACAAGAAAGCCATGATGGCAGTGTGTAAAATGTATTAGGGAATAGAGGTTTGCAACTATGTAATATGAATACAAAGAAAAAGCGCAGAAGTGGGCAATTGGGAAATGCTTTTAGCAGTTCCACAGACATTCATTCAGTGCCTTCTATGTGGGCAGACCCCATCCTGGGTTAGTGTTAGGGATAGGGTTAAGGTTAGCCAAACTTTGAAGAACATTTGGAATATGGTTTCTAACCTCGGGTTCATGAAGAAGCTGTTTGATAGGTGTATGCTCAGTTTTATGGAGTGTGAGTCCATAGCTTTCTTCAAATCTCCCTGGGGGCTGATGACCAAATAAAAGGATAAGAACCATAGGTCTGATGAGAGGTAGAAATTCTAGATAGAGACCAATCTTAAGCAAGAACTTTCCAGGAGGAAAAGGAGGTGATGGGAGCAAGGCTACTGCACTCCATTGTATGGTTTCTTACTGCCCAGGGGCTTAGCAGAGAGGTTAAAAAGGCTGAAATAGAGGCAGCATTCAGCTTACTTACCAAGGCTTGCATCCCAGCATGGGGTGTTTCAGCACAGCAGAGGTGTCTTTTTCTATTTCTCACAGAAGTACCATCTGTCACCAATCTGAGCACCCACAGAACTGACTGCCTGGGTGAAGAATCTGTTTCTAATTTGCACAAAGGCAATGATGGGATAGTAGTGGCCCTGAATAGGAAAAGGGCATTCCTATAACATATAATATTTTCAATATAGAAAGCCACAAGAGAATATGCCAGTTCAGGAAACCCCAAGAAGCCTGTGGATATAAATTCAAAGGGGTACATAGTGAGATGCGTGGAGAACAAGGTTGAGAAAGTAGGAAGAGGCAATTATAAAGAAATTTATATGCCAAGTAAAGGAGTTTGGACTTCATTAAAGGCAATGATGAGCCATTATGTTATTTTAAGCAGGATAGTAAGCAGCTCACCCTGAAAGCAATACGAAGGATAAGCCGCAGAAAGGACCACAAATATAAAAAACAGTGGTGTGGTTCTCACAGTAATCCAGGCCATAAATTATGAGTCCCAAATTAAGACAACGGGGACAGAAAAGAAAGGACAAATTCTAGAAAAATGTGGGGGGCAGAAATAAGAGGAGAGTAAAAAGAAATAGTAGGAGGTAGGCTATATTAATATAGAATGAGTCAAAAAAGGGGGGAAGATTACTGGTGACTATCATTTAAGAGCATTAGAATGAATATGAAGTCACTTTTGAACCTACTGGATTTGAGATACACCGTGGCACATCTAGAAAGAAATATCAAGCATACAGTAAAATATATGGTTCTGGGATTCAAGAATATGGTCTGGAGATGTGGATTTCAGAAATCAGCACACGCAAAATCCACAGACGTGGAAATGCGGGGGCTTTCACCTAAGAATATGGTGGCATAGGCACAGGGAAATGAGAGAAGATGAATGGATGGGACCTGGATAGAACATCAATAGCAGAAAAACAAGCAGAGGAAAAGGATCCAGATGAAATCCAGAGGGGTAGAATTTGAAGGACAAAGTACTATTTAAATCGTTACAATATTACAAACACTTGAGATAAGTTAGGAACTGAAGAGTCTCCACTGGGTTTTTCAACGAAGAGCTCATTAGTGATTCTTGGCTAGATAAATACCAATGAATTACTAGAGACAGAAGTCAAACTCAGCCCACCAAGGAACAAGTGAAGGTGAGGACTCAGAGAAGGGAAGTTTCGGAGTTAGCTGAGCTCAGCATCACCTGGGGGACTTTGTTTAAAACAGAGATTTTTTTTTTTTTTTTTTTGGTTCAGGTGATTGATAAGGAGTCAGTCTACATACTGGCATGTAGGAACCCAATGTGGTAGAAAAGGCTTTCAAGAAGCTGAGCTGTGATGCTTGAGAGGGAGGAGTTGAAAGCAAACCAGAACAGAGACACTTTGTTTTTAAGATGAGAGATTTCAGTATGATTATACCCCAAGAGAGAAAAACAGAAACAACAAGAAAGTTGCAGGAGAAAAGGAGGGTTAACCGATGGAGCAGTAATGTTCCCGGGGAGATGGAGGAAAGATGGGATGGGAAGCACGGGTGGGAGAATCCATCATAGCAACAAGGAAGAGCACTTTCTTATTCCTGCTGAGATGAGACCCAGGGGGTGGGGGCGGGGGGCGGGGGGCGGCGGGCAGAAACAGCAAAGGAAGAGTAAGGAAACAAAAAAATGTAGGTACTTCCAGCCTTGTGGTCTTTATTCACTAGAAGGTGGGAAATGAGGTCATGTGCTGAAAACAAAAGGTGAGGATAAGAAGAATGTGAAAGGAGGAAGATGTCGGTAATTAGAGATGAGCCTAGACTGCAAAGGAAAATGCTGTGCACTAGGAATTGTTAAAGACCCAGCTGGGAGGGAAGCCCGGCAATAATCTCGTGTGACAGAAAGAGCCAGTGTGTTTTTTTCTCCAGCAACCCAGTTCATGTGGGTTTATTTAATTTAGAAATAAATTAAACCAATCCACTTCATGTGTAAAATAAAAATCCTCTCTGCCTTCCACACAAGAGGTTGATATAATAGTAGAGTCAAGTGAATTAGGGCACTTCTTTACATGTATAATTAGGTCAGGGCACCCTTTTTCACTGCTTACTTAGGGCTACCCATTGTACAGAGATTTGCACCTATTGTATCCTTTAATCCCACCAGTCCCCTTATTATATTATTATACCCATTTTACAGCTAAGGAAAGTGAAACATAAAGAAGCTAACAGCTTACCCTTTTAGTACTAAAAGGAGAGGGCATTTTTGTGCCTACCACATGGGTTGTAATATATATATATATATATTTTGCGGTACGCGGGCCTCTCACTGCTGTGGCCTCTCCCGTTGCGGAGCACAGGCTCCGGACGTGCAGGCTCAGCGGCCATGGCTCACGGGCCCGGCCGCTCCGCGGCATGTGGGATCTTCCCAGACCGGGGCACGAACCCGCGTCCCCTGCATCGGCAGGCAGACTCTCAACCACCGCGCCACCAGCACAGCCATTATCGTTTCCCTGGGCCGTTTTCACACTGGCAATGTGAAGTATGCCATTTCTAGATGGCTAATGTCCATTTTTCTTTTATCTGACACAAGCTATTAAATGGGCTCACATTTAGTATGAAAAGCAACAGATTTATATACAACAGAGAGAGCTAAGGTCAGCGTGGCAGTCCAGGCCAATTAGCCAGAGAAATCAGGTCTGTGGAAGGACCAGAGTGGGCGGCTCCTTCTCTTGTAAGGCAATTTAGATTAATGCTCTTCAAACCAGTATGTGTACAAGAATCACCTGGGGAGCTTGTTAAAATGCAGGTTCTGTTTCAGAAGGTCTGGGGTGGGATTTGAGATTCTGTATGTCTAATAAGTGGTATCAAGGCTGCTGGTTCAAGGACCACATTTGATTGGGATGGATCTATATATAGCAACTCCCTTTCCCCATCTCTTACTTTTGGACAAATTTATACCAATAATCATTACACTTGTCATGTTAGAAAAGCCAACCCAGTTAAGACTTCTGTAGTTAATGATTGCTGTACATCTGGTGTTATAACTTGGAAAGGGAGGGAATGCTGCTTTTACTCAATGTTAAAGAAAACTGTTTCAGCCACTAACATTTCTGAATAGTATACATAATTTGACCAAAGAAGAAATGACCTATAAATGACCCACAAGCCAGCCAATTATGGGTATTAAATGACAACTAATAAATCACTTTTAGGATAAGAGATTACAACACAATTCTTTAGGATCTGCAAGCCCCTTAATTAGATTTGATGATTTTCTTAGTTGCACCTGAAATACAGAATGATTATGCTATGTAAATGGAATACCTGCTCTACAATCACAAGACTGAAGTGTGAACCTTCCTTTGAAGGAAAAAATGTGGCGGGGGTGGGGTTGAATGGAAAAGAGTGAGGAATAGAGAGGTAGAAAGAGAGAGAAAGACAGGTTTTAAAAAGTTATTATGAGAATCTTTTCAATGAAGGTATAATAGCTGATGACTTGGAAGTGAACTGCTGAATCAAATCTAGTAAACAAAGTACCTATACTCTTTTTTTTATACCTCCAGCATTTCAATTCCTCATGTATAAGTCCAGTCTTATCTCTACCCCAGAGCCTACATCTTTAGAGATGTAGCATCTCTACAGCTGTAGCATCTCTACATCTACACATGTTCCCAGCCTTGAGAGACAAGGAGGTGGGGCTTACAGACTCATTTTACAGGAATAGTTCAGAGAGGGGTAGGGGCCTGTCCAAGGTCACACAGCACAACAGGACACCTTGCAAGAAAGATTTAGTTTGCTCCCCAGCCAGGTAGAAAGTTACTCTTTCTAACTTTCTTTTCTTCTTAGTCTTTCTCGGGGAAAGAAAAGACTAACACTCTTGCACATTCCACAAGCCATCAGCTTTGGGCTTCATTAACTCTAGTAAAAATATCTATTGCTTGGTAAGCAGGTTTAAATTTTGACCAACACTCAATCTTTAAGAGGAAAAAAAGAAAGAGAAGGATGAAGAGAGATACAGACAGCACGAAAAAGAATTGTGTTTTCATGACTTAAACCTGCAGCAGATGTCATACTTGGTCATCAGTATCATGAGTCAACCCCTTGCCCCCAGACAGCCAACACTTAAAACCTACTACAGCTTAGGACTTTGTGGGGAATGGGAGTGGTGGAGGAGGGGGGGTGGCGGGAATGGGCATAGAAGTACAGTACATTCTTCCTTCTCTAGCAGATGAGCATTTTTAAGAGATTTTTTCCCCCAAGCCCCAGAAAGAGTATCAAAACTAAAAACATCAGTTTGAGGTATGAAATAGATATCACTAATACTGAAATGTAAATGCATGCTTTTTCTTTATCGGTGAGAGAGGTATGGTCACCTATTTAACACTCACCCTGGAAAATTCAATATTTGGATATAAATATGATGGTGTACCACTGGTGGCCATTGTTACTAATTGCTGTGCCTTCCGGCCAAATACACAGCTACTCCTTTGATCTTTTACCTGGGAGGTGAGAGAGTGTGATGACAAAGAACTCTAGCTCTGAGATCAGTCAGACTGGATTCAAAGCCTACTTCTATTTACTGGGTACGAGTCCTTGGGCAAGTTATCTAATCCTCTGTCAGTTACATTTGCAAACAGGGGTAATAAGAATATTATACACTTCATAGGTTCTTGTGAGGATTAAACACTTTGTATATGAACAGTGTCTAGGAGAGAACCTGGCACATCAGAAGCCCTCAGTAAATGCTGACTCACCATTCTCTCCAATGTCTTACCTTTTCTCTCTGAACTGCCTTCATTTTTTGGATTTCGGCTTCTTCAGCTTCCCTTTTGATTCTTATATATTCTTCTCTTTTTAGCTAAATTGTATTGAGATTACAGAAGAAAAAAAGTAGTTACTATTTTTCAGTCTGAACCAATGGAACACAAAATTATGATGAAAAGAAGAGCTTCAAGATGGTGGAAGAGTAAGGTATGGAGATCACCTTCCTCCCCACAAATACATTACAAATTCATCTACATGTGGCACAACGCCTACAGAACACCTACTGAACGCTGACAGAAGACCTCAGAACTCCCCAAAGGCAAGAAACTCCCCCACGTACCTGGGTAGGGCAAAAGAGAAAACAGAGACAAAAGCATAGGGATGGGACCTGTACCAGTGGGAGGGAGCTGTGAAGGAGGAAAGGTTTCCCCACACTAGAAGTTCCTTCGCGGGCGGAGACGGCGGGTGGCAGAGGGGGTAGTTTCGGAGCCGCGGAGGAGAGCGCAGCCACAGGGTGCAGAGGGCAAAGCGGAGAGATTCCCGCAGAGGATCGGTGCCGACCAGCACTCACCAGCCCCAGAAGCTTGTCTGCTCACCCGCCGGGGCGGGCGGGGGCTGGGAGCTGAGGCTCGGCCTTCGGTCGGATCCCAGGGAGAGGACGGGTTGGCGGCGCGAACACAGCCTGAAGGGGACTAGTGCACCACGGCTAGCCGGGAGGGAGTCTGGGAGAAGGTCTGGAGCTGCCTAAGGGGCAAGAGACTTTCTTGCCTCTTTGTTTCCTGGTGCGCGAGGAGAGGGGATTAAGAGCGCCGCTTAAAGGAGCTCCAGCGACGGGTGCGAGCCGCAGCTATCAGCGCGGACACCAGAGACGGGCATGGGACACTAAGGCTGCTACTGCAGCCACCAAGAAGCCTGTGTGCAAGCACAGGTCACTCTCCACACCTGCCCTCCCTGGAGCCTGTGCAGCCCACCACTGCCAGGGTCCCGTGACACAGGGACAACTTCCCGGGGAGAACACATGGCGCGCCTCAGGCTGCTGCAATGTCACGCTGGCCTCTGTTGCCACAGGCTCACCCCGCATCCTTATCCCTCCCTCCCCTCGGCCAGAGTGAGCCAGAGCCACTGAAGCAGCTGCTCCTTTAACCCCATCCTGTCTGAGTGAAGAACACACGCCCTCGGGCGACCTACGTGCAGAGGCGGGTCCAAATCCAAAGCTGAACCCCGGGAGCTGTGCAAACAAAGAAGAGAAAGGGAAATCTCTACCAGCAGCCTCAGAAGCAGCGCATTAAATCTCCACAGTCAACGTGATATACCCTGCATCTGTGGAATACCTGACTAAAACAAATCATCTCAAATCGAGGAGGTGGACTTTGGGAGCAACGATATATAATTTTTTTCCCTTCTTGTCTTTTTGTGAGTGTGTATGTGTGTGCTTCTGTGTGTGATTTTGTCTGTACAACTTTAACCATTTGTCCTAGGGTTCAGTCTCTCTTTTTTTTTTTTTTTTTTAATAGTATAGTTTTTAGCACTTTTTATCATTGGTGGTTTTCTGTTTTGGTTAGGTTGCTCTCTTCCTTCTTTCTTTTTATTACTTTAAAAAAATATTTTAAAATTATTATTTTTTATTTTAATAACTTTATTTTATTTTATCTTCTTTCTCTCCCTCCCTCTCCCTCTCTCCCTCCCTCCCTCCCTCCCTCTCTCCCTCCCTCCCTCTCTCTCTCTCTCTCTCTCCCTCCCTCCCTCTCCCTTTCTTTCTTCTTCTCCCTTTTTTTCTGAACCGTGTGGATGACAGGCTCTTGGTGCTCCAGCCAGGCATCAGGGCTGTGCCTGTGAGGTGAGAGAGCCAACTTCAGGACATTGGTCCACAAGAGACCTCCCAGCTCCATGTAATATCAAACAGCAAAAATCTCCCAGAGGTCTCCATCTCAACGCCAAGACCCAGCTTCACTCAATGACCAGCAAGCTACAGTGCTGGGCACCCTATGCCAAACAACTAGCAAGACAGCAACACAACCCCACCCATTAGCAGAGAGGCTGCCTAAAATCATAATAAGGTTACAGACACCCCAAAACACACCACCAGATGTGGTCCTGCCCACCAGAAAGACAAGATCCAGCCTCATCCACCAGAACACCTGCTCTAGTCCCCTCCACCAGGAAGCCTACACAACCCACTGAACCAACCTTAGCCACTGGGGGCAGACACCAAAAACAACAGGAACTACGAACTGCAGCCTGCGAAAAGGAGACCCCAAACACAGTAAGTTAAGCAAAATGAGAAGAGAAACACACAGCAGATGAAGGAGCAAGGTAAAAACCCACCAGACCTAACAAATGAAGAGGAAATAGGCAGTCTACCTGAAAAAGAATTCAGAATAATGATAGTAAAGAGGATCCAAAATCTTGGAAATAGAATGGAGAAAATACAATAAACGTTTAACAAGGACCTAGAAGAACTAAAGAGCAAACAAACAGTGATGAACAACACAGTAAATGAAATTAAAATTCTCTAGAAGGGATCAACAGCAGAATAACTGAGGCAGAAAAACGGATAAGTAACCTGGAAGATAAAATAGTAGAAATAACTACTGCAGAGCAGAATAAAGAAAAAAATGAAAAGAATTGAGGACAGTCTCAGAGACCTCTGGGACAACATTAAACGCACCAACATTCAAATTATAGGGGTCCCAGAAGAAGAGAAAAGGAAAGGGAGTGGGCTTCCCTGGTGGCACAGTGGTTGAGAGTCCACATGCCGATGAAGGAGACACGGGTTCGTGCCCCGGTCCGGGAAGATCCCACGTGCAGCAGAGCGGCTGGGCCCGTGAGCCGTGGCCACTGAGCCTGCACGTCCGGAGCCTGTGCTCTGCAACGGGAGAGGCCGCAACAGTGAGAGGCCTGCGTACCACCAAAAAAAAAAAAAAAAAAAAAAAAATCTACAAACAATAAATGATGGAGAGGGTGTGGAGAAAAGGGAACCCTCTTGCACTGTTGGTGGGAATGTAAATTGATACAGCCACTATGGAGAACAGTATGGAGGTTCCTTAAAAAACTAAAAATAGAACTACCATACAACCCAGCAATCCCACGCCTGGGCATATACCCTGAGAAAACCATAATTCAAAAAGAGTCATGTACCACAATATTCATTGCAGCTCTATTTACAATAGCCAGGACATGGAAGCAACCTAAGTGTCCATCAACAGATGAATGGATAAAGAAGATGTGGCACATATATACAATGGCATATTACTCAGCCAAAAAAGAAACTAAATTGAGTTATTTGTAGTGAGATGGTTGGACCTAGAGTCTGTCATACAGAGTGAAGTAAGTCAGAAAGAGAAAAACAAATACCGTATGCTAACACATATATATGGAATCTAAAAAAAAAAAAAAATGGTCATGAAGAACCTAGGGGCAAGACGGGAATAAACACACAGACCTACTGGAGAATGGACTTGAGGATACAGGGAGTGGGAAGGGTAAGACGGGACACAAAGTGAGAGAGTGGCAGGGACATATATACACTACCAAATGTAAAATAGATAGCTAGTGGGAAGCAGCCGCATAGCACAGGGAGATCAGCTCAGTGCTTTGTGACCTCCTAGAGGGTAGCATAGGGAGCGTGGGAGGGAGGGAGAGGCAAGAGGGAAGAGATATGGGGATATATGTATATGTATAACTGTTTCACTTTGTTATAAAGCAGAAACTAACACACCATTGTAAAGCAGTTATACTCCAATAAAGATGTTAAAACAAAATTATGATGAAAGGCAAATTACAGTATTTTTTGTGCTATAGCACGCCATGATTATAGGTTGGTTCTTCGAGCTACTTAGATCACAGAGGATGGTCAGGCCACATCTGCTGCCCATGAAATTTCTTTGTGTTTCTTCCTTGGTCTCTGTCTTTCTGTCTCCTCTGTCCCCAATCCACCTCCACCAGGTTGGAGAGAAGGGCAGATCATTTTTCCTGATTATAAAACTCAAGAGTTCACTGTTAAAAAAAAAAAAATTGCTGGAATCTTAAAAAATTTTGTAGTACTTTCAGGACTGGAATGGGGTAAACAAATCCATGTTCTTGGAACCTGAATATTCAAAACATAGTAGAGACTTAAACTAGGGGGAAAAAAACCCTTTACCAAAGGTCTCACTGACTGATAAGACAGCTTGGGTGAGAATTTGCAGTATTTATCCCTTCACTTCTCACATCCTGACTTCTTTGATTTTTGAGACTTTCTTTTGCAGTTTGTTTGAAGGTTTTATGCTTTTGGTAAAGTTACTGTGTTATTTCATGGTTACTTTGAAAGTGCTGGTACTCTAATTTCTTGCCAAATTTAAGCTAAAAGAGATGGATTCTGACCTTTTTCTGGCATTTAGATTGTATCAGTTGAAGTTGTTGTCTCTGCCTGACTTCAACCTCTGAGTGGTTTCCACCTAAGGAAAAAAAAAGTCATGAAGGTGAAACATGAATGTTAAGCTGAATTGTCAGCCATCAAAGACTAATGAAATACATGATAAGTCTACACCATGAGTTTCTTTAACATTTTCATGCCCCTGGAAATAAGGACATAACTGAAACCAAGGCCCCCTAAAACCGAGTTCCTCTGCCGATTTTATGATTAACCTCTCTACCCAAAACGTTACTCCCTTTCTTGTCCAACACCCGTTCTCCTCAAGATTAAGGAGTATCAAAGAAACGGGGGAACTGTAACTGAGCAAGACCCTAAGGGTTTTCCCGGGACAGACCCCTCCCCTGTGTCCTGTGCTTTAGCTCCTCCCTGAAGTACCTAGAGAATAGTACCTGGTGCACATTTCCTGAGTTGTTTTACAGATGCTAAAACCAACACCAAATGGAAGATGTAACCACGTGATGACCAAGAGCACAGAGCCCCCAAGCCTTTTGGAGCCTAAGGATTGATAATGTTAACCCCTGTGACACAGCCAGCCCTGTTACCTCACCGTCGACCAATCAGAATTGTGCACAAGCTGATTACTCCCCTCCCTCACCTGGCCTTTAAAAATGCTTTCCTGATCCAAAAAAAAAAAAAAAAAAAAAAAAATGCTTTCCTGAGACCCATCGGGGAGTTCAGGGTTTTTGAGCAAGCTGTGTCCCTAAGTCCTTGGCTGATGATGCCTTACTGCCCTGCACTTCACCACAACCCAGTGTCAGTAGCTTGGCTTTACTGCGCATGGGTGAGCAGGCCCAAATTTGGTTCGGTAACATAACCAGTTTTTTAAATAAGACATTAAACAATAGTAATTGCATAAAAGAGAAAGAGCTGGACAGAAAGATAAGGCCATATTCCCCCAAGAAGAGGACAGTGCTGCTAAGGTTTTTCAATCATGTAGGTATTCAAGTTTTTCTTTAGACTGAAATCACACCTGAAAGTCCATGCTAAATAATAAGAAATAGTGCTCTGGGCTTCCCTGGTGGCGCAGTGGTTGAGAATCCGCCTGCCGATGCAGGAGACACGGGTTCGTGCCCTGGTCCGGGAAGATCCCACGTGCCGCGGAGCAACTAAGCCCGTGAGCTATGGCCGCTGAGCCTGTGCGTCCGGAGCCTGTGCTCCGCAACGGGAGAGGCCACAACAGTGAGAGGCCCGCATACCGCAAAAAAAAAAAAAAAGAAAAAAAAGAAATAGTGCTCTGGAAATTCCAGAACATTCTTTCTGCTAGAGTATGACCATTCCTTAACCTAATAATGATGATGATTAGTGATTCTTCCAATGTTTTTCTTCTTCTGACTCTACTGCCCTGTATTGTAGCAAAAGCTCAGGAAAGCCTCAGAGGTCTTGCCATGAGATGAGTATACAGTCTTTATAACCCATTTTTTAAAAGTACAATGGGAATATTCTAATTAAAATTGATTGTCAATCCATACTATTGATTGTTCTTTTCTTTAGGTATTCATTAGTCTGCTCTCTCTTAAACCTATAATAACTGAGGGCCAGAAATCCTTGCAGTTTGACAATCATCTAAGAATTACTGTTTAGGGATTTCTCAGTGTTTATGCAAGCCTGGCGTGCATATTTTAAAGATTCCTTTGAAATAATTCTCCGGTGATTTGGTCACTAAAAGTGTCCGTTCTCTGAAAGATTCACTTGCACAGAAGATGCAGTAAAACAATTTGCATTCATCATAGCTGGTATAATTGAACAGATAAAGACACCACAGAAACTTCCGAGTCCCAAAAGCTCTATAATACCTGTTTGGCCTTGGCCCTAAGGAAAGAAACAGTGAGGGCTATTGAGGCTTTTATCTAATGTTACAGCCACTTTCAGTATCTCCTAGAACCATTCCAATATTTTACGGGGTAGAGGAATAGAGGAGGAGTTGAGAATTTTAAAATGGAGAAAGTTGGATGTTCCTGGCAGTCCAGTGGTTAAGACTCCATGCTTCCACTGCAGGGGGCGCGGGTTCAATCCCTCTTCAGGGAACTAAGATCCCACATGCCGCGTGGCGTGGCCAAAACATTAAAAAATTAAACTAAAAAATAAAAATGGAGAAAGATGTATAAGCATTTGCAGGTTTTCTTTAAAACTCATCTCAAAGTTTAAAACATTCTAGAATTCTTTTCTACTCGCTACCCTCTTCCCCCTTGACCATTCCTAGGTATACCATATAGCAGAACTCCTGCTCATTTTTGGTCAAGGCCCCAAGACAGTAGGCACCAACAACTCCAAATCCTCAAGGCAAGTGCTTGGCTCCCTAGGCAGGATCTGCAAGGGTGTAACTGAAATCCAGTTTGGGGAACCCTAATTAGCAACTAGCTTCAATCTATAAAAGAGGTTAGCTAGGTCAAAGGAAGGTAGAAATCAGAGAAAAGATGTCTTTGTGAATTTCATCTTCTCTGTGTATGTGTTTGGAGAAGGAGGAATCTTCCCATCAATGTGAGTAAGAGGTTTAATGAAAATCACTTGAAGGGCTCAATCTGTGTCCCCAAGAGACTGAGGGACCTAGTGGACCCATGCTTAGGAAGGTCAGAGCCAAAAGGCACACGGCTGTTCTCATGTGGCTACTCAGACTGGTCATAAAGAAGAGATGGCTGCAGGGCAAATGGCCTGTATTCCCAGAGTTTGTGGGAAGAATGCACAAGTGTTTCCTGCACTCCCAATCTGGTTGTCATGAAAGAGAATGCCAATCTCAAGTCATCTTAAAGGCACTTGCCCTTGGGCTTCCCTGGTGGCGCAGTGGTTGGGAGTCCACCTGCCGATGCAGGGGACACGGGTTCGTGCCCCGGTCCGGGAAGATCCCACATGCCGCGGAGTGGCTGGGCCCTTGAGCCATGGCCTCTGAGCCTGCGCTCCGCAACGGGAGAGGCCACAGCAGTGAGAGGCCAGCGTACGGCAAAAAAAAAAAAAAAAAAAAAAAAAAAAGGGACTTGCCCTGGATTTCCCTGGCAGTCCAGTGGTTAAGACTCTGCACTTCCACTGCAGGGAGCACGGGTTCGATCCCTGGTTGGGGAACTAAGATCCTGCATGCCGCACGGCATGGCCAAAAAAATTAAAAAGGGCCTTGCCCATGTGGGCCACCCAGAGGTACAATGGAGCTCTACAAAGATAGTCCAGCTACCAAGAGCCAGCAGTGAAGCCAAGCACTGCCAGCAGGAAAAAGTATCATATCTACCAAGGAAGTCCAGGTGAGAGATGGCTGGCAGGCAAGGAGGGACTCTGAAGAACTCCAAGAACCCCAGGGGTGAGACACACACCAAAACTTGAAGAAACTGGGATCGGTGCACTCTAGACCCTAACCTCTCCTTCCCCCTTCGACCCACGAGGGGTCAGAATCTGGGAACAGTGGAGTCAATAGTGAAAAATTCAGCCACACCCCATTTCCTTTGCCAGCTTTCTATCCAAAAGAGACCTGGGCTGGAGCAGGGAAGAAGCTTTAATCTCTATCAGTTACAGAGTTTTGACCAGTATTTAGGACTAAATTTACTGAAATGACACTGTTTTTATGCCTAGAATTAGCTGGACAGCTTTATTATTTGAGAAATACCCCAAAAATCTAATTTCATCCAAAGAACATAAGAAAAAGTAGACCCACCTAGCTGGTGTGAGGGGGCCAGTTAGGAAGGACAAAGCTGTCTCCAGGTTGCACCCCTCAAATGCAGCTTATTCAGCAAAAAGGTGACACGAGATTAGCCCCTTTCATGAAATACAGTGGGATGATGATGATAATACTATTACTTGCACTCACTAAATGATTACCAAATTCGGTTATTTTTACCTACATCTTGGAAAAAATACTTCTTGACAACTACTATGAGGGACTTCCCTGGCAGTCCAGTGGTTAAGACTCTGCACTTCCACTGCAGGGGGCGTGGGTTCGATTCCTGGTAGGGAAACGAAGATCCCGCATGCCACACAGTGCAGCCAAAAAATTAAATAAATAGATAAAAACCACTGTGAGAGTTAAGTGGCCTCTGACTCGTAACACATTTGTGTGAACTAAATCTGTGGGAACTGTGTGTCCAGCCCTTTAAGCTCTCAGCTGCTTCTGGAAGAGAAAAGAGAAGATGTGAATGATTCCCATTAGAGGGCTTCCCTGTTGAATGATTCAAAGACCAGGCAAAGGCAGCACAGACAATTCATCACACTGCCACGTGCTCCAGAGGCCCAAAAGTCTCTATTTGCGAATGAAAGCACAGGCGATGTTCTCTTTATACCCACCCTGTGTCCCCAGCCCACTCGCATCTTAGTGTTGGAATTGACTCTCCAGTCATTCTTTCTCCCATAACCAGTTCACTGCCATGATTAACATGCTTGTGATAGCACTAATCAGGATGGGAGCAAAAGCTATGATAGGGCATATGCAGCGCCCCAGGTAAGATTTCTTCAGAGCTTATCAACTAAGAGGCTCTAAATTATTTGGCAATTAAGCCATCCTTTTATTCCCACATAACTGTGGCATCATCCGTTTGCTACTTGCAGAAAATCAGAAACAACAGTATACCTGCATACTTTTGACTTTAAGTGCATTCCATTTCAAGCAGCACAATGGTCCAATGACCTATAACGTACATTGAAAGACAGATGTGGGCAAGGTGCTAACAGGATCCTTGGGTGGCCCTGTCCTTCCGCATTCAAGCAACTGGCTTGCTGGCTTACCTAGCTGCATGGGTGCCAGGTTAATGGGCTTCGTCCTTTGTTGCTCCTTCCACCTCTCCAGGTCCTCCAGCTCTTTTGCAGCCACTAAGCCAGGTGAGAAATACCAAATCATCATTAGAGCGTGAAAAGGGAACTGCTCCCTTGCAAGCACAACAAACCACCATCAGATGGACAATTAAACTACATGCAAGCATGAGTGGACGAGATGTCCAGGAAAGGAAGACACCACCCACCCAGTCCTAACCCCTTGGGGTCAACCTAAGGCACTTTCTCTCCAAGAGTCTGCACAGAAGGTTCAAATTTGAAAACAGGGGCTTCCCTGGTGGCGCAGTGGTTGGGAGTCCACCTGCCGATGCAGGGGACGCGGGTTCGTGCCCCGGTCCGGGAAGATCCCACATGCCGTGGAGCGGCTGGGCCCGTGAGCCATGGCCGCAGAGCCTGTGCGTCCGGAGCCTGTACTCCGCAACGGGAGAAGCCACAGCGGTGGAGAGGCCCACGTACCACAAAATAATAATAATAATAATAAAATTTTTAAAAATAAAAATAAAAAATTGAAAACAATATGAACTCCTACTAAATAAAGAAGTTTAGTTTTTCCTCCCACTCTGGCATTTTTCAAACCCTGTATCATTTAATGTTAAAAGTTTCCTATAGAGAGTGTGTGCAAAACATTCATGTGTCAATAAGAACTTTTCACACACAGTAAACATAAATCCCCATAAAATTCTAATGCCCGTATTCACTTTATTTTAAATATTCCCCAAGCTTAATGTAACCATGAGGAACGAGGCCTCTCAGATTCCTGGCACTTGGAACCACTAGGCTGAGCCTACTCCTTGCAGAGCGGTGCTCATTCCCCAAATATACACTGACGGGCAGCAGGGGGCGCCAGAGATACTAGTTCTGTTCTTCCAATGTATGCCCGAATCTCATTAGAAGTGATTATTTCAAACGTGCATTTATAATATTTTTTAATTATTAGAGGGAAAAAAATTTTCTGAAACATCTCAAAAATCCAGACTGCACTGAGGCTTAAATTCCTGTTAACTATTTAAATCAAAAACTTGTAAAATGCCAGAATCTTTGGGATTCCGTTGGTCACCTGCAGGCAGTGCCCACAGTCACTGTGTTAGCATAGCTGTGATTGTCATATTCTGCACAGACTCAGATGTACCACCCAGGGGCCTACCTGTCCAATGCAGACCTTTATAGAGCTGCTTTCCTGCTGTGCCCTTATGTCCATTGGTCATTACAAAATTAAATTTCCTATTAAGATCAAGATAGGAGAGCACAGAATCTCAGTGCTAGCCCCACAGTTGACTTGAACAAGCCTCAGAACTTCTTTGTGAATTAAATGAACTTTAGTTCTCCTTCCAACTCTAAGGTATAATACTGTAACTTTAAAGGGCAGCATTTATTTTACTGCACAACTTCAGTTAAGCATGTTATATGCCCACTAGGTACAAGGAGCACAAAAACAAGTAAGATGTAGCCCCTGCCCTCAAAGAGCTTATAATCTAAAGAAGGAAAGTGAAGTCATGAATAAAAAGAGCTGAGGGTAGACTCTGATAGTTACAAAATTATGGGAACACAGAGACTGAAAAAAAAAAATTCCATTAAGAAGGAATGGGACAGGGACTTCCCTGGTGGCACAGTGGTTGAGAATCTGCCTGCCAGTGCAGGGGACATGGGTTCAAGCCCTAGTCCGGGAAGATCCCATATGCCGCGGAGCAACTAAGCCCGTGCGCCACAACTACTGAGCCTGCACTCTAGAGACCACGAGCCACAACTACTGAAGCCCGCGCCTAGAGCCCGTGCTCGGCAATAAGAGAAGCCACCCAATGAGAAGCCCAGGAACCGCAACGAAGAGTAGCCCCTGCTCACTGCAAGTAGAGAAAGCCCACACACAGCAACAAAGACCCAACGCAGCCAAAATTAAAATAAATAAAAATTTATAAAAAAGAAGGAATGGGACAGGTCTAGAAAGAGACGGATTATTTTATAATCTATTTCATATATGACTTGTCTCTTTCAAAATTGTTCCAAGTCCTGTAAGGACATCTGCAGTGAGCCCAATTTTACAGGAACTTGATAGGTGTGAAATTGTTTAAGCCCAACAGAAACCTCAGATTTATAACCGTGCAATGAGTTCTGCTATTAACACAGAGAAACAAATTTAGAAGCACTAAAATAGAATAATTTTAAAACGTATAATTAAAACTGCCAAAGTTGGGCTTCCCTGGTGGCACAGTGGTTAAGAATCTGCCTGCCAATGCAGCGGACACGGGTTCGAGCCCTGGTCTGGGAAGATCCCACATGCTGGGGAACAACTAAACCTGTGTGCCACAACTACTGAGCCTGCACTCTAAAGGCCGCGTGCCTAGAGCCCGTGCTCCGTGACAAGAGAAGCCACCGTAGTGAGAAGCCCGCGGGTCGCAACAAAGCGTAGCCCCCGCTTGCCGCAACTAGAGAAAGCCGCGCGCAGCAACAAAGACCCAATGCAGTCAAAAATAATTTTTTTAAATTATGAATAAAGTAACAAAAACTGTAGTTTAAAAACAAAAATAAAGAAAATGAGAAGTATTTTGAATGGTAAATAATATACATACTCCGTTGCATCTCATTTCTTCGTTTTTCACTTGGTACTATCAAGGTATATGCACCTGTGCTAGAATGAAGAGAAAAAAATCGATTATCATGAGAAATTATTAATGCATATAAAGCACCATACATTCTTTCTGATAATATACTGTATTTATGATCATCACCATCAAATAGATACTAGGAAAGATAATATTCCTCTTAAGACCCAAGTGTGTTCTCCAGGAGCTTACAATCTATCTGGTAAAGTAAAACAAGTGCACACGGCCACATATGGAAATATAAAGCAGTTGATGAAGAACGACAAGTGACTTCTTCAGGGTCAGCTCTTGGTAAACTGTCTTTGTAGGGATCCACTGTGCCTCCAGGTGGCACTCATGGGCACATCCCTCTGAGATGACTGGCATTCTTTTCCAGGTCACCCACTACAGCAGTACAGGAAACACTCACATTTTTGGCTCCCACAAACTGTGCGTAGGGGCTATTTGCAATGCAGCCACCTCCTCCTGATGACCCATCTGAGTGGCCAGATGGCCACAGTCTTGTGTTTTGGGGCTTTGACTTCTAGTCAGGGGTCTGCTGGGCCCCTCATTCTCCTGGGGACACAGGTCGAGCATAATCAGGAGTTCGGAGAAGTAACGAGTCACTTCAATTCTCTGGGGGGTGGGGGGTGGGGTCCAGGGAAGACTTCATTTAAGCAAAAATATTCACCACTAAGGTGCAAGAAGTTGTTACAATATTGTAAGCTTTTGAGGGCAGAAACTGTGCTTGAGGGATCCATATATGCCCAGCCCCTGGCACAAAGTAGCTGCTTGTCGAATGTGGGCTGAATTGAAATGAAATGACGCCAGAGACCCAGTCCGTGAGTCTGTGCTGGGGGGTGGCTCTTTGTGATGATACATGTAGTCCCACAGAAGTATGAATACTTCATAGAGCAAAAATATAGCACAGCAAGACTGCAGCGTACATGTAGGTACAGTGTGAAGGGAAATGTTACGGATTAACACAATCAGCTTATAAATGTAGGTCTTTTTTTAAAAATCCCAGATACTCTCAGAAGTCTTTGTCCAACACGGAATATACAATTTCAAAGGACAAACTAGCAAAGATCGAACAGTAGAGGCCAAAACCGCTAACGAACAGAAGCCATTTCTTCCTTATCTCATTTTCCTAGCAGTAAGCCTTCAGCCCGCTTCAAACTGGGCTTTAATTTTCGAGTTGTATATGGGAGGTGTGCAACCACCTTTGCATGCAAACAGGGCTGCTGGATGCCCAATTACCTAACGTATATCAGCAGACGTTGCCTGTGTAGCCTAGCATGCATACAGTGGGATGAGTACAAAATTAGGAGGCTGCCACTGGAAATTAATCCCCTGTCCATTGCATATTCTTTGTTCACCCTCAGAAAGATTTTTCACTCCTCAATTGTCCACACTTTATAGAAGTTTAGGAGCTGCAGTTCTGTGGGTAGTACCTGCAAACTTGAGTACAATGCAATAGTGAGCCATTCTTCAGAGCCTTAAAGATGAAACAAGATACTGGATTTAAATGCCACCCATGAAATGACTAAAGAATCATCATTGTCCGTTAACATTGTGGTATGGAGCTTCTCACCATACCAGGGATTTGACTACACTGCAAATCAGCAGTTCTTAAACTTTAGCATGCATCAGAATCACTTGGAGGGCTTGTAAAATGTTGAGTTTCTGATTCAGTAGGTATGGGACGGGGGGCATCTATAACTTGCATTTTTAGCAGTTCCCAGATGATACTCTCGATCTGGGGACCACACTTTGAGAACCAGTGCTGTAGATCAATCAAGCTGTCTTCAAACATTTGGACTAAAAGGGAATTGAAGGATTAATAAATCATTGATAAAGACACAGACATTAAATCATATGCCAAAGACCATGAGGTTAATTAAGCAATAGTGCTGAGACTCAGACCAAGCACTTTTGACTTAGACCAGGTGGGTGTCTGGAGCTAAGTATTCAGCTCAATGTAGAAAACATAAAATATGACTGTCCTTAACTTCAGCCTCTTGATAGACTTCCAAACAAAGTAAATCTACTTAGCCAAGCACCCATTATGGACTTGTTATGTTAGGGGCTTATGAGGCATGAGGAGAGATACACAAAAAACAGACACCAACCCCTTTAACAGAGCTTACACTTTAATTAGGAACAATTCATGAAACCACCAGAGCAGACCACAAGGATATTCAAACAAGCCTCAAAGTGGGATGATGGAAGTAGTCAGAGATGCAAGGTGGAGGGGAGTCAGTGAGACCCCAGAGGAGTAGAAAATTTCAGAGAAGAATAGCAAGTTGAGGCTTAAAGGATAGGATCTCAAGTGGTAAAAAGGGTTTCTGTGCTAGCACTTTGCTAAGAGAAGCTTCATAGAGCATTTTCCAAGTTCCATGAATCTCTCTTATGAAAATATCAGGAAAGTTCTGAAAAGAAAAAACAGTTTGTAAAAGATTTTATTCTGCAATATCTAATCTGATTAAGTTTAAGTGTGACAATATCACACTAGAATCTTTCGTCTTACAAATAGGACTGTGGTCAATCTATGGCCAACATGTGTAGCTGACAAGTACCCAGACAATACAGGGCCGTGAAAAAAGGGGGAGAATTATCTAGCCTTGAAATCAGAGGCTTTTAATCGAAAACATTTAAACATAACCCCAGGCTCAAGGACAGTGGTCCCAGTAATAAATGTTTTATGTTAGAGAATTCCTTAGCAACCTTCTTAGCAATATTTTATTGGCTGAAAATGTCAAATCTGAAATATAATATTCAGAAGAAAGCATTGCCAAATAATGGAGCCTCTATTCCTCTTCCTTCCTATAGGAAGAGGAGCTTAAGTCTAAGGATCGGCTTTTTATTTTTTAATATCCCGTGGCAGAGCATAATGCCTGGGTAGATACAAATATTCATCCCTTCTTTCTTAGCTTTTCCTTGACATGAATAACAAGTATAACTTATTCATGTTTTCAGCCAAGTAATTTCCACCCACAGCAAGGGCCTCTGCTGTTTTAACCTCCATGTCATCCCTTTCAACAACCTGACTCTCAAAGCTACTGATGGAGACAAGCCCAACCTACCTGTATTTAGTATTCTGGTCATTTCCTGGTTAAGCAACATTCAAGCCACTGAAATAAATGTATATCTTTGAAAATGAGTTTCCTTAATTACCTCATTGAAATTTAACGAAATATCTCCATTTGTAAGATTATTTTCACTTTCCAACAGCACACATCCTTGAGATATACTAAGGGAGAACGTATAAAGAACAGCGTAAGACAGAGGGAGAAGTGTTTTTCCATACCATATATTTCTTAAATATATATATTTAAGAAATCTCTTCCTTGTGAGGTCTCTCCTGAGCTACACAACTGCCTCTCTGTGCACATTCTTGTGCATTTTTATAAGGTCTCATCAATAAGCAGTCTATGAAAAAAATGGTGTGTTGGAGTCATGAAAAATATCTTGGCTGCCTAAAAGTATTACATAAATATATCCTGGTGTGTACAAACTGCAGCAGATGTCATTTAAATTTCTAATTAGGAACAAAACGGTTTGAGTAAAAAAGAAATGTACTCAAGAGCAAAAATTCAGAAAGAGATTAAGTGACAAACAGATAATTTCAAGCAGAATAGTAGACACATAAAGTCTACTGTCCTACAAAAAATTGGTTTGAGGTTTTCATAGTTCAAGAAAATCTTATCCTTGGGTGAAACTGAAACAAAGGAAAATTTCTGGTTAATCAAAGGCACTGAATAGAGATTTAGATTCTAGATATGTTTTTCTATATTGTTTTGTTTTAATACAGTCTTCAACATAGGACTCTGAAGCTTACTGTTTTTAACCAACGTGAATCAAACCTTATGAAGCATTCAGGTTTGCAAAACTTCTTTTATAAACAGACCATATTCCTAAGAAAAAAAATACCAAGATCAGACTGAGTATATCATCCTTGTCCCCTAAGCCCATCACACCAGTCCTGATCCTGCATTCCACATCTCTGGTGTGGAAGGACTAATGAATTCTCTTTGGTCTCAGAGCCTGCAGAGCCCCAGACATAGTCTGCACACCCGAGAGACTGATGTGAAGCTGGTTAGTTCTATAACTCACAGCTTCTGTTGGAGGGTGGAATAGATGCCCAGAGGGCTAAAGAGACACCCAGAAGGAAAAGATAAACAAGAGACCACCAGGTCATCAGGGCCTATGTTCATAGGATACCTTTATGTAAAGTAGAAAGAGGTATACACACACACACACACGCACACACACACACACACACACGCACACACACACACACACACATCCATCCCAGGATCCTCACATAGGCCCATGGCTTAGTGAGAGGTGGTAAATTTATGCAAATTAGAAAAAAGTGCCCCTTCTGCCAGGTGGAGGTAACCCCACACTAAGGTAAATGATTTGGTATGTATTTCAGCTTCAAATTACTACCTTAGCGAGGCAAGTCTGTATAGTTTACCAACTGGCACAATCATACGGGGTAGACCTGAAAGATGTTGTGCTTCTTCACTTAAAACACATATACATGTAAATGATAAAAACTATGAAAAAAAGAAGCAAGAGGGCTTCCCTGGTGGTGCAGTGGTTAAGAATCCGCCTCCCAGTGCAGGGGACACGGGTTTGAGCCCTGGTCCAGGAAAATGCCACATGCCACAGAGCAACTAAGCCCGTGTGCCACAACTACTGAGCCCGCGCTCTACAGCCCGAGAGCCCCAACTACTGAGCCCCCGTGCCAAAACTAGTGAAGCCCCAGCGCCTAAAGCCCGTCCTCCGCAACAAGACAAGCCACCACAAAGAGAAGCCTGTGCACTGCAATGAAGAGTGGCCCCTGCTCACCACAACTAGAGAAAGCCCGTGTGCAGAAACGAAGACCCCACACAGCCAACAATAAATTAATTAAATAAATTAAAAATAAATAGTGTATATGTGTCAATCGCAATCTCCCTAAAAATATAAATAAAAATAAGTTCATCTATTAAAAAAAAACAGCAAGAAAGATTCACTCTAAAGATACAAAGAATATATATGAAATATAATATCGGAGAGACTCACCATCTTTATGAGGGCAAAAACCAGCGATGGAAGTAGAGATGGAGACCAATTGGTAAGTATACTTGCAAAATGTATTAAATTGCTTCCTCAGCAAAAGTAACTGCAAGGACTTCATATTTTCAGAACATAGAGATGTCAAGTCTGGGATGTGATTTGAACCTACTTGCAAGCTAAAGTTAGCCTAATAGTTAGGCTGTTACCGTTTCATGGATGCTGGTAGAAGACATGGAATGGACTTTATTATTCATGGCATGGCATCAGCATATTTATGTCTGTCCTCTCTGGCTCCAAGTCAACATGATGGATGCCGCACACACATTGTGTTTGCATTGCAGTTGAGGAACACTGAATTGTGGAATCCACCATTTTTATAGAAGATAGTAAGCAAGCCTGGTCTTTGTTCTGGGGAGAATGTACCTCATCTCTCAAGGTTCCCAGCTACACAACAACCCTAAGAAATAGTCCAGGTTAGAGTAGTCAGGTATGCAATCTTGGCATGCCCAGCAAGACATCTAGAGTGCAAGAGGTCCAAGAAGGACTATCTTTTCCAAGAAGAGAATATTTAAGAATGGCTTAGTGAGAAGAAAATTGGCATTTGCATAAAAACATTTATCAACTTGTTATACATTTTCTATTATTATCATTCCTCTTATTATTATTATTATTATCATTAGGCTAAGCTCTGCATATGTCCACATGTCTTCAGCACTGCTCCTCAAGGACATCTATAACTTAAAGGAGAAAACTAGAAATGCAAGACATAGGTATTTATATCTAAATATCTGCATAGAATATTTTAAAATGAAATTCATCCTGATTTTGAAATAAACATATGCTCACATAAGAAAATGCAGAAAATTATCTTTAAAACATTTAAGAGTCACTCATAACCCCACTCCTCAGACATCTAAATTACAGTGTTATTTGGGTGAATTTCAGTTCAATCTATATTCTGTACATATTACACAGTTGCAATCATATATTAAGTCCAATTTTATATGCTGCTTTCACTTATAAGTGGTTTTCCCAATTATGCACATAACAAGCTTAATATTAAATGGCTACATAATATTTCACAACATCAATGCACCATTAATATACCCACTCACTTAACCATTTCAGTTGTTTCAATTGTTCACTATTATAAACAATCCTGCAGGATGTGCAAAGCATAAAACAAAGATTGCACAGAACATTATCCAGAAGAAAACCCTTAATAGTCCTCTAAAATCAATACTCTGAACAGGAATGTGGACTACATTTAAATTTTTCTTCCTTAGATATCCCATTTGCATTTCCAAAGTTCCAGCGACAGTTTGATCCTATGATTAATTTCTGCTATTATGCTTGACTCTCCTCAATTCCTAAACCAGAATAGATGCTGGCCTACCTAACCATTCATTCTCACCACCTCCTTACTAAAAGCACTCCTATATTATTCAGGTTCACAATGTGCTCCATTAAGACTATAGTCCCCAACCTTCTTTATAGCCAAATAAGACTGTGTGATTAAGTTTGGCAAATTGAGATATAAGGGGAAGCCATTGAGAAGGCTTTCTAGGAAAGCTCCATTAAATGAAGACAGACAGATGGACAGGAAAAGCTTTTTTGTTGCCCTCCCCCCTTCCTGGAAGGTTGAAGTGGAAGCTGGTGCTCAAGCAACGATCTTAGTTAGTGAGGCAACTTGAATATGTAAGACATGCATCAGAAACAGCAGAGCAGAAAGAAGCAATCTGTAAAACTACCACACTAGTGGTAATCTATTGCCAAACTGCCCTGCTTTGAGCCCTAATTCTGTTACTTCCTAACTATAACTTTGAGCAAATTAGTTTTTCTATTCTTTCACCTGTAAAATGGGGATAACAAATATCTATCTCTTAGAGTATGAAGTGCTTAGAACAAGGCTAGGAAATAACAAATGTTCTATTATGATTGCCTATTATTTGTACTATATCAGCCCCAGACTACCTACCTTCATACTTACTTTATAGGAGAGAAACAAAGCCATCTATGCTTAAGACACCTATTTGGAGATATCTATTTTATTATAATAATTATATATAACATATTATGTATAAGACACATTATTATTGTCACCTTCTATTGGCAGTAGAAATTGAAGGGCATAATGGCTCTAAGTCTTTCTACTTGGATTAAAAGTCAAAAAGAACAACTTACACTTTAAAGATAAAGAGATCCTTATATCAAACAGCTTGAAGTGTTTATTTCTAAGGATCTGAATTGCAGGGGACTTTTCCTTTCTATATTAGTTTTGTAATGTTTAGTTTTTTGGGGTTTTTGGCCATGCTGCATAGTTTGTGGGATCTTAGTTCCCCGACCAGGAATTGAACCTGGGCTACAGCAGTGTTAAGTGCTCAGTTCTAACCACTGGACCACCAGGGAATTCCCAATGTAATGTTTAGATTTTTATAACAAGCAGATATGACTTTACTTTTATAACCATGAAAAAATATTCCAAGGAGTATTAAATGAGAAAATATTTAAAATAAAGATTTCTTAAGTCAGGGGTTCAGATTTTCTTACAGGACTAGGTAGCACAGGATTTCTGCTCTCACTGGTTCCCTAGCAAAACAAACACTGGGCTATACCAGCCCTTGAGTTTTAATGATGGGAAATGTCTTCAGTTTTTCTACAGGACTTTAATAAATTGCCTTTTATGTGTTCATGGTGGGGGGAGGGTGAATTACAAACATTACAGAACAAAGGAACCATCATTGGCTGATTCTCTGATATAGAAGACCCTTCAAATGCAGTCTTCTCCCTTTGATGATTTTTTTTCCTGTTAAGGTTTTGTTTCAGATTCAAATACATTCTGAATAGACGCAATTAATTTTAACAATAGTATAACCTTATAGCACTCTACTGACTTTGAAGTAAGTAACCTTACTGTGTAATTGAACTAAGTTTCTTTTTTCTCATTTCTGCTATGCTTCTAATGATTATTATAGGTATTATGTGTTTTCAAGCTTTCATCATCCTGTTGATTTACTGTTTCACTGTTTCAGCTGTCAGACTTTTGGAGAAATGCCCACTCATTTTTGATATTGCATTTGAACAAAAATGACTGCTTCCCAAGACTTAGCAGAATTCAAATGCATACCACATTAAGGAGTGGAATCTAGTGCAGAAAAGTTGGAAATTCATCCTAAACAGGACCATAATTTCTCCCCTCCTGTATAAACAGGAAGGTGAATTTGACCTAATCAAACCAAAATGTCTTTTCTTTCCATCCATTCCAACAATCTCTTCTGCCATGCAAAGAACAATGCTTTGCTTTTCACACTGTAGGTGGTAACCCACTAATGGGCCATGAAATCAAGTTAATGGGTTTATTTTTAATGAATAAGAATTAAAATGTCAAAGTCCATCACATATAGTAAGGGTGAGAACTGTTTTCTGACATTTTTTTCGGTTATATATAAACTCACATATGACCTAGACCCATACATGTACTAGGTCATGAATGGCAAATGCACTGCTAACTTTTTTTTTTTTTTTTTTTTGTGGTACACGGGCCTCTCACTGTTGTGGCCTCTCCTGTTGCGGAGCACAGGCTCCGGACGCGCAGGCTCAGCGGCCACGGCTCACGGGCCCAGCCGCTCCGCGGCACGTGGGATCTTCCCGGACAGGGGCACGAACCCGCGTCCCCTGCATCGGCAGGCAGATTCTCAACCACTGCGCCACCAGGGAAGCCCTGCACTGCTAACTTTAGGCTGTGGTCAGAAGTCTGAAAGATCTCTGGAAGGCAGTATGTGGTTCAGGTTGCTCAGAAACAGTGACAGTGAGAAAACTGTTCTAATGTGAGCCAACCAAGCTGTCATGAAGAAAAGCAGCAGAGAGAACAGGACTGCCACAGAATCTTTGCTCCTACGAACTACTTCTCTATCCAAATCATTTTAAAGCTGTAAATAAATGTCACATTGCTGATTCAATAGTACCGCTCTCTTTAGTCTATAGAAATTCTATTTTCTTGATGTGAAAATAGGACCACTGATAGGAAATTCACGAGCTGCACTGTCACTCCCTCCTCCAGCTCCATCATGTTCAGGATCCAGACCTTGGTAGATAGACTCAGGTTTGAGGGCTGGTTCTGTGACTCAAAAAGCCATGAGACCTTAGGAAATCATATACTCTCTCAAGACTCAGTTTCTTCAACTATAATGGGGCAAAGTGTTTATTGTGAAGAGAAAAATGAATGATATGATGCGTGTAGCACAGGGTCCAGCACGTGGTTATAAGTTCAAGACATAAAAGTTCGAGGTAGTGATTGTTATTTTGGTTTTAGTCCCTCGGAGTACCCAGTTTAACTATTCTAGGTCATAACTAATTTCCTTTCTGCTACCACAGCACTGCAGTGCTTTGTCACCTTTCTCAATTCTAAAAGCAGTCAAACAGAGGCTTCCAAAGAGCACAAGACCTGAAAGCAGTCAAATAGGCAGAGCTCTACTGATTAGTTTGGTAGTAGAATCTGGTCACAGAGACACCTACCCAGCTCATTGAGTCATAAAATTATCATTGAGTTAAATACTGTCTGTTGTTTTACAAACTTGCTGAATGCTTAGGAGCCTTGCCTGGAGATTGAGTTAAATAGTTCCCTAATGAATAGCTATCTATATTCAGCCATCAAGAAGATTTGTCATTAGAATCAATCATAGATTTTTCTCTCCCTATGTACCATCATTTCAGAGCACTAAAAGGAGCTCAGGCATTATTCAGTTCTCCATCTCCAAGGATGGGTAATAGCCTGATGCTTTCATGCCATTTAACAACTACAGGCAAAAGCTTATTTTCTCACTGTGTAAGAGGAGACAGAAGAGAAATCTGGGGCATTTGCAGTGAAGAAAAAATAGTGAAAGCACTTCCTGTAGGCTCTCATAAGTTTGTAAAAACTTGCACTTCATTTACGACTATTTTATGTGGCTAGTTCAGATTCAAATGAGCTGAGTCAAGAATGACTTAAGAAGTTTTTGACGGTCTGTCTTGGGTATAAATTATACATCAGGGCTTCCCTGGTGGCGCAGTGGTTGAGAATCCGCCTGCCGATGCAGGGGACACAGGTTCGTGCCCCGGTCCGGGAAGATCCCTACATGCCGCGGAGCGGCTGGGCCCGTGAGCCATGGCCACTGAGCCTGCACGTCCGGAGCCTGTGCTCCGCAACGGGAGAGGCCACAACAGTGAGAGGCCCGCGTACCACAAAAAAAAAAAATATATACATCAGGATTAAGAGTATACTCAACAATGATTAAATAGTGAGGTTTATAAAAATGGAACTAATGCTATAACTTAATGACTATGTTATCATCTATCCCATCTTATATCTCATCTTACATTTATGAAATGTTTAATACTAAAATAACATAGTGTTCTTTAAGAGAGAAAAATCAGGAATTGGCCATTAATAAGTGGGCTTACCAAGCCATTCTTTATTCTCTCTTCACTCTCCCTTGAGAGTTTGAGGATGAAGGGGAAAAAAAATATCAGTTACCAGGGTTAATTTCTTCCCTGGAGCACAACAAACTGGGCGAAGGAAGTATTGAAGTTAGAGGGAGGAAACTAGGGAATGTCCCCTGAGCCCCAAGGGAGGAAATAAGGAAAAGGAGTGGGTTTCCCCAGGACATATAGCACTCTCAACAGCCATGGTGTCTAAGCTGCTGTTGTCAGGGGTATGGTGTATCTTAAAGGCTGTGTCAGTTTGGGTCCTCTGAGGAGTAGACATCAAGATGAGATTAGACAAGCAAGAGATTTACTGGGAGGAAGGCTTGTGGAGGATAAAAGGTAAGCAAGCAGCAGTAGGCAGGGAAAGGCTTAAGAACATGAGCAGGTCTGACACCTGTGAAGGGAGAGAGGGAGGACTGAGTAGGAAGAGCCTCAGGCTGGTATAGGGTTCTGAGAAAATCTTGGATAGGTCAGTGGAGAGTCTTCTGGCAAAAGTAGCCCCATAAAGGAGTCCCACCTGGAATGCTCAGACACTGGTGGGAAGAGTGCAGAATAAGTGTGCTCTCGGAGCAAAGGGTACAATGGATTCAAAAGGATGGCAACTAGAGCTGTCAGTTGACTGCGCTCCCCACAGTAAAGTCTTTTGAAGATCTAAATAGCAAGCTTCCCTGGCTGCCATAGAGGCTATTTAAACTACCGTGGTATAATAAAGTTTAAGTATTCAATCATGGCCCCTGGTTCCTGGCTCAGAGCTCCTTAAAATCCTCGGAATTCTAAGTTATAAGAATGTCAGGACTGCGCCATTATATATGGCGCAGTGGTTAAGAATCTACCTGCCAATGCAGGGGACACGGGTTTGATCCCTGGTTCAGGAAGATTCCACATGCCACTGAGCAACTACGCCCGTGAGCCACAACTACTGAAGCTCCCGCGCCTAGAGCCCATGCTCCACAACAAGAGAAGCCACCGCAATGAGGAGCCCATGCACCGCAACGAAGAGTAGCCCCCGCTCGCCGCAACTAGAGAAAGCCAGCGTGCAGCAACGAAGACCCAACACAGGCAAAAAAAAAAAAAAAAAAAAAGAATGTCAATTATATGCTAAAGAGATGCTTCCTGGTGGGGGCCCTAGATGGCTTCGGGATGGGAGCTGTTTGCCATAAAAAACAACCATGTGATTAGAGGGTTAGAACTTTCAGGTCCACCTCTCCCCCAGCTCTGGGAAGGGGAGAGTGGCTGGAGATTGAGTTTAATCACCAAGGGCCAACAATTTAATCAATTATGCCTATGTGATGAAACCTAAATAAAAATCCTCAAACAATGAGGTTTGGGGCGCTTCCAAATTAGTGAAGACATCCAGGTGCTAGGAGGGTGACCCACCCAGAAAGGGTATGGAAACTCTGTGCAACCCTCCCCCCATATTTTCCATTTGGCTGTTCCAGGGCTATATCCTTTATAATGAAACTGTAATTGTAAGTATAGTGGTTTCCATGAGTTCTGGGAGTCATTCTAGTGAATTATCAAACCTGGGCATGGGGGGAGGTCATGGGAACCCCCAAATTTGTAGTCAGAGATGTGGGTACCCTGGGGCCCCCCTTGTGGCTTACTCCTAAAGTGGGAGCAGGCTTGTGGGGCTGAGCCCTTAACTTGTGGCATCTGCAGCAGCTGTGAGTAGTGTCAGAACTGGATTGAATTACAGATAATTGGTGTTGCAACAACATATTTGTCAGAAAAAAAACAAAACAAAACCCAAAAAACCCCACAACTCCTAATTATCCTATAGATCACAGTTCAAACATCACCTCCTGCTCCCAAGACTAGCTCAGGCCCTGGCTTTCCTTCACAGTGCATATAAAGAGTTACTCATGTAATTATCTGATAACTGTCTGCCCCATCAATTAGACTGTAAGCTACACAAGGGCTTGTCTTTTGTTGAGTAGTTATTTTTTCCTGTATTTCTAATTAAATATCCAGAGCTAGAAACCCTCTCTTTTCATAGGGTTGTTGTGAAGATTCAAAGAGTTAACATATGTATGGGGCTTCCCTGGTGGCACAGTGGTTAAGAATCCGCCTGCCAGTGCAGAGGACACGGGTTCGAGCCCTGGTCTGGGAAGATCCCACATGCCGTGGAGCAACTAAGCCTATGTGCTACAACCACTGAGCCTGCGCTCTAGAGCCCACGAGCCACAACTACTGAGCCCACGTGCTGCAACTACTGAAGCCCGCACACCTAGAGCCACGCTCCACAACAAGAGAAGCCACCGCAATGAGAAGCCCGTGCACCACAACAAAGAACAGCCCCCCTTCACCGCAGCTAGACAAAGCCCGCGCACAGCAACAAAGACCCAATGCAGCCAAAAATAAATAATAAATAAATAAATAATTTTTTTTAAAAAAGAGTTAACATATGTAATGCACTTTAACAAACAAGTTAAATACATAAGTACTTGCCGTTATTATTGCTAATCTTGAAGTCTCTACAGTTTTTGCTATAAAGTTGGCCACAAATACGTTAAGGTAAACTGAATTTGTATACAAATTATGTTAAAGTTAACTGTATAGTGAAATTCCACATTATGGGTTCATTTTCAGAATATCTTTATATTTCCTTCAAACAGCATCAAGCTAAAGGACCACCTCTAGGTACGGTTATAGACAAGTATCTGAACAAAGTGAACCTTGCCTGTATTGCTATCATAGCCAAGAGCCTTTTGCCCAGAATTGGGTAAAATGAGGTAAAATTCCCTTCCAGAAAAACCCATGCCTTAGTCTTATATTTATCTAGAGTTTGGGGGAAGGGTAAAGGATTACTTTGGATTAGAAGTTCGTGTGAACATTTTTTCTCTTTAAATCTGTATAAATAGCTTACAATATTTAAGGACAAGATAAAATCATGAACTGAAAATAATTAGGAAATCCAATATTTATTAGTAAACACTTCACTTAAATCCAAATATAGTTAAGGGCTCAGCCTTGCCTTAGAGTCTATTAGAGGTCCTCAGGAATCAGTCTAACAACTTGCCTTAAAGTCTCTCTATATTTATTTATATGTAAGTCAGAGTTTTAAATCAGTGTGTTTTTACAAGGCATAAACACTTCAGGGCGACAGCACAGTACTTGGTCAATAAACATTTGTTAAATGAATTCAAGGCTATCAGCACCCAACATTTACTGGATACTTGCTTTCTGCCAGGCATGAAATTGTTTTATGCCTACACAGACACACACATACACAGACCCTGAGAGGTTGGTATTATCTCACTTCACCTAATGAGGACACTGAGACATAAATAAAGTAGTTGAAGTTCAGAGAGTAAGTAATGGCAGGATCAGAATTTGAACCCAAGTCAGCCTGGCATCAAAGTTCCTGCTCCTTTTCCCACGCTGGGGCTTCCCTGATGAATAAGTGGAAGGACGAACACAAAACAAGGTCAAAGTTCAACCCTTTATCATATAAATAAGCTCATATGGAAAGTGAACAAGTGAAGTTTCACTATTAAGCACTTAACTCTATCCTTCCTTTTTCTTAATTTTCTATCAGGAAATGCTTATAATTTCTCTCCAAGAAAATAAACCAAATCTTAACGGCATTTTTTTGGTCAATTTTACTGAGATGTTATTTGCCATTCAACAATTTTCCTTGGTTTCCTGCTTCCATGAAAGGAGACAAGCAAGAATAAACACTAGATATAAGTGACTAATGGAGATGTAAGAAGAATTCAGAGTGGTCCAAACAGGCTCTTACTTGTTATATACCTGAAAGGAAATGTATTTATAATGTTCTGCTTATTGCAACTGGTTCACATGAAAATAATGAGTTCTGTGAAACACAACTGAACTCACCCATGTATTCTCTAATGGTCTACTGGCAAATTAGAAATCACAAAATGTAGTGAGGTCTTCAGATACTGAGGCCTGGAAAATTAATTAGAAAACTGCCCCTTTGTGAGTAATTTAGTCCAGCAAGATTCTGGGGTAATTTACAATTAATTTACAAATAAGAAAACAGACAGATGCAACTGCTAATGTTTATGAGATGTTATGAGCTTGCAATTAAATGATTATATCTAAGTAGATCTTTAAAATAGAAAAAAAGGCACATAGAGGGTATTTATCATCAACGTGAAACCATACATCCGTGACCTCTGTTACATCAAATGCTACAGCTTACAGAGATGTAGATTACTCAGAATTAAAGGACTTCCATTATGACCAGATATCCCCCCCACACACACCCGCTTCTTCTTTGGGCCGCACCGCTCGGCTTGCAAGATCTTAGTTCCCCACCAGGGATCAAACTTGAACCTGCCCTAGCAGTGACCGAGCTGAGTCCTAACCTCTGGACCGCTGGGGAATTCCTCTCGGCCCCGCCCCACCCCCACCCCCATTCTGGGTAGGAAAGAAATGCAGCAATCTCTAATTGAAATCACCCAGATCACCCACCCCACCTAAGGGCAACCCAAAGCTGAATAATATTAAAAAGCCTGGTACTTATGAATTCTTTCAAAAGTTAAGGGATGAAAGAAAATCTGTTTATTGGGCATAAGCTTATATACAGTTCTTTAGAAACCAACGTTTGTCTTTCATGTAACTAGAGGTTGATGAAAAGGGGGAACTGAAAATGAAGCCATCTGGAAAGTTCCAGTTCACAGAAGCAGCACTTCAAAAGCAGTAATGTCTTTACAAACCCTACTGTTGGATTAAAGCATCTCATTCCATTGGTGGGAAAGGGTCACTGACACTTTACATAATAAACGTTTCCAGGATAGCAACTGCAGTCCCTGAACCAAAGACCAGGAATAAAGGCTACCTACCTGTTCCTGTGTAGAGCACTTATCAACACCCGCGGCAAGAAACACTGCACCCACTCACTTCCTCTCTGGCTCAGTCCTCTGGTTCTAAGAGGCTACTTTATCCTGGAGTTTTGTTGGAATGCAGGCTCCTAGAGGCAGCATTTGCATTTCTACCCAATAACATTCCCTCTTCACCCTTACTCTCCCAGCTGATGTAAAGATACTATTTAGGGCATCAGTTTTTTTAAGATAGGAAGGGCAAAATATATTTTCATACTATTTAAGAGCATGAGTTCTGGAGATATCTGGAAAATTAGTAAGAAGCCTAGGCAGTTACTACACACCCAGTAGTAGCCTAGTCCTGTAGCCAGTCACAAGAATCAGGAAAGTAGTGTCCTCAAAAGGAACGGGGGCTCGGATATTCAGTAAGGATCCTGGACCGGCACACTCAATTTATAAGAAAAATGGGCCTTCATTTTCTTAGAGACCCTGTAATGGGGCCCCTGTGGTTCAAACTTCAGTGATCTGAGAAGAACCTGGGGGCCTGTTTGGGGTCTGGGCTTCCGCCCCGCAAGACAGGTAATTAAATACTTACAACCTCTGGCCCGCGTGCTCCAGGCTCTCCCGCGAAGGGCTCTCGGAAGCCTCCTGCAAACCCCGCCTGGGGCCCTGCGGCGGGCGCAGCTCCCTGCCCCACGCAGGGGGGTCCCGGGCTGGGCGGGAGGCGACGGGGGCTCCGAACCCGGAGCCCTGCACCCCACTGCGGGTGTACATGGTCCAGAAACCGCGGGGCCCGGGCCGCTGCCGCTGCGGGGAGGATGAGGGGACGCTTCGCGGGTCTCGAGATGCGATTCCGAAGAGCGGGAGTGGCCGTTTTAGCAGCTGAGTTTCGATTCTCGCTACCAGCCGCGGGCTGCCCCGCCCCCCAGAACTTCCGCGACCTTGCTCCTCCCTGGCTCCCTCTGACCCGATCGCAGGTTACAGCGCCGGCCGGGCCGCCCCGCCTGGGATGTTGAATGGAGCGCACCTGTCCAGCTACAGGTGAGTTGGTTTGAGGTCTCACAACCACCTTAAAGGGTGATAGGGAGAACTCATGCAAGCAGGGAGTAGGGAGTAGCCACCAGGTAACTGAAATCCTGAAAGACACTTAGGACTATTTAACAGGTCACCCTAATTTGAGGTTACGGCAGGATATTTGAGACTGTGAACAATATAATAACCTTACGATTCCAGAGATTGTCAATAATTAAAATTATCTAAACAAAATTTGACCTTTTATCAGTTTTGACTGCTGTTTGGTTTTTGCCAAGTACTTTCTTTTTTAAAATTTTTATTTATTATTATCATCTTTTTGGCAGCTGTTGGGTCTTTGTTGCTGCGCGCGGGCTTTCTCTAGTTGCAGCAAGCAGGGGCTACCCTTTGTTGCGGTGCTCAGGCATCTCATTGTGGTGGCTTCTCTTGTTGTGGAGCACGGGCTCTAGACGCATGGGCCTCATTAGTTGCAGCACACAGGCTCAGTAGTTGTGGCGCACGGGCTTAGTTGCTCCGTGTCATGTGGGATCTTCCCAGATCAGGGCTCGAACCCATGTCCCCTGCATTGGCAGGCGGACTCTTAACTACTGTGCCACCAGGGAAGCCCCTGCCAAGTACTTTCAAGTTAAAGGAAATGGAAAGTGAAAGCAAAAGTGAAAGAAAAAGCAGAACTGGAGCAGCAAGCTGACGGGAAGGCAGAGATGATTCTCTACGCAGCCTTGCTAAGTGATTGATCAGACGTTCAAGAAATTTTGATTAAATACCTGCTCTGTGCAAGACATTGGGCAGTAATTCAACTAATTTACACTATGGGAATAGTTTAAAATATGGATTTGCAAGATGCTATAGGTCGGGGGTTGAGTCTCCGCATCCAATTTTTTAATAGCTCCTGGATGACTCTGATGTGTGCTGCGATGATCACCACTGTCCTTTGTGTAGCAGGCTACACAAAGATAAAAGAAGGCTCTTCCCTCACCCAACCGCTACTCTAGGAGACATGTAAACAAACGTTAATGCCACCATGGGATAAGCGAAATAACAAGATGTGTAAGGCTATTGGATGTTCAGGGAAAGTAGGGACTGGCCCTCCGAATAATTCAAAGAACAGGGACATTTGAGAATGAGCCACAAAAGTCAAGGAGTTCACCAAGAAGAAGGAGGCACAATGCTGGAGGCTTGTGGCTTACACTGACAAGGTGTGTACCTACTCCAGGTGGGGCGGGATGGCTGGAACACCCCAGCCTGTAGTCATCAAGTCTCTTAGGAGTTCGATTGTTTTGCTTATATTACTGGTGCTTAAAAAATAAAGACAAACACATGTTTGATAGCTAATGAAAGATTTAAATGAATGGTGGGCAGTGTGTGGAGTAGGACAGGAGAGGAGAAGATAAAGGCAAGGGACTTGTTAGGGAAGGAAGTCAGGGTTTCTATGCCATCTGCAGTGTTAGAGGTCTGTAAAGTAGACCACGGGTTCTCAAATGTCAGAGCATATCAGAACCACCTGGGGGGTGTATTGAAACAGACTTCTGGACCCTAACCCTTGTGTTTCTGATTCAGTAGGTTTGGGGTGGGACCCTGTGGGGTATTATGAGGAGTAAAGAGTTAATCTACATCAGTTGTTCTCAAATGGAGTTGATTTTGCCTCCAGCAGATATTTGGCAATGCCTGGAGATCATTTTTATTGTGAAGCCTGGAAGCTGTTGGAAGTGGGGCTATTGGCATCTAGTGGAGGCCAGGGATAATGCTAAACTCCTTACAGTGCACAGGACAGACCCCCACACAGAGAAGCATCCTGCCCCAAACGTCAGTAGATCAGGTTAAAAAATCCTGACCTACACAATATGTCTAGTTGAGGACCCCAGTAGTTTAATAGTTGCTGTTTTTATGGTGACTTTAAGGTTTTAGCTTTGTACAGTGGGTAGGTGGCACAACCATTCATCATGAATCAGAAGGAAGATGAGAGTTTGAGAACAGTTGGGTTGGAGGTTACTGCAGGGCGAGAAATGCAAACAACGGACCTGGGTGGCCTTTCTGGAGGTGATCTTCAAAATCTCTTCTGCTGGGAAAACACCACAGAAACTTTTGTTTTCAGAAGAGAAAGTAGTTGTTTTGGTGGTTGGATTAAATTCAAATTTTGAGTAAGGGAAAGCCCATTAGGGGAAAACCAGTTCTGTTAAAGGAGCTGGTAATAGTAATACTGACTTCAGGAATGCATTTGTTTGACCATATTTATTTTACAACACAACCATGTAACACACCCACGTTTCAAACATGAGATAGAAATAGAAGATAATGGGCAAAATCTAAATTGCTTATTCTGTTCACTTCTCGCTTTGCTACATTTTCAAAGTGGTTTTTAAAATGTGAATATGTTTTCTAAAATGTGAATTGCAATAGACGTCTAAAAGCTTCTTCAGGGTGCTCAAGAGTAAGTCATCCATGATACTATACATAGAGAATCCTAACGGTGCTACCAGAAAACTATGAGAACTAATCAATGAATCTGGTAAAGTAGCAGGATACAAAATTAATGCACAGAAATCTCCTGCATTCCTATATGCTAAAGATGAAAAATCTGAAGGAGAAATTAAGGAAACACTCCCATTTACCATTGCAACAAAAAGAATAAAATACCTAGGAATAAACCTACCTAAGGAGACAAAAGACCTGTATGCAGAAAACTATGACACTGATGAAAGAAATTAAAGATGATACAAACAGATGGAGAGATATATCATGTCCTTGGATTGGAAGAGTCAACATTGTGAAAATGACTATACTACGCAAAGCAACCTACAGATTCAATGCAATCCCTATCAAACTACCACTGGCATTTTTCACAGAACTAGAACAAAACATTGCACAATTTGTATGGAAACACAAAAGACCCCGAATAGCCAAAACAATCTTGAGAAAGAAAAACAGAGCTGGAGGAATCAGGCTACTGGACTTCAAACTGTACTACAAAGCTACAGTAATCAAGACAGTGTGGTACTGGTACAAAAGCAGAAATATAGATCAATGGAAAAGGATAGAAAGCCCAGAAATAAACCCATGCACATATGGTCACCTTATTTTTGATAAAGGAGGCAAGAATATACAATGGAGAAAAGACAGTCTCTTCAATAAGTGGTGCTGGGAAAACTGGGCAGCTACATGTAAAAGAATGAAATTAAAACATCACCTAACACCATACACAAAAATAAACTCAAAATGGATTAAAGACCTAAATGTGAGAACAGACACTATAAAACTCTTAGAGGAAAACATAAGCAGAACACTCTATGACCTAAATCACAGCAAGATCCTTTTTGACCCACCTCCTAGAGAAATAAAAATAGAAATAAACAAATGGGACCTAATGAAACTTAAAAGCTTTTGCACAGCAAAGGAAACCATAAACAAGACAAAAAGACAACCCTCAGAATGGGAGAAAATATTTGCAAATGAAGCAACTGACAAAGGATTAATCTCCAAAATATACAAGCAGCTCATGTAGCTCAGTGTCAAAAAAACAAACAACCCAATCCAAAAAAGGGCAGAAGATCTAAATAGACATTTCTCCGAAGAAGATATACAGATTGCCAACAAACACATGAAAGGATGCTCAACATCACTAATCATTAGAGAAATGCAAATCAAAACTACAATGAGGTATCACCTCACACCAGTCAGAATGGCCATCATCAAAAAATCTACAAACAATAAATGCTGGAGAGCATGTGGAGAACAGGGAACCCTCTTGCACTGTTGGTGGGAATGTAAACTGATACAGCCACTATGGAGAACAGTATGGAGGTTCCTTAAAAAACTAAAAATAGAACTACCATATGACCCAGCAATCCCACTACTGGGCATATACCCTGGGAAAACCATAATTCAAAAAGAATCATGTACCACAATGTTCATTGCAGCTCTATTTACAATAGCCAGGACATGGAAGCAACCTGAGTGTCCATCGAATGGATAAAGAAGATGTGGCACATATATACAATGGAATATTACTCATCCATAAAAAGAAATGAAACTGAGTTATTTGTAGTGAGGTGGATGGACCTACAAACTGTCATACAGAGTGAAGTAAGTCAGAAGGAGAAAAACAAATACTATATGCTAACACATATATATGGAATCCAAAAAAACCACAAATGGTTCTGAAGAACCTAGGGGCAGGACAGGAATAAAGATGCAGACATAGAGAATGGACTTGAGGACACGGGGAGGGGGAAGGGTAAGCTGGGATGAAGTGAGAGAGTGGCATGGACATATATACACTACCAAATGTAAAATAGATAGCTAGTGGGAAGCAGCCCCATAGCACAGGGAGATCAGCTTGGTGCTTTGTGACCACCTAGTGGGGTGGGATAGGGAGGGTGGGAGGGAGATGCAAGAGGGAGGAGATACGGGGCTATATGTATATGTATTCCTGATTCACTTTGTTATAAAGCAGAAACTAAGACGCCATTGTATACTCCAATTAAGATGTTAAAAGAAAAAAAGAGAGTGAGTAATCTGCTGGCTTATCACCCATTCCCTCACCTTATGTGTGTGCATTTGTATGAGAAGATGGTCTGGGCTTTACACGGGTTTTCCTGAGGTGTGTGCCTCTGTAGCAATGCTGGTGGAGAGAAGCAGGGAGAGTAGGGAAGGTTCTGGATCCCCATCACTGTTTCCACTCTAGTATTTTAGCCCTTATCTCTTCTATACAGTGGACTGGTGCCTGATTTTTGTGTGAAGCAAGAGTTCCATGGCTTTAAAAGTTTGTAGAACCACTATACTAGACAATTGCCTATATGCTTTAAGGGACCTGGGGAACACGTGAAGTCTAGTGAGATTGTTAAATTGCCTGAAATTTGGCCAATTAGAGATTTGTTTAGGAAATGGTTTTCTTTTAAAATAGAACTGCCTCTGGGAAATAATCATTTATTCTTTCCTTTAGGTAAGGGAGTTTAATCTGAGCAAAAGACATTTTGGTGAGGGAAGCTGAGTGAAAAGAGGAGGATTTCAAAAGCTGTACAAAAGAAAATGCTATAAAATAAGACATTGTCGGGAAATGGGAATTCAGGGCTCAGTGAGCAATTTTAGCTAGCCCAATGAGCAAAAATTACATCAAAAAAACCCTTCACCGATCTGGTCTAAAACTAACATCCAAGTGTGTCTTTATTTTCTGAGGAAATAAATGGGAATATAGATCTGATTTTTAAATCGGTTGCCTTAGATTATTCCTTCATTAGTGTGAAACAATATATATAAATAGAGACACATAGACTTGGCTTTTTCTTATTAAGTGTCTCATGAAAAGTCTGAAAATTCTAAAAAGTCTTGCTTTCTTTTTTTTTTTTTTTTTTTTTTTTTGCGGTACGCGGGCCTCTCCCGTTGCAGAGCACAGGCTCCGGACGCGCAGGCCCAGAGGCCATGGCCCACGGGCCCAGCCGCTCCGCGGCATGTGGGATCCTCCCGGACCGGGGCACGAACCCACGTCCCCTGCATCCGCAGGCGGGCTCCCAGCCACTGCGCCACCAGGGAAGCCCCAGGTCTTGCTTTCTTAAATTTGATTCTGCAGTGGAAAGCTAGATTAATCCAATAGATGTAGGATAGCAGTTATTCTAAAGCTTTTTTTCTCTTCCAACAAAGGAGCTATGTGAAACACCTAGTACTTGGCATCTCCTCATTTTAAGTGTCTCTCTGTGTGTGTGTGTGTGTGTGTGTGTGAGAGCATATTTCCATCATGACAATTTTATATTCTTTAGAAATTCTTCAAATTTGTAACATAAAATCAGGAATGCTGCAGTAATAAGTCACCTTAATCCATGTAAGAAATATTTATTGAATGATAAGTATATGCCATCTACTCTATCAGACCCGGGCACTACAGTGGGTCACAAACAGAACCTTGTTATTCTAGCTCCATGTTTTAGATTATCTAACTACCACCTATTTTAGGAAACAGAAATTTAGAGAGGTAAAGTGACTTGTTAGCATTATGTAACAAATCTATGGCAGAAGCAGAACTTGAATTTAGGTCTTCTGAGTCCAAGTCTAGCTTTTTACGTTTTGAAAGATGATTGTGACAAAATATGTTTTTTGACGAAATTCGGAATTTGGAACGTTTCTCAATTGTTATAATTTTCCCAAAGAGCAGCTGTATATTATTTTCCAAAGCATTTGTGTCAAAGTTTCTAAACCTATCAGAATCTACATTAATAAAAGCCTTAACACTCCAATATGCAACCCTATAATTACATGATCAAACTACCTATACAATGACAGTACTTTATATAACATGTCAAATTTTCATGAATAGCAAACATGCTAATTTTGGTTCAAATTCCTTTAACAGTGTTAAAATAGTTAGCTTTATAGTGTATCACAAAGAATTCTACTTAAGAATGGCAAGATGTACATTTGTTCCCTCTATTTTTGTGATGACAGTGTGTCCTGTCACTTGGGAAAATAAGGAATATAGAAATGTGCTTTCCGTAATATTTCTTATCTTCTGGAAGGAGGCTGAATTTCGTTGTTTGTAAATTCAAATCTGAGGAATAGGTGTTGCTTCCATCTCTGGGTTCTAACACTGTGTAGTAGCCTTCACAAGGCCTCTACTGGCTGCAGGGAGAAAGGAATCTCCCTTAACTTTGGAAAAACTTCTGAAGACTCAAGTCAGTGGCTTGGGAGAGAGATTCCCCTGAACTGGTTCTTTAGCTGTGATGAATGATGAATCAAAGAGAAACTCTCTAGAGCACTATCTGTGTGTGTGTGTGTGTGTGTGTGTGTGTGTGTGTGTGTGTGTGTGTGTGGTACGCGGGCCTCTCACTGTTGTGGCCTCTCCTGTTGCGGAGCACAGGCTCCGGACGCACAGGCTCAGCGGCCATGGCTCACGGGCCCAGCCACTCCGCGGCATGTGGGATCTTCCCGGACCGGGGCACGAACCCGTGTCCCCTGCATCGGCAGGCGGACTCTCAACCACTGCACCACCAGGGAAGCCCAAGAGCACTATTTTTTATCCAATCACTGTGCCTTTTCCAAAAGTGCCCCCTCTTAGGGAACTCCTAACTGTTCTGATGTTTTAACTCTAAGCCAACCCTGTTGTGAGCATTCAGTCCTTTGTAAATATCACGAGGTCATTAAGAGAATATGTGGTGCTGGGAGGCTGGCTAGGGGAAGCAAAAGACCTGCCCTTGAAGACTGGCAGTGCCATTTAAAACACAGACCTACTAGAGTATAGACTTGAGGATATGAGGAGGGGGAAGGGTAAGCTGTGACGAAGTGAGAGAGTGGCATGGACATGTATACACTACCAAACGTAGGGTGGATAGCTAGTGGGAAGCAGCTGCATGGCACAGGGAGATCAGCCCGATGCTTTGTGACCACCTAGAGGGGTGGGCTAGGGAGGGTGGGAGGGAGGGAGACGCAAGAGGGAAGAGATACGAGAACATATGTATATGTATAACTGATTCACTTTGTTGTAAAGCAGAAACTAACATACCATTGTAAAGCAGTTGTACTCCAATAAAGATGTTAAAAAAAAGAGTTTTTTGACCTCAGGCAACCACTAAAACGCTCTGAACTTTGGTTACTTCATTTGTAAGATGGAAATATTAATCATAATACCACCTGTCCAATCTAGTTTTAGGGGTTTGTGAGAGCCAAATGAGATAACATATATGAACGTGGTTCGTAAATTGCACCTTGATGATGTATAAATGGAAGTTATTTTTTTGAGCTGTCGACGCAAGAGCTTTATATATGTTTTCTAATAATACTTAAATTTGTCAACGAGTTCTTAACTTCAGTTCCAGCAGCTCTTGGCTTTCAATTGCTAAAACATTACAGAGCTATATCCTTAGTGTGTTTTATCTTGAAATCTCTTTCAGACTAGAAATAAAGCAGTATATAGTTTTACCTATCAACATATAAATGCCTGGCGCGGAAATACAGTCCCCGGTGAAACTGAAACTCTTTTGGCATAACTGGAAGGCACTGAGCACTTCATAGACATTTTGTGACACTGTTTCATCTCTAATCCCTTCTGGAATCTGACAAGAGTTCCATTTCTATGGATAAAACCTAGGGTTCTCCTATCTGACTTGACTTGGAGAAGGAGTCATATTAGAAATTCCCATGGCCTTTCAGTACTTCCAGGAGTGTGATTTGGGGTTGGGATCCCCATAGGCACACCACACAGGTTGAGGTTCAAGACTCTTCTCAGTGGTCGTCAGCAGCTCACCAACTATGTGGCTCCATTCCTTGATGTACCAGTAAAATGGTTAAGGTAATGAAGTTACATGCAGCCCGAGGAAAGGGAGTGATTCCTGTGTTATCTACCAAGGGTTTGCTGTTCAAACTTTAGTCTGTCAGATGGATCTGTGTTTAGATCTTGGCTCCACCACTTACAACTGAGGGGCTTTGGGTGAATTACTGAACATCCAGGGCCTCAGTTTCTTCAACTGTAAAATGGGAATAAGAGTCATAAGACCAACTGAATACTGTTGTTGTATACATTAGGTAAGTACAAAGTGCTTAGTATTATGTACCCAACCTAGTATACTCAATAAATAAATGCAGTGATCATTATTATTATTATTTTTTTTTTTTGGTGGTACGCGGGCCTCTCACTGTTGTGGCCTCTCCCGTTGCAGAGTGTAGCCTCCGGACGCACAGGCTCAGCGGCCATGGCTCACGGGCCCAGCCGCTCCGCGGCATGTGGGATCTTCCCGGACCGGGGCACGAACCCATATCCCCTGCATCGGCAGGCGGATTCTCAACCACTGCGCCACCAGGGAAGCCCGATCATTATTATTTAAACTCAAAAACTATTGAAGTTTTTGTGCTTATTCAAGTATATTGCGAGCTGGGCAATATACTTGAATAAGCACTTTACACGCAAAAAGAAGAAGATATCCAAATAGCTAATAAATATATGAAAAGGGGCTCCACTTCATTTGTCTTGGGGAAAATGCAAATTGAAATTACAATGAGATACCTCCACGCACTCAACAGAAGAGCTAAAATTAAAAAGAAAAAACTATTGTGAGCAAGGATGTGAAACAACTAAAACTCTCGTGCTCTTCTAATGGGCTTGTAAATTATAGACAACCTGTTTGGAAAACTGTTGGCAGAATCTTCTAAGGCTGAATATTTTCATATCCAGCCATTCCACTGTACATGTGTTCACCAAATCATGTGCAAGAATGTTCATACGAGCATCTTTCATGGAGTGGAAAACTAGAAACTGCTCACAAGTCTATCAACAAGATTAAGAAATTGTGGTAAATTCCTACCGTGTACTGCCACTATATAATAGGGGCTCCATATTTGTCATTGTCTAAATACTAGTTAGCCATTATCTTACTTCCTCAGGCTATTGCAGGCATCATTGTATTTCTATCTGGTCCCCCCTCATTCATGTAACTTAGACTGATTAAACTTTAGGTTCAGCTGCAATAGTAGAGACTCAAATTAGCTGTGGCTTAAATAGCTTGGAAATTTGCTCTTAGGTACCAGTCCTGGCATATGCAGACCAGGGCTAGTACAGTGACTCTATGATGTCAAGGGTCCAGGCTTCTATTGTGTTGCTCTGCCTTCTCTAGTGTGTTTCTCTTATCTGTATGTAATGCATAAATGAACCAGCCAGTGATGAGGGAGAAAGGAAAACCGGAGGACAAGTCCATTCCTTTTAAGTGTACACCCTAGAGATTGCACTTGTCACTTTTGCTCACATTTTACTGGACAAAAGTTAGTTACATGGCCAAACCCAGTTATAAGAGAAGCCAAGATATACCCTAAGAAAACCATAATTCAAAAAGAGTCATGTACCACAATGTTCATTGAGGCTCTATTTACTATAGCCAGGACACAGAAGCAACCTAAGTGTCCATCGACAGATGAATGGATAAAGAAGCTGTGGCACATATATATATAATGGACTATTACTTAGCCATAAAAAGAAACGAAATTGGGCTTCCCTGGTGGCGCAGTGGTTGAGAATCCGCCTGCGGATGCAGGAGACACGGGTTCGTGCCCTGGTCCGGGAGGATCCCACATGCCGCGGAGCAACTAAGCCCGTGAGCCGTGGCCGCTGAGCCTGTGCGTCCGGAGCCTGTGCTCCGCAACGGGAGAGGCCACAACAGTGAGAGGCCCGCATACCGCAAAAAAAAAATAAAAAAAAAAATAAAAAAAAAAATAAAAAAAAAAAAAAAAAAAAAAAAAAGAAACGAAATTGAGTTATTTGTAGTGAGGTGGATGGACCTGGAGTCTGTCATACAGAGTGAAGTAAGTCAGAAAGAGAAAAACAAATACTGTATGCTAACACATATATATGGAATCTGAAAAGAAAAGAAAGACTCTGAAGAACCTAGGGGCAGGACAGGAATAAAGATGCAGACATAGAGAATGGACTTGAGGACACGGGGAGGGGGAAGGGTAAGCTGGAATGAAGTGAGAGAGTGGCATGGAGATATATACACTACCAAATGTAAAATAGATAGCTAGTGGGAAGCAGCCGCAAAGCACAGGGAGATCAGCTCAGTGCTGTGTGACCACCTAGAGGGGTGGGATAAGGAGGGTGGGAGGGAGACACAAGAGGGAGGGGATATGGGGATACATATATATTTTTATATATATATATATATGTATAGCTGATTTACTTTGTTATACAACAGAAACTAACAACAATGTAAAGCAATTATACTCCAATAAAGATATTTTAAAAAATTACAAAGGGGAGGAGACTGCTTTACGATGGAGGATCTTGGCAGACACCACCTCGTTATCAAAATTAACATCACTAGTAGCCATAAAGATAGAAATTGTATGCTCTTTTATAGTAATCAGTGAGAAGAAACAGTTTCATTTCTCCAATATGCACAACCATCGTGAAGAAAAAACAGACCAGTCCAAATGGAGGGACATTCTCCAAAATAATTGGCCTGTGATCTTCAAGTTTCAAGATGATAAAAGCCAAGGAAGGGATGAGAAAATGTCCCAAGTTGAATGAGTCTGAAGAGAGATGACAGCTAAATGCAATATTTAGCTCCAAATCGGATCTTTGACTCTAAAGGCTATTATTTGGATACCTTGTAAAAACCGAATGGGATGTGAGAGATGAATTTGATATGAAGATTTTGATGGTTGTATAGCAAGTATGTAGGTGAATTCTCTGTTCTGAAAGAGTTCATGTGATTAGCTTAGGCCACTCAGATAATTTCTCTATCTTAAGGTCAAGTTAAGTAACCTTGACTATATCTGCAAAATCCCTTTTGCTGTGAAACAACACAATCGTGGGAGTAACACCAGGGGGTAAAGATAGTGCGGGTCATTTTAGAATTTTGCCCGTCACAAGATGGAAGAGAGAAATGTATTTGAGTCTTCTGTCAAACAATATATGTAAAGAAGGGAAGGTGAAAATCTTGCTTCTCAGATTCATGAAATAGGCATTGGGAAAATCTGGACTATGACCTTTGAGACATCTTCCGCAGTGAAATTCTTTGACTTGTCTCTATGAGGCTGTAAGAGCATGCATAGTATGTTTCTGATTTACTGTTGCATCCCCAGCACTTAGCTTAAGGACTGGCACATAGTAGATGCTCAAAAATGTTGAGGGGGTGCTTCCCTGGTGGCGCAGTGGTTGGGAGTCCGCCTGCCGATGCAGGGGACGCGGGTTCGTGCCCCGGTCCGGGAGGATCCCACGTGCCGCGGAGCGGCTGGGCCCGTGAGCCATGGCTACTGAGCCTGCGCGTCCAGAGCCTGTGCTCCGCAACAGGAGAGGCCACAACAGTGAGAGGCCCGCGTACCGCAAAAAAAAAAAAAAAAAAAATGTTGAGGGTATGAAGAAAAAACTATGAGTGAAGAACTAGCAATGGCAACCAAAGATTTATTTCCTTATTTGACTAATCAGAATCTTCAGTGCTGGTCCCTCAGTGAGTTGTTCTTCCAAACTAGCCAAGTTAAGGAGAAACCTGATAGTTAATTTCCAGTTCCCTCTTGATTGATGGTATTTGTGTATATATAGAATTCCAGAGGTGTTTTTCTTTTGTAAATACAATTTGCCAGGAAGACTTAGAACATATTCATTTATCAATAGAAGCAACTAATACATTCAGAATGAAAGGATCTTATGATGCTATGTTGTTTCAATTAACATATATTATGGTGAAAGCTTAAAACATTACTATATAGGGATATAGGAGGAAATTATATTAAAGATTATTTTGGAAATTAAAAAAAAAAGAGAAGCCAAGAAATGTAGTCTTAATTCAGCATTCAAAACTTATTTGTTGAGTACCTAGTGTGTCCCAGCACTGGGGGTACAGCAGTGAATCAATCCATCAAAAAGCCCTGCCATAATGAAGCTTTCATTCTAGATGGACAGCTAACAAAAATAAGATATATAGTGTGTTAAATATTGTTAAATACTATGGTAGTCAGATTTCAAGATGGCCTGCAGTAATTCTTGCATCCTACCCCAAAACTGGGATCAAATGTAATGTAGCAGTGGGCAATTAATATAGATTTTAGTACCTGGAAGTGTGGTGCAGTTTAAAAAACAAAACTGAAAATATGGGCTTGGTTTTGGAACGGAGAGCAGGAGCTGAAAGGACTTTGCAGAAAAAGATAGTGAAGTTTAGGGCTTCACTGGTGGCGCAGTGGTTGAGAGTCCGCCTGCCAATGCAGGGGACGTGGGTTCGTGCCCCGGTCCGGGAAGATCCCACATGCCGCGGAGCGGCTGGGCCCGTGAGCCATGGCCGCTGAGCCTGCGCGTCCGGAGCCTGTGCTCCGCAACGGGAGAGGCCACAATAGTGAGAGGCCCGCGTATCACAAAAAAAAAAAAAAAAAAAAGATAGTGAAGTTTAGGACCATTGAAGAGACTGTTAGTTGAAGCCTGTTAGCCTATGAGGAGGCTGCCAGTGAAAGATGAGGGAAATGTTATCAGGAACTGGAATCTTTGTTATGCGGTGATAGGTAGCTTGGCAATTGTTACCTACAGTAATGTGGACAGTAGAAAATGTACCTAATAAACTGAGTGAGCTAGCTAAGGCGATTTCCAGGCAGAAAGTTGAAGATCCTGCCTAATTTATTCTTGCTGCTTATAGTAAAATATGAGAGGAGAGAGATTACCCACATGAAGGATTATTAAACAAAAGGAGCCAGGATTTGCTGGTTTTTCAAAGTGCCCTCTCAAATGGCTAAAGAGGAAGCTGAGAGTGGCTGTCAATTCTTTTGTTAAGACATCAGAATGATCTAAGGTGATAAATACCTCAGGGAATTATTCAGTCAAAGAATAAAACTTTCAGAAGCTACAGAGTGTTGTCCTTCAAGGCAAAAGACAAGGTGTGTTTTTTGTCCCATGGAATAAATCCAAATGAGATTCATTAAAAAAATCTCAGACTTTTTAAGAGAATTGTATTTGCAGAAACACCACCAGTTTGGACTAAAAGAGATGTACATTAAAAAATGAAAATGGTCTTGTACTGACAGGAATCAGGCTGAGAAAACTATACAACTGCACACCTGGGCTACCTTTCATGGAAGAGGAAATGTGGCTCTAAGGACAGAACTTAAAGCCTCAAGGGTGTAACCAAGTGCCATAAAGAGTTATCTCCATTCCTTGAGTCCTTATCAAGGAAGTATTAATCTGTACCTCCCTGGATTTCAAAATTACTATAGCCCAGCGATACCTACATGCCTTCCATTTTTCCCCTTTGAACAGAGTATCTAGACTAGTTATCCTATGCATATGCCACCATTTTATGATGGATGTATTGGGGAATGATAACTTGTCCCTTTACTTCATAGGTCTTCAGTTCAAGAGAACTGTACTGGAGAAGCTATACCTAAGTAACTACATGTGAGGAGCCTCACCTGCAACAGACATGATTTAGATGACAAGATTCTAGGTTTGAGCTGATGCTCCAGCTAGTAAGTCATCATTCTCAGCACCTTTAGGAGCAGCTCTTCGTTTGCTTTTTGTCCAGAAAGATTAGAGAGAAGTTACTAAACTGTAATAGAATGATGGCTTAGAAGGCTGATAAATAGACAACGTATAGGGAGCAGTCTTGAACATTCATTTTAAATTGCTTCTAATAAGTCATTTCTCAGAACATTAGGCTAAAACCACAGGACTGTGGGCAAGCAGAATGACAATTTAGGCTTTTTTGTAGCTTGTGATAGAGTAGGTGTTGTAGAGCATAGGAGACGAATCATCAGCTGGTCTGTGAGGGAAGGATGATGAAATATGTACACAGAATGTACTAAAACAGGGGCTGTGGTAGTGAATTTAATACCTGACACTTTTCAGGAGAATGTGGGAAGTGTAAGGATATAAAAATTGTTTATTGATGTAAGAAATGTCTAACTATTTAGACAGTGCTTTTGGAACTCCTTCCAAACACATATCCATTGTGTCTGTGTGTCAGAGTATCATTTCTTCGGATCCCATGCAGGTGATCCCAAAAGGTCACGTTGTTCTTTTTGGCTGGAGTACAGGGACATCACATCAATGGGGCGGGTTTTGTGGCACCCTGTTGTAAAACATAAAAGTATTTTGAAGAGCGAACCCACATCACCCTAAGTCCCTTTTGTTTTCAATAAGTTATCATGGCTATAATATAAGAAGGACAAGATGCTAGAAAAATAGTACAGTTTGTACAATGTCAGTATTCAATAGAGGTTTGGGGGCTTAATTTAGGTTAAAACAATCCAACAGACTTGTCTCAAAGCCTTACATACTCATGCAGATTCTGGCCACAAAAATAAAGTTAAGACCCAACAAAACACAGTATTTTCTATTTCCTGGCTGTGTTTGTCAGCAATGCTGTTTCTAAGGCAAAAGACCTTGGGTCATCATGCTGTTATTCCCTTTCAGGATGTATTTAATCCAAGAAACACGTGCTTCTGGCTTATGAAATGCTATGATTAAGTTTTAAATCCCTGGGAAAATAAATGAAGCAATCAATGTATCCTGCTATAAATAGTAATAGGCAGTTTAGTTCTGAGTTACTGTCAACAATCCGTGCTTCAGACCAGATGTTTAATTCTGGCCAGAATACTAAATTGTGTTCTAAAGAGATGCCTGACACAGGTTATTTGGGGAATTTTAAAGAAGAAAGTTACCCATATTGTGTCTTTTTCTTAGAGTACATGATGTTAAGTGAATTGCTAGACTCCTCTGAACCTGTTTCCTTTTCTGTAAAACCTCTCCTATCCATTTGCTTTTACATGATTTCAGAGCCAGATGTCATTATTCCACACTGGAAATCATAAAGTGGTTTTTTATAATTATTATTTAACAAGTTAACAGTGGTGTACTGGATAATCTGGATCTGCATATAGTATTGTAACAGTGAGACGGTTAACATTTTTACAGATAATATAAATGTGCTCTACAGGAAGGTTGAGAATCTAAAAAGAAATTTTCCATTTATTATCTCATTATTATTTATCCTGACATAATCTGTGAAGAATGATAGTTTCTTAGTTTTTTTTTTTTTTTTTTTTTTTTTTGTGATATGCGGGCCTCTCACTGTTGTGGCCTCTCCCGTTGCGGGGCACAGGCTCCGGACGCGCAGGCTCAGCGGCCATGGCTCACGGGCCCAGCCGCTCCGCGGCATGTGGGATCTTCCCGGACCGGGGCACGAACCCGTGTCCCCTGCATCGGCAGGCGGATTCTCAACCACTGCGCCACCAGGGAAGCCCTAGTTTCTTAGTTTTAAAGATGAAGCAAGCAACTCAGAATGAACACACACACACATTCACACACATACACACACACACACACACACACACACACACATTCACACACACACACACACATATACACACACACACATACACACACACACACACACACACACACACACACACACACACACACTGGGCTACTACTGTGTGCCAAACACTGTTAGGCACTGTGTTTGTTCCTGTGTTGCATTAGTTCCAAAATCAGGCTTCAAATCAAATTCCTCTGTCTACTGCTCTTTATGCTCTCTAGCTCTGTTTGATCATATTGGGTTATTTTAATATTTATTTATTTTAGGCTGTGCTGAGTCCGTTGTAGCTCGTGGGGTCTTTAGTTGCAGCATGTGGTATCTTTTAGTTGTGGCATGAGGACTCTTAGTTGCAGCATGTGAGGTCTAGTTCCCTGACCAGGCAACAAACCTGGGTCCCCTGCATTGGGAATGTGGGGTCATACCCACTGGACCACCAGGGAAGTCCCCATATTGGGTATTTGAAAGGAGATACTATCCAGCAAGGAAATGAGGATTAAAGATATTGTCTTAGTCCATTCAGGCTGCTATAACAAAATACCACAGACTGGGTGGCTTATAAACAACAGAAATTTATTTATTTTTGAATTTTATTTTATTTTTTTATACAGCAGGTTCTTATTAGTTATCTATTTTATACATATTAGTGTATGTATGTCAATCCCAATCTCCCAATTCATCCTACTACCACCACTACCCCCGCCACTTTCCCCCCTTGGTGTCCATACGTTTGTTCTCTACATCTGTGTCTCTATTTCTGCCTTGCAGACCAACATCAGAAATTTATTGCTCAAAGTTCTGGAGGATGGAAGTCTGAGATCAGGACACCAGCAGGGTTGGGTGAGGGGCTTCGTCTGGGTCACAGACTTTTTGTTGTAACCTCACACAGCAGATTGAGCTAAGGTGTTCTGAGGAATCTCTTTTATAAAGGCACTTATCCCATTCATGAGGGCTCCACCCTTGTTACCTAATCACCTCCAAAAGGCCCTACCTCCTAATAACCATCACCTTTGGGGGTTAAGATTTAAACATGAATCTGGGGTGGGGGACACAAACATTCAGACCAAAGCAAATACAGTGACATCACTTGCAAGTTTCCTGCAGGTAAGTGAATGAAAGATATGTACATAGAAAAATGACACATTTTTCTTACATGTACATTGAAACACATTCTCATGTATCTCTTTCAGTGGCTCTTTTAGAATATTTAAGACCAGAAAATCATGTATATAAGATGCTGATGTTAATAGCAAGCAAACAAAAGGTTTGTATTAGTTTCCTAGGACTGCCATAACAAAATGGCAGAGCAGGTTCCTTCTGGGGGTTCTGAGGGAGAATCTGTTCCATGTTTGTCATTTAGCTTCTGGTGTTTGTTAGAAATCCTTGGCATCTCTTGGCTTATAGCTGCCAAACTTCAATCTCTGCCTCTGCCATCACTTGGCCTTCATTCTTGTGTGTCCTTATGTCTCCAAATCTCTCTCTCCCTGTAAGGACACTGGTCATTATATTTAAGGCCCACCTTAATCCCATATGACCTCACTTTAACCTGATTACCTCTGCAAAGGCCCCATTTCCAATAATGTCATATTCACATGTACAGATTTAGGTCTTCAACATATCTCTTTGGGGGACACAATTCAACTCACAACAGGGTTTTTTAAGTTTTTTTTGCTAATTGAGGGTAAGTCGTAGACTTATAGCCCCATTACACCTAAATACCTCAGTGTGCATTTCCTAAAAATAAAGACACTCTTCTACATAACCATAGTATACTCATAAAAATCAAGAAATTAACATGGATACATACTACTATCTAAGCCACAAGATTCCATGCAGATTTTGCTAGTTGTCCCCAAGAGTCCTTCATAACAAAACAAACAGATAAAAAACAGTCTTTTTTCCTCCTTTTCCTTTTTTGTCTTTATTATCCAGGATCCAATCTAGGACCTTTTAGTTGTCCTGTCTCTGATCTTTCTCAAGCTGGAAATGTTCCCAATTTTTCCTTGGCTCTAATGATCTTGACATTTTTGAAGAGTGCAGGCCAGTAACTTTGCCGTGTTCTTTGCAAAGGTTTGTCTGATGTCACATCAAGAATTAAATAAAACTATGCATTTTGGCAGGAATACCACAGCAGAGATGCTCTGTTTTTCTCAGTGTATCACATTAGGAAACATAAGATGGCAGTTTGTCCCATTATTGACAATGCTAACTATCATCGCTTGGTTAAGATGGTACATGCTGGGTTTCTCAGCTGTATAGTTAATGAATAATTAATAAGTAACTGATATGCAATTTATGAAGAAATACTTTGAGACTATGTAGATATCCTATTCCTCATCAAGCTTTTACCCAGTGGTTTGATCATCCACTGATGTTTCCTGCCTGAATCACTTATGATTGCAACATAGTGATTTCTAACTCCATCATTCCTTCAACATTTATTGGATGACATTCCACCTTAAGGAAGAGCTTTCTCTTTTCCCCTATGTATTCATTTATACAAATATGGACTCATGGATATTTATTTGTTCAATGGGTTATAATCCATTACTTTCATTTATTTTGTCGTATTTGGCCAGTGAGAGCCCCTTCATGCTAAGCCCCTCTGTCCTTTTGACATGTCCCATCATTTTTTGAGCACTTCCTTACTTTCTGGTTCAAGATATTTCAGGCTTATCTCATACTTTTCCTCTGAGAAATTATCCATTCCTCCAAAGAGATCTGTTTCCTTTTCTTGAGGAATGGTATTTAGAAACCAACACTGGGTGCAAGTTGTGCTCATTTTTCCTGAGATATCATTGCTTCTAGGCTCTTTCAGAAGACATAAATAGGAAATACACATACATATACACATACACATATCTCTATTTTTATATCTATTGATATAGGTGTTTATTGACCCATGATAAATAGATAGATCGTATTGTTGAAATAATTTTCTAGACCCAGACAGAGCTGCTTCTGCCTGGGGTGCCATGTCAGCAAACCAAAACTTAGATAACTTTCATGTCCCTGTAAATGCTCTGCTTGACCAGAAATGCAGTATATCCAGTTGCCAGTCCCCAAACTGCAAGCCAACGCTGGGCTCTATACTTATTTCCTTGTTCCTTCTCACCCCAAGCAAGATTGACTCTGTGGCCCCAGCCAGTCAGATATTTTCTATTTTTCTCTTCCTTGCTCTTTATTCTACAGAAGCTTCCTGGGTCCCACCCCATTTTGCAGTTCTCCAAACAGAGACTGTCCACTTCATAAAGTGTTAAATGAAGTTTGTTCATATGATCTGAACTGTCTTCTTTAAGCATTTTTTTAACAGTATAGTAGACAGAATTCTGGGGTAGCCTCCCTAAGATTCTTGTCTCTCATTTATTCAATCAAACATTAATGTAGGTACTGCTGTGAAGGGATTTTACAGATATAATTATAGTCTTATATCATTTGACCTTATGATTATTCAGGTAAGCCTGGCCTATTCAGGTGAGTCCTTTAGGAGAGGAGATTTCCTCCAGATGGAAGAAGGGAAGTCAGAGATTTGAAGCAGAAGAGGTTTGAACATACTGTTGCTGGCTTGAAGATGGTGGTACAACATGTTGAAGAATGCAGGTGACCTCAAGTAGCTGAGGATGGTTCTGGCTGACAGTCAGAGAGAAAACAGGGACCTCAGTCCTACAACTACAAGCAACTAAATTCTACCAACAGCCCAAATGAAGCAGATCTTTTTCCCAGAGCGTAGATAAGAGCCCAGCCTGATGACACCTTGATTTTGGTCTTGTTATACCCTGAGCATAGAACCCAGCCAAGCCCTCCTGGATTTCTGACCTACAGAACTGTGAGCTGATAAATAGATGTTGTTTTAGGACACTATGTTTGAGGTAATACATGCTAGGAAATACATGCAATCAAACATAACATCTTGGTAAAAGATAACTGCTAATCACAAAGAACAGCTAACTCAAGTTAACGATTTTAATGCTTTTCTATACATGGGAAGATGCAAGAGTCTGAGGTCATTACAATTCTTCTTGTGATATGCATCTAACTATCGAAGGTGCCTGCTTGTCCAAAGCACAGAGTGCCTCATCTTGTCTTAATTTCCTCTCTGAGTACACTGTCCCTCTACTTAACTGTTGTAGAACTGGGTGGTGAGCAACACTGTTTATCTTTGTTCACATAGAATATATCACTTCTGACACTTCAGGCCAGCAACTGCGTGTGTGTGTGTGCGTGTGTGTGTGTGTGTGTGTGTGTGTGTGTGTGTGTGTGTGTGTGTGTGTTTGAGAGAGAGAGAGAGAGAAGGGTTTCCCCACACCAAACAATTCTGTGACACCAGCTAGGTATCCTACAGTTAAATTCAATTCTGACACTACCTGGTGATAGGGTGAGATCTCACAGGTTAAGGGCTTAGTCCTGCAAGACTGTACCCACAGCCCCCAGATGCCAAATACAAGGTCAGGTGACCTTTACTTCTGACTGACTGGCTATAAATTGGGGGTTCCCACAACCCTCTCTATGGGTTTGATTTATTTGCTAGAGAGACTCACAGAACTCAGAGAAACACTTACGTTGACCAGTTTATTATAAAGGATATTATAACTGATACAGATGAAGAGGTAATAATGAAGCCAAATCCGGCCTCTGTACCCCAACACTGATTTAAATCTCGGAGACAGAGTTTTGGGTGAAGTAGAAAAGAATAGCTTTATTGCTTTGCCAGGCAAAGGCAGCCACGGTGGGCTACTGCCCTCAAAACTGTGTGTCCCAACCTGGAGAGGGAGGGAGGAGTTTTATAGTAATGGTTCCAAGAGGGTGTGATCCCCTCGTGGACATTCTTCTGATGGGTTGGTGGTGAGGTAAGTGAGAATCAGTACATCAACCTTCCGGTTCCAGCCAGTCTGGGGGTCTGTGTGCTTGTGGGCAGCACACAGGTAACTTCTCCCACCTGGAGGTGGTTTCAGTATCTGCAAAACAGCTCAAAGATATTATTATGTGTATCTCTGGAGTGGAAACCAGGACCTGCCCCAAGGCTGCACTATTGTTTCTCGACTGTTTGTCCCTGGTCTCTGCATCCCCTCCCTTTAATTAGCAACTGTTTGAACCTGTCAGTTTGGAACTCAGGGAAGTTCATTAAGGCAGAATGAAGCTTATTTCCTGTAATCAAGATATGGGGGACATAGAAAGGCTTTTGTGCCCAGGAGCCCCACCGGGTCCTGTTCAGTTTCAATAGGGTAAGGTCTGGAAGAGTCTCCAGTGTAGGAGCTTCTGTTCCCTTGGAGCTGGGGGGGCACCACCCTCCAGGCACGGGGATGAGTTCAGCAACGTGTAAACTCAAATCTCCTCTTTTAGGAGGTCTTATGAAGCTTAATCTGCAGGCCACCCTCTTCTCCTTCCTAGAGGTTGGGGGGTGGGGCTGAACATTTCAAACTTCCGATCCTTTTGACTATCCCCATCCTGAGGCTACCCAGGGACCCCACCCTAAATCACCTCCTTAGCTTAAACTGGAGGTCCTCCTACGGAGCTCCTTAGGAATAACAAAAGGCACTCCCTGCTGGAAATTCCAAGGGTTTTAGGAGCTTTGTGCCAGGAACCAGGAATAAAGACCAAATATATTTCTTATCTTCTTATCGTACCACAATAGGAACATATCTTCCACAGATTTCTCCTCCTTTGGGGACCGAGAGAGACATGGGAAGGGCTGGATTTGGGAAAATGTAAAACACAATAAATTTTCATTAAATAGATAGGTAATACACAGAACTTGTTTTGCTATCTAGTAGAAAAAGGCCTCCTTTCTCAACTTTAATTTTGGCTGAGAGACAAGGACAAAATAATTATATATTCACCTCAGTCTTTCAATAAAGGCAGAAAGAGCTTTCCATTTCAAATTTGTTTTGTTTTGTACCACATGTTGGTTAATTAGATAAAACCATGTCATGTGCCAGACTCAATCAGCCTGAAAATAATCAGAAAACCGGGTTTGGCATTGTTTATGCTGTTTTGGCTCGGCCAGACAAAAGCACAAAATGTAAATTGGATCCAGAAAATAACATATGGGGACTGGTGCCAGGTTTTCTTTCATGGGATTATCTCTAGCTGGCACCTGAGCTGCAGATACTGCTCTGGGGGACCATTGTAGACAAATCTACATGATGCTGATACCCCTTTTCCACGATTAGACAGTGGACACCTCCATGAAGGGCACTTAGCTTTCTGCTTTGACATAGGCTAAACCCAGCTTTCCAGCTATGGACAGTCAGTCAACTGAAAATACAGGTTGAAGTTAAAAAATGAAAACATGTTTTTGTTTGGCTTATCTCCTAGTGATTCCCTTTAGATTCACTTCTTTGTTTTTAAAATCTCCTGTAAGATTAGAAATACAGTCCTGAAATCACCCTTCAGCTGTATTTTCTTGTTATCGGTAGTTCAGTGAATATCATTAAGGAGAAGGCAGAGCAGTTCATTGTCATCCTACTTAAGTTCTGAAGGATGAACATTTAAGAAAATATCCAGGTGATCACAGAGTAACAGTCATTTTAAAAACCTAATCATCTAATCGATGATAAAATCCAAATTAGTTAGTTTTCCCTTCTTTTCCTGCTATATAAATTGTCTGATATCAATACACAGAGAAATAGGATTACATACTGCTCTCTATACTTTTTTAAAGAGGATATTCTCTAGAATATTCTAGAATGTGGTGTGGGTGGTGATGACTATCTAGTATGGAAGAGATTTCACCAGCAACTACCTACTTGCCACATTCAATGGGAACATTTTTTCCTTATCTGTAGGTAATCTGGCATTTCTCACTATTTCATCCCTTTTGAAATTTTCTTGGTTTCCATAGCCCCATTCTCTCCTGACTTCTAGCTCTTCTCCCTCCCATTGGGGAGTTCAGGTTATTTGAACATTTGCTGTCCCATGCTCCTTGCCTAGTGCCTTACAATAAACACTGGTACTTTACTTCACTACAGCCCAGTGTCAGTACAGTAGATTGGCCAGCAGATACAAAGATACAAATTTGTTTCCATAACAAGGGAATACAGAAACAAAGGAAAAGCAGTCAGAGAATAGTGCAGTGATAAGGTAGAGTCCTTGTTCCTCCTCAAGAGATATGCATAACAATATCTTTGAGTTCATCTTCAGGAATTAAGGCCCCCACCCACGTGGAGGATTATTCCTGGAGCACCACCCTGTTACCTCACCACCAACGAATCAGAAGAAAGTCACACACCCTGCAGCCCACCCCCCCAAATTTTGCCTATAAAAACTCTTCCCCCAAAACTATTGGGGGGTTCAGAGTTTTTGAGTACAAGCCACCTGTTTTTCTTGCTTGGCCCCTGTAATAAAGCTTTCTCTGCTCCAAACTCCAATGTTTTGGTTTGTTCGGCCTCTCTGCATCGGGCACACATAGTTGGGTTTGGCAGCAAGTGGCATGAAAAAATGTGGGGAAAGGAATTTTTGTGACTAAATGAGACTAATGTGACATAAAAACCAACTGCAGTATGCGGACTTTGTTTGGATCCTGACGTGAACAAACCAGCTATTTAAACATTTTTCATAACGATGAGAGAAATTTGGATATAACTGGATATTAGATGACCAAAAAAGGTATCAATTTTTATTAGATGTCTCAATGGTGTGATATGTTAGAAAATGTCCATATTTAGCAGGAAATATACTGAAATATTCAGGGTGAAATGAAATGGTATCTTCATTTGCTTTAAAATACTTCATCCAAGAAAGGAAAATAGAGTACTCTTCGTGTGTGTGGTGGGGGGGATCTTAGTTCCCTGACCAGGGATCAAGCCCATGCCTTGGCAATGGAAGCACAGAGTCCTAACTACTGGACCGCCAGGGAAGTCCCTAGAGAGAGTATTGTGGCAGAATCTTGACAATTGTTGAATCTGGGTTTAGGGGCTATGAAGTCTCATTATACTATTCTTTCTACTTTTTTAATGCTTACACTTTAAAAAACAAAATTAAAGAGAAATGAAAATAAAGGGAATTTTTACTTCATAACTAAAAATTTCAGAGATGGGGTAAACTTCAAATGAAGTTTGATTAAGGACTCAGTTTCTTTTTGACCTCCTTGTGGCTTTCAGGGGTGTTTGCTGCATCCTCAGGCCATCTCTTCTAATGGTCATGAAACAGGAGGGAAGGAGGCAGGGCACAACCTTTGAAAGAATGACATAGCCTGAGGACATGACTTAAACTGATCAGAACCAAATGGATCCAAGATGGCAGACAACTTCCACTAGACCTTGAGCCTCACATCAGCAAGCTAAATGACACACCCACAGGAGCCATGACAGTTCCAAGACAGATCATAAAGATCAAAACGTGGGCAGTGGCCCAATTCTGGGAAGTCCCTGCCCCTTCCTAAAGTAGCTGGAATACTCCCACTCGTTAGCCTGTGAAATTACCCACTCCTATAAAAACTGACAACCCCATACCCTGGTACCTTTCTCACCTCTGAGGTGGCCCACACTCTGTGGAGTGTGTTTCTCTCTAAATAAATCCACTTCTTACCAATCACTTTGTGTCTCACTGAATTCTTTCTGCAATGAGACATCAAGAACCTGAGCTGCATTAAGTGCTAAAACCAGGTGTGTGATCTCAGCTGGAAGACTGTGGATTTTGGCTGGGTTCGAGGCCCAGCCACATGGGTTCAAGTCCCAATCTGAGGTGCATGGTTTCAGTTGGGGCATTACGTGACCTGGTTGGCCAGGACACTCCCAGTTACATCTGTTGTCCTAACACAACTATTCATAGCACTATCTTTAATTCAAATGTGATCTAGTTTGGGATGATAAATTACAAGGTCACCGTAGCTCATGGCTGTCAAACTATTGTCAACCACAATTAGGGCTTCATCCTTCTCTGTTCATGTCCACCTGAATAGAAAGAAACTGCTTTCCCTGAAGCACACAGCAAACTTCTCCTATACTCCCAATATCCCAGAAGGGCTATGTGCCCATCCATGAAACAAACACCATGGCCAGAGTGGTGGGCACACCCTGAGTAAGGAACAGAGTCAGTCCTTGGGTCCTTGTTGGATGGGGCCAAGGGGGATTGAGTGTGGGGAGGAAACCACTAAAGGTTACTACACACCTTGCATGTCCCTGCCACTGCCCTAGTTTAGGCCTCACGATCTCATACTCAGGCTATTGCAATAACTCCCTTGTTGATCTCCCTTTTCTAGTTTTGGCACATCCATCCCACATCACCGCTACCAGAATGATCTTCCTAGCATGTAGATCTGATCACGTCACTACCACATTTGACATTTTTTGATGTCTTGCCTTGACCTATGAGATAAACTCTAAATGCCTTTTCTTATTAAATAAAGCTGTGCTATATCTGGCCTTGGGTTATCTGTCTACCCTTATCCATCTTCATTGTCTTCTTTGTGCTTTAAGCTTAGCCAAACTGGATGACTTGCTGTACTATTCATACACAATGCTTTCTCTACCTCGTTCCCGACCCCCCAACCCAACCCCCTCCTCACCCCCGAGCCTGCCTCCTTCTTACCAATCCAGCAAACTTGTATTCACCCTTCCGTGGCCACCTTGAGCACTCGCTTCTCCGACTCCCACCTGGGTCTTTTCTAGAACTTAATATGTATCTGGCATTGTTCTACGAGCTTTACAAAAGTCAATTCATGTAATCCTCACACAGGATTATTATCCCCTATTTTACTGATGAGAAACTGAGGCACACAGAGGTCAATTTATTTATTTTTTGCCAAAAGTCTTTTAAAAGAACAAATGTTTAAAACCTCTTTTTTACTGAGATATATGTAAGATGTATTACCAATACCTGCTTTTCTTTTAAAAAGTCTATTGAATGTAGTGATTTAACTAATAAAAATAGGCCAAGGAAATTTAATGTGGATTCTCTTTTGGGTTTCACAAGAAGGATTCCTCTTCATTCTCAGGGAAGCCAGAGAAGTAAATTTAGCTAAATCAGGAAGAGATCCTTCTGGGGAGAGAGAGGACTTAATTGTTCTTGTTTTCATCCCTTTTTTTTTTTTTTTTTTTTTCTGGTGAGGGTAACCTTAGCAAAGAACCAAAGTCTGACAACTGAGTAATCTTTGTGGAAGATTTTTCTTTAAAAATGGATACTTGGGGGCTTCCCTGGTGGCGCAGTGGTTGAGAGTCTGCCTGCCGATGCAGGGGACGCGGGTTCGTGCCCCGGTCCGGGAGGATCCCACATGCCGTGGAGCGGCTGAGCCCGTGAGCCATGGCCGCTGGGCCTGCGCGTCCGGAGCCTGTGCTCCGCAGCAAGAGAGGCCACAACAGTGAGAGGCCCGCGTACCGCAAAAAAAAAAAAAAAAAAAAAAAAAAACCGAAAAAGTGGCTACTGCTCTAAGAGGAGATACCCAAGGCAGCAGTGGAACTGGGGCAAGCCTGCAAGCAGCCAGCAATCTGCTCTCAGTAGGTGGAGTCGGAGCTACAACCCTGCTGAGCCTGGTTATGCTCTCCCCTGCCTGGGGCTCCTTTCTCCTCTTTTCCCGACTTCCACTCTGGAAGCTTCCCTCCAGTTCTTGAGCAAGGGCAGCAGCTGCCATAAGAGGAGCTGCATTTGACCTGGGTCTTGCTTTAATTGCTCCTTTGCTCCAGGCTGGAAAACTGTGACTGCAAGGCCCAGCCACTAGGAGACACCATAACCCTCCTGTGAAGTGCGGTCTGTGAACTCCAAGAAATCAGATACAGTGAGTCCCCTACCTAAGAACGAGTTCCCTTCCGAGAGCGCGTTCATAAGTCCCCCGAAAATAGCCTAGGTACCCCACTAACACAACCGACTATATAGTACTGTACTGTAATAGGTTTATAATACTTTTCACACAAATCATACATACAAAATAAACACACAAAATAAAGACAACACTTCTAATCTTACAGTACACTACCTTGAAAGTACAGCAAGTCCAGTACAACAGCTGGCACATAGAGGCTGGCATGGAGTGAACAGGCAAGAAGAGTTCCTGACTGCAGGAGGGGGAGAAGGTGGGAGGTGGTAGAGCTGAAGGATCGTCAGCGATAGGAGACGGAGGGCAGGCTGCAATTTCACCCACGCCTGACGCTGATGGCACAGGTCTGGTTCCTTGCTGGATTCAATCCCACCCTCCCGAAAAAAAGACGACCCAGTGATGTCTGCAAAGTAGCTCTTTTATTCTCGTCGTAGATGACATGATCGCACTGGGTTGCTTCTGAATGGCTGCTGCAACCTTTGTGTACCGTTCTACGTTCGGGTCCTGTGCCTCAAAAATAGTGCCTCCTCAAATAAAGAACATCCCCTTGCCATTTCCTGTGTCATGAATCTCTTCGGTTCTTCCGTTACTTCTTCCTCTTGTCTCTCTTCGTCCTTTCTCTGGCCCCCCAATCTCATCAGGTCTGCACTCGCTGCCTTGCCACTTACTTTTACATTGTGAAGGTTGGCTCTAGCCTTGAACTGATGAAACCAGCCATGGATGACATTAAAGATGTGCCCTCTGATTCGTTGCTGTGTTTCTTCTTCAGGTCTTCAGAAAGGCTTTTAGCTTTCTCTTGAATCAGCATTAAGCCGAGTAGGACTCAGCGCTGATGTTGATCCTGCATCCACACGCTGAGAAGTTTCTCTATCTCCTCCATTACTTTTTTTTTCCCCACACATGAACATTTATTAAACATTTTTGAGTATTACACGCAATGTGTTTCTTTTACTTAGCAATTTTTGGCATTTTTCTGTCAGTACTTCATTCTTTTTAACTGCTGCAGATGTTACATTTTATAGACATATTGGTTAGTTACTTCTTATTAATCAACATTTGGGCTGTTTCCAAGTTTGAAAAAAAAGTTGCAACAAATACTCTTGGGTCCATTTCTTTGTTCAGGATTAATTTTTAGAAGGGGGAGTTCTGTGTCCAAACCCAGAATATTTTGAATTTTAATTCATATTGCTAACTTACACTCTAAAAAGGTTGTACCAATTTATAAGGCAGAAAATGCTATTTTGGGGGGGAGGGGGATACTTAATCTAAATCTTTGCTAACGTGATGGGTAAAACATGTTTTAATTTTCATTTTTTTATTCTGTGAAGTTTAGTTTCTAACTTACTAATTTTGGTTTCTAGTAATATTCATTCTCAATTTATTACCTCTCAATTTTTAATTTTAGCCATTATGCTTGATATTAGATTATTCTTTTTTGAAAAGAGCAGCCAATTCTTGTTCTATCATTGTAACATCCCATGCAATCTCACTGAAGATCAGAAACAAAGTTTTTTAAGGTCTCAGACCTTCTCCTTTAACCACCGAAATGGTAGTCTCATACCTGCCTCTTTACTATCGCTGTGGAATATCCTGGAGTTTCCCCACCGCCACCCCACCCTGCCTTTATTTATTTATTTTTAAAAATTTATTTATTAACATCTTTATTGGAGTATAATTGCTTTACAATGGTGTGTTAGTTTCTGCTTTATAACAAAGTGAATCAGCTATACATATACATATAGCCCCATATCTCCTCCCTCTTGTGTCTCCCTCCCACCCTCCCTATCCCACCCCTCTAGGTGGTCACAAAGCACCAAGCTGATCTCCCTGTGCTATGCGGCTGCTTCCCACTAGCTATCTATTTTGCATTTGGTAATATATGTAAGTCCATGCCACTCTCTCACTTCGTCCCAGCTTACCCTTCCCCCTCCCTGTGTCCTCAAGTCCCTTCTCTATAGCTGCGTCTTTATTCCTGTCCTGCCCCTAGTATCTTAAGAACCTTTTTGTTTTTTTAAATTCCACATATATGTGTTAGCATACGGTATTTATCTTTCTCTTTCTGACTTACTTCACTCTGTATGACAGTCTCTAGGCCCATCCACCTCACTACAAATATCTCAATTTCGTTTCCTTTTATAGCTGAGTAATATTCCATTGTATATATGTGCCACATCTTCTTTATCCATTCATCTGTAGATGGACACTTAGATTGCTTCCATGTCCTGGCTATTGTAAATAGAGCTGCAATGAACATTGTGGTACACGACTCTTTGAATTATGGTTTTCTCAGGGTATATGCCCAGTAGTGGGATTGCTGGGTCCTATGGTAGCTCTATTTTTAGTTTTTTAAGGAACTTCCATACTGTTCTCCATAGTGTCTGTATCAATTTACATTCCCACCCACAGTGCAAGAGGGTTCCCTTTTATTCACACCTCTCCAGCATTTATTGTTTGTAGAGTTTTTGATGATGGCCATTCTGACTGGTGTGAGGTGATACCTCATTGTATTTTGATGTGCATTTCTCTAATGATTAGTGATGTTGAGCATCCTTTCATGTGTTTGTTGCCAATCTGTATACCTTCGTTGGAGAAATGTCTGTTTAGTTCTTCTGCCCATTTTTGGATTGGGTTGTTTGTTTTTTTGATATTGAGCTGCATGAGCTGCTATATCCTGAAGTTTTCAACTTATTGACTCCTGGTCTGAGTGAACAGAATTTTTTTCAGAAGTGTGATATAAAGTAATTCACAGTCCCTCTTTTGATCTAGTTTTAATAATTGAATGCTAGCTCTTCTGTTTATAATCCATTTCTGACCTTTGGACCCATCTGCCTAGCTCCTAGCTCTATGGGCTCTGGTTGTTTCAACTCATGCTTCCAGGGGACTCTCCCACTTTGGGCTGTCTTGGTAGATATTCTGCCCTAGGCAGGTACTGGTCACCTATTCTGGACTCCTGATGGGTATTCAGGCAGTTATAGCAAGAAATGTTTCACAAATGGTATCTGATAGAGTCTAGTTAAGATTATTGGGGAATAAAAGTACTTTGCTTAGAAATAATTATCCATGGATCTGAAATCAACAAAAGTCTCTATAACAAAAAATACATAATGTTTTTGGGGGGATGAGGAGGCTTGAAATAGATCAGAAAATACTTTCACATTCATCATTCTTTTCATATACTTCAAATTTGTACTTAATGCCTTTCTCCTCCTGGACATCAGAAAGAACACCTGGATATTCTGGGATAAGTTTATATTTTTCCAAATCAATTTTTGGAAAAAATGTGTCACTTTCAAATTCCTGCATGATCCTTGTCACAAATAGTCTAAGATGGCCTGGCTTGTCCGTGGCTTCCTTATAAACGGAACTACCTGACACTATCCAAACCATGTCCACATTATTTGTTAATTCTGGTTGCTCAATAAGTTTTAAGGCATCATCCAGACTTTGGGCAAGAAAATGAGCTCCCTGTGGAGGTTCCTTGAGTTCTCTAATGAGAACTATATTAATTCTGTCCCTTAAAGGTTGATTCTTCTCTGGAATGAATGGCGAACCAGGTTTTCCTACCCATAATCACCAAATTCTGTTTACCTTCTACTGAAGAGGTTGTGGTCATTCTTCGGAAATATCTGTATTCATTCCTGAGCAGGGGCCAGGGCAGGTCCCCGTTGCTGCCGATGCCCATGTTCTGCCCATGTACACAGCAACCATGCAGTTTAGTGGACGAACCACGACAGCGGCAGAAAACACTTCCGAGCTAGCATGTCACACTGACGCGGGGATTACCCGCCAGCTTGGCGTGAAATTCCTCCATCGCTTTTCCACGCTTCTTCTATATTATTGTTGACATCATCGGCATGGCAGACTTCACATATTCCATGATCTTGTTCTTGTTCTTTAGAATCGTGCCGGTGGTTGAACGATTCATGTCATAAGAATGAACGACCGTCTACCATCTTTTCGCCTCACTCCACTCTCTCAATTATTTTCACTTTTGTTTCCATTGTTATTCCTTTGTACTTCTTAGCAGTACCAGCTATAACATCTCTGTTTTTATGCTTGCTTCTGGACATCCGGGGCTTGAAATAAAGGTACTGTACTCTATACAGTTTTGTACAGTAAAGTACATAAAAGCACAACCACTTGTAGAGTATACACACATGTGACAGTGTACTCCAGACACGTGAACTAACTTATGTGATTGGACATGTGAACACACGTTCACATTTTGAAAGTTCACAACTTGAAGGTTTGTATGTAGGGGACTTACTGTATCTTATTTATTTACTTGGCATTGTAGACTCAATGCTGAGTAGAGTGCTTGATACCTAACAGATGCTTAACACATATTTATCGAATATATGAATGGATGAATGAATGAGTGACCTGTGGGTTCCAATCCAATTTATTTACTTAGTTCACCAATGCCCTTGATACTTATGGATCAGTCTAATGAAAATTAATTTCTGTAATAAGGCCATTTTTCTGAAGTCTTGGCATTTTTTTTAACCCAGTTCTACACGCCACCTTTTTCATTTCTGTGTGTTTGTTTCCAGTTAAAATTTCCAGTCTTCCTCCTCTTTCATGTACAAAAGTCTTACCCATTCTTTACTGACCACCTCAATGGCTCAGTCTCCACCAACCCTCCTCTGATGACCCTGGTTAAAAATGGCCGCTCCCTCCCAGAAACACCAATCAAATTGTGGTGGTAACTCTCTTCTTAAGTGTATTGTACAAATTACTTCCATATTCTTTTTTTTCCTTTTTTCATTTTATCCTTACAATTTCCCTGAGTCAGAATGTTGGACAAATGTTACTCCCCTTCCACAGGTAAGGAGAGATTTGAAGCAGTCAATGGGTATATTCAGGAACACAAGCCTAGAAGATGAAGGAACATACACCAGAACTCAGATCTCTTCTATCCTCCTAGTCCCTTCCTCTTTATACTGCTGTATGATGCATATAGTCTCATGCTCTGGAAAACATTATAATCACTTCGTATTCGTTTTATCTTCCCTACTGGATTGTAAATTCCTCCAGGCCCTAACTTCTTGGGCTTGCTAATAATATTAACTAAATCAATAAATTAGTAGATCCTCAAAACTTTTAAATCAGGAATTTAAAAAAAAAGAAAAGATTTGTAAGCTGTTTTTGCAATGGCTATAAAAGGCAAAAGATCTGCCAAGTTGGTACAGGAGTTGGAAAGCACTACACTGGCTTCATTTGTTGGTTAATTTTTGCTCCAAAAGGCTTTACTTAAAAATTAATAATAATAAATCAGAAAAATAAAATAAACAAAAAAGAAAAAAACGAATAACAAAGTGGGTCTTCCTGTATCCAAGTCAGCACAAAACCATTTGTGGGGTGGAAAGTTACAAGTTTCTTCTCTGTAATTTCATCTTACATATAGCCAATCATATGGCGGGAAGGGGTGGAGTAAGCAGATTGCCACTTCTATTGCCGTCATGGATGGGAGAACTGTGGTATTATTAAGTACGATCAGTGGTTGGGCGGGGTGTGTGGGGGAGGGCAGGTTTAGAAAGGTTTGGTGTGGGTCTCAGGGAACGTCAGGGAACTTCGGCACTGCACTTACACTCTCTGGGTCTCTCCTGGTGCAGCATCTGATGAGACCAACATCAGATCTAACATCAGACTGCAGGGCTTAAACCCAGGCTGTCAGGTCGGGATAGCGGAAGGAAGACAGGCCCCATCACGCTTTGCCCCACGAGTCCCAAACGTTGGCTTTAGGCCTGCAAATCTGAAACAAAGAAAAAAATCCTCCACATCCTAGGGGCCCCAGCTAGGATCTGACCTTTGGCTTGAGGGGACAAGTTGGTCTGAGCCTGGGTGAGAACGAGGTCCCCTGCGGCCCCGCCCTCCACTAGCGCAGCGGGAGAGGCATAGGTAAAACCCGCGAACGGACCCGCCCTAACTAGTTTGTCCCTGCGGCCGCCTCGTAGGCTGCGGGGCGTTCCGAGTGCCCCGCGCCGCATAGCCATGGCTGCCCGTGGCGGCGTAGCCACCGCCGGCGAGGGCCTGCGCTACGCTGAGGACTCGCCGCCCTCGACCAAGCGGTCGGACGCCGACATTGACCGGAGACTGGTGAGTCTGCCGGCTCTCCTGCCGTTCTCCCGCTCCAAGCTGCCCGAGCCTACCCGCTAGCGCTCCCCAGACTCCCCCCAGTCCCTGCCTCACCTCTCTGCACCCTTACCCCTGAACCGGGGTCGTCCCGGTGTTCATCCACTATCTTTGTCCCACCCCTCATTTATAAAGAGCTGATGCTCCTCGGTGCCCGGCGTTGACGAGTAGGCGTGTTCGGAGAATCGCTGGTCCCTCAAGGAGCTTTCGTTCTTGTCGGGAAGACAGACCAGAGAACAGGCAATTGCAGATGCAGTGTGATAAGTGCTGTAGGATGGGTGTTCCCATCATGTAGGAGAAGACCCCAGTCCAGTCTTTCGGGGCTAGGGGGTGAGGCCAGGGGAGGCTTCTAGGAGAAAGCGCTGTAACCATCGTTGTAAAACTAAGATCTGAAGAATGAGTAGCGGCAGACTCGGTGAAGAGGAAAAAGCGTTTCAGGCTCCAGTAGTATCATCTACAGAGTCGTAGGCCAGGTAGGGGTCTCTTCAGGCTGAAACGTAGAGCTGGGAAAAGAAACTGCCCAGTGGAAACATAATGCGAGCCGCATACGTGTTTTTAGATTTTCAGTAGCCATATTTAAGAAATGAAAAAAATAGGTGGATTTAATTTTAACAATGCATTTTTATTTAATCCAGTATGTCCACAGTGATTTTTTTTAATTAGGAAGAAACATGTACAATTGTAAGCCTAAGTATTTAAATTTATTTATTTGTTTTTGGCTGCGTTGGGTCTTCGTTTCTGTGCGAGGGCTTTCTCTAGTTGCGGCGAGCGGGGGGCCAACTCTTCATCGCGGTGCGCGGGCCTCTCACTGTCGCGGCCTCTCTTGTTGCAGAGCACAGGCTCCAAAGGCGCAGGCTCAGTAGTTGTGGCCCACGGGCCCAGTTCCTCCGCGGCATGTGGGATCTTCACAGACCAGGGCTCAAACACGTGTCTCCTGCATTGGCAGGCAGATTCTCAACCACTGTGCCACCAGGGAAGCCCCACAGTTATATTTTGACGTGAAATCAATATAAACTTTTTTTTTTAATTTTATTTTTATTTATTTATTTATTTATTTATTTTTGTGGTACACGGGCCTCTCACTGTTGTGGCCTCTCCCATTGCGGAGCACAGGCTCTGGACGCACAGGCTCAGCGGCCATGGCTCACGGGCCCAGCTGCTCCGCGTCTTGTGGGATCTTCCTGGACCAGGGCACGAACCCGTGTCCCCTGCATCAGCAGGCGAATTCTCAACCACTGCGCCACCAGGGAAGCCCTAAACATTATTTTTTTAAAAAATAAATTTATTTATTTATTTTTGGCTGCGTTAGGTCTTTGTTGCTGCTCACAGGCTTTCTCTAGTTCCGCCAGTGGGGGAACAATTCGTTGCGGTGCGCAGGCTTCTCTTGTTGCAGAGCACGGGCTCTAGGCGTGTGGGCTTCAGTAGTTGTGACACGCGGGCTCAGTAGTTGTGGCTCATGGGCTTAGTTGCTCCTCGGCATGTGGGATCATCCCCAACCAGGGCTCGAACCCGTGTCCCCTGCATTGGCAGGCGGATTCCTAACCACTGAACCATCAGGAAAGTCCCAATATAAACATTATTAATGAGTTGTTCTCCCTTTTTTGGTATTAAGTCTTTGAAATCCAGTGTGTATTTTACACTAACAGCACATTTCAGTTCGGACTAGACACATTTCACATACTCAGTTGCCACATGTAGTTAGTGGGCCACCTTACTGATCTGTTCCCAAATGGGGGCCAGAACATAGGAAGCTTCTGGTAAGTCACGTGAACAGTCTTGTGACATCTTTTATGTTGACCTGTTATTTTCCAGCGTTTTTTTGTTTCCTAAGAGCTGAGACTGGGTGTTTACTTCAAGTAAGCACTCAATTTGTAAGTGCTCAGTTATCATTACTTACCTGATAAATTTCTGGAACAGAGTCAGTGGGCTGGAAAGGTTTCAGAAAGCAATATGCTTTTGTTCAACAGACATTTCTTGAGCACTGCTGGATACCAGCCAGGTATCATCCTTGGAAGAAGTAAATGAACAAAACAGATAAAAAGTTTGAAGTAGCAAACTCTTTGAGTTCCTGCTATGTCTGATTCATTCCATACCACAGCCCTGTGAGGAAGGTCCTTTTCAGTTGTCACTTAAACGAGGAGATGGAGACTCAGAAAGTGGTAACTCATCCAGGATCATTCTCCTAATAAGTGGTGGGCCTAGGGTTCTAAATCCTAACACTCTTTCCACTGTGACTTGCTGACTCCTTAGAAATAAGGCTTTCTTTCTTTTTTTTATTATTTAACTTTTTTTAAATTGAACTATAGTTGATTTACAATGTTATGTTGGTTTCAGGTGCACAGCGGAGTGATTTGGATATATATATATATTCAGGTTCTTTTCCCTTACAGGTTATTACAGAATATTGAGGATAGTTCCCAGAAATAAGGCTTTCTGAGTAGAGTGTTCAGTCTGTGGTGTAAACTGGTTAAGATATTAGGTTAGGCAGAACTCATTTCTCTATGGAGAGTTGTAAAAAATCTCAGTACTGGACTGATTTGCAAGGCAATTGGAGCCCTGTGGTATTTTGAAGATAGAAATAATATTGGTGATTTTTTTACATCTGTAGGTACTTTTCTTTGGAAAAGGGAGTGTATAGAATCCAAGCTATCAGTTAGGAGACATCTTTAGTAGTCTGGGCACGTGAAGGCTAAAGTGTAGGCCAGTGATTCTAAACCTGTCCAGCCCAGAGCCCCCTTTTTATAACAAATATTAAAGTTTCCTGTAATATCCTAAAGATTTATAGGCAATAAAAAATACCCATAAGCATAACTTTAAAAAGTCAGTGTACTGCTTTAATTGAATCATAAAGGTAAAATAAGTATTTTCTTAGAAAATAACGTGTCTACTATTTAAATATGTAAGTACTCAGGCATGATTACATTAGAAGACACAATGAAGAACTGATCAGTTGCTGGCATATTGCACCAGTGCAAAGAAATCATTGTGAGTGGGATGGCTATAAATGCAGGCTGATTTCAGATGTATTACTTTGGCAGTTCAAATACCATAAGGGCCATTGTCATCGACAAACTAATTTTTCCCAAGTTGTGAACAATTTTTGGTAAAATTTTGAACGAAACAAAGTGGAATCTTACCTCAATTTACATGATAGCTGCAACTCTGGAAAATTCAGTCTTCACTAAAATGGTGCAAAAATGATATATTTTATATGTAGTAAAGTCCTAGACTAAGATGATCATACATAGGCTTTTCACCTGCTCAGTGTCCAGTAGAGTCTTTTAAAATCTTGAGGGATGCAGGCAGTTGTTTGTTGTCCAGTGTTGTCTCAGATATTTTAGGACTTCTAGGATCCATAGTCCTCATCCACTATCCAACTTATCGTGACAACCAAAAAATGTCCTTGCAAATTTTCAGAAGGTCCCTAAGGGTCTGTTCTGCTTCTGTAGGGAATCACTGGTCCAGGCAGTGACCAATGATGAGGTGGAACATAAGCGAGTTGATAATAATAACTTTGGGGAAACTTAAAAGTACCGAAAGTGATGGGAAGTTGACAAAGTATAGGATAACAAAGAACAAATGACCCAAGTATGGGATGTATTTGCTAATCTTATTGAAAATAGTAGAAAATCAAATGTTTGTCAAGGAATTGAAGAAGACATTTTTCATACCATTTTTTAAAAAGATGCAATTTATTTTAAAGTTTTTGAAATATATATCTGCAGTTGTAGATGTTAAATAACTGTCTCATGTAAGCTTTCCTTTAGGGATTAAGAATTCAGGTTCATTAGCCTGTTTGGGAGATGAAAAGGTAAAAATGTAGGAGGAAATACCCACATAGTACTTTGAATAAAATACTGTCTTACAATTAATTGTTTAATAATCACAGTCATGATCAGACTTTGCTTTAGCAAAGCTGCTTCTCATGGAAAAGTAGAAAAGAAACTTTAAAGTTAAGAGGAGAAAATTAACAATTTTTAAAGCAGTTTGAACAAAACTCAGTTTGTATGACTTGGGTAGCCTTTCAATTTTCAGTACTTTCCTGGAGTGTAACTCCTAGTATTATTAGGATGATGTAACATATAAGAAAATTAGCCACATATATGTTTCAGTGTAAGCAAACCTGATACATGAAAATCAAAACCTATCAAACATGTGAATTATCAAGTGCTTATTCATTAGCAAAAAAAGAGACCACTTTTATTTTTCAATTGCAATTTGAATTTAAAATATTTACCTTGAAGCTTACCTTTGAAGAAAGGTAATTCATGGATTATGAATTGTATATCCATATTTTTAACCTTGCCCTATTCTTTCCTCACTGTTCTTTTCACTGTAAAACAGTGTTCCTATCATTGTTATCATAAGAGGAGGCTAAAATGTAAGCTCCCTGAACAGGGACTTTGCTGTCTGTGTTATTTCCAACATTTATAAAGGTGCCTGTTATGTGGTAAGCACTTTAAAAAGAAATTGTTGAATGAGTAAATGTTATTCTGGAATGGGAAGGAATGAGAAGAATGGCGTTAATAAGAATTTTCAGTTGTCTACCAGTGAGTCCTACAAATAAAAATACAAAATTCAGCTTATCTAAAGTGTAGCTCATTATATCCCCTCCCTATGCCTGGTGATTCTCGCCTATCCACTACCTTGAATAATGCCATCATCACTCTTTTTCCCTTCTCACTGTTATTCTGTTAGTCTTTAGCATCTCTCCTCTGACCTGTTGTATTGATAATAGCCTTTAAAAATAGGTCTCTTGGGGTTTCCCTGGTGGCGCAGTGGTTGAGGGTCCGCCTGCCGATGCAGGGGACACGGGTTCGTGCCCCGGTCCGGGAAGATCCCACATGCCGCGGAGCGGCTGGGCCCGTGAGCCATGGCCGCTGAGTCTGCGTGTCCGGAGCCTGTGCTCCACAACGGGAGAAGCCACAACACTGAGAGGCCCACGTACCACACACACACACAAAAAATAGGTCTCTTTGCTTCTGGTCCTTTACCCTTTTTACACTTCACACAGCCATCAGTTATTTTTCTATACTACACACCTAATTATGGTACTATAATTTTTAAAATTAATTTACCAAGTTCCTTTTTATAAATTTACCGAGGTCCAAACTTCCCATGGTAATTATATAAATTGTATAAATATGCCATTATGATATACAGAACTGTTCATGAACTAACCCCTAAATGACTGACTTACGCAGCCTCATTCTCCGTCTCCTTCACTGTACTGTACCCTGTGCTATGACTTTACTTACTGTAGTTTTCTCCTCTGTCTGAAATTCGTTGCCTGGCAAACTGCTGTTCTTTTTTAAAAAAATATATTTATTTTATTTATTTTTATTTTTGGCTGCATTGGGTCTCCGTTGCTGCGTGCGGGCTTTTCTTTTAGCTGTGGCGAGACGGGGCTACTCCTCCTTGCAGTGCACGGGCCTCCCATTGGGTGGCCTCTCTCGCTGCAGAGCCAGAGCTCTAGGCGCACGGGCCTCAGTACTTGTGGCACTCAGGCTTAGCAGTTGTGGTTCGCGGGCTCCAGAGCGCAAGCTCAGCAGCTGTGGCGCACGGGCCTAGCTGCTCTGCGGCATGCGGGATCCTCCCGGACCAGACCTCGAACCCATGTCCCCTGCACTGGCAGGCAGTGATTCCTAACCACTGCACCACCAGGGAAGCCCCTGCTGTTCATTTTTTAAGACTCAGGTGACTGATGTGTGAAGCCTTACCTGACTCGAGTTCCCTTTCCCTAGTAGAATAAAGTTGTTTTATCCTAAGTACTTCCTTAGACAGTCATAATACAGTTTTTTATTAAATTATTTCTTATATCAAAATTATTTTTATATGTATAAGCTGCTAGGCTGTGAAGTCTTAAGGGCAAGAACTTATATGCTTGCTCCTGTGATTGGCATTGCAGTCGATACATGGTAGTTACTTAATTGTTTATTAAATGAACAGCTATTAACTTTTATTACTACTGAGTGGCTTAATAAATAAACATGGATGTTTGGTTCAACATATTGATGCATGTATTCTTTTGCAGTTGGATTTCTCCTTTATGTTAGTTTCTAAGGGAGAAGAGTCTGTGTCTGTCTTGCTCACTACTCTGCCCAGAATTTAGCACAAAGCCTGTCATAGATGCTAAATAAGTATTTGTATATTTATAGATAAATGCTAAACAAATGTTTGTTGAGTAAGTGACTAGTCTCCATATTTCTCCATCACAACTACCATTTTGATGCAGAATTTATTATTTTTTTAAAATTTTCCTCTGGTACAACTATTGTCTATCTTGAAACTTAAATGTCACAGTCTCAAGATAGAAGTTTTAGCATTTTATAACTCTTTCAGGCACTTCATATTTATCTAGAAGGTTATCTACTGCTTTTGCTGTTTTGGAAGAATATAACGCCTTAGGGAATTAGTAAACAATTTTGATGTGTTTTTTTCCCCCCAGCAGTAGCAGCTATGATGGAGTGGGCTGTTTTCCCAGTTCAGAAATTCTTTGATTCAAGATGGTGGAACATTTAAAGTAATGTGTGTTTGTGTGTGTGTGTTTTTCTGGTGGATATTTGAAACTAGGTGATAGTAACAGATACCTGACTTGGCCCACTTATTGATTTGCTGGCATTATTTAAATAGTGCTTCTTCTCCATTTTGAAACATGTCTTTTAAACTAAAATTAGATATTCTTTACAGGCAAGGACTAAATTTTAAGGATCCTTGTTCTCTCAATTCTCCACATGGTACCAGCCTTGGTTACTGCTCTATACATCCACTGAATAATTAAATTAACAAAGGAATGAAACAACTAGACGGAAGAAAAACAGAGGACTAGAGGACATGTTTTACAGTATGATGAACTGACGGCCTTAAGGAATAAAAAAGACTAAGATAAATGATATTCTCTCTGATTTTTTTTAATGGTAAAGAGAGTCATAAAATATAAGCATGTATTAAATATTAGGTGTAGTCAGAGTACACGTGATACTCTGACTTCTTCTGACGTGCTTTTCCAAATTTTGGTAACTTTATTGCTTGATGCCTCTGATAACACAGGCAGTCTCCAACTCTGTTTTTAAAGTTTGTCGATTCAATTCAGTATAATAGATTTTTTTTTAACACCAAATACATGGAAGTTATATACAAGGTGTGTGTGGGGAGGAGATGAGTGAGCCAGGATTGCCACCCTCAAGGACAGAGGGCAGCAAACTTCTTTTGTAAAGGGCTGAATAGTACTTTAGGTTTGCAGACCTTATGGCTTCTGTCACACTACCAAACTCTGCTCTTGTAAAGCAGAAGCAGCCATAGACATACAGCCTAGCTGCAATGATGTTAAAGTTTTACTCACCAAGAACTTTATTACTGTATAGTACTTACAGTATTTCTAAATGTGTTACGTGGTTTTGGTAAAGTTTTTTTTAAATTAATTTATTTTTATTTTTGGTTGCGTTGGGTTTTTGTTGCGTGTGGGCTTTCTCTAGTTACAGAGAGCAGGGGCTACTCTTCATTGCAGTGCGCGGGCTTCTCATTGCGGTGGCTTCTCTTGTTGCAGAGTACGGGCTCTATGTTCGTGGGCTTCAGTAGTTGTGGAGCGCAGACTCAGTAGTTGTGGCTCGTGGGCTCTAGAGTGCAGGCTCAGTAGTTGTGGTGCTCGGGCTTAGTTGCTCGCTGGAGGTAAAGAATTTTAAGTAGAAGTTTTAGTAATGCCATGAATTGTTACCTAATTTGTATATTTCCATTTGGGGTAACCCATTTCATTCTTTCCTTCCATGCTAGAAAGCTTGTGAGAAACAGTTTAGAATCGTTGACTCATTTACTCTCAGTTTGTGTCAATGGATCTATTCCTAGCACTAAGTTTATTGTCTATATTTGATCAATATGGTAAGATTTTTTAACTGTGAGATTTTGTAGGGGATTGTTTCAGGTGCTTTTAGTATAAAATCACTTTTGTCCAGTACAAAAGCTGTGACCATGCGGGATCTTCTCATGATTTTTTTTTTTAATAACCTTAATTTTTTTCTGAGTTTGTCTTCAAACAGTGCTTCCCAATCTTTTAAACTTTTTATAAGGTAACATGTTTCATACCTGTCTCTTGCCCCCATAATATTAGTAATATTTTTTATTTTTAATCATTGTATGTATAAAAATAAGGTAAAAATTAATGATGTGCATGAATATATTGAGTTTATGATATGCAAACAAATAGTTAGGGAGGAAATGAACTAACATTTAGTGAATGCTGTTTACCAGGCACTGTATTATATTCTCCCGCTTCTCATAATAACCCATGAAGTTAGATGTTACTTTTCACCATTTTACATATAAGAAAACTGAGGATCAAAGAGGTTAATTAACTTTCTCAAGGTCATAGCTAGTAAGTGGCAGGACTAGGATGTGAAACCAATTTTGACTCTAAATGTCCTTGACTTTTTTACTGTACCATATTATTTCTCCATCATTTAGATGTCAGAAATTGATGAAATTCAACTCCAAGAAATGATATACAGTCTTGGTTTTTGCAGTGGTAATTTTCAGTCTTCAGAAGCTTCAAGATATGTTTTAAAATTCTGTTTTTTAAAATAAATTTATTTATTTTATTTATTTATTTTTGGCTGTATTGGGTCTTTGTTGCTGCACACAGGCTTTCTCTAGTTGTGGCGAGCGGGGGCTCCTCTTCATTGTGGTGCGCGGGCTTCTCATTGCGGCGGCTTCTCTTGTTGTGGAGCACAGGCTCTAGCCGCGTGGGCTTCAGTAGTTGTAGCATGTGGGCTCAGCAGTTGGGGCTTGCAGGCTCTAGAGCACAGGCTCAGTAGTTGTGGTGCATGCGCTTAGTTGCTCCACGGCATGTGGGATCTTCCCAGACCAGGGCTTGAACCCATGTCCCCTGCATTGGCAGGCGGAATCTTAACCACTGCGCCACCAGGGGAAGCCCTGTTTAAAAATTCTTAAACTTCAAAGCAGAGTTAATTTTATTTCACCTTAACTCAAAAAGGAAGAAAAGAATACTGTGTAATGAAATTAAGCTGTAAGCATTGCTACTGTAAGAAATTACAGCCTTAAAGTAAAAGACCCTATTGTAAGGGAGTAAAAGTAGCTTTCAGGAAATGGGATGATTTCCCAAGCAAGAATAACCGAATTACAAGGTGTTGTAGGTAAGCCAAAAGAGAGAGTTTAAGGGGTGCTTGCCAGGGACTTCAAAGTCAGTATAGTAAAAGCTTGTAAGAGTACATGATAGGGGATGTGGCACATATATACAATGGAATATTACTCAGCCATAAAAAGAAACAAAATTGAGTTATTTCTAGTGAGGCGGATGGACCTAGAGTCTGTCATACAGAGTGAACTAAGTCAGAAAGAGGAAAACAAATACCACATGCTAACACATATATATGGAATCTTAAAAAAAAAAGGTTCTGATGAACCTAGGGGCAGGACAGGAATAAAGATGCAGACACAGAGAATGGACTTGAGGACACAGTGAGGGAGAAGGATAAGCTGGGACTAAGTGAGAGAGTAGCATTGACATATATACACTACCAAATGTAAAATAGCTAGCTAGTGGGAAGCAGCTGCATCACACGGGGAAATCAGCTCAGTGCTTTGTGACCACCTAGAGGGGTGGGATAGGGAGGGTGGGAGGGAGACGAAAGTGGGAGGGGATATGGGAATATATGTATACATATAGCTGATTCACTTTGTTACATAGCAGAAACGAACACACCATTGTAAAGCAATTATACTCCAATAAAGATGTTAAAAAAGTACATGATAGGGAGGAGGCTGGCTAGAGACACACAGCAAGATCACTTTTATGATCAGGGTGCAAAATTAAGTGCAGGATTAAAAGGGAGATACCAAAGATGAGGTATATTTGTTTCTGTTGAAGAATTTGTTTTTAAAGTTTATTTTCAAGTAGACAGATCAGAGGGTTTTCTCACTTAAGAAGTTATTTATTAAACCCTTCTGACTGGTGGGATCTTCCACAACTTTTCTTTTTTAACCTTTATTTTTTCCCCTGATTTTAAAAGAAACAATTGTATAATAATATCATATAGTAATTGAAGTAGGTACCATTTATTGAATGTTTACCACATGTAAAATGCTAGGTGATGTATATGTATGTCCTAATTTTTAAAAATTCATAGCAACCCAAGGAGGTAGGTATTGATTTTACAGATGAGGAAGCTCTAGTATAGAGGTTAAGTAACTTGGCCAAGGTTATGTTGCTGACATGTAGAGAGCAATTCAAACCATATTTCTTTGAATTCCAAAGTCTGATCCAAAGATTTTGTTTTCGTGATAAAAGGTAGGTAATAAGAATATATAACTACTGTTAATGTTTTGTTTTATAGCATTCCATTTTTTTTCTGTGTGCGTATGTGCTGAACATTCTGTCATATAACTTGCTTTTATTCTCTAACGTGGTCTGTAAACATTCCTCAATGTATTATTTAATTGTGGATGAATATTTTAGATGTGCCTTAATTTATTTAATTATTCCCCTATTGTTGGGTATTCAAATTGTTTCCAGTTTTATATATTATAAATAATGCAATGATGCATATTCTCATATAAAAGTTTTTATGCACCTCTGATTATTTTCTGAGCCTAATGACATGAATATGTTAAAGGCTGTTGATTCCTATGGTGAAATTACCTTCAAGACAGATTGTCCCAATTTGAATTCATAGCAGCAGTTTGAGAACATTCATTGAACCACTCCCTTGACAATTGTAAGGCTTTGAGTTGTTGGCTAAATGAATGCCTCTCATTATTAATGGCCTTTATACTGGAGTGTGACAGATTGCCACGTGGCCCCATCCAGAAGTTGAAGGAGGTACTAGTAATCCTACTTTCATACTTAAACTGGTTGGTTTTATATTAAATGTAGGAGTTTTGAACATACAACTTCTTTTTGGAGGTTGAGGGAAGGTAAAATTTTGTGAAAAAAAAATAGGGAATTTTAAGGAGTGAGGACATCAAGAACCAGTGCTAGGATCTAACTTGACATTAGACAACTAAATGACACTATTTTCTCTGGGTAATTTATCAAACTACCTAGTAAGAAGTTGTACAAGGCAAAAGGTTTGTGAATGGGCACTAAAGTCAGTTAGGGATGTTTCATTGAGTATCAGCTCACACTGGAAAGATAATTGAATGATTTTTATAATCTATTAAAAGACTGTAGGAGGTTAAATTATTGCTTGAAGACCAAGGCTCTGGTCTGGAATTAGGATACCTGTGTTCCAGTCCCAGTGCAGACACTGATAACAATTGCTGTGGCACTTCCCTGGTGGCGCAGTGATTAAGAATCCATCTGCCAATGCAGGGGACACAGGTTCGAGCCCTGGTCTGGGTAGATCCCACATGCCGCGGAGCAACTAAACCCGTGCGCCACAACTACTGAGCCCACGTGCCACAACTAATGGAGCCTGTGCACAGCAACGAAGAGTAGCCCCCACTTGCCGCAACTAGAGAAAGCCTGCGTGCAGCAATGAAGACCCAATGTAGCCAAAAATAAATAAATTAAAAACAAAACAAAACACAAACAAACAAAAAACAATGGCTGCAACTTGGACAAGGCATGTGACTATTCAGGACCTCAGGGTCTTCCTCTGTAAAAATGGAGGAAGTGGAGTGGGTTTTGGCTAGATGTTTTCTATCATTTCTTTCAGCTCTAAAAATGCCAACAAAACATTGGACATCTTATGGAAACTATTGAAAATAAAACAGAAACATATCTTTTTTGTGTGTGGGGGGGAATCTTAGTTCCCCAACCAGGGATCGAACTGGGCCCCCTGCAGTGGAAGTGCAGAGTCCTAACCACTGGACCACCAGGGAATTCCCAAAACATATCTTTTCTGTATAAAAGTATAATGTGTCTGTTTCTAGAGTACTGTATGTACTTCTGTTTGCACCTTTCAAAAGTCAAATAGAAATGGAACATTTCCCGAAAGAGAAAATATATAAATGAATTGGGGGGAGAAGTGTGTGATTGTGTGAGGGGGAAAGAGGCAGGGAAGGCTCATTTGAAGGTAGGCTAAAATAGTTTAGAACTTAATTCAGGAATAGTGTAGAACTCTTAATTCAGGAAGTTATTGGACAAAAATAATTTAATAAAAGTCAGTACAATAGCAAAATGATAAAGGATATCTGTTAGGTTAAAAAAGTCCCTTTTCTCCAAATTTTAGATAATAGAAAGAACTAAGGAAAATCCTTAAATTTGAAAGAGAAATTTAGGGCCAGTGAATAAAATAGCAGTGACAAACAAGTTAAAGAAACTACTCTTAGAACTAAATGAACCTTGAATTGCCCAGAAGACCAAGCTTTTTAGAGCAGATATATCTGAAGCTTCAGGCTAAAGAACACGTCTCAGAAGCTTCACTGATAGACTTGACACATCTAGTGTGAAGAGGCACAGAGCACGGATGTAAAGCTGGCCATAGTTCTTACTTCCTAACAGATATCTTCCAAACACTTGAAGTCATCTTTCAGTATCATTCTGGTTTAATTTTCTAATTAGAATTTGGCTTTGAAAATCTTGCCCCTTTTTGGCCTGTCTGCTTAGGGTTATTATATTGAGATAATTCCATATTGTTAAATAGATGGAAGTTGACCTTATATTTTACAAGTTGTCTGCTCTTTGTTTGAAATATTTCATAGGTTACTGGTCTAGTCTGTATTTAACATATTCTGTAGATATTTAACATATTCTGTAGATGATCCCTGCCCTCCAACATACACATATATTCAATTGCAATAACCTAAGGTCACCGTGAGTTAAGGGCAGAATCTCAATCAGAATTCAGGTTTCCCAGCTTCTAACCTTTGTTCTCTCCTGTATCCTCCCTTTTCCCTCTTGGTCTAGCATTGACCCTATCCTTCAGTTTTATCTGGATTCTTCTCAGAAGCCATCTGTGACCCAGAAGCAGAGTACTTAGCAACTGGCCACCTGTCCACCTAACCATCTACACACACATTAATCCATCCAGTCAATTAACACTAACTTTTATTTAACCCATACGTATTCTAGAAATACAAAGATGAATAATGTCTACTTCTTACTCTCTAGAGGATCACAGTTCAGTAAAGGAGACAAGTTATGAAGTTGTGGTCTGGGATTACAGTAGAGAAATAAACTGGGATGTAGAAAGGTGGGAGTATTTGAATAGGGGAGAGGGTACTGTTGGCATTGATTTCTTTCATATTTGGAAATTTACTTGTTCCTGCTGCCTATCTAGAGCCGTTTCATTTTTCTTTGCTACTTAATAACTGAGAAGCCATATATATACCAGACATCCTTCTGTGTTAGGGACTGGGGTCAATAATACTATCTTTATATGAACAGTGGTGAAACAGAAGGGTAGAGACATATTAGACTCAACTGAATGAGGGTAGTAGGGATATGACTCAGATACCCCAACTCCCTTACTCAGAGCCAGCAGCTTCAGAGGACGGAGAGCTTAATTTGGGAAGTGACCTGGTCCAGACACAGGTAGGGACCAGCTCACAGGGAAAACATGTAAGGGTAAGTGCAAGTTTCTTATTGGCAGCCTCTGATCAAATATCTGCTGAAACCGACTTTCAGTGTCTTACTTCCACTACTCCCTACTGACACTGACTTACTAAATTGTAATAAAGATAGAAAAATGGAATCTTTCCCTCAGGTTAAACCTAGTGTTAAAGTGAAAGTTTTTACCAATTAAAAAAAAATGTCAATTACTGTATTATTATAATTGTATACACCTTAAAGAGAGTTTTTAGTTAGTGCATGCTTGTTTCAAATTTGATGGAATGTGTTAACACTAATTAGTAAAATCTGTGCACTAGATTATTCTCAGCACATTGATATCTCAGTATAGCTGTATAAAGCAGTGGATCTTAACTCCAGTGTCTCTGCACATTGATGAGGTATCATGAGGTAACATGACAAAGGGATGGGGTTACAACCATGTGCCTTTGCAAATAGCCTAGAAGGAATCTTATCTATGGTCCATGATCTGATTTAAAATCTGGTCCTGGGCTTCCCTGGTGGCGCAGTGGTTGAGAGTCCGCCTGCCGATGCGGGGGACACGGGTTCGTGCCCCGGTCCGGGAAGATCCCACATGCCGCGGAGCGGCTGGGCCCGTGAGCCATGGCCGCTGGGCCTGCGCGTCCGGAGCCTGTGCTCCGCAACGGGAGAGGCCACAGCAGTGAGAGGCCCGCGTATCACAAAAAAAAAATAAATAAATAAATAAATAAATAAAATCTGGTCCTAAGAGAGGATGTGTCATGTGTCAACTTTTGAGAGTCATTGACAACTAGAATAACCATCCCTTTATTATCCTAGGAAATATTTCTGGCTAAAAATCCAGTAAGTTCTGAAAGAAATTAGATAAATTTATGGAGAAATAAAATATAAAAGCAAACTAGTAAGTTTTTGAGGATTTGCAGGTTTTGTTTTGAGATTGTGAATCAGTTTGTAACCTTTGTGTGGTGACCTTATTGATCCATATCCCTATCCCTAGTACAGTGCCTGGTTTGCAGTAAGCACCCCGATTAAATGTTTAAATAAATGTTGAATTAGTGAATAATGAATGAGTCAGGGCAATATGCCTAAAAGCATTATTTTCTGGTCCTGAAACACAGTAGAAATATGTATCAACCAGGGTTCTCCAAAGAAACAGAACTAAGTAGAATGTATTATTTATCTATTTCCAGGAATTGGCTTACACAGTTGTGTGGGCTGGCAAGTCTAAAATTTGTAGGGCAGGCCTGCAGGCTGGCAACTTTCAGACAGCAGCTAAGTCTTGAGGCAGAAGTTCTACTTCCTCAGGGAAATCTCAGTTTTCTTAAGGCCTTTCAACTGATTGGATGAGTCCCATCTGTGTTATCAAAGATAAACTGCTTTACTTAATGAAGTCAGCTGATTATAGATGTTAGCCACATGTACCAAATACCTACACAGCAACACCTAGTTTGAGGTTTAATTGACTGACCTAGCCAAACTGACACGTAAAGTGAACCATCACAGTATCCTTGGGTTTAAGAACTTGAAGCCAAATGTGCAGCCTGGTTTGGCAAACCTGTGATGAGCCCAGGGACTCCTGGTACTCTCTGAGGCGACCCGGACTAGGTTGGTATTGGGACAGGACTTTCTGACTAGTCACATTTAATGTGAACAAAGAAAGCTGCTTGTGTTATTAGAGACAAGGTTTGTATCAGTGGGTCACTGAATAAATGCTAAACAGTACTTAGAAGGTTATTCCTAAGATCATCAGTTATAGCAGGGATTTAAGTTTGGAGAATTTTTTGTTCATTATATTACAGTGGAGAAGTACTCATTTGTCCTGAGTCTGAGAGTTTTGTTTCTTATTATGTTTGCTTTTGGGTTTTGTTTTACTGTTTCAGTTTGGTTTTGTTTTGCCCTTTTATTTACTCTCTAGTCATGCTGTAGATATTAATGCTTGCCTATGGTTTAAAATAAATTAAGTGACTTTAAAGTCAAGCAAGTAAGATGTAGTTAACATTGCTTTTTTTTTTAACTTAATTTATATGTTTCACTTAATTAAAGAATTGGTGCTTTGAGAGAAGTTCAAGTGTATTTTTTTTTTTTTTTTGGCAATGGAACAGTAATGGTAAGGGCCAGGTGGATTTAGATATGAAAATCTGGGACATTAATGCCAGCTTGAAAATTTTAGGGAAGGATAATTGTAAAAATTCTCTTCCTAATGTCATTTTATCATGTCTGACACTTTTTCTGGAATATAAATTTCCTTGCTCTCCTTCTTTTGATCTGCATATGCACTACCTCTCTTTCTCAAATTCTGCTGATTTGCCAAGCAGTGTTTGTTTCTTCCCTTTTTTCTCCTTTCTACTTGCTGTTTAAATTCAAAGCGCTTTCTTTGTAGAAATTGAACCAAATATTAAGGCAGCATAAAACACTGAGTTCAGCAGAAAGTGATTTGCTTGTGATTAACCCTTGAGAACCGAACCACTGCAAGATAACAAAGAAAGGATGTATTTTGAGACAACCTGCTCATTCTTCTTTTCCATTAGTAGATGAGACCGTTTCTTCCCCAGGTGTTAGGAATTCATGTACAGCTTTGCTTGGGTTTTATTTATCACACTGAGGGTGGCATGTTTTTAGAAAAGCAAGACCAAAGGAGCTTATGACAGCCCTTCCCTCTGCTCCACTCCCTCTCACAGACTTTCCTCCCAGCAAAAGGCAACTCCATTCTTCCAGTGTGTAAGGCAATAACCTTGACATTCTTTCCCCCCAGCTTTACTGAGGTATAATTGACAAATAAAGATTGTATATGTGTAAGGTGGACAACATGATTTAATAGACATATACATTGTGAAATGATCACCGTAATTCAAGCTAATTAACACATTGGTCACCTTGCATTGTTACCTTCTGTGTGTATATGTGTGTGTGTGCGTGCGCGTGCGTGTGCACATGTATGTACACATACGGTGAGAACGCTTAGGTCTACTACTCTTAGCAAATTTCATGTATAAAACTTATTCATCTTACAGGAACTTTGACCCACATCACACCATTTCTCCCACCCCAGCCTCTGTTAACCGCTGTTCTACTCTCTGCTTCCATGAGTTTTTGACTTTTTTAGATTCCACATGTATGTGAGATCAATCAATATTTGTCTTTCTGTGTCTGGTTTTATTTCACTTTGTGTAATGTCCTCCAGGTTCATCCATGTTGTCACAAATGCTAGACTTTCCTTCTCTTACAGGTGAATAATATTCCACTGTACATATGCACCACATTTTCTTTATCCATTCATCATCATCTCTTTCTTTTATACCTCACATCCGGTCTCTCAACAAATCTTGTTGGCTTTTTAAAAAAGTAATTAACTTATTTGTTTTTATTTATTTATTTTTGGCTGTGTTGGGTCTTCGTTGCTGCATGTGGGCTTTCTCTAGTTGCAGCGAGTAGGGGCTACTCTTTGTTGCGGTGCGCAGGTTTCTCATCGTGGTGGCTTCTCTTGTTGCAGAGCATGGGCTCTAGGCACGCAGGCTTCAGTAGCTGTGGCGCATGGGCTTAGTTCCTCCACAGCATGTGGGATCTTCCCCGACCAGGGCTCGAACCCGTGTCCCCTGCATTGGCAGGTGGATTCTTAACCACTGTGCCACCAGGGAAGTCCCCACACGTAATTCTTTGGCTGCTTAATTTTTCTTCATAGCACATGTCACTTTCCGTTGTATATTTTTCTGATTTCTATTGTTTATCGTCTATGTCTTTGAAATACTCAGAGATGAGAGAGAGTCTCCAAACGGCTGCTTGAAAAAAATGCCTGACTTTTTTTATTTGGAGTTTTGTTATTTTTCTTTGTTTAACAATTCAGTTACTCCTTCATGTTTTTCTACATGGATCTGTGAATTATATTCATTTCATTTTTGTAATGAAGTTTACCTGGCACAAGCCCTTAACTTCATTTTCTTTTTCTTCTGTGAGACTTTTGGATATATATACCTGGTCTAGAATATTTTGAGACGTGATTATGTGTTAATTTCTTAATTAAATTTAACTATCATTTTCCATTGTATTTTCCCATTTCAATCATAATTCTATCCACTAGCAGACACCAATACAGTACACAAATAATTCAAGTTCCAAAGGGCATCTGGAGAGTGGGGATGCTTCTTAAGATCATTTTCTTCCCATTATATTAACTTTTGAGAACCTACTATGTACTAGGTACTTTGTTAGGTTTCGGAAATCCAAAGAGGTAAACAGTCCCTACCTCCAGAAGCTCACATTTTAGCAAGGGTTTGAAATAGGTAAGCCATTATTAAATAGTGTGCTATGTACTATAATAGAACTGCTAAGTACCATGGGGGTCACTAAAAAGTTTTACTTGAGTGGGGAGATGGGTGGCAAAAGTTTTACCTGGAGGTGACCTTAAAGCTATTTGAAATAAGCAGGGATTTTCCAGGAGGAATGAGCAGAGAAGAACAGAAAGGATTAAGAGTAAAATTGTGGGAGTGAAGAAAGAACTAACAGACATCTGCCATGTTTACACAGTGCATTGGTCATTTTTCATAATCTTTTCTCATCAGTCATTTTGAGCATGCTGTGATTAGGTTTTCACATTCCCACATTCCCATTTTATAGATGAGGAAATGGGCCTAGAGAGATCAGCTTAGGGTCGCAGATTTGGTAAATGTTGAGCTGGAATTGGAGCCCAGGCCTGATTAACTTTGAAGCACATGGATTATACATTCAGGGGTGAAAGGGTGGACGATTGAGGAAGTTCATGCTTGCTTCATGGGTGAAAAACATGAAGGCTAATGATAAAAGTAAAATTTAGAACAGTAAGGGCAAAAAGGAATGGGGAATGGTATGAATCAAGGATGAAGGAGATGACGATACTGAGTGGATTTGAAAGCCCATCCGCCATCAGAAACCATAATTTTGTAACGGTGCTATGTAGTGTGTTCATAAGACTTTTCTCCAGTCAGCTTTAGCAGTCTAGGCAGAGGATTCTTTTTTTTTTTTTAATAATTATTTATTTATTCTATTTATTTATTTGGTTGCGCCAGGTCTTAATTGCAGCACGTGGGCTCCTTTGTTGCAGCTTGCAGGCAAGCTGTGGCATGCATGTGGGAGCTAGTTCCCTGACCAGGGATCAAACCCTAGCCCCCTGCATTGGGAGTGCAGAGTCTTAACCACTGTGCCACCAGGGAAGTCCCTAGGCAGAGGATTCATTATGGTAAATCTCCAACCATTTTAAATCATTCAGTGATTTCACTGGGAATTTACTGTTCGTTAATTTCTGCAATGCGATTATACATATGCTTAGACATTTTAAAATCTAAAATATTCATGCATTGTGTATGGTCAAAGGGGATGCAGTGAAAACTATGCTTTTTGGCATTTTTGAGAAATATAATCTAAAGTTGTCATGAATTTTTAAAAACTTAATTAAATACCATTGGCCAATAACACATAAATTAGTTATATGTGTACATATCATCTTTGTTTTCTGTGGTGACCATGATGAGGTTGTTAAAAACTGAATTTCCAAATTTGGTATGAATGGAATTTTTCTATTTTCCTTATATAGACCACTTTCCCCAAACACTGGTCTGAACCAGTTGTAAAATAATTAGTTGGTAGAATTTTTAACTGATTTGTAACTGTATTCGTTTTTAGGTATATATGTGCACATATATACCTTTTTTATAGAAAGATCAACTTGTTATAAATACATGCTCGCATAATTTTATATAGAAAAAAATGTATCTAAGAATTTATTTAGATCTTCTGCAGGCCTAGAAAGTGCTAGCTACTTTTCTAACCATCTGAACCTTCAAAGAAAAAGTTTCAAAACTAAAACTTCCTGAAGGCAGCCTTGTTGATGTTTAAAACAACAACAACAAAAATACTTTGTATGGCATCCACATTTACCATCTACTATCTCCTACATGTTTGACACCTATGGCCATTTTAGCATAGGCCAGAGTACAGGTGTATACATATCTTTCTTTTTAAATCACACTGCCTGTCTTATTTCCAGCTCATATTCTAATTTCCCTAAGTCAAAGAAGTAGCAACATTTCCCTAGTTTCTGTAAAAACACAGATGTAACATTATATCAGTCTAGTTGCATGAGCAATCATAGACATTTAACCCGGTTATTGCCTAGTTGGTAGACAATGACAGTACTTATGGTACTAACACTATGTCTCACTCTCCATTTTGCTTTTAAATTGTCTTTTCAATGTTGTTTTTGTTCTGTTACTGGAAATTTAGTTTTAAAGCATCATTGTTTAAAAAAATTCAGAATAAAAATTGAAGCACATCATTGTGCTTGACATAGATCAAATATGGTGTTGCATATATAAAAGAAATAAAATAGATCCTGTTAGCCTGAAGGTACAACACTGAAGTTTAAGTAAATGTGAAATAGCATAGTGATAAAGCATATGTGAAATTTTTTTCAACAGTAGTCAAATAGAGAAAATATTGATGGAATTCTCTGATATTTACACAGTTATGCCAAATGAACCATGGGCTTTTTTTTTTTTTTTTAAGCCTCAGTGTGCTTTAGATGTTATTTTACTTTAAAAGATTTAAGGTCAGATAAAGGTATGGCTGAGAGTTCTGCATGAACTACTTGCTCAGATTTCAGATGGATTTTCCTGTGCTTCCTGTCTTCTATATTTGCAACTAGATGATCTCTTTTTTCTGTTTGGATCATTCACATATGTGGAGAGTTGGTGGAATTTGTTGTTTTAGAGCTCTCTAAATTTGTGTCTGAAAAAAAAATACAAATGACTTTCTAGTGACTGAAAAACAAGTAGTAGATAAATATTTTTCTCTAGGAAACAAATAATATTCTTATTCTGGACCATTTGAGGTTAAAGTTTTAACTTATTTGCTTATCTCTCTGACAGTTTTAGTATTTCCATAGAAAACTTTATGCGGAGGACCTTTATTCTTATTACAGAGTACAAAAATCTGGTAGTGCAGGATGCATAATAGTTTTAAAATTTCAAGTTGAGTTCTACTTCCAAATATTAGATTTTTGTTATCAATTGTTTATGCTCAAAAGGTATAAACTATTTTAATATCAAATTAATTGAAAATACTATTAAAGAGGTAAATCAGATACAGTCCCCTTCCAATAAATAATTTAATTCCAATAAGAAATGAGTTTTTGATTAGCTATGCTAATACTTTGTCCATTTTCAGTGTGGATGAGTAAGACTTGATTGCACAGTTTGGGGTTATTTATTGAACATTCTTATTTGCTCCAGTGATCTACCTAATTTGAGTTCGTTTTTGTTGTTTTTAAAGGCTGCAAGTGTTTATCTTTCTATAAAGTTAGTCTTCAGAAATAGAGATTAATTCTGGCATTAGCATTATTTTTCTTATTGTACTATTGTTGAATGAATGAGAAATGAAATGTAAATGGCAGATCTTCTGATATGCTCTAGGAACTCAAAGTAAATGAAACACCCTCCTTATTTCAGTGAGCATTTGTTTATTTTTAATTTTTTTTTCTTATTTTTTTTGGCTGCGTTGGGTCTTCATTGCTGCACATGGGCTTCCTCTAGTTGTGGCGAGTGGAGGCCACTCTTCGTTGCGGTGTGTGGGCTTCTCATTGCAGTGGCTTCTCTTGTTGCGGAACACGGGCCCTAGAGTGCGCAGGCTTCAGTAGTTGCAGCGCATGGGCTCAGTAGTTGCAGAGCATGGGCTCAGTAGTTGCAGCGCACAGGCTCTAGAGTGCAGGCTCAGTAGTTGTGGCACATGGGTTTAGTTGCTCTGCGGCATGTGGAATCTTCCTGGACCAGGGATCCAACTCGTGTCCCCTGCATTGGCAGGCAGATTCTTAACCACTGCGCCACCAGGGAAGTCCACATTTATTTAAAAAAAATTTTTTTTTAATTAATTAATTTTATTTATTTATTTTTGGCTGTGTTGGGTCTTCGTTGCTGCACATGGGCTTTCTCTAGTTGTGGTGAGCAGGGGCTACTCTTTGTTTCAGTGCACAGGCTTCTCATTGCGGTGGCTTCTCTTGTTGTGGAGCATGGGCTCTAGGCACGCGGGCTTCAGTAGTTGTGGCTCGTGGGCTCTAGAATGCAGGCTTGGTAGTTGTGGCACTCAGGCTTAGCTGCTCCACGACACATGGGATCTTCCCAGACCAGGGATCCAACCGGTGTCCCCTGCATTGGCAGGTGGACTCTCAACCACTGCGCCATGGGGGAAGCCCCACATTTATTTATTTTTTAGAGGTTCTCATGTTGGGGTTTGTGAGCTGAAGGGCTTCAGGGAAACCCATGGATTCCCTCAAATTATATACAAAAATATTTGTGCTTTTCTAGGGTGTGTATATATATATTTGTGATTTTCTAAGGTGTTGATCCATGGAGTTCATCAGATTTTTTAAAAGCTCTTGCTATCTAGAAAAGCTTAAGGAGACGGAACACATCTAAGCATACATTAGTGAAATAAATGCGATAGGTTAAAAATAAAGGTCTTTGGGAGATTAGCATAAACGTTGGAGGCTTACCATGTTTAGCATCCTGTAGAGCATCCATTTGATATAGGCCTTTGCCTTGTGTGTATAGTGACTGGTGTACAGTCATGCTTGTATCATTGAGGGTCCTGGTAGTAATGGATGGGTTTTTGGAACATAGTTTAATGAAGGGACTATTTGCAGAGTTGTGGGCGTAGTTAAAAGTAACCAAAAAGGGATGATGAATCACCCAGGGACTAGCACCAGTTGGAAACAGTTATCCACTCAGGCAAAGAGGCAAGGGGTGGGGAACTATGCTCCAGAACCCAGCGAGAGTTACAGGTATGGAAGAGGAGCCACTCAACAAGAGTCATGGCCAAAGAGGAAATAGAGCAGGGAATAAGTTGTACTATTGTTTCTACTTCCTTCCACTCTTTGCTTTTCTGCTGATGCTTCCTGTTGGGAAAAAGTCTCATGTGCATAGCCTTTCAACCCCTCTTGGCCTCGTAAGAATGGGTCTTGGACTTGGAACACTTCCTAACCAAGAGATGAGGAGCTCACACAGCGTGTACTTTGTGGGATTATCGTCCCCTGTTTCAGGCTTGCCCCAACGTTCAGTATTTCAGACTCTAGGGATAGTGTGGGATAAAGAGGGGGAGGGTGCTCGTGGGCCAATTTCCCTTTGTCAGCTGGCTGGCAGCCACTAGCCGTATGAGACTAGTGCACATGACAGGAGCGGATCTTATTACTCTGTCTCTTCTCTATGTGAGTAAATCATTGTTCTACCTAGTGCTTGACTGTTGTGTTTTCCTTCACAACCTTGATGCCAAGATACGATGGGCAGAAATGTATAGAGTCCTTTTATGGGATTGGTAACCAGTGCATGGTGTTCTGGTCAACACTTCCTCTCACTGGCAAAACCCAACCAGAAACGAGAGAGGGCAAGCGAGGACTGGATAATGTAGTCTTTTGAGATAAGGGAAGACAGAGGTAAAGAGCAAGGCAGAGAAGGGGGTGGAAAATGAATCTGGAGAGACAAATGGAGAATAATCATCAGAGGACTCAATACTTAATTTGTTAAATTAAATTGAATTTTTAATTGTTAAACACAATTGAGCCTTACGTATTGTTAGATTAAAGTGAAAAATGATCAAATGTCTGATGATTTAATGTTTCTGATATAAATACCTTGACATAAAAATTTCTTTAGAATAATGAGGCAACTGTTTGTCTCATATATATATTTGAATAGTAGAAATAATAAAAATGATGCAATAATCAACTTATAAAATTGTGAAATTAAAATAACTCAACTTTTCAAGACTTTATGTTTGTCAAATATACATTTTTCAAAATGTGAAAATTTATCTAACCTAGAGAAGACCAATTCATTTTCCACGGCCTACCTCAAAAACCACTTCTGTGAATCTTCTTTTACTTGGACAAATTTAAGAGTTTGTGAAACATTGTTCATATTTCTGTTATACCACTTACATTCCTAATCTTATTGATAACATTAAAGTGGTTCACGTTTACTGCCTGTTTACTGTGTGCCAAGCCACTGTGTTAAGTCCTTTACATACATTATTAATATTATCCTCAGAATAACCCCAGAAGTGTAGATATTATTGCTTGGTGCTTGATGCATTGGTGGATAGAACAAATTCCACAAAGGCCAGAGATATTTATATTCTTGTATCAATATTTCTACAACATTTTGGTTTTGTGGTTATTGTTAGTATTCATATGTTTATTAGCCATTTAGATTTTTTTCTATGAAGTCCCTGACCTACTCTTTTTTTAAAAAAAAATATTTTATTTATTTATTTATTTTTGGCTGTGTTGGGTCTTAGCTGTGACCCACAGGATCTTTGATGCAGCATGTGGGATCTTTCGTTGCAGCACGTGGGCTCTTTGTTGTGGCACGTGGGCTTAGTTGCCCCGCAGCATGTGGGAATCTTAGTTCCCCGACCAGGGATCAAACCCATGTCCCCTGTATTGGAAGGTGGATTCTTTACCACTGGACCCACCAGGGAAGTCCCCCTGGACTCTTTTGTTCATTTTCTACTGGATCATCTGTCTTTTTAATGTGGAGGAATTCTCTGTACTTTTGGGTATGTATGTGCTCATCGTTATGTGTTGCAGATGACTTCTCCCATTCTGTGGCTGGTTCAAGCTGAAATATTAAGAATATGTCAGATCTTGATAGGCAAAGATAAATATTTCTAGTCAGATGAAAGAATAAACAAGTTTTATGAGGAAGGAAAATAAGTTCACACCTGAAAACAGTTGAGTACTTTAAAAAAAATAAATTTATTTATTTATTTATGGCTAAGTTGGGTCTTCATTGCTGCACGCAGGCTTTCTCTAGTTGCGGTGAGCGGGGGCTGCTCTTCGTTGTGGTGCGCAGGCTTCTCATTGCGGTGGCTTCTGTTAATGCAGAGCACGGGCTTTAGGTGTGTGGGCTTCAGTAGTTGTGGTGCGCTGGCTCAGTAGTTGTGGCGCACAGGCTTTGTTGCTCCGTGGCATGTGGGATCTTCCCGGACCAGGGCTCGAACCCGTGTCCCCTGCATTGGCAGGTGGATTCTTAACCACTGTGCCACCAGGGAAGTTCCAGTTGAGTACCTTCGTTGGACTGAGGATCCTTAAAGTGAACTAATGGAAAATAAGACTGGAAAACTCAAAATATGTAGCCCCTGGGAAACTCTAGAAAATGGCAAAAATATACCTCAACAGAACATCTTCTTGAAATCAGTACTCGTTTCCCTTCAGTTCAAGAGTAATTACGTCTAGACAGCCTGAAGGGAACCTCAAAGACTGTTTGGCCTCTTGCTAGCTACCTCTAGGCTTGTCCTTCTCTGCCAGGGAAATAATCTTCCTTTACTGAGATTGCCCTAGTGCTCTGCCTGTTGAAAAGGTGAATCTTAGAACTGGAGCTGAGGACTTCCCTGGTGGCGCAGTGGTTAAGAATCCGCCTGCCAACACAGGAGACATGGGTTCCAGCCGTGGTCCAGGAATATCCCACCTGCTGCAGAGCAACTAAGCCTGTGCACCACAACTACTGAGCATGCAGTCTAGAACCTGCGAGTCACAACTACTGAGCCCACATGCCACAACTACTGAAGCCCACGCTCCTAGAGCCTGTGCTCCGCAACAAGAGGAGCCACTGCAATGAGAAGCTCGCACGCTGCAGCGAAGAGTAGACCCCGCTCACCGCAACTAGAGACAGACCGCATGCAGCAACGAAGTCTCAGTGAAGCAAAATAAATAAATAAATTTATTTAAAAAAGAAAAGTCTAACTCTTAAAAAAAAAAAAAAAAAGAACTGTGGCTTCCCTGGTGATGCAGTGGTTGAGAGTCTGCCTGCCTATGCAGGGGACACGGGTTCGTGCCCCGGTCTGGGAAGATCCCACATGCCGCGGAGCGGCTGGGCCCGTGAGCCATGGCTGCTGAGCCTGTGCGTCCGGAGCCTGTGCTCCACAACAGGAGAGGCCACAACAGTGAGAGGCCCGTGTACCGCAAAAAAAAAATAAATAAATAAAAGAACTGGAACTGAGGAGGGGAAACCTAGATGAACTTTCCTCATCTTGTCTATGAAAAGCTCTAGACTTCTAAGAGAGAGTTACTGGGTGTTAAAGTTAGAGCACCATCATACAGTTGGCCTTTGTGTCTTGATGTTTATCCTTATAGAGTCTCCTCTTGAAGACTTGGGGCTTTCATTTCCTAAGACTTGCATTCCCTTACAGAACTTGAAAACTGATGGCTATAGGGCTTTTCGGTTTTACTATCCATCTAGTCTCAGCCTCCATCTTATCATTTCTGCTGTACTGTTGTGAAATGACTCCATTCTATTCCCTAGTGAGATTATTGTAGCTTTTTTTTTAGTTTTTGGATCTTATGGGTTTGCTTCTTTCACCACTAATCAGACAAAAACCGTTTCTATAGTGTCTCTCCTTAATTCTGATCCCATCAAAATTTGATTTGGCTGTAAGTACCTGAAAACTGAAAATAGTAATAGTATCTTAGGAAGACAATTTTATTTTTATCTCATGTAAATAGCAGCAGTCCCGGGGTGCTGTGGCAGCTCCATGATCATCCAGGACACGGTCTCCTTTCATCTCATTGTTCTTCCTTCCTTATCTGACATGGCAGCTCCTGGTATAATGTCTACATTGCAGCCAGCAGGAAGGAGGAATGGAAAGGGAGAAGGACATTCCACCATCCCATGAAGGATTTCTCTGAGGCTGCACACACCACTCTGCTTATATCCTATAAGCCAACACTTAGTAAACATAGCTGTACCTAAGTCTAAGGCGGGGCTTGGAAATATGTGTCTGGCTAAAAATAGGAATTTTGATCCTGTAGAAGAAGGGGAAAATGGATCTTGGGGGGGCAACCGTTGATCTTTGCTACATAAAACCTTTTTCTTTTGTGACAGATATTTTCCCAAGGTGGTTAAGGAGAAAAGCATAGACTGATATGGAGTATATAACTAATTTAAAATTTATCAGGATGAGCCCATAACTTTAAATTCTGAATTCTTGGCTCTTACTGTAAAATTTTTACATTGGTCTAGAAAGGTAGAAATAGCTAACTCTTAAGTTATTCATCACTTTTACTAATTTTTCACAGTTTGACTTCTTTTCTAAACATGGATACGTTTTATCAAATTTTTTAAATGTAGCAGAGTCCATTGAGCATTGCATATGTAAAGGAGGAGGAAATACTTACCTTTTAGCTTTATAGAAGATAAATACATTAAACCCACTATTAAGAATAGTCTGTAGAAAACATTTTAGCAATAGGTAACATAAAAGCTCTTGGTTAGAACAAATTCAAATACATGGAAATTAAATGAAATCTAGAATTATTTTAATTCACTGAAAATTAGCTGTAATCCTGAAGATTTAAAAAAATTCTACACCACAGAGCTTGAGGAAAATGTGTTATTACTCATAATTATTCTCATTATTTTAAATGATTTACTTTAAAAACCCAGTATGTAACACTATAAGTGATAATCATTTTTTCCTCCATAGGCAAGAAGTTTGATAGCTGTGGGACTGGGTATTGCAGCTCTTGGATTTGCAGGTAAGATAAATAAAGGATATATATCAAGAAATGTTGCAGGAGAAATATTTCCAAGTAGCTTCTATAGTGATTCATGAGAAAACTCTTAGCATTCTGAGGTTTTTGATTTTAAGACATACGTTCCCATTCTTTGCAACATTTAGTCACTGAAGATTTGTCAGCGCAGCAAAATCTAGATAAACTTTGTAGTGAAGGAAATTAACGATACAAAAGCTAGGAAAACTAGCCCCAATAATAATTGATCTTCCTGACATTTTTTTAGTTTGAGCTATAGTGTACTATTAAAAAATAAAATCTCTTTAATATGAAGCAGTGTAAGTGATAATGGGGCTCTTTTATTCTCCCATATTTTTTTCTTGCCGGTAAGAATACACATTTTCTGAGCTGTCAGTTCTTTCTGATGAGCGTAGCCATTCTTTATAGTGTATTTATCATTTGTTTTAACGTGTTGGTGTAATTTCTTTGACAAACCCAGGAGAATTTCTTTTACTGCCAAAATCTTTTTAGAAAGAATAGTTATAAAGATTTAAAGTAAAATTGCTGTCTCTTCTAACCATTAATTTATAGTTTTAAATTGCAGAGCTATTCTCTAATTAAATGTTAATCTGAGAGCATTTCCTTGTTGATAAAGATTTAGATTTTTCACTTAGCATTTGTGTCTCTTAAGTTCCATGGATTTGATCTTATTAATTGGATCTTCTTTTTAGGTGGAGCTACATTCTATTGTGGTTATATGCAGTGAGATCCAATAGAAAAAGAGACATAAAAGATTTTGTTTTGTATAATATTTAATTCCACATAACTCTGTTTAAAGCACCTTACCAGTAAGAACTTTAAAATCAGGAAGATCAGTGGTTCAGATTCTCTTGGTTCTTGTACTGTCAAAGTCTTGTGTCTCATATAACTATAGTTAACTACTTACTGAGGTTTCATGAGAAGAGTAGCATGTCTAGAAGGGAATTCTGACAAACTTGCCCATAAACATAAAACAATTTTTGTATTAATTACTATAGCAGAATAGGCATAGTTATTTCAAATTCAAATGTAAGATTTTTATTTGAAATTAGAGAAAGATATACTTTTGCCAAGGTCTTGTTTCTACAATGAGAAGAATTGATGTTTGTATTCTATACATACTACTCTGTTGCCAAATTCAGTTTACTAACTAGAATATTAATAGCAGGCAGTTCTCTTTCAGGGTCAAATACGACTGAAGAGTAGAATTTAGGAGAAAGTACCCCTAGACTATTGGAACTAGATCTTCTCCTTTATGGTTAAAATAAATGTCCAGATGTCACTTCTTGAAGGCTTTAATTGCTTTTTTACATTGAGATTGCATGATTGTGGTTTTGAAGGAATTTTGAGGCACATTAAAAGCCATATTTTATACTGTTGTAGAATCAAATGGAAGTTGATGTTTATATAAGAGATTTAGATGAGTTAGGGTTTCAGCTTCATTTAATTTTACTTTATTTAATGTTCTACTTGATCTCAAGAGCTTTTTATCTCCTACTTAGATTGGCTATTTCACACCTTCCTATGTCTAGCATCCTTTGTTTTTTCCTGTAACATGTTGTTTGCACAGGAATGACAGTATATTTAGACAGGTTACTTCTTATAAAACATCTATGTACTTGAACTTTCCCAGTAGAAATCTTGATTTGCAAATAACGTTATGGTTAGAAATTGAATTTAAGTTCAGAGGGTCATAACTGGTTTTCTAGCAGAGCTTTGGGAAAAGAGACCCTAGTATTAGTAGACACACATTCTGATTAGGGTACAAAAGGTAAATTAGCCAGATAATATTTTATTCTTGTTCTGTGCCCTCAAAACAATTTAGGACCTGTTTTGCTGTTGATTCCTAGTTGTCCAGACTCAGAGGAGTTGTGATTATTCGGATGCCTAAGAAAGGAAAGCACTAAAATAAAAGAAGCTTTTAGGAGAGCAGTCATCCTCAGTGAGAAATTGAGTACTGGGATGTTATTGTTTTTATGACCTGTAACATTGTATAAAAAGTAGGATTTTATACATAACCATTGAAATTTTCTAATTTTTTAATTATGAACTAAAGCTTAATTTAATAGCTATGAAAATTATATTAAAATGAAATGTGTCCTCCATTTAATAAATTAGAAATTTGAAAAAATGTGACTGTCTTTCTGGTAGATTTTGAGATAGTTATTAAAATAACATTTATAAAGTAAACTATTAATAAATACTATGGTGAACACTTTGTGGGTGTTGGCTTTCATTATAGAAAATATATTTGCTTTTATTCCTGTTACTATTTAGGTCGCTACACATTTCAAATCTGGAAACCTCTAGGACAAGTAATCACAGAAACTGCAAAGAAGATTTCAACTCCTGTAAGTGAAAAATGGCTTTAGTGAGAAATCTAACCTTGCTTTGATTTTTATTTATATGCCATTATTGATAGTAATTCAGAAAAATGTTTTGGATTTTCATACAGATGTGTGTATCATTGACAACTTTATTGACTTAGTTTCTTTTAAGTTTCTTGGTCATGTTATTTTATATCTAAGCTTATTCCTGACTTTGACTTTTAATTATCATATTCCTTTTAGTAGTATATCAACTTTGAGGTAATTTATTTTCCTTGTTTAATTAGTATTCATCTAGTGATTGTCCTGTGCCAGAGGCTAGGCATAGCTGGTGAACAAAACAGACATGGTCCCTGTCCTGATGGAGCTTACCCAAAAGTTTATTTCATCTTCAAATTTGAAGCTAGTTCCCTCGTACCACCGCACCTGGCTATCTCAAACATAAAATTATACGATTCCAACCTTGAAACCTATAGGACTTATACCTTCATCTACCAGCATTACAGCTACTCTGCTGAGCTGAATATAAGGAGAAAAATGAATGATAGTAGGTATCTAAAAAGCTATAGTGTGGTGAACTGTGGTTTGTGACCACTGGAGACCATGCAAAGAAAACTCACTGAAGCAGTACAACATAAACATTGATTTCTGGGAAACAGAAGATCTGTGATAGATCAGCTTGGCTTACAGCAATTTGAGAATGAATGGCTTGTTTTAGCAAAGGCATTATAGGCTTGTGAGGCTTAGTTATTCATGAACAATAACCACACTTTCAAAGGATGACATACTATATTATGACAGATAATTAAACTCAGGGTCAAAAGAACTGCAAGTGATTTTGCAGACTTATAAATAAATGTATGTCTGTGATGAGAGGGAGCATGTGTATATTTTCTGTTTTCCTGTTTATATTTTATTTGGCTAAAGTATTAATAGGTATTTAGCATTCATTCAATAAATGTCCATTAAGCACTTACTACATATTGGATATTATTGTGGGAGGTAGTCATGAACCAGACAAAGACACTGCCCCCTAGGAGTTTACTTTTTAGTGGAAACAATTAACAAATAAATAAGATATATAATATGTAGAGGTGTTGAAGGTAGAAGCTTAGTTTTCTTTAGAGAACTAAATTAGCGTAAGAGATTGATTCGTTAACAGCAGAGAGGAATCTATATTAGGTCCAGGAAGGCCTCTCTGAGAAGATGAGGGAGCAGGCCGTGTGAACATCTGAAGAAAGAGCTTTCTAGTGGGAACGCTGCAAAGGTCCCAAGGTGGAAATGAGTTTAGCAGCCAGAGTAACTCCAGTGGTGTGTGTGGAAGGAATAGTGGTAGTTTGGGCCCAGATCACTTAGGGCCAAATAGACTGTGACAAAGACAGCAGATTTTGGTTTAAGTGTAATGGAAAGCCTTTGGAAGGTTTTGAGCATGTGGGCAACATGATTACCAATTTAGGTGATCACTCTGCCTGCTGCAAAGAGTATAGACTAGAGTGAGTCAGAGGAGAAGCTGTGAAACCTGTTCAAAGGGTACTGAGGTAGTCCAGGGACTTAGGTGATGGTGGCTTGACATAGTTATTTAAATGTCTTTCCATATGTTTATGTATAGCAAATTGAGAGACTTTCAGAAATCATTTCTCTCCTGTTATGCTGATCTTCAGTAGATATATTTATACCATAAATAGACTTGTGTTTTGTAGAACTACATTATTTAACACTGAAAGGAAAAGAGAGAAAGAAAATGAGAAACATTTCACTGCTCTGTGGAGGTTCACAGATAAGGTAGAATAGTTTAAGAGTTTATTATGGGCATCCTGAATGCAGCCCCTGCATTTCTTTTTTCTTTTCAAAGGTGTCTCTATTTATTTATTTATTTATTTATTTATTTATTTATTTATTTATTTATCGGCTGCGTTGGGTCTTCGTTGCTGTGCGAAGGCTTTCTCTAGTTGTGGCGAGTGGGGGCTACTCTTCGTTGCTGTGTGTGGACTTCTCATTGTGGTGGCTTCTCGTTGTGGAGCACGGACTCTAGGCAGGTGGGCTTCAGTTGTTGTGGCATGCGGGCTCAGTAGTTGTGGCTCGCGGGCTCTAGAGCGCAGACTCAGTAGTTGTGGCTCACTGGCTTAGTTGCTCCATGGCATGTGGGATCTTCCTGGACCAGGGCTCAAACCTGTGTCCCCTGCAATGACAGGCGGATTCTTAACCACTGCGCTACCAGGGAAGTCGCAGCCCCTGCATTTCTTCAGGAGAGAAAAATGATACATGCTCCCTTTCCCTCCCTTTTGTGGGCTTCAAGTTAAGACAAGTGCCGTTTGATAAATCTGGCCCCTTTTTCACAAAGTTCTACTCTTGCAGTTTGCAGTGAAACATCTTGGAATATCTTTATAATCATCATAATTATACCTCAGTGAAGAGAGGAGTTTTAAAAATACTTTTAAAAATATTAATTGTTCCAGGGAAATTGAGGAATGAAATATATACATACTATCTCTTGGCACTGATTCCAAAAAGCCAAATTCATGAGCACAGCATTTACAGTGTTTTGATTTTGTAACTGTGTTCATTATTGAATCAAATAGAGTTACTAACAAATAGAGACTGTAGTCGTGTATCAATAAATCCCTGTCACTCAAAGGAGAATGTTCAAGGCTCAAGTTCCTATGGGTTCTCTTTTCTTTTTTTCTTAAACTTTATTCGCTTCTTCAATGCTTTAACATCATCTTTTTCTTAAATCTCATTTTTCTTTTTCTCATGCCTTTTTCCCCATTCTTCTGGAATATTGCCTAGAATAGTTTTGTTCATATGGAATGCATGGAGAGTTTGTTTCTTTCCCTCTCACTGTTGTCATGTAGCTGCTGGCTCCTTGGAATCTGGTGGAGCCAGTATTAGAGGGATACTACAGAAGTCTCTGCTCAGACGGAATCTCCGTGCCCACCTTTATACTTTCCTGCGTACTCTCAGCCACATTTTGTGGTACTCTCAGACTTAGTCAGATTTTCTGGTGTTCTTTTTCCTTTGTACACTACTTGTTTTGATTTTGATTTTCTTTTGTTTGCGCTCTTGGTTTTTAGGTTGGGGTGATTTTTGTTTGTGTGTTTGTTGTTTAGTGCTGGAAATTTGGGGGATTTTCTCTTTATTATTGATGTTCTGAAATGTCACAGGAATTTTTAGCCTTGGCTTATGTGAAAATTGTCTATTTTTTGTTCTGTAAGATCCTCATATTTTTTCTTTATTTTTTCCTTCCAATGTGTCTCTGCTCCTGGAACTCATATAAGTGGCCTTTCTTAGCAGTTTGGTAGATTCACTTCAACAATTTAACTGAATGAGAAGATTGGCAATGTGCTGTGAACACGTAGATGGCTTATAACAACAGTCATGTCTCTTCCAAATCAAGGAGCCCAGAGGCAGTCTTGGAACCTCCAGAACCCAGGAGTGGTTGAGTACTATGTGTATTTTACTGATTGGCATAACTGTCCCCCTCTTCAGCCCTCTGGGTTCAGTGTGATCTGTTGGTACTCGCCTTTGCTTCTCTTGGGACCTACCACCCACATTTGGATGCATCCCAGGCATATGATTCTCTTTCTTGGCCTGAGGGCTAAAGTGGTAGGTGGCAGGCCCTTATGCCCTATGCTAATGGAGTTAGGAATGGTCTCTCTCTGCTGTTCTGGTTTAATTAATTACCCTGATGTTATTTTTTGTATTTGTTGACTCTGAATTTAGTCAGAGGGGCTGCTGAATTGGGGCTGCTGTGATTTTTTTTTTATATGTGCAGTCTTACCTGTTTTCAATCTTCCAGGATTTCTTTAAACTGTCTTGTTTGCTTCTTGATCCATTTCTTGTTTTCTAGGCCTCTTATGGATTTTTCTTGTTTAAAATATCTCTTTTCTCATTGCAGAGGCACTTTGGAAAGCAAAAGACTTTTATTATTCAGTCTGCTGTTTTGAACCAGTACCTTTTACTTGATTTTTTAAAGCATTCATGTATATTATTGACCCAGATAATTGTCTAATTACCCCTAATTTATTTCTTGGGGAAAAAACCCAAGTCAATTATCTTCTTTTGAGGCTTTTATTTTTCTATTTGTTAATTTTTCTTTTTACTTGAATACAAGTTTTTAAAATTGGACTTACATTGTTTTATGGTTAAGTGGAATTCATGGAAATAACACTAATTAAAATCATCCTTCTGTGGCTCTGTAAATCAAATAGATTATTATTATTTTTTTTTTTTTATTTTTTCGGTACGTGGGCCTCTCACTGTTGTGGCCTCTCCCGTTGTGGAGCGCAGGCTCAGTGGCCATGGCTCACGGGCCCAGCCACTCCACGGCACGTGGGATCTTCCCGGACCGGGGCACGAACCCGTGTCCCCTGCATCGGCAGGCGGAGTCTCAGCCACTGCGCCACCAGGAAAGCCCCAAATAGATTATTATACATACTTAAAGTTTATAGTTTATGGTAAATGTGTTTCTTCTCTTAAGACTGTTTTCCTGGTTGTTTGGAGGGCTTTTATGTTTCAAGTGATTGAGTAAACTAGCTAATGAAGACTTTAACTTGGTTCGTTTCACATCTTCTTTAATAATATATAGCACTACAGCATTCAATGTTAATTTTAGAAGGAACATTATTTTTATTTTTGTTTATATATATATATATACTTTATAAATAAAATAATACAAAATAATAATTTGTAAGGTTCAGGGTATGTTTCCAATAGACAGAAGAATAAATCCCACTATTTCTGTTCTTGGAAATTCTATTAGAAAAATATAACCATCTACTCCATCTGTTTGATGATATACTTGTTCCTTTGAATTTAAACATTTCTCTGACCCACCAGTGTTGTCAGAAAATAGTTCTGCATTGCCTATGTCTGTATATTCTAATATAATGCAGTATTGGTGTATTACTTGTAAACTTCAAAGGGCTTACAATTTCTTTTTAAAATTATGTAATGTAAAACCTAAATTCCATATGAATTTAGAAGGCATGATTTTTTCTGAAGTAGCATGAACAGTTTTTTTTCTGTTTTCTCTGTCTGCCTTTCTGTATATAGCCCCCAAATATTAAATGTCTATCCTCAAAAATGATATAGTTCCTTTAGAAGGATTGTGATAATTGTATATTTATTTGTAAGCTTATTTGTAAACAGGTCAGTGTTTTAGGGTATGAGCCTCATCCAGATGCTAGACTTTAAGTAAACTTTTCTTAGTCTCCTTTTCTACCTGGAAAAAAACAAAGTAAAAAATTTTCTTAGATATAATGGCTACTTTTAGGGTTAATGAGCTTTGTGAATATAGTGGAAATGACAGTTCATGAAACATCATCAATTTATGTTTATTATGCTGAAAATTTGAAAATTTGGAGCTCACAAGGGTACATACTCATAGAAATATTAGGGAGTAAGGTACGCATCTAGTAAAAATTTTGATCACCTGAGAGAAACCTTAAAACCAGCTGTTCTTCCTCTGTTAAGTTTTCTATTCCTTTATATATATTCCCCTATATATCTCTTATTCTTTTATATATTCCCCTGTGTGTGTGTGCTTGTGTATATATACATAATTTGTTCACATTAGTATGTGTACTTAAACAATTTGATTCCCTTCCTCCCCTCACTATTTGGAGGAGGGGGTTGTTTTTTGTTTTCTTACTAGATTGTTAATTACTTGAAATTTGGAATAGTACATCATATTCCTCACAGTACTGGTACATTGATAGATTAGCATCTATGTGATAAAGGACAGAACTTCACTTGTCTCATTTGAAAAGTTCCTGGCACATAGTAGGTGCTAATGTATTTGTTGAATGAGTTAATTGCCAGGGAATTATTACCAATGGAAATTTATGACAAGCTGTTCAAAGAGAATAGCTTATACAGATGACCAGATCTGGCTCCTTAGGACTCATTTCTTAAGCTCTAATAATTTACTTGGTTTCCTTTTAGTCCTTTTTTTAAAAAAAAAAATTATATTTGTAACTGTGTTTATTGTTGAAAATTTAGAAAGTAAAAATAAACGTGAAGAAAATAATTATTCATAATTCCACCACCCCAAAATAATATTTTGGTGTGTATACTTTCAGATTTTGTTTTATGCAAGCATACACTTATTTGTTTTTCCTTAGAAAAATATGGGTTCACGTTTTAGAAACATGCATGCATTCAATCGTGTGAATTTTTTTCCTTCTAAAAGTTGAGTTCATGCATCCTGTTTTCTCTAACAGCTCCTGAAGAGTTGTCTCTCTTTGCTATCTCCCATTCCTTTCCTCCTGTTCTCTTTTTTTTAAATTTATTTTTGTCTGAGTTGGGTCTTCGTTGCTGCGTGCGGGCTTTCTCTAGTTGTGGTGAGCAGGGGCTACTCTTCGTTGTGGTGCATGGGCTTCTCATTGCAGTGGCTTCTCTTGTTGCAGAGCACAGGCTCGAGGCACGCGGGCTTCAGTAGTTGTGGTGGACGGGCTTAGTTGTTCCACGGCATGTGGGATTTTCCCGGACCAGGGCTCGAACCCGTGTCCCCGGCATTAGCAGGTGGATTCTTAACCACTGCGCCACCAAGGAAGCCCTCTCCTGTTCTCTCTTAAACTCACTCTTAATCAAACCTTCACTTCCAGTACCTTCACTAGACTTAGATTTACAAATCAAAGGGTAAATCCAGCTGTCAGTCCTCAGTTCTCATCTTACTTGACCTATCAGAAGCATTTGAAACTATTTTTTCACTTCCTCACTTTTGGCGTCTGCTTTTCCTCCTCCACTGCTAGGCCTCACAGTTTCCTTTACTGATTCCTCTCCATCTCTGTACCACTAAATGTTGCAGTTTCTAGGTCTCAGTCTTTGGACTTCTTATCTATACTCCCCCTCTAGGTGACCTCATTTAGTCTCACACCTTTAAATACCGTCTGTGTGTTCATGACTCCCAAATGTTATCTCCAGGTCAGACTTTTCCTCCACTTACATAGACAGTTTTGAAACTTAATGTAGCCAAAACCAATCTCCTGATATGTTACCCACAAGAAACAAATAACAAACAACCACTCCTTCTCTAAGTCATTAATGGCAATTTAGGCCAGAAACCTTGCAGTTATTTGCAGAGTGAGACAAAGTTTAACAAGCTGTTAGTTTATTAGAGAATGCTCTTAGGATCAACAGCTCCAGAAGGCAAGAGAAGGAAGAACAATGGAGGGATAATTTAGGCTGCAGTGCAGTCTTAGTAAAAGGCCTGAGGCAGCCAGCCCACGGGGAGCTCTGACGCTCAGGTGACTCATCCTGATTATCCCGATTTGGGGCAAGAGGCCATGAAGCTAAGTGACATCACCTGGGAGGTGAATATAGCTAAGAAGTCCAAGGACTGAGCCCTGGAGAAGCACAGTGTTTATACCCTGACGTCAGCCAGTCATCAGCTAGAGACCCTCCTGCGACGGGGGCGTGAGCTTGACATTCTTCAGCCAAGGCAATTGCTAGAGTTTGACAGCTGAGTGCTGTCTGCCAGCAGCAGCCCCAGTGTCTGAGGAGTAAGTGCCTCAGCTCTGAAGGGGGATCTGTGCAGTATATAGCAGCCTTTACTGCATCATCTTTAGTTCCCTGCTTTTTCTCATATCCTATATTCAATCCAAGCAAGTGTTATTTCTGCTTTCAAAATACATCCAAAATCTGACAGCTTTCACCTCCTCCTCTACTAACCACATTGGTCCATACCAGCATCATCTCTTGCCTGGATTACTGTTATGTTGTCTTAACTGGTCTCCTGCGTGCACTCTGTACCTGTCTTTTCTATTCTCCACACAGCAGTTAGAGTAATTCTTTTAAAACCAAGTCAAATCTGTTACCCCAGTGCTCTGGTTCTCCTACCACTGAGAATAAAATTCTAAATCATTTCCATTGCTTCCAAGGCCCTCCACAATCTGGCGCCTGTTATCTCTCCACTACTTCTCTCCTCCTTGCTCAGGCCTCTCCAGCCACATTGACCTTTCAGTCTAGTCTTCCGGTCTGTTGGCCTCCCTGTCTAATATCCTGATGTCCTCCCCACCTTGTCAGTCTCTCCTCTTTCTCAGTCAGCCAGTCCAGTAGGTTAAAAAGATGTCTGTCATCTCTACAGTAAGTGACTTGGTCAAGGTTATCCAATGAGAAAATTACCATAGAGCTTAGATAAAGTTCAAGCCTTTTGCTTCTACTGACCTGTTGTTTTGTTTTGTTTTTTTTTAAGATGTTGGGAGCGGAGTTTATTAATTTATTTTATGTATTTTTGCTGTGTTGGGTCTTCGTTTCTGTGCGAGGGCTTTCTCTAGTTGTTGCAAGCGGGGGCCACTCTTCATCGCGATGCACGGGCCTCTCACTATCGCAGCCACTCTTGTTGTGGAGCACAGGCTCCAGATGCGTAGGCTCAGTAGTTGTGGCTCACAGGCCTAGTTTCTCCGCGGCATGTGGGATCCTCCCAGACCAGGGCTCAAACCCTTGTCCCCTGCATTGGCGGGCAGATTCTCAACCACTGCACCACCAGGGAAGCCCTGACCTGTTTTATTCCTTCAGTGTAGTGTTTATCTTGGTCATAACTTCTTGTAGAGGATTATTGTTTAGTGCTCTCCTTCCCTACCTCCCACAATTTCAAGTTGACTTGTGGAAAATACATTACTGTTATTGCAACTGTGTGTTGGGATTGAGGTCATGCCACCTCATATGTTGAACTAATTATTTCTTGCTCTTTCTTTCCTGTATAGAGCTTTTCATCCTACTATAAAGGAGGATTTGAACAAAAAATGAGTAGGCGAGAAGCGAGTCTTATTTTAGGTGTAAGGTAGGTGTGCTGCATAAGTATTATTTTGTTCTGTGACTAAGTTTGTCTTGAAAAAGGAGAAAATGTGACAGTAAAGTTATCCTTATATTTTAAATTATGAATAGGAGGCAGAGGAGAAAATATCAAATTTTTACATTTTAAAACCTCAAATCTAAGAGATTATCCTACCATCCCTAAAAAAAACCAGATGTATTTGTGATGTGCCTTTATTTCTTAACAAGGAGCTATTGTACTTGAATAGTAAAGTTCCAATGCAATTATCAAAATAACCCTTATTGTGACAATGAATCCTTTCTGGATTCAGTTTTCTAATTTGATATGTATCACATTTTCAATTATAACATGGGATCTGTTTCACAGTTCTTTCCTAGTTCCACAATTTGACATCTAGCATATTTCATTATACTTGTTTTACCTTTGTATCCATTTATTGTCTAACTTTGGATAGTTTGGAGAAAGTTAATGATATTATGTGATTGCTGTATATCATTTAACACTTAAAGTTAATAATACATCCCCTACTATAGATTTACCAGTATCTATATTTGTTTACCTTATGTTCCCTTAGAGCTCACTCAAATTTTTATGGGGGTTGGTTATAATATGTTACCTACAACACATCTTACGGTGACTTAGTCAACATAATTAAGGAGAATAGATCATAAAGTCCTATATCAACAGAATTTTTAAATCTCTTTTAGATTAGCAGATATTTAAGGCCAAACATTTTGTAATTTCTTATGACCAATCAAGAAAAAACAAAAAGGTGGGTAGGGGAGGAACAGCTCAATTTAGCTTGGTGCTTCATTTAAATATAAGAAGAGATGGGGGCTTCCCTGGTGGCACAGTGGTTAAGAATCTGCCTGCCAATGCAGGGGACACGGGTTCGAGCCCTGGTCCGGGAAGATCCCACATGCCGCGGAGCAACTAAGCCCATGCGCCACACAACTACTGAGCCTGCGCTCTAGAGCCCGTGAGCCACCACTACTGAGCCTGCGTGCCACAACTACTGAAGTCCATTCCCCTAGGGCCCGTGCTCCACAACAAGAGAAGCCACTGCAACAAGAAGCCCGTGCACCACCATGAAGAGTAGCCTGTGCTTGCTGCAACTAGAGAAAGCCTGTGTGCAGCAATGAAGACCCAATGCAGCCATAAATAAATAAATAAATTTAAAAAAATTTTTTTAAAAAAGAAGAGATGGGCTCTCTCACTGAGAATACAAAAAAAAAGAAATGATTTTAAGCAGGGGGAACCAAACTAGGAAATTAGCTGTATTGCTAACTATTCTTTTCTTTAATATTATTCAGAGTGGCATTGTTATTTTTCTTGGGCCCCCATATCATCCCATTCATAGTGTTGAAATGTGAATATGATGCACATTATTAAACCAAACACAAAAGTTTTTGAGGGTATCATTTAATATAATGCAAGGTACTCCTGCTTTTAGGAAAGATAATTAGGAGTTGACTTAATATACATGGTTATAAAGTTTTATCCCATTGAGCTGGAAGCTGCACAAAATTTCACAAGGAAAGTTGAGTGGCTAACAGCACAGACTCTGCTAACAAGTGAATCTGGGTACAAATACCAATTTTACCACCTGTTAGGTGCGTGACTTCAGTCTCATCATTTGTAAAACAGAGAAAATATTAGTTTCTACTGCATAGGGTTGCCGCTAAGATTAACACATATGAAGTTTTAGCATAAACATAGAACTTGGTAGCTACAATAAATATTAGCTAAGCAGACAGATCCTCATCCTGATTCTGTTGCTGAGGCACTTATTGTTAGCTTTTCTGCACTTCAGCTTCTTCATTTCTGATTTGGAATTAGTAATATCTGCCTTGTCAGAATTTATAATGACATGAGTGATACCTTTTTATCAAAGTGCCTACCAAATAACAGGTGCTGAATAAATGTTGGCACCGCTCTATTCCCATCTCTGTCATGAATGCAGAAGCTAAATATTTTCCCTTAACACATTATATAGAAAGGTGGAACTTATTTGCTTTCCTCTAGCCCTTTCTTTCAGTCAGGCAGCATTGATTTTGAGGAGTTTCTTTAAGGTATGAATACATTGCTGTGGTTCCATTTTCCGTGATAAGTGAATCCACATGATTTAGACTACATAACAAGTAGGTAAAGACAAAATGGAGCTGATTCTGTTGATACTCTATTTAAAAACAAAGAAACCCCTATGTTACTAGATGACTGTGTTACTAGATGACTCTGTATATTCTTACATTTTGCGTAAGCATGAAATATCTTACTGAGCTGCCCAGGAAAACTTAATATACCTGATATATTCTGAGATTATATACACATTTGTGATTTTCAGACTTTCTAAAAACTTCTGTGGAACTCTGTTTAAATGTTATTCAATAGACTACTAGTAGAAAAAGATGAGACCAAAACTGCTCCATTTGCTACAGGATCAGGGAACACTACTCTGTTCTACACACCCCACTCACCTACTCCCAGTCAAATGCATTCCAGGCAGCAGGTTGAAATCCCTGATCTAGGCAAAATGATATTTAAAGTTACATTTTCAATTTGTGGTGGAATTGTCTATACTGGAGATATGTCAGATCTGCATTTATTTATTTATTTATTTATTTATTTATTTATTTTTGCGGTACACGGGCCTCTTTCACTGTTGTGGCCTCTCCCGTTGCGGAGCACAGCCTCCGGACGTGCAGGCTTAGCGGCCGTGGCTCACGGGCTCAGCCACTCCGCGGCATGTGGGATCCTCCCGGACCGGTGCACGAACCCGTGTCCCCTGCATCGGTAGGCGGACTCTCAACCACTGTGCCACCAGGGAAGCCCTACATTTAATTTTTAATGCTTTGTTTAAGAACTAGGATTCTCTCATCTTGCTTAATCTTTACAAGACCAATATCAAGGAGCTTATCTCCTATATTTTCTTCTAGTAGTTTTAAGGCATTACATCTAAGTCTTTAATCTATTTTGAGTTAATTTTGGTGTGTGGTATAAGATAAAGGTCCAGTTTTATTCCTTTGCATATGACTGTTCAGATTTTCTGTTCCCAATAAACACCATTTATTGAAGAGACTATCCTTTCCCTCACTGTATATTCTCTATTCCTTTGTTGTAAATTAATTTACCGTATATATATGGGTTTATTTCTAGGCTCTGTTCTGTACCATTAATCTGTGTGTCTTTTTATGCCAATACCATACTGTTTGATTACCAGAGCATTTGTAATATATTGATAGATTGAAATCAGCAAGTTTGATGCCTCCAGCTTAGTTCTTCTTTCTCAAGATTCCTTTGGTTATTCAGGATCTTTTGTGGTTGGTTCCATACAAATTTTAGGAATTTTTGTTCTATTTCTGTGAAAAATGCCTTTGGAATTTAGATGTAAGTTGCAATGAATCTGTATAGTGCTTTGGACAGTATGGACATTTTAAAAAAATTACTTCTTCCAATCCATGAGCACAGAATATCTGCATTTTTTTGTGTCTTCAGTTTCTTTCATCAGTGTCTTCTGGTTTTCAGTGTACAGGTCTTTCACCTCCTTGGTTAAATTTATTCTTTGGTATTTTATTGTTTTTGATGCAATTTTAAATGGGCTTGTTTTCTTGATTTTCTGATAGTTTGTTATTAGTATATAGAAGCACAATAAATTATTGTACATTGATTTTATAGCCTGCAACTTTACTGAATTTGTTGATTAGTTCTCACAGTTTTTTGGTGTAGTCTTTTGGGTTTTTTTATATGTAATATCATGTCATCTGCAAATAATGACAGTTTTACTTCTTCCTTTCTTATTTGGATGCCTTTTATTTCTTTTTGTTCACTAATTGCTCTGACTAGGACTTCCAATGCTCTGTTGAATAAGGGTGGTGAGAGTGGGCAACTTTGTCTTGTTTCTGATCTTAGAGGAAAAGCTTTCAGGTTTTCATCATTGAGTATAATGTTAGCTATGGGCTTTTCATATGTGGTCTTTATTATGTTGAGGTTCGTTCCCTCTATACCAACCTTGTCAAGAGTTTTTATCATTAATGGATATTGAATTTTGTCAAATGCTTCTACATCTATTAAAATGACGGATTTTTATCCTTCGTTTTGTTACTGTGGTATATCACATTGATTGACTTTCAGATGTTGAACCATCCTTGCGTTCCTGGAATAAATCCCACTTAATCATGGTATATGATCCTTTTAATGTATTGTTGAATTCGATTTGGTAATATCTGTTGAGAATTTTTGCAGTTGTGATCATCAGGGATATTGGCCTGTATTTTTCTTTTCTTGTAGTGTCCTTGTCTGGTTTTGGTATCAGGTTAATGCTAGCCTCATAGAATGAGTTTGGAAGTGTTTCCTCCTCTTCCATTTTTTGGAAGAGTTTAAGGATTGGTGTTAATTATTCTTTAAATGTTTGGTAGAATTTAGTGAAGACATCTGGCCCTGGACTTTTCTTTGTTGGAAGTTTTCTGATTGTTGATTCAGTCTCATTAGTAGTAACTGGTCTGTTCATATTTTCTATGATTCAGTCTTGGTAGATGCTTTGTTTCTAGGAATTTATCCATTTGTTTCCCCTAGGGTGTCCAATTTGTTATTGTATAGTACAGTTCACAGTAGTCTCTTATCCTTTGTATTTTTGTAGTATCAGTTGTAATCTCTCCTTTTTCATTTCTGATATTACTTAAGTCCTCTGTTTTCTTGGTGATCTAGCTAGTGGTTTGTCTGTTTTGTATACTCAAAAAACTAGCTCTTAGTTTCATTGATTTTTGGTTTTTTGGTCTTTTTAGTCTCTATTTCATTTATTTTCACTGTGATCTTTATTTTCCTCTACTAATTTTGAGCTTAGTTTGTTCTTCTTTTTTACTTCCCTGAGGTGTAAAGTTAGGTTGTTCATCTGAGTTCTTTTTTTCCCCACTGAATGTAGGCTTTTATTACTATAAACTTTCCTCTTAGAAATGCTTTGGCTGCATCCCATAAGTTTTGGTAGATTGTTCATTTGTCTCAAGATATTTTTTGATTTCTCTTTTGACTTGCTTTTTGACTTGACTTATTTTATTTATAGAAGAATGTTTATATGCTTATGTAGCAATTGATAGTGTATTTTAACATGTTTGATGATCTGTTATTTAACCCCAGGAGATTAGAAGTAGCAGGTAACTGGCAAGTAACAGCTAGAGACTAGAACACTGGCAGAATTGAGAATTGACAACTGACAGCAAGGAAGGCAGTGTTCAAAACAGAAGAACTTAAATGGATAGCATTTTATGACCATTTAGTAGAAGGGCAAGCAAACCTCTGCAGACCTTGAGAGTTTCTTTGCACTTAATTGATACTCATGATAATGCTTTTTGAGTCATTCAAGATATGCTAGATTAGATTATTTATACCCCATTTTTTTAAAGTAGGAAATTAATACATTTTCATAAGCATTCTTTATGTTCATGATAATAACTGCTATTCTTTGAACACTAACTGTATGCCAGGTCATGCTCATCCTTTTGCTTATATAATCTAACTTGTCCTTAAAATAATCCTAGGAGGTATGCTTATGAGAAAATTTTGCTTGTGAGAAAATTATAACTCAGAGAGTTCAAGTAAGCAAGACAAAGTGTTATTTTTTTGTTTGTTTTTGCCACACCACACGGCACGTGGGATCTTGGTTTCCCCACCAGGGATCGAACCCGCATCCCCTGAAGAGGAAGTATGGAGTCTTAACCACTGGACCACCAGGGAAGTTCCAAGACAAAGTTTTATAGATTATGAGTGATGGATTTAAACCTGTGTCTGAATATCTCTAAAAGTTCCTGCGTTTAGCCCCTACAGTGTGGTTCATCCATATAGATTATTTTGATTTTCACAGCAACCACTGTGTACATTGAGTCAACTACTGTTATTTCCATTTGAGGCCCAGAAAAGCAGCTTAGATAAGCTAGTATAAATATTAAGTAGGAACACCAGGATTTTGTTATTATTAGTGTTAATTTTTTTCCTTACCTGGAAAATGTACTAGAGAGAAGGAGTTCCAGTACTGGATAAACTAGGTTTTACAGGAATAATTTTAGGTTTATTTAACTTTCTCCTTTAATTTTTGTTTAGAGCATAGGCTCTAACAGCCAAGCTTTTCCCATAGGTTTCTCACAAAGCTAAATAAATTATGAGCTATGAAGGGTTTTGAGATGTTCTGTTGAAAGATAATAATAGTAAAAGCTAACTATTATGGAACATGTGCTACACACCAGGCACTGCTGTAGCACTTTGTTGGCATCCACTAATTTAATCCTTGTAATTGCTCTATGAGGACTATGTTGTTCCTAGCCCTGTTTCACAATGAAGAAACTGAAGCTCAGAGAAGGTAAAAAGTTTGACCAAGGCTACCCCATCTTTCATGGCAGTGCTGGGATTAAAATCCTGAAGTCTGGTAGCCCTAGAGTTCAAATACCTATTTGTTACATTATATGTACTGCCTTCTCCTCAAAGAGCTTGAGGCATAAATTTTCAAACTCACAGTAATAGTCTACAGGCTATATGATTCTCCTATCCTATATATTGTGTATATGTTTTTTTAATTGAGAATAAGGACTGAAGGAAAGTATATGCAGCATTGAATATGATTTATTTTGATGGTTGGTAGAATGAAGTGACAAGCTGTAATTTCATATTTATCCACAAGATGGTGAAATTCTCATTAGTTTTTAATTTCTTAAAACTCATATAAACCATTAATTTATAATCTGCATTTGACACTATTTGTTAAAAGCACTTTAATTTCTTTTTATAGCCCATCTGCCGGCAAGGCCAAGATTAGAGCAGCTCACAGGAGAATCATGATTTTGAATCACCCAGATAAAGGTAGGTAAAATTCCTGTTTTTCACAATATGTGGATCAGAATATGCTCTGAATTCCTTTCAGTTTACTTAAGCTCATTATAAATGATATATAGCTGAAATGGAAATTTATGTGTCACACGTGTTGTGATTTTTCTTATAAATAAATGAGCCTTTGGATTGGAGTTCAGTGACCCACTGAAGTGATGCATTTATAGTTATCAGTTTTGGAAAACTTAGTTAGCGATTTCTATATATGAGTATCTAACCCCTGTTTGAGGCTCCTAGCATTTTTTAATCTTTTTAAAAAATATTTATTTATTTTACTTATTTATTTTTTTGGCTGCATCAGGTCTTAGTTGTGGCATGCAGGGTCTTTTGTTGTAGCACACAGGATCTTCTTTGGGGCATGCCGGCTTCTTTCTAGTTGTGGCACTTGGGCTCCAAGGCACATGGGCTCTGTAGTTGTGGCACACGGGCTCTCTGTCGAGGTGCCTGAGCTCAGTAGCTGAGGTGTGTGGGCTTAGTTGCCCCGCAGCATGGGGGATCTTAGTTCCCCAACCAGGGACTGAACCCATGTCCCCTGCAATGGAAGGCGGATTCTTTACCACTGGACCACCAGGGAAGTCCCGAGGCTCCTAGCATTTTGATGGAGAAGGAAAAAACATGAACTGTGGACTCTGACTGTATTAACTGATTTGGGCATCATGAATTACATTTGTTTAACCTTACCCATAAAAGTACAAGACTTAGAGGATATTCTCTAAATCTCTTAATGTAGTATGTCACAGATGATTCTGAATTTCTTAATTTTATTCTGGAAGGCTCTGAGGCTGAGCTATTTTTTTTTAACTGGCCAGGTTTTAAATGTAGATTTATCTTACAGAAAGACAATTATTATAACTTTAACTACCCTACAGCTGCTTGAGAGAGAAAGCCCATATGTTAATTACTGTTTCTGCTCTAAAATAACAGATGGCAGAAGGTTACCTTGTATTTCAGAAGTCAGAAGTGGGGGAGTAGGGGGCAGAGAGTGAAGGGTTTCTTGGATTCTTACAGACTTTCAGTTTCCTAATTATTTTGAAAAAAATTAAAAACAAATTTTGGATTTCTACTCATCCTGACTCCAAAATAAGGCATTCTTTTTCAGCTTTCTCACTTAATTACTTACTATAAAAATTCTTTTCACTAACTATCATCTCCTTTGGTTTTTGCACTTGCTATTCTTTAGTGTGAATAAACAAGAGAATAAACTTTGAAAAGAGGTTTTGCTTAAAATTTCTAAACAGCTTTAACAGTTACTAAAAGATCCATTCAACTAATTTACTTTGCATTGTGGGCTTTCAGAGTAATTGACTCAGAAAGAAATGTGTTTAAATGGTTCTGATGAACCTAGGGGCAGGACAGGAATAAAGACATAAAGAATGGATTTGAGGACGCGGGGAGGGGGAAGGGTAAGCTGGGACAAAGTGAGAGAGTGGTATGGACATACATACACTACCAAATGTAAAATAGATAGCTAGTGGGAAGCAGCCGCATAGAACGCGGAGATCCGCTCCCCTCGGTGCTTTGTGACCACCTAGGGGGTGGGATGGGGAGGGTGGGAGGGACATGAGGGAGGAGTTATGGGGATGTTGTAGAGCAATTATACTCCAATAAAGATATTAAAGAAAGGAAGGGAGGGAAGGAGGGAATAAAGATATTAAAGAAAGGTAGAGAGGGAGGAGTTTATCGAGTGTGTGCCCTTCTCTCGTTGATTGCAGTGGGGTCAAGCACTCATGTATTTCAGATGATTGACAAGTTGTTGATTGTGTCTACTGGCAAGGAAGCGAGCTCTAAAATGTGTCTAAAAGAATATATATTTTTAGATACCTTTAGTAAAACATAGAAAATGTTTATATATGTTATGAGCCAGTAGTGTTTAAAGAATTACTTGATTTATTCTGCGATTGTATATTTATCAGAATTGGGGTTGTTGGCTGCCCTTAGTGTGCTTACTAGTATCCTCTAGTCTGGCCTTGCATTGGTGGCAGAGTGGGAGGGAATGGATCCAGAAGTAGGAGCCAGCATTCTTCTTCTTTATCTTCTGCCTTCTAGCTAGCAGCATGGCCTTGAACACTCCCCTAACCTCTCCAAATGTCAATGTTATCATCTACAAAATGAAAGGATTTATTTCTAAAGCTTTTTTTGGGTATATGATATAATGTAATACTTTTATATACCTATTCAATTAAGAACCCGTACCTTATATTTCTCTTCGGATCACATTTTTAACCTAAGAAAGATGCTTTTAATCAGCAATTGTCAACAACAGATGTGACAGCTGTAGACATCTTGTCCATATAATTGCTCATTCACCCAAAATTTTATAATATTTGGAGTTTCAGAGAGTTCATAGACTTCTTAAAACTCATAATTAAGAACTCCTGCTCTAGTACAAGTATGATGATTTAAGGAGTACTGCAACTACTTGAGGGAAACTAATTCATGTTTGATAGAGTTGGGAGATGATAGCTCATAAATCTGGAAATTATCTCTTGAGAAGGAAGGTTGTTTTGTTTTGCTTCATTTTTAATGGGAAGAAGATAATGGATTTTGTTGTTGTTATTTATTTTCACAATGGTTTATATTTTCAGATTTCTAACTCTACAGTAGTTATATTTAGATAAGGGTATTCCTCACCTGGTACAATCTGTCTCTATAAGAAGATAATAGATTTTAAATGAAAATGTCTGTCCTTGCAGAGAAAAAGCCAGGAATATTTGGGGAAGTATGAGAACGGGCAACTCTCAATTTTGCCTGCTCTTTTTACAATTCTTTACCGTATTTGCTTGGCCAGGTCACCACTGAGTGTTATTTATAGGTGGTTGCAAACACTTGACTCCTCCACCCAGTGCTTCTGAAATTCATGCGTATTCTTTCTCTCACCACCCCACCCCCGCGTGACTTTTCTCTTGGTTTTGCTACCAGCTGGTAAAACAAAGCGAGAACTTCAAATGTGTGATCAACGGTAACTTGTTACATATTTCATTATTGGCTTGTGCAAAGAAAGTGACACCAGAAAATTAGGTGTGGGAAATGACTGGAGATAAATTTTTTGTAACCATTTTTAAATGAGCATTCAGATGTGCTTTGGTAGACAGTAAATTTTGCCTTTTCTTTTAGTGAGATAAAAGGTTAATGCAGTAAAAATGTCTCAGCTCTTTGATCTAAAGCTTTTAGAATATCTTTTAGCTTATACTTTTTTAAATTACTGGAGAAAATGATTAGTTGTTATGAAGTCAGTAGTTTGTTATTAATGCCTAACGAAAATAGGAAGACAGACTAGGTAAGTTTGAAAAACTATAGAACCTCAGAGATCTCTCATAGACTGTCTAATCCAGTGCTTCTCAAAGTGTAGTTTGCCTGTTCATACCAGGCCAGTTTGTTACTTGTGTGCAACAAATCAAAAATTGAAATCAAGGGCTTCCCCGGTGGCACAGTGGTTGAGAGTCCACCTGCCGATGCAGGGGACACAGGTTCGTGCCCCAGTCCAGGAAGATCCCACATGCCGCGGAGCAGCTGGGCCCGTGAGCCATGGCCGCTGAGCCTGCATGTCTGGAGCCTGTGCTCTGCAACAGGAGAGGCCACAACAGTGAGAGGCCCACGTACCGCAAAAAAAAAAAAAAAAAACTGAAATCAAAAGTAAGCATTCAGAAATGTTTATAGCCATTTGACACTGCTGTGACATCCAAGAAAATTTTTTTTAAAGTGCTTCACCATAGTTTGAGGACACTGATCTAATCAATGCTGCCTACTAAATCTTTCTGCTCCATCCTGGGAAAAATGCCCTGTTGGCTTTCCTTAAAGATATTTAGTGATGGAGAGCTTCCTGCTTTGCAAAGCAGTGCTCTGATAGGCAGCGGTAACTACTAAAAAGTTCTTCCGTACACTTAGCTGAAATCTGCTTGCCGCAGCACATTCTCTGTCATTTTTCCATGTATGTCCCCTTTCAATAAACATAATGCTCTCTCTTCTTTAATAGTATTTAAATCAAAATTAAATATTGGGTTTAAAAACAAGTCAAAGTAATTATACTGTTGAATGGGTTTTCCTTAATTACCCTTATTGTAAAAGAAGCCAAATTTTTTTTTTTTTTTTAACATCTTTATTGGAGTATAATTGTTTTACAATAGTGTGTTAGTTTTCCCTCTACACCAAACTAAATCAGTTATACATACACACATGCTCCCACATCTCCTCCCTCTTGCATCACCCTCTCTCCCACCCTCCCTATCCCACCCCCCCAGGCGGTCACAAAGCACAGAGGTGATCTCCCTGTGCTATACAGCAGAAAGAAGCCAAATTTGACATGAAGCCGTGGTAATAATATATTTCAACTTATTACAATATATTGCATTTAAAAGATGTATTTCAAACATTTAGAAAAAGGAAGATATGATCACTAAGAGTCAACATGGAATCACTAAGAAAAAGTGATGCCTAATTAGCTCAATTTCCTTTTTTGATAGATATAGTAGACTATTATTTGTTTTAGAGGGCTCATCTTTCATTTCCCTTCATTTCAACATTTTAATTAGATTTAAGGCTTTGTGTAAGAGAATTTTGTTTTCTCACATATTAATTTTCCTTGATAAGTGGTGAGATATTTAAAAGTAAAGAACATGGCTTATTTATCTTTAGAACCTATGTGTTTGACATTTAATAAATTCTAATTTTTTTCATGAGTGAATGAATAAGCAAATCAATAAAAAGAAGGCATACAAATAAAATGTACAGGTAAAATAGTGTTGTGAAAATGAATATATAATGATCATATCAAAATTTTAAAAGACTTATTAATTTGATGTGAAATGACCTGAAACTATTCTTTTATTCATTCAGAAATTATATATTCAACTTCTACAAGGTGTCAGAACATTGTGCTAATAAATCTTGGGATTTAAACTGTAAAACAGGGCGGGGCTTCCCTGGTGACACAGTGGTTAAGACTCCTCCTGCCAATGCAGGGGTCATGGGTTCGAGCCCTGGCCCAGGAAGATCCCACATGCTGTGGAGCAACTAAACTCGTGTGCCACAACTACTGAGCCTGCACTCTAGAGCCCATGAGCCACAACGACTGAGCCTGTGTGCCTCAACGACTGAAGCCCACATGCCTAGAGCCCGTGCTCCTCAACAGGAGAAGCCACCGCAATGAGAAGCCTGTGCACCGCAATGAAGACCTAATGCAGCCAAAAATAAATAAATTTTTTAAAAAACCCAAAACTGTAAATCAGGGCAACTAGATCCTTGTCCTCGTGGAACATACATTCTAGTGGAGGGACAGACGAAAAACAAGTAAACCTATTTCAAATTGCAATAAATGCAATAAAGGGCATAATGGCCTGAGATTATAAAATACGGGAAAGAGGCAACTTTACATGGGATGTTTGGGGAGGCCTCTCTGAGGAGCCCTAAGGGATGAAAAGAAGCTAGCCATGTGAAGAGTGGTTGGAAAGTTAAGGAACTAGCATGTTCCTAGGAGGAAAGAACTTATTGTGCTTAAGGGAGAAAACTAGTGTGATAGGGGTGTAATAAGCAAGGGGAGAAGCTGCATGAGATGAGGTGGTGCCCAGAGTTTGAAAACAGTATGCTTTATGGTAATGAAACACTGTAGGTTTTGTATAATATTAATATTCCGTAAGATGTCACAGAAAAACCTTAACGACCCAATATTTGGGTCATTTTTGGCCAACCCAGTATTTGAACTTTATTCTAAATAGAGTGGGAAGTTACTGTCAGGTTTTAAGCAGTAGAGTGATGTAATTCGATTTCCTTTTTTTTTAAAGAGATTATGTTTCTCCTCAATCTCTTTTTATTTTTAGGTTCTCTTTGTATTGAAGTAGAAAATACAGGCAGAAAAGTTCACATCATAATATATATCTAAATAAATTTTTACAAACATACTCATATAAACAGCCCCCAGATCAAGGATGAAAACATCACCATACCCCTGAAAAGTGTGGGATACTTTCAAGACCCCTTTCAGTCTACCTCAACCTTTAAAGGAACCACTACCTTGATGTATATATCGTAGGTTAGCTTTGTCTCTTGAATGTCTAGTTATTTGCATCTGGCTGCTTTGGGTCAACATTATCTTTGTGTGATTCATCCATATCGTAATGTGGAGCAGTCATTTGTTCATTCTCATTGATGTATAGCAGCTTTAGCAAGGCATGCACTGTGGACCCCCAGGGGTTCCTAATGCTACTCTAGGAACTTATTTTCTCCCTTTTCAGGCCTTCTTTGGGTATACAAGGTAATTATTTTTTTGAATGCCATGTATTTTATATGAAAGCAACAATTTTCAAACTTTTTCATCTCAGACCAAAAAGTGTGTCAGTGGAAATGATCAACTAGAGAGATCAATGAATTAGAAGAGATTAAATTTAAATTCACCAGGGATAAATGTAATGTTCTTTTAGGTCCCCAAAATCAATTGTGTAAATATAGGACAGAGACTTGGCAGTGTTACACATGAAAAAGAGCCATGGGGGTATATTTGATCTTAAAGGCTGTAAAATTCAACAGTGTAAAAGCCACTAGAAATAAGCCAGTGCATTCTTAAGCTGCATTAAAGGGCACACAGTATCTGTATTATGAGACTGAATATTACCACGATCTTCTGTACTTGTCACTCACTTATTCAACTAATATTTATTACCCAGCTGTACTGAGCTGAAGTTAGATCTTGTCCAGAATTTTGTGTCCCTTTCTGGATGCTAGGTTTTGGAAGACATGGACAAACTAAGTAGTATTCAGAGGAAACCAAATAGGATGTTGAGGAGCTGGAAGCAGTGTCATATGTGTAGTCATTCATTCATTCAACAAAACAGAATATAGCAGAAGTAACATTGTATGAATTCTGAGTCAAGGCCTCAAGAAGCTTTTCAGCTTCAGCCGTTACCCTCTTAGAACCTGGAGACTACCATGTGAAGAAGACCAGGTTGGTCTATGCCTCCTTAAGGAAAAAAGACCAAGTTGAGAGTAAGGACTAGCCATCCCAGGTGAAGTCCCAGTGAGGCCATCCTGTACCATCCAGCCCTAGCTAGCTAGCCTGATCCAGCTCAGAAGAACTGCCCAGCTAATCCATGGAATAGTGAGGGAAGAAAAACATTGTTGTTGTTAGCCACTAAGTTTTGGGAGTCGTTAGGCAGAAAGGACTAGTATGAAAAATGTCACATGATAATAAGAGCTTTTAAGAAAAATAAAGCAGAGTGGGGGAGGGGTAGAGCTCAGCAGCTGGAGAGGAGGCAGTTGCAGTATTACTTATTATATCAACTTAAAATTCTCTGTAAGGGGATAATATTTGAGCAAAGACCTGAGGGAGTAGGAAGTCATGCAGAAATCTTAAGAGTATTTTAGGCAGAAGGAACATCAAGTGCAAAGGTCTTGGAATGAGGACATACTGTGTATTTCTGGAATTGTAAGGAGATTGGCTAGAGTGTAGTGAGAAGGAGAAAAGTGGTAGGAAATATGATTGGAGAGAACATCCAGGGCCAGATGATGACGTAGCTGGAGAGCTAATGCTAAGAACTTTGGCTTTTTACCTTTAAGTGTAATGGGAATGATATGATCTGATTTACATACAATATGAGAAAGTCTGCTTTGGCAGCTATGGAGAAAAGATAGCTATAGGATGTCAAGCGTGGAAGCAAGGAAGTTAGTAGAGAAAATTGTTACCAAAGAAAGAATGATATTGGTTTACACTATGGGTTTTGTAACAAAGGAGGTAAAGAATGGTCCAATTCAGGACATATTTTGAATATAGAGCCAACAAAGCTCATGGATTGGGGGTAGTAAAAATGAAGAAGGGTAGCTCCTAGGTTTTTGGGTGAAGCAATAATGAATAAGAAACCTTGCTATCGTGAGAAAATTGGAGGACTTCTATGCAATATCTAATACTTAAAATGTTGCATGAATATGTGAAGTCTCTCTTCTGTGCCTTTATGGAGGCAGAATTATGTTCACTTAGAAGAAACCATGAGCAGTGAAGATTGGACCTCTATAAGGAAGACTACTTATAGTTGGAGCTGTCCTAGTTCCCCTTCATGAGACATCAGTCAACTAGTAATTACAAGTACCTACTGGGAGCTAGGCACTGTTCTAGGCACTGGAGCTACAGCAGTGGGAAAAGTGATGTTCAAGCAAAGCAGTAAAGGTAATCTGAGATCGAAAACTGTTGGAGGACAGTTTTTTGGTGATGTAATAGGAGGTATTCATGTATTGTGTAATAGGTAAGAACCCTTTAAGACTCTTCCAACCCTAGGTTTCTGTGATTCTCTATAAGGATCTGATAAACTGAAACAGATTCAAAGTATTCTTCAGAGCCTTCTGTCTGTTGTTTTTTTAAAACGTCTATATTGAGATATAATTCATGTACCATATGATTCATCCATTTAAAGTGTACAATTCCGTAGTTTTTGGTATATTTACAGATGTGTACCACCATTACCACAGTCAATCTTAGAACATTTTCATCACCTCAGAAGGAAACTCTATCATCCTTTAGCTCCACCTGCACCCCATCTCCCAATCCTCAGTTCGGTTCCATTGATCTGTATGTTTGTCTTTGGTGCCAGTACCACACTGTCTTGATAACCTTTGCCTTGTAATAAGTTTGAATTTTTTGAAGTGTGACTCCTCTTACCTTATTCTTTTTTATAGGATTGTTTTGGCTATTTTGGGTCCCTTGCAATTTCATGTGAATTTTAGAATCAGCTTGTCAATTTTTACAAACAAGTCAACTGGAATTCTCAGAGACTGTGTTGAATCTGTAAATCAGCTTAGGGAGTATTGCCATCTTAACGTTAAATATACTGATCCATGGACGTGGGATGTTTTTCCATTTATTTAGATCTTCTTTAATTTCTTTCACCAATATTTTGTAGTTCTAAAGTGTTTTATACTTTTTGATACTGTTGTGAATAGAATTATTTTCTTTTTTTAATTATATTTTATTTATTTTTGGCTGCCTTGGGTCTTCGTTGCTGCGCGCGGGCTTTCTCTAGTTGCACTGAGTGGGGGCTACTCTCTGTTGTGGTGCTTGGGCTTCTCATTGTGGTGGCTTCTCTTGTTGCAGAGCATGGCCTCTAGGCATGCAGGCTTCAGTAGTTGTGGCTCTCAGGCTGTAGAGCGCAGGCTCAGTAGTTGTGGCTTGCGGTCTCTAGAGTGTGGGCTCAGTAGTTGTGGCTTGCGGTCTCTAGAGTGTGGGCTCAGTAGTTGTGGCTCACGGGCTTAGTTGCTCCGTGGCATGTAGGATCTTCCCAGACCAGGGCTCGAACCCAGTCCCCTGCACTGGCAGGTGGATTCTAAACCACTGAACCACCAGGGAAGTCCCTAGAATTATTTTCTTAATTTCATTTTTGAATGGTTCATTGTGAATGTATAGGAATATCATTGATTTTTATATATTGATCTTATATCCTTCAACCTTGCTGAACTTGTTTATTCCAGTAGTTTTTTTGATAGGTTCATTAGGATTTTCTATCTATAAAACTGTGTCGTCTGTGAATAGAGTTCATTTTACTTCTTCCTTTCCAATCTGGATGCAATTTATTTCTTTTCCTTACCTAATTTCCCTGACTAGAAGCTCAGTACAATGTTGAGAAGAAGTTGTAAGCAGGGACATTCTTGTCTTGGTTCTGATCTTATGGAAAAGCACCCAATCTTTCCCCCATTAAGTGGGGTATTAGCTGTGGCTTCCCTGGTGGCACAGTGGTTGAGAGTCCGCCTGCCAATGCAGGGGATACGGGTTTGTGCCCTGGTCCGGGACCATGAGCAATGGCTGCTGAGCCTGCACGTGCCAAGCCTGTGCTCCGCAACGGGAGAGGCCACGACAGTGAGAGGCCCGCGTACTACAAAAAAAAAAAAAAAAAAAGAAAAGAAAAAAGAAACTTTCTGTCATGAAATGATGTTGGATTTTGTCAAATACTTTTTCTGCACGTATTCAGGTTATTATGTGATTTTTGTTTTTTGCTTTTTATTCTGTTGATGTGGGTTATATTAATTGATTTTTGGCTGTTAAACCAATCTTTCATCCCTGGGATAAATCCCACTTGGTCATGGTGTACAAAATTTTTTTAGTATGTTGCTGGATTCAGTTTGCTAGTATTTTGTTGAGTTTTTTGCATTCACATTCATAAGAAATATTGAGCTATAGTTTTCTTGTGATGTCTTTGGTTTGTTATCAGGATAATATGGGCCTTGTAAAATGAGTTAGGAAGCATTCCCTCCCCTTCTATAAACCGTCTAGACCTGGGTTTTCTTTGCATAGTTTTTTGATTACTGATTCAGTCTCTTCACTTGTGATAGATCTATTCAGATTGTCTATTTTTTCTTGAGACAGTTTCAGTAATTTGTGTCTTTTGAGGAATTTGTCTAATTTTATATGTTTTCTAATTTGTTGAAATAGTTATTTATAGTACTCCTTTATAATTATTTTTATTTCTGCAAGGTATGATAGTAATGTCCTCTCTTTGATTTCTGATTCTAGTAATTTGAATCGGTTTTCTTTTTTTCTTGGTCAGACAAGCTAAAGGTTTGTTTTTCTGATCAACAGCTAAGGACTTCTTTTCAAAGAACCGTCTTTTGGGCTGGTTGATTTTTCCCTATTGTTTTTCTATTATCTCTTTCATGAATTTTTGTTTTAATTTTTACTATTTCCTTTCTTCTTCCTGCTTTAGGTTTAGTTTGCTCTTCTCTTTCCAGTGTCTTAAGGTTGAAGTTTAGGTTATTGATCAGAGATCTTTTTTTCTTTTCTTTATTTCATTCATTCATTCATTCATTCATTTATTTTGGCTGTGTCGGGTCTTAGTTGAGGCAGGCAGGATCTTCGTTGCGGCATGTGGGGTCTTTTGTTGTGGTGTGCAGGCTCTTCATTGCAGTGCATGGGCTTCTCTCTAGTTGTGGTGTGCGGGTTTTCTCTCTCTAGTTGTGGTGCACAGGCTCCAAGGCTCATGGGCTCTGTAGTTGTGGTGCGCGGGCTCCAGAGCACGTGGGCTCTGTAGTTTTGCGGCGCGCAAGCTCAGTAGTTGTGGTGTGCAGCTTAGCTGCCCCGTGGCATGTGGGAACCTAGTTCCCGGGCCAGGGATCAAACCCACATCCCCTGCATCGGAAGGCAGATTTTTTGCCACTGGACCACCAGGGAAGTCCCTAGATCTTTTTTCTTTTTTAACCCAGGAACTTACAACTATAATTGCTCTCTAAGCACTACTTAAGCTATGGCTTGTAAGTATTTATTTCCCAAATTTTTCCTTGCTATTGATTTCTAATTTCATTCAATTGTGGTTGGAGAACATAATGTATTGTTTCTATCCTTTTAATTTATTGAGTTTTGTTTTATGACCTATCATATGGTTTCTCCTAGAAAGTGTTACATGTGCACTTGAGAAGAATGTCTATTCTGTTGTTGGGTGGAGTATTCTGTAGATGTCTGTTAGGTCTAGTTGGTTTTCAGTGTTGACCAAGTCTTCTACTTCCTTGTTGATCTTCTGTCTAGTTGTTCTATCCATTATTGAAAGTGGGGCATTAATCTTATTGTTGAATTGTCTGTTTCTCTGTTCATTTTTCTTAGTTTTTGTTTCATATATTTTGGTTCTCTGTTGTTAAGAGCATACATATTTATAGTAACACTTTTTTGTTTTAATCTCTATATTGTCTCATGAGTATAGCCATTCTGGTTTGTCTGTGGTTGGTGTTTCATGATACATCTTTTTCCATCCTTTTACTTTCAATCTATTTGTGTTTTTGAATCTAAAGTCTGTCTCCTGTAAACAGCCTTTAGTTGGATCATGTTTTTTTAATCCAACCCGACAACCTCATGACAGATTGGATTGTTTATTCCATTCACATGTAATTTTATTATTGATATAGTTGGATTTATGTCTGCATTTGCTTTTTAAAATTTATTTATTTATTTATTTACTGCATTGTGTCTTTGTTGCTGTGTGTGGGCTTTCTCTAGTTGCAGTGAGCGGGGGCTACTCTTCATTGCGATGCACGGGCTTCTCATTGCAGTGGCTTCTCTTGTTGCGGAGCGTGGGCTCTAGGTGCGTGGGCTTTGGTAGTTGTGGTGCACGGGCTTAGTAGTTGTGGCACACAGGCTCTAGAGCGCAGGCTCAGTAGTTGTGGTTCATGGGCTTAGTTGCCATGCAGCATGTGGGATCTTCCTGGACCCCAGGGCTTGAACCCGTGTCCCCTGCATTGGCAGGCAGATTCTTAACCACTGCACCACCAGGGAAGTCCCTGCATTTGCTTTTTGTTTTCTGTGTCATGTCTTTTTTACCTCTCTGTTAGTCTTCCTAACAGAAGCATTTTGATTTTATTATTTCATTATTTTTGAGGGTTTTTAAAAGTGATTGCTCTAGGGTTTACCATATACATCTTAATTTCTCAGAATCAGCTTCAGATTTATACTAGTTTAATTCTTATATATGGAAATATTACTTCTATATAGCTCTATTCCCATTTTCCCCATTTTGTGGTATTATTGTTATACACATAACATCTACTAATGTTACAAGCTGAACAGTACATTGTTAGAATCATTACCGTCTGCTGTTATTTTCTTAATCTATAAGAGCTTTGCTCCTATATACCTTTGTGCTATTACTAGCACGTGTATTATGCATGTATTATATTTCTATGTTACAGACCAAACAGTACATTTTATGCATATTTTTTATACTTACCTTTTCAATCAGCTAAGAGAAGAAAGCAAAATAAGCATTTATATTGTCTTTTATAATTACACAGTTACATTTACTAGTGCTCTTTGTATATGTAAATTCAGATTATGGTCTGAGGTCACTTTCTTTCAGCCTAAAGAATTTCCTTTAGTATTTCTTCTAAAGTGGATTGGTTAACAATAAATTCTTTCAGTTTTTTATTATCTAGGATAGTGTTTATTTCACCTTCATTTCTGAATAACAGCTTTGCTGAATATATAGCATTCTTGGTCAACAGTTTTTTCTTTGAGGACTTTATGTTATACCACTGCCTTCCTGGCCTCCATTGTTTCTGCTGAGTTAGCTTTTTATGTTATTGGGTTCCTTTGTAAGTGTCACACTGTCTTTCTCTTGCCCCTGTTAAAAGATAAACCGAGGCATATTAAAAATTTTAAGAGTTTGTTTGAGCAAAAATTGATTTGAATTGGGCAGCACTAAACCAAAGTGGTTAGGAGCCCTCTAGTGGAAAGATTTTTATAGAGAAGGGGCAGAATCAAACCAAGAAAATTATTTGATTGGCTGTAGCGTAAGCATTTGCTTTACTTGGAAAAGTCTAGTTGGCTGTTTGTGATTAGTTGTCCTCAGGTTTTAATTTCTTAATGTTGAGAGATTTATAGCCTTAGGTTTTAGTTTGATTATGTAGTCTACTAAGGCATTAAAGCTACCTCAGTCTAATGGCCTCATTTTTAAATTAATTTAATGCTACCTTCCATATTTTCTCCTTGTCTTTGACTTCTGGCATTTTTTAATGATGTGTGTTTTAGGCCTTATTAAATTTATCCTACTTGGAGTTTGTTGAGCTTCTTGGATGTGTAGGTTATTGTTTTTCAATAAACTTGGGACGTTTTTAGCCAGTATATCTTTAAAGATTTTTTTTTTCTCCTTTCCTCTCCTGGTACTCCCATTTCATGTATTTTTATGGATTTGATGATGTCTCACATTTCTCTGAGGCTCTGGTTTTTTCTCCTTCATTCCTTTTTCTCTCTGATCTTCAGTTTGCATAATCGCAATCATTGTATCTTCAAGTTTGCTCACTCTGTCTTATGCCAGTTCAAATCTACTCTCAAGCCCCTCTAGTGATTTTTTTCTTTAAATTTTAGTTCTGTGAATGTATAATGGCTACTTTGGAGTCTTTTTCCATAAATCCAGCATTTGGTCACTCTCAGAGGTAGTCTCTGTTGCTACTTTTTTCATGGTGTGTGTATGGGTCATACTGTCATACTTGCCTGTTCCTTTACATGCCTCGAAATACTTTGTTGGAAACTGAATATTTTAGATTATGTATTATAGCAGCTCTGGGTATTGGTTTGCCACCCCCCACCCCCCAGGGTAGCTTGTTATTATTATTTATTTATTAACTGGCTGGATGATTTTAGTGAAGTAGCCAGAGGTCTCCTCAGCTTGCCTCTCCTGGTGTGAAACCACCATGCCTTGAGGACTGGGAAAAGAGCTGCTGAGGTCCCAGTATTTATTCTAAGGGAGCCATGTCCACGGTAGAACCTCTGTTCCACTTTCCTGTGACTGAGCCTCAGCACCAGGCAACTGGGAGTAGGAAAAGAAATACGAAGGTCCGTCCTGCTCCTCCCAGAAAGAAGCCCTCTGTCCAGGAGCTGGGGAGAGATGGAGCCCTGTGTTCCTGCTAGAGCAGTCCAGCATGGAGTCTCTGCCTTGCTGAGCTGGGAGGGGAATAGGAGGGAGCCGTTTACCACAGATTCCTGCCTTTATTACTGACTTTTCATAGATCTTCTCTAGTAGATTTTTCATTTTGTTTTTAAGACCGTTTCTAGAGGTTTCAAATGGTTGGGGGTTATTATATAGTTTTCACCAGTTTCACTGGGGAGCAGATCAGTGGAACTCCTCTGATGTTCAGAGAAGTCAGTCTCCTATGTGCTTCTATGTGATTTTAACATCTTTATTTTAAGAAGGGTGGGTGACTTTTAAGAGCCCTTCAAATCAGCAGATGGCAATACTTCTTACTTCTGTCTTACAGATTTGGGATGTAGACATTCATAAGTTTTAACGAGAGTTAAGGACTATATGGATCTGCATAAGGAAGACCCAAGGAAAAAAGGAACTTATATATTCTTAATCCTCACATTGGTGTACTTTCTGTGAAACTCACATTAGTAAGAAATTATACAGGCATACCTCAAAGATACTAGGTTCAGTTCCAGACCACTCCAATAAAGCAAATATTGCAATAAAGCAAGTCACACGAGTATTTTGGTTTCCTAGCACATACAAAAGTTATGTTTACACTATATTGTTGTTTGTTAAGTGTGAAATAGCATTATGTTTAAAAAACAATGTATGTTCATACCTTAATTAAAAAATAAACCTGTTGTAAAAATGGCACTGATAGACTTACTTGACACAGGGTTGCTGCAAACCTTCAATTTGTAAAAGACTCAGTATCTACAAAGTGCAATTAAAGAAAGCATGAGAAAACAAGGTATACCTGTACCTAACTTTGTAACAATTGTTAGTTGTAGAATATTTGCTTATTTTCTCTTGTGCTGGTTAGGATTGTTTTACCCAGATGTTTTGCAGATATTTATTTTTAAAGCACCCACTCGTAACACACTTGTTTATCCTGTTTTCTGTCTCTCTGGAGTGATTTTACTTTTCTGAAACTGGTACTTGATGCAAGAAAATAAGGGAATAGTGATTCATCACTTCCTTCTCCCCATCAAGGACACGTCTTGACTCCCTTCTGTGTACTCAGAGCTGTGCTGATAATACAGAGAGATCTAAGACATGATTGCTTTTCAAGGTATTTATTATCTAATGAGTAGATAGACATATACTTTAAAAGTAAACCACAAGGCATGATTTCAATCTTCCTAAGAAGGAAGAGGACCTGGGATGGGGTTACCGGCTTGAAGAAAGTAGAAAAGGTTTATAACAACCAAATGTTTAACACGGTAGGAATTTAATAAGCAAAGAAGTTTGTAAAGAGAGTGAGAGACAGTGTGGTGTGTTAACCTTCCTGGGAATCCTGACTCCACCTCAGTTTAACTCTGTGGCTAGTGTTGGGCAAGTAACTAAACTTTTTTGTGATTCAGTCTCTTTATGTAATGAAAATAAGAATTGAGCAACTACAAAGGATACTTGGATGAACCAAATGAAATGCTATATTAGAATAATGCCTCGTTACTATGCTCATCACAGTGGTGTTGATCATGGGTTTGCTGAGCCCCGGTGATTTTTGGACAGTATGAATTGATAGTGCCATCAAACTTCATTGAGGTCAACATATATCCAGTGGTAGTTTTTTGATAATTTTTTAAATTAATTAATTTATTATTTTTTAAAATTTTTGGCTACATTGGGTCTTCATTGTTGTGTGCGGGCTTTCTCTAGTTGCGGTGAGCAAGGGCTACTCTTCATTGCGGTGTGGTGGCTTCTCTTGTTGCGGAGCATGGGCTCTAGGCGCGTGGGCTTCAGTAGTTGTGGCAGGTGGGCTCAGTAGTTGTGGCTCATGGGCTCTAGAGCGCAGGCTCAGTAGTTGTAGCACACAGGCTTAGTTGCTCCACGGCATGTGGGATCTTCCTGGACCAGGGCTCGAACCTGTGTCCCCTGCATTGGCAGGTGTATTCTAAACCACTGCGCCATCAGGGAAGCCCTGGTAATGTAAATTCTTTACATTTTTTGTCATTTAAGATTTTTTTGGCTCTGTTTGGCCCTTTACATTTTATTATGTTAGGAACTATCTCATCAATTTGCATGTGCACATGCACAATTCACACACAAACCTCCTAGGTTATGATTGGGATTGCTATGAATCTGTAGATCTGTTTGGGGCAAATTGGCATCTTTACAATAGTGAATTTTTCCAATCCGTGAACAAGTCATCCTTTCATTTATTTAGGTCAGCTTTAATTTACTTCAATAAGGTTTTTCAATTTGTAGTCATATGCATAATTTGTTAAATTTATCCCTAGTTATTGATTTTTCAAATGCTATTATAAACTGTGTTGTTTTAAAAGTTTATATTATATAGTTATTTATTTCTAGGGCATGAAAAGTTAGTTTTTATGTATATTGCTGTCATATCCACCATTTTGTTAAATTTGGTTATTAATTCTATGATTTTGTCTTTAGAGCCTTTTGGTTTTCTTGCATACTTAGTCATGTCATTTGTGAAGAATGACAATTTCTTTCTTTCCAATCCTTTGCAGGGGTGGGGGGGTCAATAGAGGAGGGCATTTATTTCAATGGCTAGAACCTCCAATGAAGTGTTAAATAAAAATGATAATAGGTATCTTTCTCTTGTTGCTGATATCAGAGCCAAGGGTTCCAACATTTTACTACTAAGTGTGAATTTGCTATATTTTTTAAAGTCCTCTCACATCAAAGAAGTTTCCCTGTATTCTTAGCTTACTGAAAGTTTTTATTGTGAATGTATGTTTTCTGCATTTGTTGAAATGATTATACATGTATTCTTCATTCTGTTAATGTGATGAATTACATTGATTAATTTTCTAATGTTGAAGCCAGTGTTGGATTTCTGATATAAACCTAACTTGGTTGTGAATTTAGTCTGATAAGCTGATTGTTTTTGCATCATTCACAACACTTCTAACTACCTTCCCAAAGTTTTACGATTTTTGAATGTGGCTTGGGCCATTTAAAAGAAGGTGTATTCTGCAGTTGTGGGCTGGAGTCTTTTAAGTATGTCATTTAGATTAAGTTTGTTCATCATGTTATTCAACTTTTTGATATTCTTATTAGTATTTGTCTAATTCTGCTAGTGGTATATATTAAATCTCCCACTGATTATGGATTTGTATATTTTCCCCTTTAGTTCTATGTTTTCCTTATATATCTTGCAGCTGTGTTATTAGGTATGTTCAAATTTAAGATTGACTCTTTTAACACTATGAAATTTCCCACTTTATCTCTAGTATTGCATTTTGCCTTAAAGTGTACTTCATCTGATAATAGTATACCAATGCCAGCTTTATTTTCATTAGTGTATGCCTTTTTATACTCTTAAAAAGATGGTCTCTTATAACCAACATATAGTTTGCTGGTTTTAATTCATCAACTATATTAAGATAATTTGCATACACTAAAATGTATTTTAAATGCACAGTTTGATGAGATTTGACAAGTGTATAAACCCATGTAACCAGTAATATAATGAAGACATAGAACATTTCGAAACTCAAAAAGTTCCTTGGTGTCCCTTCTCATTGCCAATCCCTACCCCAACTTGGACATTCACCGTTCTCCTTTCTCCGACTATAGACAGGTTGTGTCTTTTCTAATGTTTCATGTAAGTGGAATTGTGTAGTATGTACTATTTTGTGTCTGGTTCTTTGAAGAGATAAAGCAGTGCAGAATATTGGGCTCATCACAGTGCATTTCCTCATCTCCAAGATCTTGGCCCTCAAGACCTGGCTGACTTGGTAGACCTCCAGTGCTTTCATACTGATGTGTTTGAATTTTATTAAAGTCTTCTAGTTGGTGTTAATGGGAGGGTTGGTCTAAAACCTGATAGTTCATGATAGCCCAGAGCAGAAGAGCTCCATTAGTATTTAGTGAAAGTACAAGGGTTCAGAGATCAAGAATGAGGGTGAGTATTCTAATTAAATGGAATCCAAATGATTCCCCCAAGAAACCTGAGCAGGATCGAAAGATTCAAAACTGTATTGTTTCCATTAAATAAAGGATATGTATCCTATATATTTTATATCAGTCAAGTTTCAGTGCCAGAAACCAGATGTTTTAAGCAGGAGGGCATTTAGTGCAGGGAATGAATGGTTACAAATTGTTGAAAGGTCTAAAGGAGTACATTTTAGACTTGGCTTACAAGAATGGCCCTAGTAATTAGAGAGCTGCTCTGTCAGGAGAGCTACTCATGGACTGCCACTAGAACTGTACGGAAAGCACAGTTGCGGCCATCACTACACCATGATTTCACTTGCTAGCAGCAGTAATAAAAGAGGCCCAGCAAGAAAACCTTTCTCTTCAGCCTTTCAAATCTCACAAGACTGCCTCTCGTTGATAGATCCTAATTTGAATCAAACGCTACTTGAAGAGAATATAGGAATAGTAGTTTTAGGCTTAGGAGCTTTTCCAAGTTTTAGGAAGGTAGAATGAGTTCCGAACCCAAAGTTTCTGCCATGCACATAATTGAAAAGTTCAGTGTCCCTCTAATTAAAAGAGGGTGAAGGGTAATTCAATGTTATTCTGAGTAAACTGTCAGTTTTTTCCTCTAACATTGCCATCAATAAATATAATGTTTAATGAGACTTTCGATCTTCCATGCCTTTGATTTTTTTTCTTGCTGCTAAATGAGCATATTATGGCCAGTGATTTAAATATCCAGAATGCATGTCAATCAATTAAAGGTTATGTTTGAGTTCAATTAATATTTTAGTATTTGTTGAGGATATACAAGATGCCTGGCATTACATTGGTAACTCTCAAAATTTAAACAGCTTGTTACCAAGATTGACATTACCTAATTCTGAGATCATTTTCAAAGATAATCCTGAAGTCAGTCTATTTCATAATCAAGTGCATATGGAAACTTGCATCAATTTCATTTGTAATTCTTATTGTATATTCAAGGACACTCTGATATAATCCATAAGTGTTTATAGCGATTCAGATCTTCATGTGAAAATGTCAGTGATATCCTCAAGGGTAAAAAGCTAAACATAGCTCCTTCAGCATTGCCCTTATGCTGTTCTGTTCCCCTGCTTTCTCCACCCCCCCCTTTTTTTTTTCTTTTTCCTTTTTAAAGTGAGTGGTATGATATCAGTAAAAGGCCTGGATAAAGTCAGGACAATATACACACCAATGTTATCTAGATGTTTTTGGTTTGTTGTGAGCTACTGAGGTCTTATGATGTTTTCAACAGCTATAGATCATTTGTACTCAAGGGGAGAAAAAAAACACAAAGAGACTGGTGAACTGTAATATAGTTCTAGTGTTAAGCAATGAAAGTGTTCAGGACTAGAAGTTAGAAGGTGTATGATGCTTAAATAGCTTTAACGTGACAGTCTTGGGGCCAGTATTTTTGTATGTTAAATAGCGTCTGTGATTTATAATGATTCTGAATTTGAAATTCACCTCAATATTCCTCTTGCTCTTTGCATTAGCAATAATTCATTGTGAAGAACTCTAAAAAAGAACTGACAAATTTGTTTTAGGGCACAGTGACTCTAAGTCTGTACTCCATAAGTATTATATTTCATTTGAGACTTTAAAAAATGTCAATAATGAAGTGTGTTTTAATCCATTTACTTTTCTTTGTCCTCTCAGGTGGATCTCCTTACTTAGCAAGCAAAATTAATGAAGCAAAAGACTTGCTAGAAGCAGCCACCAAACATTGATTGATGCTCAAGGACCACTCTGAAGGAGAAAAAGGGGGACCTTATAAAAAATGTCCTGCAAGTTAATCTAAATCATGACCTTCATAATTTTCATACATGCAGTGACCACAATCATTTCTTCCACTACTAAGCTATATAATAATAAAAGATGAACAATCCATCTTTGTTTTCTCTTTCAGAGGAACACGTTAAAATTCAATTACTGATCTTTCCCCCTAATTTTCTTCCTCTCTCTGATAGTCATACATTTTAAGACTTCTGTTAGTCCCGAATTCCTCCCAACCCCCATGCCCCCCTAACCCCCCATACAAGTATAATCATTGGTAATGTAATTGGAATTTGTGAGCGATGGGTAGAAAGTTTCTTGCTGCTTATATTTATGCTCGTGTTGTCCCTTGTTTCCTCGGAGGAATTTAGTACTCTGCCTATGTAAGGTGCTTTAAATATTTTGAGACCAAACACTGACTGCCATCCCGGGGAAGTGATTTGAAAGTTGATTGAATTTACTAAATGATGTTTTGTAAAGCAGTGGTTAGGAAAGAACTCTGCTCTCCCTGAGACCCTATAGCTGAAGCATGAGAACTTGGAGAGCTACTAAAATGATTAAAGGTTTACAAAATGAGCCCTGTGAGGAAAGCCTGAAAAGAGCTGGGAGAAGTCTGAGGGATTTGTATTTAATTATACTCTTCGGGTACTGTATATTTATTCAATTATTCATTCTACAAATATTTATTAACCACCTGTAACATGTGAGGCATTGTAAGGTTCCTTGAGAGTTACAGGTGTGAACCAGTCATGGATCCTGACCCAAAGGGACTTACATTTAGGGAAAAGATAAACCACACAAATACTATTTGAAAGGCTATGCTAAAGAATTTCAAAAAAAGAAGACAATATTTTAAATTGAGCATCGGGGGAGCTTCATAGAATCACGAGTAGCGTAGAAGTTGGCTTTAAAAACAATGAGATATACCATATGATTGGTGACTCTTTTGTTTCCCCTGAGATCAGTCACAATTAGCAGAAATAAGATGTATTAGTTCGTTTGATTAGAGTGCAGGGTTTCTCCAAAGCAGGGGATGAACACATGTTCTGGAAGTCCTGGCCCTGAAATGTACAGCGTGTTAAATTATTTTCTCAAAACAGCCCCTGGTCATGATCACTTTACTATTCTAAAAGTGAGAAAAGAGACTCAGAGGCAGAATACCAGCATTATTTTCTAGTACTCCTTTACAACCCTGGGTTCATCCCAGATAAGCTGAACTATTGTATTTCATCTATCTTAAAATGCTTTCTTAATATTCTAGACACATTTTTCAATTTATGACATCCTGTAGTGGGGGAATTTTTCTTTTTTTTTTCTTAACATCTTTATTGGAGTATAATTGCTTTACAGTGGTGTGTTAGTTTCTGCTTTATAACTAAGTGAATCAGCTATACATATACATATATCCCCATATCTCCTCCCTCTTGCGTCTCCCTCCCTCCCACCCCTTTAGGTGGTCACAGAGCACCGAGCTGATCTCCCTGTGCTATGCGGCTGCTTCCCACTAGCTATCTATTTTACACTTGATAGTGTATATAAGTCCGTGCCACTCTCTTACTTTGTCCCAGCTTACCCTTCCCCCTCCCCGTGTCCTCAAGCCCATTCTCTACGTTGGCGTCTTTATTCCTGTCCTACCCCTATGTTCTTTAGAACCTTTTTTTTTGTTTAGATTCCGTATATATGTGTTAGCATATGGTATTTGTTTTTCTCTTTATGACTTACTTCACTCTGTATGACAGACTCTAGGTCCATTCACCTCACTACACATATCTCAATTTCGTTTCCTTTTATACCTGAGTAATATTCCATTGTACATATGTGCCACATCTTCTTTATCCATTCGTCTGTCGATGGACACTTAGGTTGCTTCCGTGTCCTGGCTATTGTAAATAGAGCTACAATGAACATTTTGGTACATGACTCTTTTTGAATTATGGTTTTCTCAGGGTATATGCCCAGTAGTGGGATTGCTGGGTCGTATGGTAGTTCTATGTTTAGTTTTTTAAGGAACCTCCATACTGTTCTCTATAGTGGCTGTATCAATTTACATTCCCATTAACAGTACAAGAGGGTCCTCTTTTCTCCACACCCTCCCTGTCCAGCATTTATTATTTGTAGATCTTTTGATGGCCATTCTGACTGGTGTGAGGTGATACTCATTGTAGTTTTGATTTGCATTTCTCTAATGATTAGTGATGTTGAGCATCCTTTCATGTGTTTGTTGGCATTCTGTATATCTTATCTGGAGAAATGTCTATTTAGGTCTTCTAACCATTTTTGGATTGGGTTGTTTGTTTTTTTTGATAGCTGCTTCTATATTTTGGAGATTAATCCTTTGTCAGTTACTTCATTTGCAAATATTTTCTCCCATTCTGAGGGTTGTCTTTTCGTCCTGTTTTTGGTTTCCTTTGCTGTGCAAAAGCTTTGAAGTTTCATTAGGTCCCATTTGTTTATTTTTGTTTTTAATTTCCTAATTTCCATTTCTCCAGAAGGTGGGTCAAAAAGGATCTTGCTGTGATTTATGTCATAGAGTGTTCTGCCTATGTTTTCCTCTAAGAGTTTGATAGTGTCTGGCCTTACATTTAGGTCTTCAATCCATTTTGAGTTTATTTCTGTGTTCAGTGTTAGGGAGTGTTCTAATTTCATTCTTTTACATGTAGCTGCCCAGTTTTCCCAGCACCACTTATTGAAGAGGCTGTCTTTTCTCCATTATATATTCTTGCCTCCTTCATCACACATTAGTTGACCAGAGGTGCGTGGGTTTATCTCTGGGCTTTCTGTCCTGTTCCATTTAGCTATATGTCTCTTTTTGTGCCAGTACCGTACTGTCTTGATTACTGTAGCTTTGTAGTATAGTCTGAAGTCTCGGAGCCTGATTCCTCCAGCTCCGTTTTTCTTTCTCAAATTGCTTTGGCTATTCGGGGTCTTTTCTGTTTCCATACAAATTGTGCAACTTTTTGTTCTAGTTCTGTAAAAACGCCATTGGTAGTTTGATAGGGATTGCATTGAATCTGTAGATTGCTTTGGGTAGTATAGTCATTTTCACAATGTTGATTCTTCCAGTCCAAGAACATGGTATATGTCTCCATCTGTTTGTATCATCTTTAATTTCTTTCATCAGTGTCTTACAGTTTTCTGCATACAAGTCTTTTGTCTCCTTAGGTAGGTTTATTCCTAGATATTTTATTCCTTTTGTTGCAGTGGTAAATGGGTGTGTTTCCTTAATTTCTCTTTCAGCTTTTTCATCATTAGTGTATAGGAATGAAAGAGACTTATGTGCATTAATTTTGTATCCTGCTACTTTACCAGATTCAGTGATTACCTCTAGTAGTTTTCTGGTAGCATCTTTAGGATTCTCTATAGTATCATGTCATCTGCAAACAGTGACAGTTTTACTTCTTTTCCGATTAGGATTCCTTTGTTTTCTTTTTCTTCTCTGACTGCTGTGGCTAAAACTTCCAAAACTATGTTGTATAATAGTGGTGAGAGTGGGAAACCTTGTCTTGTTCCTGATCTTAGAGGAAATGGTTTCAGTTTCTCACCATTAAGAATGATGTTGGCTGTGGGTTTGTCATATATGGCCTTTATTATGTTGAGGTAAGTTCCCTCTATGCCTACTTTCTGGAGGGTTTTTATCATAAATGGGTGTTGAATTTTGTCAAAAGCTTTTTCCTGCATCTATTGAGATGATCATATGGTTTTTCTCCTTCAGTTAGTTGATATGGTATGTCACATTGATGGATTTGCGTATGTTGAAGAATCCTTGCATTCCTGGGATAAATGCCACTTGATCATGGTGTATGATCCTTTTAATGTGCTGTTGGATTCTGTTTGCTAATATTTTGTTGAGGATTTTTGCATCTATGTTCATCCGTGATATTGACCTGTAGTTTTCTTTCTTTGTGACATCTTTGTCTGGTTTTGGTATCCATTTGATGGTGGCCTCCTAAAATGACTTTGGGAGTGTTCCTACCTCTGCTATGTTTTGGAAGTTTGAGAAGGATAGGTGTTAGCTCTTCTCTAAATGTTTGAAAGAATTCGCCTGTGAAACCATCTGGTCCTGGAATTTTGTTTGTTGGAAGATTTTTCACCACAGTCTCAATTTCAGTGCTTGTGATTGGTCTGCTTATATTTTCTATATTTGCTTGGTTCAGTCTCGGAATGTTGTGCTTTTCTAAGAATTTGTGCATTTCTTCCAGGTTGTCCATTTTACTGGCATATAGTTGCTTGTAGTAATCTCTCGTGGTCCTTTGTATTTAAGCAGTGTCATTTGTTATTTATCCTTTTTCATTTCTAATTCTATTGATTTAAGTGTTCTCCCTTTTTTTCTTGATGAGTCTGGCTAATGGTTTATCTATTTTGTTTATCTTCTCAAAGAACCAGCTTTTAATTTTATTGATCTTTGGTATCATTTCCTTAATTTCCTTTTCATTTTTTTCTGGTCTGATCTTTGATTTTTTCCTTCTGCTAACTTTGGGGGTTTTTTGTTCTTTCTGTAATTGCTTTAGGTGTAAGGTCAGGTTGTTTATTTGAGATGTTTCTTGTTTCTTGAGGTAGGATTGTATTGCTATAAATTTCCCTCTTAGAACTGCTTTTGCTACATCCCATAGATTTTGGGTCATCGTGTTTTCATTGTCATTTGTTTCTAGGTATTTTTTGATTTCCTCTTTGATTTCATCAGTGATCTCTTGGTTATTTAGTAGTGTATTGTTAAGCCTCCATGTATTTGTATTTTTTAGTTTTTTTCCTGTAATTGATATCTAGTCTCATAGTGTTGTGGTCGGAAAAGATACTTGATAAGATTTCAGTTTTCTTAAATTTACCAAGGCTTGATTTGTCACCCAATATATGATCTATCCTGAAGAATGTTCCATGAGGACTTGAGAAGAAAGTGTATTCTGTTGTTTTTGGATGGAATGTCGTATACACATCAATTAAATCCATCTCGTTTAATGTATCATTTAAAGTGGGGTGTTAAAGTCCCCTACTATGATTGCCTGTTACTTTCGATTTCCCCTTCTATGGCTGTTAGCATTTGCCTTATGTATTGAGGTGCTCCTATGTTGGCTGCATAAATGTTTACAGTTGTTCTATCTCAGATTGATTATGTAATATCCTTCTTTGTCTCTTATAATAGTCTTTATTTTAAAGTCTATTTTGTCTGATGTGAGAATTGCTATTCCAGCTTTCTGTTGATTTCCATTTGCATGGAATATCTTTTTCCATCCCCTCACTTTCAGTCTGTATGTGTCCCTAGGTCTGAAATGGGTCTCTTGTAGACAGCATATATATGGGTCTTGTTTTTGTATCCATTCAGCCAGTCTGTGTCTTTTGCTGGGAGCATTTAATCCATTTACATTTAAGGTAATTATCGATATATATGTTCCTATTACCATTTACTTAATTGTTTCGAGTTTGTTCTTGTAGGTCTTTTCCTTCTCTTGTGTTTCTTGCCTAGAGAAGTTCCTTTAGCATTTGTTGTAAAGCTGGTTTCGTGGTGCTGAACTCTCTCAGTTTTTGCTTGTCTGTAAAGGTTTTAATTTCTCCATCAAATCTGAATGAGATCCTTGCTGGGTAGAGTAATCTTGGTTGTAGGTTTTTCTCCTTCATCACTTTAAATATGTCCTGCCACTCCCTTCTGGCTTGCAGAGTTTCTGCTGAAAGATCTGCTGTTAACGTTATGGAGATTCCCTTGTGTGTTATTTGTTGTTTTTGCCTTGCTGCTTTTAATATGTTTTCTTTGTATTTAATTTTTGATAATTTGATTAATATGTGTCTTGGCGTGTTTCTCCTTGGATTTATCCTGTATGGGAGTCTCTGTGCTTCCTGGACTTGATTGACTATTTCCTTTCCCATATTAGGGAAGTTTTCAACTATAATCTCTTAAAATATTTTATCAGTCCCTTTCTTTTTCTCTTCTTCTTCTGGCACCCCTATAATTCGAATGTTGGTGGGTTTAATGTTATCCCAGACGTCTCTGAGACTGTCCTCAATTTTTTCCAGTCTTTTTTCATTATTCTGCTTTACAGTAGTTATTTCCAATATTTTATCTTCCAGGTCCCTTATCTGTTCTTCTGCCTCAGTTATTCTGTTGTTGATTCCTTGTAGAGAATTTTAGTTTCATTTATTGTGTTGTTCATCATTGCTTGTTTGCTCTTTAGTTCTTCTAGGTCCTTGTTAAATGTTTCTTGTATTTTCTCCATTCTATTTGCAAGATTTTGGATCCTCTTTACTATCATTACTCTGAATTCTTTTTCAAGTAGACTGCCTATTTCTTCTTCATTTGTTTAGTCTGGTGGGTTTTTACCTTGCTCCTTCATCTGCTGTGTTTTTCTCTGTCTTCTCATTTTGCTTAACTTACTGTGTTTGGGGTCTCTTTTTTGCAGACTGAAGGTTTGTAGTTCCTGTTGTTTTTGGTGTCTGCCCCCAGTGGCTAAGGTTGGTTCAGTGGATTGTGTAGGCTTCCTGGTGGAGGGGACAGGTGCCTGTGTTCTGGTGAATGAGCCTGAATCTTGTTTTTCTGGTGGGCAGGACCATGTCCAGTGGTGTGTTTTGGGGTTTCTGTGACCTTATTATGATTTTAGGCAGCCTCTCTGCTAATGGGTGGGGTTGTGTTGCTGTCCTGCTAGTTGTTTGGCATAGAGTGTCCAGCACTGGTCGTTGAGTGGAGCTGGGTCTTAGCATTGAGATGGAGATCTCTGGGCGAGCTTTTGCTGTTTGATATTACGTGGAGCCGGGAGGTCTCTGGTGAACCAATGTCCCTGAACTGAGCTCTCCCAGCTCAGAGGCACAGGCCTGACACCTGGCTGGAGCACCAAGACACTGTCAGCCACTTGGCTGAGAAGTAAAGGGAGAGGGAAAGAAAGAGAGAGAGAAGAAAGAGAGAGACAGGGAAAGAAAAAGAAGGAAGGAAGGAGGTAAGGAGGGAGGGAGGGAGGGAAGGAAGGAAGGAAGAAGAGAGGAACCAAACCACAAAAAACAAATCCAAAAGGGAGAAAGAAAAAAAAAATATATATATATATTAAAAAGGAAGAGCAACCAAATCAATAAACAAATCTACCAATTATAATAAACTCTAAATACTAAAGTAAGATAAACATAAAAACAGCAACAAATTAGGTGCAGAAAGGAAACCCTAAGCCTGCAGTTGCTCCCAAAGTCCACCGCCTCAATTTTGGGATGATTCATTGACTATTCAGGTATTCCACAGATGCAGGGTACATCAAGTTGATTGTGGAGGTTTAGTCCACTGCTTCTGGGGCTACTGAGAGAAATTTCCCCTTTTCTTCTGTGTTTGCATAGCTCCTGGGGTTCAGCTTTGGATTTAGCTCCGCCTGTGCGTGTAGGTCGCCTAAGAGCGTCTGTTTCTGCCCAGACAGGATGGGGTTAAAGTAGCAGCTGATTCGGGGGCTCTGGCTCACTCAGGCCGGGGCACGCATGCTGGGAAAACTTGCGGCGGCAGAGGCCAGCGTGAGGTGCGCCGTGTGTTCTCCCGGGGAAGTTGTCCCTGGATCATGGGACCCTGGCAGTGGCGGGCTGCACAGGCTCCTGGGAGGGGAGGTGTGGATAGTGACCTGTGTTCGCACACAGGCTTCTTGGTGGCGGCAGCTGCAGCCTTAGCATCCCATATCTGTCTCTGGTGTCCGCGCTGATAGCCGTGGCTCCCTCCCATCTCTGGAGCTCGTTTAGGTGGTGCTCTGAATCCCCTCTCCTCGCGCACCCCGAAACAATGGTCTTTTGCCTCTGGCAGCTCCATTCTTTTTCCCGGACTCCCTCCCGTCTAGCTGTGGCGCACTAGCCCCCTTCAGGCTGTGTTCACGCAGCCAACCCCCATCCTCTCCGTGGGATCCGACCTCCGAAACCCGAGCCTCAGCTCCCAGCCCCCGTCCGCCCCGGCGGGTGAGCAGAGAAGCCTCTCGGGCTGGTGAGTGCCGGTCGGCACCGATCCTCTGTGCGGGAATCTCTCCGCTTTGCCCTCCGCACCCCTGTTGCTGCGCTCTCCTCTGTGGCTCCGAAACTTCCCCCCCTCCACCACCCGCAATCTCCGCCCGCGAAGGGGCTTCTAGTGTGTGGAAACCTTTCCTCCTTCACAGCTCCCTCCCACTGGTGCAGGTCCCGTCCCTATTCCTTAGTCTCTGTTTTTTCTTCTTTTCTTTTGCCCTACCCAGGTACACGGGGAGTTCCTTGCCTTTGGGGAAGTCTGAGGTCTTCTGCCAGCGTTCAGTAGGTGTTCTGTAGGAGCTGTTCCACATGTAGATGTATTTCTGATGTATGTGTTGGGAGTAATGTGATCTCCACATCTTAACTCCTCCATCTTGAAGATCTCCTGTGGGGGAGTTTTCAACGTTGACAATATTGACTTATTGAGCTGAATAATTTCTCTTTATGAGGAGCTCTCCTGCACATGATAGGATGATTAGCAATAAGGGGCCTGTACCTATGAAAGGCCACTAGCACCCCCTCAGTTGTGACAATCAAAAATGTTTGTGAATGTTGTCAAATGTTCCTTGGAGGGCAAAATTGCCCTGGGTGGAGAGCTACTGCTGTAAATGTTAACTGTGTCTTTTTTTCTTTTTATAAATTTGTTTATTTATTTTTGGCCGCATTGGGTCTTTGGTGCTGCACGCAGGCTTTTCTCTAGTTGTGGTGAGCAGAGGCTACTCTTTGTTGCAGTGTACGGGCTTCTCATTGGGGTGGCTTCTCTTTTTGCAGAGCATGGGCTCTAGATGCACAGGTTTCAGCAGTTGTGGCACACGGGCTCAGTAGTTGTGGCACACGGGCTTAGTTACTCCACAGTATGTGGGATCTTCCCAGACTACAGATTGAACCTGTGTCCCCTGCATTGGCAGGTGGATTCTTAACCACTGTGCCACCAGGGTAATCCCACTGTGTTTTCTTTTGGTACGTAAAATAATGGATGGCTGACTTGATTGATTCTTAGAGTCACTAAAATATGGTTCTTAAAATCCCCTTGTGTGTCCTTATTTTCTTGTGCTTTAGTATTTTTTTTTTTTTCTGCTCACTGTTACCCCTGTACTTCAAATAGCCTAGGTATAGTTTAAGGCCAAGCTAAAATCTCTATTCCTCCTTTTCTGGTGCTTCCAGCAAAAGTAATATCATGAATCATCAGTTCTTTGAGAGCAGGGACCATATCTGTCTTGGTCACTGCTACACTGGCACCCAATAAATATTTCTTTAATGAATGAATAAATTCCCATAGCACTTTATTCCTCACTTATGGTACCTTGTGAAACAACTCTGTGTAACATGACTTATTCCTTCTACAATATTGCAAGAGCCTTTAGAGCAAAAATCTTGTCGTTTGTCTTTGTAACCTCTTTAGTGTGGAGCACTTGGCACTTAGTAGACATCATAAAGTTGTAAGTACTAAAAAAAATGTTATTTTCTGAATACTGTGCTTCAAAAAATGTTACCACTGATTTTCGAAGTTATGCTAAGCAATATTGGGGTACCCTCAGGACATACCTGTTAATTAGCATCATTTTCTTCTCCATACTGTATTCATGAAAATTTAAGTCCCCAGCATTAGTTTGGAATTTCCTTCATTCTGTTCTCATTTATCTGCTGAGCATGTGCCCAAGAGACAGATGTGGTTTTGAATACTGTTTTCCTGTCACATGATCTTGGGCAATTAATCTGCAAGTCTATAATTGCGTCATCTATAAAATAGAGAAAATAAGAATCCTATCTAAAAAGGTTGTTATAGGGAATAAGGTTGTATAAAGCATTTAGTCATATAGCAAGTGCTCAAAAAATATAATTATTCCTTCTTTCAGTGTCCCATCTGGTAGAATACCTTGAATTAAGATTTGGTGTGCCAGTAATCATTTATTTTACTCTTGAATCTGCAGTTTGGTTAGTGCATGGTGGAGAGAGCTCATCTCCATTCCATGCAGCATAAGCTGGGGCTGTTGGCTTGGTGGTTAACCGGGGGTGTCGGCCTGGAGCCTCAGTTCTTTTGTACAGAGGTTTCTACCCAGAGCTACTAGGGCATCATCACACCACAGCAGCTGCAGTCTAAAAGACAGGAAGTGGAAGCTGCAAACTCAACCTAGGTCTGAAAACTCGCAGTTTTAATGGAAAACTTTCATGGAGCCCCCTAGATTCAAAGGGAGAGGATATAGAGGATTGTGAAAGAATTAGGGGCCATCTTTAATATGTAGCAGGGCAGGGTCTGGATTTTTTACCCCCTTAATCAAATCAGTTAAGGCATTCTCTTTATTTATTTATTTTTAATTTTTGGCCTCGCAGTGTGGCGTGTGGGATCTTAGTTCCCCGACCAGGGATCAAACCCGTGCTCCCTGCATTGGAAGCACGGAGTCTTAACCACTAGACCACCAGGGAAGTCCCAGCATTGCCTTTTAAAAATTCTTCAGGGGCTTCCCTGGTGGCGCAGTGGTTGAGAGTCCGCCTGCCGATGCAGGGAACACGGGTTCGAGCCCCGGTCCGGGAAGATCCCACATGCCGCGGAGCAGCTGGGCCCGTGAGCCACAACAACTGGGTCTGTGCGTCCGGAGCCTGTGCTCCGCAACGGGAGAGGCCGCGACAGTGAGAGGCCCGCGTACCGCGATGAAGAGTGGCCCCCGCTCACTGCAACTAGAGAAAGCGCTCGCACAGAAACGAAGACCCAACACAGCCAAAAATAAATTAATTAATTAATTAAAAAAAAATTCTTCAGGAGGGCTTCCCCGGTGGCGCAGTAGTTGAGAGTCCGCCTGCCGATGAAGGGGATGCGGGTTCGTGACCCCGTCCAGGAAGATCCCACATGCCACGGAGCAGCTGGGCCCGTGAGCCATGGCCGCTGAGCCTGCGCGTCTGGAGCCTGTGCTCCGCAACGGGAGAGACCACAACAGTGAGAGGCCCGCGTACCGCAAAAAAATAAAAGAAAAAAATCTTCAGGAATGTAGAATTTAAGTTCAACTAGCTGGTGTAGTTACAGATGATACAACTATTTTTTTAGGTAGATATTAATTCAGTACTCAGTCTCTGAAAGGCGGAATACTTGTAAAATTGGATAAACAGCTACCCACTCAACTCCTTATTATCTATAAAAAGCTTATTTGAATGGTTACATATCTTCAGTAAAGATTGCTTTTATGTATTTGCTGTCATTGCATATTCTTCTTAATTAAGTTCTTTGTTGATGTTGCAGTTTCTGTTTTTTCTCACATCTTAGATGCAATCTGAGGGATTAGGAAAGATTAAAAACAAAGCAGTTACTTCCCAGATTCCAGAGAAAGTGTAAGTCAAGTAGACAGTTAATTAAAGGGGGAGCACAGAATGCCATTTACAGTATAGTTGATGGTGCCAATCTCCAGCATGAAGTCAAAGGTGGAGAGAAGTTGGGCTTCCCTGGTGGTGCAGTGGATAAGAATCTGCCTGCCAATGCAGGCTACACAGGTTTGATCCCTGGTCCAGGAAGATCCCACATGCCATGGAGCAACTAAGCCTGTGTGCCATAACTACTGGGCCTGTACTGTAGAGCCTGCAAGCCACAACTACTGACACCCGCGCACCTGCAGCCCATACTCCGCAACAAGAGAAGCCACTACAATGAGAAGCCCGCGCACCGCAACAAAGAGGAGCCCCTGCTCGCCGCAATTAGAGAAAGCCCGCACGCAGCAACGAAGACCCAGCACAGCCAAAAATAAAAATAAATAATTAAAAAAAAAAAAAAGTGGAGAGAAGTTTAGTAAGGAAAAAAGTATGTTCACTGAGGGAGACATTGTTTTATTTAATCTTCAAATCATTTCCTTTAGTTTGAAGTGCATTTTGGTTATTCAGCAAATATTGAATACTTACTATATCAGGCAGTAAAGATACAAAATAGGTTCATCCTTAAAATGTGTTTTATGCTCAAACTAAATGAAAGAAAAAAAAGATACTTAAATATAGAGAACTTTTTTTTCCTGATACTTTTGAATTAAGAAATATTAACAGTTGTATTATTGGGTATGCTTGTGATTACCCAGCAGGGTCATAAGAAATAACATACTTTATCCAAGTATAAATATCCTCTGCTTGTCATGGGGGACCTTGAAAGAGCTTCTAATGATGAATCTGCAACACATTTGGCAATTAGGTTAAGGTAGTTTAATGACATTTGTGGGGGAAGATGAATTAGCCAGGCCCTTAATGTCAAAAAATATGAAGTTTCAGGCTTCCCTGGTGGCGCAGTGGTTGAGAGTCTGCCTGCCGATGCAGGGGACGCGGGTTCGTGCCCCGGTCCGGGAGGATCCCACATGCCGCGGAGCGGCTGGGCCCGTGAGCCGTGGCCGTAGAGCCTGCGCTTCTGGAGCCTGTGCTCCGCAACGGGAGAGGCCACAACAGTGAGAGGCCCGCGTACCGCAAAAAAAATAAAAATTTTTTTTAAAAAAATGAAGTTTCTACGACTCAACCCACTTAGGGCGAGCTACAGAGGCTGCAGCAAGAAGTGAAATATACTAGGAGGCCAGCTCATTTCGCACAGTGGGAACCACACCATTCACAGAGACTCTGCACCTTGCCCAGCACCTCCTGGACAAAGGCCTCTGGCTACAAGGAAGATTTAATGTCAATGAGTAAATGTGTCAGCACTGAGCCTCCCTCCTAGTGGAAAAAGAGCATATCCAAAGAGCATATCCTGTTAACACTAGGTCAGTATCATCTACTTGTCAAAAATATGCCGTGAATTATGAGCCAAAATTTTATTTATGGTGGAGTTAGACACATTAGGAGATTAGATGATTTATTAGCTGGAAAAGTTGAGAAGGTTCTCTGGACTCGTTTTTTAGGTGGAATCTAAGTGATCTGGATCACTGCCCACTAGTGAAATTGCTGGGTATGGTAGACAAAGAAAATGTTCCTTCTAATGATTTTTATGAGGTCTGTAGCTCCTGTTCCCAGCGGAGTGCTCTTTTCCCTTTTTTTTTTTTATTGTTGCTGAGCAAAGAATTTATAAAAAGCTTTTTCTTCCCTTTTTTTTTTTTTTTTTTTTTATTAAAAGCCCTGCTCAATTGAAATAGAAGTTCATTAAGTACTGTTCGTTTCTCTTCCTGTGGTAATAACCCTGTCCCCCTCCGCTCTATTCAGCAGTGCCTGGCAGCACTGACCAACATTTTAAGTCTGAACAGACTATTACATAGATATAGATATGCAGTCTCCAACATCAAGAGGGAGTTCAGTGCCACATGGGCAGAATGTGATCACTCAGGCTAGATGTCGACGGTAAATTTCAAATTAGCCCCTCACCTTAGAGGAGCAAATGCCCTGGACAATTAAATCAGCAGTCGGGAACTGCTGTGCCAAGCAGCCTGCCTGCATTCTCCCTCTTAATTTTCATGGCACCCCTGAGAGGCAGCTGCTATTGCTGTGCCCATTTTAGAGATGAAGAGACAAAGGCCCAGAGGCACTTAGGAACTTTGCCAAGAATACACAGCTAGTAAGAGGTGGGACTGGAATCCGAGTCCAGTTTGGCTTGACTCCAAAGCCCATGTGCTTTACCTTTACTGCACTAATTGTAGACAGTGCAGGAATCAATGGTAGAATTAAGGGGGCTTGTGTGGCTCTCGGCTCCTTTTTTGACAGCTGTGCCCTTTGGTTATAATTTGGGAACTAGGTTTATGGCAGGATGCAGTGTCACTTGGCATGAGCAAGGAGTCCCTAATGTCCTCCCTTCTTCTCCGGAAGCCTGTGATGTCCCTCCGACCACTCATAGCGAAAGTTCAGTCGTAGAGTTTAGCAGTGTGAGCTTCTCTGACTTAGAGTGTGGCTGGAGGAAACTTTGTTGAGATTTTATTTGAAACACTGCTGAGTAAGGGATTTCAAGGAGAACATCTAGAGCAAGGTTCAGAAAACAGCTCATGAAAGTGAAGCAGCAGATCTTGGGGAGAGAAATGGAGAAATTACTCGGTATAATATAGATGAGAATAAGAAGCCTGCATTTATTGAAAGAAGTAGAGAGGCAATGAAAAAAATTAAGGTTAAAAAGAGAGAGAACTGAAATAAAAAGAGGTAACTTGCATTTGAAAGGGAATTGAGTGCTCAGAAGAATTTTTGAAAATTGCTTTCCAGTATTCCCAAGTGTGGACTGGGTTATTGGTTCAAGCCATGCTTTGATGCCAGATTCCAAAATTAAATTTTGCACAGAGCGTTGTGTAATAGAACCCATAGAACTGTAGTCACCAACCTAAGACTGGGTCTTTAAGGTTGTCACGTAACTCTGTTCTTTCACCTGCTCTAATCAAATGGTGAAAAGGTTTAACTCTTGGAGATTTCTACCTCCTCATGACTATAATATTCATAGCAGACTTGTGAGTTCCATGAACATAGATATACCTATATTCAAAAAATAAGTGCATTCCAAAGCCAGCTATCGATCTTTCCATTTATCTACTCTTGCTTTTGCTGTTTCCTTCTATGAATGTGGATAACCAAGAGCTGACTGTAGAAACTGTTTACATTTTGGCTTCCATGCCTCTGAAGTAGGATGAAAATATCTAATAATATTTTTCCTCTGGTGGTGAGATGTCAGACTATATTTGCACAGTCTGCATCTCCCAGGCTGGCCTGGAATGTTGGATAGCAGTGTTGCAGAAAAGAGCAGCGTGTACACACAGAAATGCAGCCTTCCCTAATTGACCCCCCACGGATCTGATGTATGCTTTGTTCCTCAGCTTCTTGGTACTTAGGTATTCAATTTGCATTCTGTTCCACTGCATTTTGTACTCACATATATACTGTATTTTTGTTGGGCTTTTTTTCCCCTCATAAACAGATGTTTTTTTAATCCTATCTGTGAAAATAAGTAAATAATAAATACTGCCATGTTTGTTTTGCTTTAACATTGTAAAGGATAAACTATAAGATACCTCTATGTATTTAGTTTTCCAAATACAATTAAAATTAAAGCTGACTTGCTAAATTTGAATTTACACTAAATTTTTTCCGTTGTACAACTTTTGAAGAAAAGGCACTAACCTTATGTGCTATGTAACTTCATCTGCCCTGTGAGCCCTCGTACAGGCCCTGCTCTAATTTCTTTTTAGACCTCTGTGCTGGAGGAGATGCTCTGCCCCTTTGTCCCTCAGGACACAGTATTGACGGCTTCACTTCTAAAGGCAGCTATCAGAAACCAAAATCATAGCCATGTGGATTTTCTCAGAAGCCTTTAATGAAATTTGGGTTTTACCTCTCATACCAAAATAAGCGAGGGAAAAAATAGAGATCAGCCCAACAGTACTTTAAAATTGATTTTTGTATTTATCTTCTCATGCAAATGCCAGAGAAAGTGCCTGCTTCCTGGGTTTCTTTAGCTGTTTTTTGCCTGAGGTATCATGTCAATATTTGACCCACAGCACTTTCGACTGCATAAAGAACTCTAAACATAAGCATTAGTGATAGAAATGCTGACACAACCCAACTGTCACCCCTGGAATATGTCATTGAATGTCTGCACACATGCCAGGATCCCTTACTTGGGGTAAGTGAAGAATAAGGCCACTGTTCAGTTTCCAGCGTCTAACGGGGAGTATAGAGGGTCGTCTCTATACTCTATACTCGTCTCCCACCCTTTCATATCTCCCCATACATACCGTGCCCTGGGGAATGGTCACATCTTAATTATCTTTTCTCCCGAGGTTAGACCTTCAGAGGGTACAGTGTGTGCTGCCGTCACTCATGCTGTCATGAGTCTCTGTCCTGTGATCAAGTGTTTTCAAGTCGGTAGAGAAAGGAGGACTGAAAGTGTTGGGCCAACATAACATGAAGAGTGTTTACCATCAAATGCTAGCTTGGATCTTGCTTCATCAGGGGAGGAATGTGTTTTTCACAGCAGTCTGGTGAATTAAGAACAATATACAGAATCTCGCAGTGAGTCTGTTATATTTGACTCTGTTAATGGGATTGAAGTATGAAACATCAGTTTCCTCTACAGACGTAATTGAATACATACTTACCGTGATATGAAAACTGCAAGCATATGTAGGGTGTGTGTGATGTTAAATTTTAAGAAACGTAAGGAAGAGGAAAATCAGAGAAAACCTGAAAATATGCAAATAATGAAATTATTAATTTAAATTTTTTGCTCAAGATATATGTGAAGCAGCTATGCCCTCCATATTACTCTGTGGAAATACAACAACAAATAGATGATTTTAATGTGTTGCCATCTTCCTTTTGGGATTATTTTTTTAATAGAGCCGTAATGCCTGAAGGGCGGTTCCTAGGGTCTGGCGTGTGGTTCAGGAATGCCCCGTCGGTTACAGCTTCTTCCCTCAGGGCTCTGAGTGGTGTCTGGTGTCAGTAGGTCTGAGGGCCTCTTGTATTTCTTAATATCAAGGGAGTAGGGTGTTTTTCCCCAAAGCCTGGCTGACGGTTACTCCTGGGGAAAGAAGAACAGTCGGGCGAAACTGACCAGAAATATCTGGAGTCACGAACACCTTGTTAGTGGAGGTCAGCAGGTCAGGCGGTAACTGCTCAGAGCGTCATTCTTGGGCAGCGGTGGGATTACTATGGTATAAATTGGCTTCGGGGGACAAATCCATCAACCAAAAGAAGTTTTAACGATTTTTAGTGTTCAGTTACAATAGGGGTTCCAACTTTCCGGATTCAGTGAGGAGATGTGTGGCAGCCGACTCTGCTTAATTCTAGGCTGTGCGTCCCCCATCCAACCCCCAACACCACCATTTTTTGTTCCCAAGGCTGCCTTAGCCTAAAACAGCTTTTAGTCTTTGCTGTCTGGGAGTTAGAACTCCACAATGGCAGTGAACGTTTCTCTTTCTCCTAGTGAGCCCATCGGCTTTGTCCTCTCCTATACTCAGCCTCTTTTTCACTCTTGCACCAGTGACACCTCGGGACCCTCGCAGCCTCGGGGCGCCTGGGTGAGATTCCTCCCAGACCATCCGTGAGCTGCGGGTCCAAGCCCAGCGCCCCAGCCTGCCTCGCCTTGCTTTCTCCTTCTGGAATACCACCCACCTGCCTGCCCACAGAGGGAGACAATGAGACTTAATGAGAAAGGAATGGGAACCAATGGGGAGAAATGCACCGAATGCCTTGGACTCCTTGGAGATAGGTGTTTGTTCAGGGCATTATTCATATTTTTGCGAAGAAGAGCAACATTGATTTCTTTTCATCCAAGAGCCATTCTTCTGCCTTTGCACGGAGTCACCAGAGTACTGAAGCTTCTTCCTCTTTTGTAAATGGGTGAAGTGCCTCACCCATGGCCTAATAGCACAGGCTTTGAAGCTAAATTTTTTATTTCCAGCTCCAGGCATGAATTGTTGCTTCATTTTGCAGGTGACTGGGAGATCTTCTATTCACTGGAATCTGTCTTGGGTAATACTGCATTATTTTAAATTTTCTCTCTGGGGCTTGGTGTCTGAGTTCTCCAATGTCAAGCACATGCTCCATTACACATAGAATGCTCTGCACGGGCTCCAGGCTGCAAACCTACCACGCTGCTGTGTTTAAAATTTTCCTTTGCAGCCCAGTCAATCAGGTGTCCGACGAAACCTTGAAGAATTAGTGTGTTTCACAGAGCCAGGTGCAGAGCTGCCAGGTAGCACGTGCAAGTGAGTTGCATTGCTCTAATGGGATCTGCACGTTTGGCTCTATATGAAGATGTTTTCACTTGACGTGGAGTCATCTTTGGTCTTGTTCTCCAACCACTCCACTAAGCAGACACACCCACACATGTTACCAATTTGATGCGCTTTCAGAGGAGGATGGTACCTAGTCTTTCTCTTCCTGCTGCTAATATTCATGCTGATGCCCCTTGGGAAACTGTATTCTCCCATCCAAAGTGCTTTCAGAGGGGAGAGGAGCACAAATCTTCGTTATTATCTTCGTTATTATCAGGGCATTTTCTGATAACACTGCATGTCTAACTTAAATTAGCCCATAAAGATTTATTTGAGAATTTTGTGCTTTCTTTTTCAAAAATATGTTTGAAGATGGCAATTTTTCTCAAAGAAAGAACACACCTGAGTTCCTGTAATTTGGGGACTGAAGACATGGGCTCTGGTCCTATAGCTCTGCAGCTAATGAGCTGTGTGCCTGAGCAAGACACAGCCTTTTCTGAGCCACTTGGATTCACTGTTCTCTAAGGAGCATGGAATCTCTAGAAGCAGCACATAGACCTAAGTGTAAATACCTGATCCACTTTCTATTAGCAGAGTGACCAGGTCAAAGTTTTGTAGCCTCTCTTTTGGTCTCCTGACCCATAAAATGCATATAATAATATGTACCTCAGAGGGTCATTTGGGGAGTTTAATGATTTCATAGATACAGATATACCAGATTAGTGCCTGTACACGGTAGCTTTTCCAAAAATGTTCATTTTTACTTGCCTATCTCTTTGGCTTTGCTGGTTTTTTATTTCAAGTACTATACAGATATTACAACAATAAGTGGATTTTTAAAAATAATGAATACCAATACAGTTGACCACTGAACAACAGGGGTCAGGGGCACCAACCCCCCCCCCATCCACCACCCCACCCCCTAGTGGAAAATACTCATATATATATACTTTATAGTCAGCTTTATACAACTTTATAAAGTTGTATAAAGATTTAAATTCTGACTTATATACTTACTTGCTGTGTGGCTTTGGACAAGTTATATAGCCTGAGTCCTCAGTTTCCTCATCTGTAAAATGGGGATCATTTCACTTCACACAATTGCAGTGAGGATGAAATAAAGTGATGCATGTGAAACGTCAGGCATGGTGCCGGGTGCATAACTCCACAACTGTGCACATAACCGATTTCTTTTCACTAAGCCAGTGATTCTCCACTTTGGCTGTTTTCTTGGAATCACCTCTGTAGCTTTTACAACTCCTAATGTCCAGGCAGCACCCCAGACCATCAAACTTTCTGGTGTGGGAGCCAGGCAACACTTTTTTAAAGCCCCTCTGGTATTTCCATGTCTAGCCAAGGTTGAGCATCCCTGCGCTAGATGCACCCCGTGTAGTCTCAGCCTGTCTACACGGGCTCAGCAGGAACACAGCTCAGGAAGGCGGCAGGACTGAGGTCCAAAGTGTGGTGTGGGAGGGACTCTGGGAGCTGCTGGCAGGGCCGTCCCCATGGCCTGACTGAGGTTAATCACCCTGGGGCCTCTCCTTTTCCCACAGCATTTTTATCTAAGTGAAGCCAGCTTAAAATGGAATTCTGGGGGAGCCTAGAGAGGAATCATGTGCAGAGCAGGCAGCTTACGGAGAGAGACGGTAAGCAGGAGGGGGAAGAGAGAGCAAAAGGAGATGGTGAGAGCAAGGTTACACCCTCAGGTCCTGACCGAAAAGGCACTCTGACCTTCAGGACAAGATAGCCAGAGTTATCTCTTGCTCCTCCAGGAGTCAAATCATCAGTGGGAAGTGCAGTGTGGTCAGTCCCAGAACCAGCAGCAACAGTGTCACTGGAGAGCTAGTTTAGAAACGCAGACTCTCACACTCCCCCCACAAATCTTCTGACTTAGAATCACTAGGGGTGGAAATGCATAGGACTATGCATTTTAACAAGGTTCCCAAGTGAGTACATGCTCATTAAAGATTGAGAAGTGCTGCTAAAGTGAAAACAGAACTTTAGAGCTTCTGAAAGAGTTCTAGCTCTTTCACTTACTCTGTGATCTTTGAAAATTTACTTAACTTCTCTGAACTCCTGTTTCCTCATCTGTAAATTAGGAATGAAAGAATTTACCTTAATCATAGACTGCCAAGGGAATTGTGGATGGAATACAGGGGGTCTATTGACTTGGATAGGAAAAAAAAGTCATTTTTATTTTCACTAATCTCTAACTGAAATCTAGCATGCCCTTCAATTATGAACATAGGCAAGAAATCACGGTAGTGTTAGTAGCCCATAACTGTCAGCAGTAGAAGTCACAGGTATTTTCATATCACATTACAGTTCTCTGCAATTACAGATATTTACAATATCTCTACATATCACTTGTGTTCATCTACTTAAAAATTATCATTTTTAGACTTGCCAGATCTCAATACTTAATGTATTAATAATGAGGCACATATATTACTCTATCATAAATGTGTTTTACTTTTATAAAAACTGTATTTTAAACTAATTGGTTTCCTTTGTAATTTTATTTTTTATTGCCTGCATTTGAAAACTATTCTGAAAAAGGGTCCAGAGGTTCAAGGCACAAAAAAAGGTTTAAGAGAAGCCTCTCTTGCCTTGCAAGTTGTGATGATTAAACAATGGAATCAGATGTGTCTAATACTTGGCAGAGACACAAATAACAGCACCCTGGTTGCCCTCCTCCGCATCATCGATCATCATGTTTGTCCTCAACCTGGACCAAACCATCCTTCAGCCTTTTCTGGGGGCCCATCAGAATGCACAGTGTCTAATCAGCTTCCCCCCACAGGTGTTTTTCTAGCTAATTCTGGTTTTATTGAATGAGAGTTAGTGTTTACCGAATGGCTGCTCTGTGCCAGAGAGGTGAAGTAAGCTGTTTGGAATCACACAGCTGGTAGTGGGAAAGGTGGTATTCAGCCTCTACACTACCATGCATATGCGTACACCCAGGTGTAGGGGCACAGATGAAGGGCTCCTGCATCCTCCTGGTTCGAGAAGGCAACAGAGGGTTATCATCTGGCTCACTAAGCACCTATAATCTCTTAGTTCTTGTACATGCAATAAACATTTATTGAGCGCTTACTATGTGCCTGGCTCTGTGCCAGTTGCTAGGATACCCAGCTGAGTAAGTCATGAGCCCAGCCTCTAAGACACTATGTGCTCTGGAAGCACAGAAAGAAAACCCCTAACCCAGCGGGAGCAAAATGTAGAGACAGAAATGAGGGGAGGGTCCCCCAGTCACTTGGGTACAGTGTGAAGTTTAAAATGGTTACTTTTACACGTCAACTTGGCTGGGCTATAGTGCACAAATATTTGGTGAAAGGTTATTCTGAATGTGTCTGTGAGGGTGTTTTTTTTACCTGAATCTAGCATTTAAATTGGTAGACTTTGAATAAAGCAGATTGCCCTCCGTAATGTGGGTGGGCCTCATCTAATCAGTTAAAAGAAACTAGTATAAAGACTGACCTCTCCTAAGCAAGAAGGAATTCTGCCAGCAGATGACCTTCACATTTGACCTGCAACATTGGCTCTTCCCTGCATCTCCAGCTTCCTGGCCCACCCATCAGATTTTGGACTTCCCAGCCTCCATAATCACATGAGCCAATTACTTAAAATAAATCTCTCCATATATACATACATATCCTATTGGTTCTCTTTCTCTGGAGAACCCTGACTAATACAGAATCCAACTGGAGCGGGATGGAGGAATAAGACATCTCTCAATTATATCTCCCCTTCAACAACAATTTAGCATCCATCTACAGACAAAGTGCTTTATGGGAGTGGTGGGATTCAGCATCACACAGCAAGGGACCCAGGAAGAGTCTAGCCCACCCATGCATCAAGGTCCTTTGTCCTGCCTGTGAACCCTGAAGTGGTTCATGAACTGGCTAGAGCTCTTCTTCGCCACAGTACAGGAGCCCCTGATTTAGACAATCACCCACGGGCAAGAGAGCCTTAGTGGAAGTCCAGTGGAGAAGGTCCAGGACATCATTGGAGCAAAGAAATCACATTGGATGCATTAGAAGGGGTAAGAGGACGAAGTTGACTTTATCCCATCAACCACCATCCCTGCCCTGGGTGGGCACAGCTTAGGGCCAAGAGAGCCCTTCTTGGCCTGTGATTTCCCCCCAGAGGGGAAAGTGAGAGCTTGTGAATGAGCGTCTGGCTTCTCCAGCTATGCAGAATGCTGCCACAGAGGCCCAGTTCTCTCACTCCATCCAGAGTGCTGAGTTGTGAGCTGCACAACTAGGGTGCTGTGAGCAGCTGGGGGGACAACATGAAGCTCATAGGTCTCCAAACAAATTTAACTAAAAAAATCTCTTCTTGAAAACATATTATAATGAAACTATCAAAAATCAAAGACAGGGCTTCCCTGGTGGCGCAGTGGTTGAGAGTCCGCCTGCCGATGCAGGGGACACGGGTTCGTGCCCCGGTCTGGGAGGATCCCACGTGCCGCGGAGCGACTGGGCCCGTGAGCCATGGCCGCTGAGCCTGCGCGTCCGGAGCCTGTGCTCCGCAACGGGAGAGGCCACAACAGTGAGAAGCCCGCGTACCGCAAAAAAAAAAAAAAAAAAAAAAAAAAAAAAAAAAAATCAAAGACAGAAACTTAGAAGCAGCAAGAGAAAAGAAGCTAATTGCTTTCAAGGGAACCCCCAAAACGCATCAGTGAATTTCATAGCAGAAACCTTGTAGTCTAGAAGATAGTACAATGATATATGTAAAGTGCTGAAAGGGAAAAAAAAAAAAAAAAAAAAACTTGCCAACCAAGAATACTTTATCTGGTAAACTTGTCCTTCAGAAATGAAAGAGAGATAAAACATTCCCAGACAAGCAAAGGCTGAGAGGAGTTCATCACCACTAGATCTACCTTACAAGAAATGCTAAAAGGAGTTTTTCTTTTTTTTTTCACCCTCTCTCCCACCCTCCCTATCCCACCCCTCTAGGTGGTCACAAAGCACAGAGGTGATCTCCCTGTGCTATGCGGCAGCTTCCCACTAGCTATCTAATTTACATTTGGTAGTGTATATATGTCCCTGCCACTCTCTCACTTCGTCACAGCTTATTTTTCCCCCTCCCCATATCCTCAAGTCCATGCTCTAGTAAGTCTGTGTTTTATTCCCGTCCTACCACTAATCTCTTCATGACATTTTTTTCTTAGAGTCCATATATATGTGTTAGCATACGGTAATTGTTTTTCTCCTTCTGACTTACTTCACTCTGTATGACAGACTCCAGGTCTATCCACCTCATTACAAATAACTCAGTTTCATTTCTTTTTATGGCTGAGTAATATTCCACTGTATATATGTGCCACATCTTCTTTATCCATTCATCTGTTGATGGACACTTAGGTTGTTGCTTCCATGTCCTGGCTATCGTAAATAGAGCTGCAATGAACATTTTGGTACATGACTCTTTTTGAATTATGGTTTTCTCAGGGTATATGCCCAGTAGTGGGATTGCTGGGTCGTATGGTAGTTCTATTTTTAGTTTTTTAAGGAAACTTAAAAGGAGTTTTTCAAGCTGAAATGAAAGGATGCTAATTAGTAACTTGAAAACATGACAAAATACAACACACTGGTAAAAGTAAGTATATAATCAAATTCAGAATATTCTAATACTGTAATATGGTAGTGTGTTAACAACTTAACTCTAGTAAAAAGGTTAAAGAACAAAAGTGTTAAAAAATAACTATAGCTACAATTACTTGCTAATGAATACACAATATAAAAAGAGGTAATTTGCGACATCAAAAACATCAAAGCGGGAATAAAAAGATAGAGTTTTTGTGTGAGATCAAAGCTAAGTTGTTAGTGGCTTAAAATAGACTGTTAGGGGCTTCCCTGGTGATGCAGTGGTTAAGAATCCACCTGCTAATGTGGGGGACACGGGTTCGAGCCCTGGTCCGGGAGGATCCCACATGCTGCAGAGCACCTAAGCTGGTGCACCACAACTACTGAGCCTGTGCTCTAGAGCCCATGAGCCACAACTACTGAGCCCACACACCACAACTACTGAAGCTCACATGCCTAGAGCCTGTGCTCCACAATAAGAGAAGCCACTGCAATGGGAGGCCCATGCACTGCAGTGAGGAATGGCCCCCACTCGCCGCAGCTGGAGGGGGTCTGTGAGCAGCAGCGAAGACCCAATGCAGCCAAAAGTAAATAAATTAAATAAATAAATTTATTTTAAAAGTAGAATTTAACTCAAAAGCTGTAACAAGAGAAAAAGAAGGTCATTATATAATGATAAAGGTGTCACTTCATCAAGAGAATATAAACAATATATGCAGTCAACATTGGAATTCCTAAATATGTTATTAAGCAAATACTAAAAGGGAATTCCCTGGTGATCCAGTGGTTGAGAATCCGCCTTCCAATGCAGGAGATGCATGCTTGATCCCTGGTTGGGGAACTAAGATCCCACATGCCACAGGGCAACTAAGCCCGCACACCGCAACTATGGAGCCTGCACGCCACAATTACTGAGCCCATGCACCTGAGCCTGTGTACCGCAACTACAGAGCCCACACGCTCTGGAGCCTGCGTACCTCAATGAAAGATCCCACGGGCCACAACTAAGACCTGACGCAGCCAAAAATAAATAAATAAATAAATATTAAAAAAAAATAAAGCCACGTGCTTCTATTCAGGTTTCAATTAAGATGCTATGAGATTCAAGTAGGATAAGAAATGAGATAAAAATTGGAACTAAATGTTATTTATAAAAAGAAAGCAAATACTAACAAATCTGAAAGGAGAAATACACAACAATACAATTATAGTAGGGGATTTCAATACCCCAATATATCAATAAATAGCCATCCAGATAATAACCTTTGCATATATGATCAACTAATATTTAACATGGGAGCCAAGAATACTCAATGGGGAAAGAATAGTCTCTTCAGTAAATGGTGCTAGGAAAACTGGATAATCATATACAGAAGAATGAAATTGGACTCCTATCTTACACCACTCACAAAAATTAACTTGAAATGGGTTAAAGACTTAAACATAAGACCTAAAAAACCATAAAACTCCTAGACGAAAACAGAGAGAAAACTTTTTGGCGTTAGTCTTTTTTTTTTTTTTTTTTTTTGCGGTACGCGGGCCTCTCACTGTTGTGGCCTCTCCCGTTGCGGAGCACAGGCTCCGGGTGCGCAGGCTCAGCGGCCATGGCTCATGGACCCAGCTGCTCCGCGGCACGTGGGATCCTCCCGGACCGGGGCACGAACCCGTATCCCCTGCATCGGCAGGCAGACTCTCAATCACTGCGCCACCAGGGAAGGGAAGCCCTTGGCGTTAGTCTTGGCAATGAGTTTTTAGATTTGACACTAAAAGCAAAAGCGACAAAAGCAGAAATAAACAAGTAGGATTACATCAAACTAAAAAGCTTCTGCACAGCAAAGGAAACCATCGACAAAATGAAAAGTCGGGGCTTCCCTGGTGGCGCAGTGGTTGGGAGTCCGCCTGCCGATTCAGGGGACGCGGGGTCGTGCCCCGGTCCGGGAGGATCCCACGTGCCGCGGAGCGGCTGGGCCCGTGAGCCATGGCCGCTGGGCCTGCGCGTCCGGAGCCTGTGCTCCGCAGCGGGAGAGGCCGCAGCAGTGAGAGGCCAGTGTACCGTAATTTTTTTAAAAAAAAGAAAAGTCAACCTACCAAAAGGGAGAAAATATTTGCAAACCATATATCTGATGAGTGGTTAATGTCCAAAATATATAAAGAACTCAAACAACTTGATAGCAATAAATAAATAAATAAATGTTTAAAAATAATAAAAAAATTAAATTTTTTTTTTTAGAAAAAGGGACTTCCCTGGCAGTCCAGTGGTTAGGACTCCGCGTTTCCACTGCAGGGGGTGCAGGTTCGATCCCTGGTTGGGGAATTAAGATCCCGCATGACGCGGAGCATGCGGGAGCAAAAAAAAAATCTTATTAAAAAGTGCACAAAAAAAAAAAAAAAAAAGTGCACAGAGGTAGACATTTTCCAAAGAAGGCATACAGCTGGCCAACAGTTTCATCAGGGAAATGCAAATCAAAACAACAATGAGATATCACCTCACATCTCTTAGATATCTTCAAAAAGATAAGTGTTGCCGAGGATGTGGAGAAAAGGAAGTTGTTGTGCACTGTTGGTCGAAATAGAAATTAATGCAGCAAATAAGGAAAACAACATGGAGGTTCCTCAAAAAATTAAACATAGGACTACCATATGATCCAGCAATCCCATTTCTGGGTACATATCCAAAGGAAATGAAATCAGGACATCAAAGAGATATCTGCACTCCTATGTTCAGTGCAGGATTATTCACAATAGCCAAGATACAGAAACAACCTAAGAGGCCATCAGTGGGTGAATGGATAAGGAAGATGTGATGTGTGTGTGTGTGTGTGTGTGTGTATTTATATATATATATACAAAATGGAATATTTTTCAGCCATGAGAAGAAAATCCTTCTGTTTGCAACAACATGGATGGACCTTGAGGGCATCATGCTGCGTGAAATAAGCTAGACAGAGAAAGACAAATACTATATGATCTTACTTATATGTGCAATCTAAAAAAAGCCAAACTCATAGAAACAGAGTGGAATGGTGGTTGCCAGCATCTGGGGCATGGAAGAAATGGGGAGATGTTGATTAAAGGGTACAGACTTTCAGTTATAAAATGAACCAGTTCTGGGGATATAATATATAGCATGGTGACCATAGTTAACAAAACTGTATTATATATTTGAACGTTGATAAAAGAGCAAATCTTAAATGTTCTCACCACAAAAATTAAAAATGCTAATTATATGAGGTGATGTAAATATTAACTAACCTTATTGTGGAAATTAGTTTGCAATATAAGTGTATATATATATATATATATATTATATATAAGTATCAAATTATCACATTGTACACCTTAAACTTATACAAAGTTATCTGACAATTATATCTCAATAAAAGTGGAAAAAAATAAAATTAAAAATTAAACAAACAAACAAAAACCCAAAGTCCAACTGGCTCTATCCACTTGTGATGATGCTTCAGTGTGCTTTACTTTTTGTCTGAATATGTCTTATATTACAAGGCTCCTGGTCTGGGATTCTGAGTCCCCAAGAGATTTTTGTTTCATTACACACCCTTTGTGGCAGTGTTGTATCTAGGCTAATAAAAGCAGTGCTGGGAAGCCTGGGGTTAGGAAGGAAAGGAAATAATATTTATTGAGTGCCTAGTGAGTGCTGGGCACTGTGAATTTTACATTCATTTTAACCTCTAATTATTAGTATACAAAAAAGTAAATGGAATCGTGCCCATTTTACAGACAAGGAAACTGAAGCCTGGAGAGAGTAAGTGACTCTTCTGCAATCACCCAGCTAGCAAGGAGAGTCAGAGCTGGCATCCAAACCTGAGTCTCTGCCTGGCACCCAAGACAGCCAAGGCCAGGCCCTTTAAGACACGGGGTGTCACCTCCCACAGAAAGTGCTAGGCCCGAGGAATAAGACCTCCAGCTCCTCAGAGATCTCACTCCCTCACTGGCAGAGCTTCCTACCCCCAAGGGGCCCCTGCAACCACACTAGCCCCTCCCGTGAGAGATTACTATGCCCTGCTTGAGGCTCATGCAGAAGACCACCAAATCGCCAAATAAAGGAGCCCTTTGGTCTCAGTAGAGTCTTTGAAACATCGCAATTTGACGTTAGCCCCAGAGCTTGGGTTTCACCCAGACTCTCCAGGTCTCAGTCGTGTTGATCATCAAGGGCCTCTTGACATACTTCCATATGTCACTCCACCAGGACCCTGCCATTTTGTTCTGCTGATGAGAACATCACGTGGGCAGAGTCAAAATCTCTCCCGCAGCCCCCAAAGATGGCATCTATTGCTGGTTTCCTTATCTGTGTTCCCTTTCATCCATCAGACAAGGAAATTAAATTGGTCTGGCACCATTAGCTCTCCAGAAAGCTCCTTTGGCTGCTTAATCTACCAAAGAGGGTGGATTTTTTTTTAACATCTTTATTGGAGTATGATTGCTTTACAATGGTGTGTTCGTTTCTTCTATGTAACAAAGTGAATCAGCTATATGTATACATATATCCCCATATCCCGTCCTGCTTGTGTCTCCCTCCCACCCTCCCTATCCCACCCCTCTAGGTGGTCACAAAGCACTGAGCTGATCTCCCTGTGCTATGCGGCTGCTTCCCACTAGCTATCTATTTTACATTTGGTACTGTGTATATATGTCCATGCCACTCTCTCACTTCGTCACAGCTTACCCTTCCCCCTCCCCATGTCCTCAAGTCCATTCTCTGCGTCTGTGTCTTTATTCCTGTCCTGCCCCTGGGTTCTTTAGAACCATTTTTTTTTTAGATTCCATATATATGTGTTAACATACAGTATTTATTTTTCTCTTTCTGACTTACTTCACTCTATATGACAGTCTCTAGGTCCATCCACCTCACTACAAATAACTCAATTTCGTTTCTTTTTATGGCTGAGTAATATTCCATTGTATATATGTGCCACATCTTCTTTATCCATTCATCTGTCGATGGACACTGAGGTTGCTTCCATGTCCTGGCTATTGTACATAGAGCTGCAATGAACAGTTCTAATTTTAGTATATGTGCTGCCGAAGCAAGCACGAGAGGGTGGATTTATTTGGGTGTTTCTTTTTGGAGTGAGTGAACAGGCCTTTTCAGAGCCGCCCACAATTAGCTGAAAGGCCTGAACTGCTGTGCCAGGCCCACCTGTCAAGAGGATGGTGGCTAAATGGGGCAGATGGGATCCAAGCCAGGTCAGCAGAGAGCCTCTTAATTTAGCCTCGGAGTCTTTTTCCTCTCTTCTCTGGGCACCCTGCAAATAGGACAGTGGTGGAAGACAAGGATATGAGTCAGAGAAAACCATCCAGGAGCCTGTGTGTTCAAAACTCACCTCCAGACTGCAACAGTGATTGTTTAGAGGACAAGAGGTGAGGGACTTCCGTGGTGGTCCAGTGGTTAAGGCTCTGCGCTTCCACTGCAGGGGCACGGGTTCAATCCCTGCTGGGGGGAGTAAGATCCTGCGTGCTGCATGGCCAAAAAAAAAAAAAAGAGAGAGAGAAAGAGGAGAGCTGAAAACCAAAATTAAACACTGGTTTTGCTCATGCTGCCTGGAAATCTCTCCCTTGCCTTGTTTTTTTGTGTGTGTGAATAAATATCTACTTCTCCATCCTTCAAAGGGCTCCCACTTTCGGGGGCTTTCCCAACACTGCCGTCCCCCCAACCCCGCCCAGCTCCGCAGGCAGAGCCCACTGGCCCTTCTTCGTGGCAACCTTTGCACAGTGAGATGACCTTTTGGCGCAATTGTGGGTGCAGGTTATATATTTTTATGTTGACGTGTTCCAAAAGGGAGGTAAGGTGGATTGCAAATATGTAACTAGAATGTAAAATAAGCCATTTACTTTAGGTGACAAGATCAGGGCAAAGGGAGATAAGGGTTAGAAAGGTAAGAAACAACAAAGGATGACATTTGTGCATAACTTACATACTCTGGGATCTTATACTCAGGTTTCTGGTGGGCCGTGGCTGCTGCTCTAAGCTTTCCGGCAGCCAATGCAGCTCTGTGAGGGGTTGTGAACAATGACCTCCACAATGTCCTTAGAAGTGACGTTACACATTTCACGGGGCTGTGTCATATAACATCCTTTCCTATCCACCCATGACATCGCGCCCAAGTGCCCTTCAGGGAAAGCAGTTCTACAGGGTGGCCAATACAATTTTGGCCTGGTTAGATTCACAGGTAGGCTTTACTGAATCAGGGGAATTGAAGATCTTGCTGACTTCAGCGGAGATTTGGATAAAGTGCTGTGTTGTGCTCATTAAGGAGTATTCATTCTTTTCCTCACCGAGCATCTGAGCCCCTTCCTAGCTTTGTGGAGTTCCCTGAGCTAAGGGAGATCCTGCCTCCCGTTGTAGAAGCTGGAAGTGGCAGCTACTTGCTTCGCCAGCCCCTTTGCAGCCAGCATGGGAGCAGATGACCCAGGCACCGCCAGCCTGCTCCGAAATGATGACAAGGTCACTGCCAGTGGCTGCAGAACGATAACCTTTTGAAGGCGGCAGTGGCACCCTGACCTGCGGCATCCAGTGACTGATGTCATCAGTAGCAGTAATGGAGACTGTGACCCCCCCATTCCATCCAAGCCACTGTCCTTGCTGCAGGACACTGAACCTCGTTCTCCTGCCTTCTCAGTGATTCTGTGCGCCTGTCAATATCCCTGTAATGAGTTCATTTCCTGCTTAAATCAGCCTAAGTTGGTTCCCGTTGTCACAAGAAAGAAACTGTCTGATGTACAGAGATCTTCTATTCTGCCTCTCGCCACCCACACACAGAGGGAAGGAAAGCCAAACCGCTGTGAAGATCGGGGGTGCATAAGGACATAAGGACACCATCTAGGTTGGCCCACAGAGAGTCACTAAGAGGCATAGATAGGAAAATTGAACCAAGGGAGACTGTGCCAGTGCTGGCCCCCTGGAATTTCAAAGCCTGGAATTACATCGTCCAATCTGGTAGCCAGCAGCTACATGTGGCTGTTTAAATAGAAACTTAAATTACCTACAATTAAAATTAAATACAATTAAAATCTTATTTTCTCAAATGCGCTAGCCACATAGCAAGTGTTCAATAGCCACATTCACCTAGTGGCTACCATTTTGTACAGCAAAGATATAGAACATTTCTATCGTTGGAGAAAGTTCCATTGGGATACACTGCCCTAGAACCTTGAAATTCCAGACTGAGTGGCAGGATTACTGCCTATATTTGGTCACATCTGTCCTTTCTGGTGTTTGATGAGGCTCCGAGTACAAAGGCAGTGGGGCAGGAGTCCTATGCTTCTCTATCCTGGTGGACCTCAAATCCACACCAGCTGGCAGGACCAGGAAATCCTGGGTGTGCCCTGTGAGAAACAGTGGGGTCATGGGGAGCCCCCTTTACCCTCCTGTATGTTCGTCTTATGTTCCCTTTATACTGCTCGTTGTTGGCTGCCCCGGAGGAAACAAAAGTAAAGGCAAATTTGAATCTAGTCCACAACATCATTCTCATCTTTCCGGGACCTGGACCGGGCTCTGCAGCCTAGGCCAGTGTAGAGGCTGCCTGAAGGATGCAGGATGTGTGTTAGCGACGGGGGCTACATGCTCACCCAGGACCTAGCATGGTGCTTGGCATATTGGAAGTACCCAGCAAACATTCACAGGACTGACATGGATCTAATGCAGACTCCAAGGGACCTGACATAGGACAGTCAGATAATTTGCATGCCAGATACCTGTCATCCAACGGTTGAAGGAGACACTAATAATGATGATATGATGGTGAAGGTACGAAAAAAATGGGACTTAAGAGTATAAACTCATTATAATTGGAATTAGGCAAAAGTAGGGTACACGTGTGAAGATGTTTGGAGCTATGGGAATGTTTCTCTTTTAAAATTCCTTAAATATTGTTGTAGATATCAGAGTGATTAAGAATGTTCACACAGGTGTGATCCTTTTGGTGAAACGGCAGTAATAGTACCTACTCATGGGAACTGGGGCTCAGAGAGATGTCACGATTTGCACACTCTCGCAGACTTAGTTTCACTGCCCCAGAGCCCAGAATACTCATCTGCTAGGGACCTTCAGCCCTTGCCGTTCCCCTCCACGCCCCTGTCGGCTCTAGGACTCTATGATTCCCACCAGAAATTTCAAACCACTCAGATCAAACTTGCCCGAGAGAATCTGTGCGTCTTTGATGCACACGGTGGCCTCTATAAATCAGTCACGGCCACAGATGCTCCTGGGCACTCCAGGACGGCCACTCAGAGCTCTAATCATGTTCTGGGTCTTAGTCCGCTGTGGGAATCTTAACAGCAGAGCAGCGAGTGCTAAAGCAGAAACCCCGGCGACAGAAGGAGCTCTCTGAGGGTTTGGTGGAATAAATTATTCAAGCAGTTGGATTTGTCTAAACGCAGTGAAACTGAATTCCTGCTATGATACTGGGATAAACAACATGTAATCTACAGCATTGTCCTAGCTCATCCAAATCGTGTCTTCCTTTTTCATGTAAGTAATTGAAAAAAAACCTGCGGAGACCTTTACGAGCGTTATCTTATTTGGATCCGGTTTTAACCAGAACGCCGAACATTTCATACTGAAGGCGAGTGCTGCCTTGCTGTAAACGCGGGTGAACTTCAGGGGGAAGGAGCGCCCCGGTACAATCACAAACGCAAACGTTTAAAGCGACTCAACAATTTTCCGCTTGCAGCTGCCCGTTTTATCTCTCGCAAAACTAGTAATGATACAAGCAGTTGATTATGGTTTACAATAGCAATAAACCTCTCACAATTGGTTGTTTCCAAAATAAATAGCCATTCTGTTAAATGTTAAATAACAAGTCATAAACGGCGGAGAACAACCAATTTCTTGTGGATTATTGCCTGAATCAATTTCAACAGGAATGGCAGATCATTTAGCTATAAATGCCACAGATCAAAACCACTGAAAAGTTTTTTTAAAAATCAATCAAGGAATTCATCAAGAGCTCCCATTTTACAAACCAAATCACACCACACATTGTAACGTATTCTTCGGAGCTTTTCCTTTGCTGGTCATGGTTAGCTCTATTCTTGCCCAAATCCTTCCAGACTTTTTCAGAATACCTTTTTTTTTGGCCGTGCTGCACGGCTTGCGGGATCTCAGCACCCCAAGCAGGGGTCGAACCCATCTCTCACCCCACAAAAAAAGAATACCTAGCCTGGTAGTTAAACTGGAGCATTCTGAGAGCATGCAGTTTCACTCAGCTGCATTCTATAAGCCCTACATTTAACATCTACAATATTCCAATTGATAAAGCCCAGACCTGTCCACTAAGTTAAACATCTGAGTCAAAGCTCAGTGGCAAATATATTCAAACTGCAGCTCTAATAGAGGCTGTTCTTGCAAGAGGAACCAACTTCATCCGGGTGATTGATAGAAGATTCCTCTCCATAGCAACCGGGGTTATCTCTCTGGAATAACAACATCAACCTCTTTCATAACCAGTTTTTCATCCTTAAGTTTCAAAGGCAGTTGCATGCATATTGTGTGATCCTTTATTTTTCTTTTTGAATGAACAGTTAGCACTTAGATAAAAATAGAACGAGATGCAGGGAAACCAAATTAATTTCGCATTCTTCCTGAAAAAAAGCGTTACAATGGGTCTTGCAGGCAGAACAGTTAAAGGGCAGGAAGGGTCTCTGTGTCTCCTGAGCACAGAGGGATGGCAGAGAGATTTCGATTCATCTGCCGCCTCTGAAATAGCCCTACTGCACTGATTTGCTTTGTGCTGTCATGGGATCAGGGTAAAGAATTTTTTTCAGATTTTATTCCTGCCTCATTATTTGACCTCATAATCCCTAATACACACACACACACACACACACACACACACACACACACACACACACACACCCCTTAGGTATGATTCAGTGCAAAGTAATAAATGGTCTGTAGAAAATGGTAGGAAAATGTATATTCTCTCTGGAAAAACATGCATATTCCATGACCTTTTTGAAAGAAATTGCTAAATGAATCTGAAACCACCTCCTCTGTCTTATATCTAATGTTCTAGGGAAACCATAGACATCAGTGTCTTTTAATGTCACTGAAGTGTCTCACCAGCTCCTCACAGGGATGCTGTGATAACGCTCTGGACCAGACTTCTAGTCAGAGACTTCAGTCTCTGCAAGTGAAAAGCATGGCCCTCATGCCTCGAGGAACATGGAAGCTGTGACCAGGAGAGACAGACCATAACCCTAGATGGACCACTGCCAAATTCTCCCCATCTCTTGTCCCAGCTCAGATCCATTTCCCATTGGAGCCAACTTGATTGCAGTTGCTCCCTTGAAAGTTTGAGTGATCCTTCTCCAGTCTTGTATATCATTCAGAGTCACAGTCTTGAAACCTCCAGGGCTTCACTGTAACCCTGGAGACTTTCAGTCCTCTGCTGAGGAGAGAGTAGGCAGGAAGTTAAAAAGGTGCCACTAAGGCCAAAGCAAGAGGAATCTGGGGATATGGTTTCTAAAAAGAGCCAAATAATGTGGGCCCTAAGAGGGGGAGGGTAGCCATCCAACAGAATCGCTCCAGGTGAATCTCTGACCTGATTTGGATTTAAGCAAAGAAACTAGCCAGAAGGCATGACAAATGGATTCCAAAAAGATGTTCTGTATAGCAATTTTATCCTAAGTTTGGAAGTAGGAAGAACTCTTTGAGATCTCCATTGTATTGGACACAAACACTGCAGGCCTCCTAAGAAACCCTTCATGGCCACCTTGTTTCCAAAGATGAAGCTCAAGTTGTTGGCTGCTCACTGAGAAATGGTGTCCAGGGCAGCACCACTGTATCACGTTGCTTCTTTTCCCCCTTTTTTCCTCTTATTCTCACCTCTCCAGGGTTTCACTTCCCAAATAAATTAGCTGCACTATAATCTTTGCCTCAAGCTCTGTATGGAGGGTGGGTGCGGAGGAAACCAGCTGGATGAATCAGACTCAGGGCTGGGGCAAGGTTCTCTAGACACTTTATAGGCAAAGGAGTGGGTTATGAAAAGCATGGTCCTTCTCTTTGAGGGAATACAAAGATTCCTTCATTTGCTAAATGATCTGTGACTTTACAGCCACCTTGGGAAGCTGCTTCCCAGAGGCTGAGGTTTGAGGAAAGGTTGCTTAATTGCTTTTCAGAAATAGGGTAATGGGCCTTTTTTACTCATCAGCAAAGGGTCGAACTGGGAGCAAATTAAGCCTCCTGGCATCCAAGGTGTTTGCAATTAGTTTCTCCTAAAACAGAAGAGAACTTTCTTTTAATAGTCAAAAGAACAATAGCAACAGCAGCAAAACCCCACAAACTGCCGGTCATCAGACGGAGGAGACCTCATGCCCACCTTGAACCCACACAGAGGTGGCCGGTGCCCTCCCGGCCCAGAGAGAGGAAAGCCAGTGCTCTACTCTGCGCTCAATGCCCTCCTCACGAAGTCTTGCTAAAGCCTGCGGCATCTGTAAATATTTCATTATTTACGGGTGTGCTGGTTTATTCATGCGCTGGCCCAGCATCCCGTGATCTCTCTCCGTGTTGCGCGGTCTGTGCGGGGCTGGTTGGTTGCAGCTGGTGCTAATGAGGCCAACGTGCGGTTCAATCCCCACGGGGGCCAGTTAACGTCAGTCCGCTCCACGGCTGGAGGCAGCGCCCAACCACGGAGCTTGCATGCACTTCCGGCCAAGGTCATCCAGGGAAGGGGGGCGTGGCTTAACACTCCGTCCTCACCTCTGCTGGAGAAAGTTACTCCCCACTCCCCAAAGTTACTCCCCACTCCCCAAAGTGCCTTCACTCCTGCAGCGGTCAGCATGGTTTTCTCCAAGATTACCTCTTCGATCCTCTCTAAAGAGGTATGTAATTTTTAGAATCTTCCTTTTTCTTTCAATGAGTGGGTATTTACCAAGCACCTATTATGCGTTAAGAGCACACACCTTTGGGTCCCTTGCTCATTTATTCTTCATCCACTAGAATGCAGTCTCCTAGGGGGAGAGGTACTCTGTGGACATCAGCAAATAAACTAGGTGGCGTTACAGATTTTTGTATGTTTCTGTATAATGTTAATATACTAGAAAATATTTATTCACTCAATAAATATTTATTGACTATTATGTCTTTCTTGGACACCTAGGGATACAACAGTGAAACAAAACAGCTTAAACAATTCCTATTCTCATGGAGTTTATATTTCAGTGTGGCGAGTGATAGAGAGTAAATAAGAAAAGCTAGTTAAAAAATATGTATGTTCCCTGATGGTAAGTCCCAAGCAGGAAAATAGAGCAGGAGCAAGGATGGAGGCTGCTGGAAAGGCTACTGTGATCATAAATGCTGCAGTCAGGGTAGACCTCAGCGAAGCGACATTACGCGAGGAGCCTTTGCCACGTGCCCTTGGCCGGAAGTGCACACAAGCTCCAGTGTCGGGTGCAGCCTTCGGCCGTGGAGCAGACAGAAGTTAACTGGCTCCCGTGGGGACTGAACCCAGACATTGGCCTCATTAGCACCCGCTGCAATCTAGGGAGAGAGAGTGTACTGTGTGGGTAACAGAGGGGAGAACGGTCCAGGCAGAGGCAACAGCAAAAGGTGGAGACCACGAGGAGGGAGCATGCGTGGCCAGTTGGAGGAACGGCAAGGAGGTCCTAGTGGCTGGGACAGAGTGAGTGAAGGTGGCAGTGGAAGATGCACCAAGGAAGAGGGGAGGGAGGGGGACCAGGGAGGGTCCACAGGCGCTCGGAAGGTCTTTGGCTTCTTTTGGAAGAAATCAGAAAAGGCTCGTCAGAGCTGTTACTTTGGATCTGGGTGGTACAGGCTGAGCGGTGTCACTGTGTGCGTCTGCACTCCCCTGGAGGGGGCGCTGCCGGACCTCGCGTGCGATTGGGAAGATGACTGTGTAGGTGCCGGGGTTGCCTTTTCAGACCTGAAAGCTGAGCGGAGTTAGCGCCGGCTCCCTGCCCCACCCTCGCCCCGCCCTGTCTCCCACGTGCTACAAGTCTGGGAGTCACGTGTGGTCGCATGTTGGGAGCCCCCACAGAGCCTGGGATTACCCACCAGCCAGGCAGGTGGGAGCTCAGAACAGACGCGGGAGATCAAAGGGTTGAGTCATTTCTTACCTTGTAGATTACAGTTATCGTTCCCACCTGCCAAGACACAGGAAAATTGCCTAGCACGTGACCCAAGGCCACGTTGAGTGAAGGAGAAAGCAGAGGCGTCCCAAGTTCCCGGAAGGAAGGCGTTGCCTTGGGGTTATGGAGTGGGGGGGAAGGGGTAACTGCAGAACGCTTAGAGGAGGGGTGAGATTTAAGCTGGTCGTGAAGCATGGGAGCGATGTGGGAGAAGGGAGGGATTTCAAGTCTTTGTCTCTGAGTGAGGAACGGTAGGACGTTTTGGACACATTCAGGGGTCAGGAATAGGGGGGTGATGTAGGCTAGAACGGAGAGGCCGTGTTGGGAAAGAGCGAGAAAAGGCTGGCAAAGAGTGGGCCACATTGTGGAACTCCTGGCATGCCAGCGGGAGAAGTTTGGACTTTTCCTGGGGGCGATTTGCTGCATGAGATGGCAGGGTTGTAGCCGACAGAGCCGTGTCTGTTTCCTTTACGCCTATAGATGTGTACGTGGTAGTTTTGCCAGATATAAAATACGGGAGACCCAGTTAAATTTGGATTTCAGATAAACAATGAATAATTCTCAGTATAAGTATGTCCCATGAAATATTTGGGACATAAATACAGGACACCCAGGTAAATTTAAATTTCAGATAAACAACGGACAATTATTTTTAGTGTAATGCAATATATGTCCCATGCAGTACTGGGGAGGTACTTATACTTTAAAAAATTCATTGTTTATACGAAGTTCAAATTTAACTGGACATTGGGTATTTTTATTTGCTAAGTCTGTCAACCCTAGTATGTGGAGCTGAATCAATGCTGCTTTCCGAAGCTGTGGACTTCCAGGCCAGAACCCCCCTCCTGCTACACTAACTGGCCTGGACAGCTCTGCCACCAGGGAGCTGATTTCTTGGCCACCCTTGGTGCCGGCTCAGCCCTCTGATGTCTCCAGCCTATGAGTTACCCCTGAGAACTGTGGGGCTCCCAGCTGCCTCCCCAGGGACCAACCGCAGCTCTCCGCACCTGCCTCTCTAGACATGGAATAGGAGCCCTGACTTTGCCAGCAGAGCAGTGGCAGCGCGGAGAATCAATATCAGTCCTGTTGTGTAGGGTGAGGGGACACAGCCTGCTACTGTAAGTCAGTATTGATTATGCAAGAGGGCTGCCCTCAACCAAGCAGGCATGCTGAAACAGGAGGCTGGTGGCAGCCTGCCCTTTCATGGGGACCTCTTCAGATATCCCTGGAAGTCTAACAGGCTCAAAAGGGAAGAGCAGCAGAGTTCTTTCCTTTCACTAATACAATGCCTTAGGGAGCTACATTGTATTCTTTGTGTTTTCTTTGTTTTAAAGGCAAACTTGAGAGGGGGGTGGGGAACCCATACTGGTCTTCCCTCCTTTGGGACTCTCTCTTCTTAAATGTGGTCCATCATTCAGTTCAAGAAACAGAGCACAAAATAGAAAAACTTGGACTTCCCTGGCGGTCCAGTGGTTAAGTCTCTGCGCTTCCAATGCAGGGGGCACGGGTTCCATCCCTGGTTGGGGAACTAAGATTCCACATACCATGTTGTGTGGCCAAAAAAAAAAAAAAACCTAATAGAAGTTGCATTGAAAGCCTAGAATGTGTTGGGCTCAGTAAGTAGTGAGCATTTTGTATGTGTTGTGGGGTTTTATCCTTATGAGAATTCTATGAGAGGGATATTACTCTCCCATTTCACAGATTCAGAACTAGAGACTCACCAAGGCTCAGTGATTTGATCAGGACCACACGGCCTGCCAGTGGGTCAGAACCTCGGTTCAAACCCAGGTCAGTTTGACTTGTAACACAACTGCTGGCCCAAGGAGCCAGACAAGCCACATACACCGCTGGTTTGTCATGAAAATGACAGTTTGTCCTTGAAAATTCCTAAATGGGAATTCCCTGGTTGTCCAGTGGTTAGGACTTGGCGCTCAGCCACGGGCCCAGGTTAGATACCTGGTCGGGGAACTAAGATCCCTGCTCTGTGCGGCCAAAAATAAAATAAAATAAAAAATTCCTAAGTGATCAACATCCTCTGAGAAACTGTCCCTGGGCTGCTCTGAAAACCTCAGCTACTTCTCTCTGCTCTTAGATGATTTCCGTTCCACCTGTGTTGCAGAACCTCTGTCGTTGTGCTGTAAAAACCCTCACCTTGGTACATCCCCACTTATACCCGAGGTCCTTAAGGTCAAAGTCTTTTTTTCTATCAAGTGTGTCCCTCTTTGTCTTCAGGGGCCAGAATATTGTTTGGCACACAGTAGACTCTCGATATATATCTGCTCTTGGATACTGTTTCGAATTCTCTTTTCCCATTTGTTTAGGGAGCCCAAGGATGCTGTCGTGTTGGTGTGTAGCATTGTGACTGCAGGTCTTCTGCATGCCTATCTATTTTCTTGCACTGAGTTTTCTATTCTCCTGTCTTCACTGGGGACTCAGCTAACTGGTCAACACCAATACTGATAGAAGGTTCTTCTGCGGTCAAGAGATTGGACCAGCGTGGATGCCAAGACGGGTATATTTGCAAAAGTCCAAGCTGGTCTCCTCAGTTGTTCTTCCCTGTGATTTGGTGGAAGTGTTGAAGGCAAAGTGAGCCCAGTGGAAGGCCTGACTTCCCAGACTCAGGGTCTTAAGGCTGATGTATTTTCAGTCACAGCGATACAGGGATGGAGTATCAAGAGAAGGATAAAAAATATGCTATTGAATGAGGGTGACAGACTGGCTCTGATCCTACCTTCCCACAAAAGTTTCTTAGAAAGGTCACCCTGTTTTTGAATAGCATACATATTCCCCAAAAAACCTCTTTCAGGAAGTAGATAGGTACATTTTCCCATGATTCTGCTTCCAGAAGGAAATGTGGGTATAAAGGGAAATGGGGGACCCCACGTGTAGTCTGGACCTTCAGGGATGAATGGGCTGTGGAGAGGGTATTTGGTGCTCCTGGACAGGCACTGGCTGAGAGGGCTGGATGAATACCCAGCCTAGCCACCGGGAGCTCAAGCAGGAAGGAAGTCTGTAAATGGAGATTGCAGCACTTAAACACTCCTGACCTTTGTGTTCTTCTGCACGCCCTTCAAGGGGTCTTATGACTCACAGTGATTGCCCTGTCACATTAATTCATCTCCCATAGGCTATTTTTCTTTCAGATCTTATCTGGGGCAAAGATGACTGCGTTAAAAATCTGGGCTTGTTCTTGCTGACAGAGTTAAATTTGATCTGTGTTTCTTCTGCACAAGAAGAAAAGTCTGAACTGCACAGAACAACTGTCTTGAGGGCACGTCCAGAGTTGAGTTTGTCTCTCTCATCTTCATCTTTTTATTGTTTTTGTTATGGTACATATTTCAGTGGTGTCAGGATTTTTTAAGGCTCTACCTTGGGAGAAGCTCAAGAAATGCTGTGTTAGCATTGGTGAGGCTAAGACAGGTTTATGCATATCAGTCTGGCTGTTTATTGATCCCATGGAATGAGTAACCACTTGGAATATCCTGGCTGTGAGAAATATAATACTTGACCAGCCAAAGCCATTTGTCTGCCTTCCCTGTGGAGAGAAGCACATTTAAAATTCCTCACCGGGGAGGAACTTCTTGGAAAGAATATTTCATGCAAACTAATACACTCCTTGGACTTGCATTGCAATTTGGATTAGAAAACATGAGCTCGTTATGCCTGGGCGTACATTTTGTTAGAGGCCATCTTAAGGATGAGAGCTCGGATCATTCCGGGAGTCTCGTGTAGGATCTGTCGTGGAGGAGATTGGGGACGTATTGGGCTCCACATCTTGCGTGAGGGGTTTGAATCTTGGACTGCTGCTGCTTTTGGTTTAATGCTATCTGTTGCTAGGGAGGAGGCCCAGCAAAGTTCAGAATTTTAAAGCAAAGCGTTGCCATCTGCTGGGAGGAAATGGAGAACAGTTCTCAATTCCCATCTTGAGAGCTTTATGGATAGTTACCGGGAGAAAGAGAACCTCCAAAAATTAAAGTCAGAGATTTATATTTCGTACATATTTTGCATTTGGGAGAATGTTAGGTTTTCCTCCAGAGGTTTTGTTTTGTTTTTTAAACTAGCCAGAGTTCTGTGAAATATGTTCTCTAAAGAACGCCGAAGAGGGCTTCCCTGGTGGCGCAGTGGTTGAGAGTCCGCCTGCTGATGCAGGGGACACGGGTTCGTGCCCCGGTCCGGGAAGATCCCACATGCCGTGGAGCGGCTGGGCCTCGTGAGCCATGGTCGCTGAGCCTGCGCGTCCGGAGCCTGTGCTCCGCAAAGGGATAGGCCACAGCAGTGAGAGGCCCGCGTACAGCAAAAAAAAAAAAAAAAAGAATGCCGAAGAAACTTCCAATCAAGGATGTTAGCTTCTACTGCTTTGGGGGGCACTAATCGTGCCCCAAACCTTCTGCCTCACAACCTGCCATCTTTGAAGGCCTGAGCTTGGAAGGCAGCCTTGAGTACCTTATTAGAAAAAGGATTTCGACAGCCCTGCCTGCTGTGAGGTAATGTGGGCTGTGAGCCCTGATTGGGACTTGGTTACGCATCTCTTGCAGCCGTGTGCTTGGCCAAAGATGGATTAGGTACACAATTACAGAAACTTTAGAAATTGAATATATATATGTATAAAAATTATAAATTTGTATATTATTTATAAATTTATAAATATGCTATCGATATATAATATTAAATAGAAAGTTTATATCATAATGAATTATATTATATTAAATATATAAATATAGTATATTTACTATAAATTTATAAATACATATATTTATAAATATATATATATCATATATAAATACATTTATATATATACATTTATATATATCATATATAAATACATATATTATCTATGGTTATTTATACGTATACTCATCACATGGATTTTGAGAAGCTGCTGTACAGAGAATGACGGACAGGGCTAAGACTGTCTTGAACGTACTGGCTCACACTCAGCGTAAGGAATGTAGGAAGTGGTGTCTGCCATGGTGCTTCTCTCTGAAAGTCATGGATATCATCACCCAGGGTATGTGCTAAAACCAGATTTGAGCATCTTTCTGGGTTTTGCCTCTCAGATGCTAAGGTGTTCATGAATCTCCACAATATCTAGGACAGAGTGCATAACTCTTCTGGTTGCTTCCAGGTAATAACGTACATTCTTATTAACAGATATTAAAACCCCCCAAGTAATCTGATATGAAAACTGTAATCATTCATCCTGTTTAAAGCTCCCCTACCCACCCACTGCCATTTAGCTCAGGCCAGACTCAGGTTCAGAAACCTGCAGGAAAGAAAGATGGAAACAAAACAGTTCCATCCTCTCTGGGTTAGGCTGGGCTGGCAGTGGGAACAGGAACAGAGAAGGGGGCTAGAGAGCTTTTCCACCAGAGCTGTTGGCCTCTGCCGTTAGGGCCCTCCCCGTGGTGGCCTGAGTCCTAAGCTCGCTGTCAGCTGGTTCCTTGTGGGGAATTTCAACAGGAGCATTTAGTCAGTAATGACAGCACTGTTCTAGGTGCTACAGAAAATGAAGATCATCAAAATAACCCACTGATACTTATCAGAGTTTGCAAAGTGCTTTTCTCTTTCTCGAGCTCATAAACTCTTTTCCCTCAAGCAAAGCTCTAGTTCTGAGCCTAAAAGAGGGCCTCTCCTGGGAGACTCGTATGCAGGCCTGAGGTGACCCAGGGCAACGAGGTCCAGATAGTCCTCTTTGCTAAAAACTTCTTGTAACTTCTCACTCTGTACATCCATCCTTTTCCTGAGTTCTTGGATCATCTTTACGATCATTACTCTGAACTCTTTCTCAGGTAGATTGCCTATCTCCGCTTCGCTTAGTTGTTCTGGGATTTTATCTTGTTCCTTCGTCTGGAACATATTCCTTTGTTTAAATTTCTATTTGTATTTTTATGTATGCAGTAGGTTAGTTACATTTCTTGACCTTGGAGAGGCGGCCCTCTGTAGGGGGGGTCCTATGTGTCCCAGCAGTACACTCCCCTCTTGTCACCCAAGGGCCAGGGACCAGCTGGTCCCAGGGTAAGCTCTGATCTGCTTCTTTTTTTTTTTAAACATCTTTATTGGAGTATAATTGCTTTACAATGGTGTGTTAGTTTCTGCTTTATAACAAAGTGAATCAGTTATACATATACATATGTCCCCATATCCTTCCCTCTTGCGTCTCCCTCCCTCACGCCCTCCATATCTCACCCCTGTAGGTGGTCACAAAGCACCGAGCTGATCTCCCTGTGCTATGCAGCTGCTTCCCACTAGCTATCTATTTTACGTTTCGTAGTGTACATATGTCCATGCCATTCTCTCACTTTGTCACAGCTTACCCTTCCCCCTCCCCATGTCCTCAAGTCCACTCTCTAGTAGGTCTGTGTCTTTATTCCCGTCTTACCCCTAGGTTCTTCATGACCTTTTTTTTTCCCTTTTTTTTCTTAGATTCCATATATATGTGTTAGCATACGGTATTTGTTTTTATCCTTCTGACTTACTTCACTCTGTATGACAGACTCCAGGTCAGTCCACCTCACTACAAATAACTCAGTTTCATTTCTTTTTATGGCTGAGTAATATTCCATGGTATATATGTGCCACATCTTCTTTATCCATTCATCTGCTGATGGGCATTTAGGTTGCTTCCATGTCCTGGCTATTGTAAATAGAGCTGCAATGAACATTGTGGTACATGATTCTTTTTGAATTATGGTTTTCCCAGGGTATATGCCCAGTAGTGGGATTGCTGGGTCGTATGGTAGTTCTATTTGTAGTTTTCTAAGGAACCTCCATACTGTTCTCCATAGTGGCTGTATCTATTTTCATTCCCACGAACAGGGCAAGAGGGTTCCCTTTTGGTTCAGCACGCTGCTGGATCGTAGTTCTTTTGCTTCTCTGTCTACCCCCTGGTGGGTGAGGCTGGTCTAGAGGCTTGTGCCGGCTGCCTGGTGGGTGGGGCTGGGTCTTGGCCCTCTTGTGGGCAGGGCCGTGTCTAGGGTGTGTCTAGAGGTGGCTGTGGGCTCAGGAAGTCTTTAGGCAGCCTGTCTGCTGATGGGTGAGCTGTGTTCCCATCCTGTTGGTCACTTGGACTGAGGCATCCCAACATTGGAGCCTACAGGCTATTGAGGGGGCCAGGTCTCCATGTCAAGGACCCAAGCAAGATGTCTGCCTCTAGCCAGAGTTCACACAGATGAACACTCCCCGATATCGCCACCCCCTGTGTCTACGTCCCCAGGGAGAGGCACTGCTGCCCCTCCCCCACCCCCAAGAGACCTTCCAGGGCCAGCAGGTAGGTCTGGCTCAGACTCCTATGAAGTCACTACTTTTGCCCTGGGTCCCAGTGCACGTGAGAACTTGTGTGCACCCTCCAAGAGTGGAGTCTCTGTTTCCCCCAGTCCTGTGGCGTTCCTGCACTCAAGCCCCACTGAACTTCAAAGCTGAATGCTCTGGGGCTCCTCCTTCCCAAAGCTGGACCCCCAGGCTGGAGAGCCTGTCTCACTCCTGTGGAAAAATTTCTGTGATACAATTGTTCTCCAGTTTGTGGGTTGCCCACCCAGGGGGTATGGGATTTGATTATATCTCGCACGCACCCCTCCTACCATCTTGGCATGGTTTCTTCTTTTTTTTTTTTTGTGGTATGCGGGCCTCTCACTGCTGTGGCCTCTCCCGTTGTGGAGCACAGGCTCCGGACGCGCAGGCCTAGCGGCCATGGCTCACGGGCTTAGTTGCTCCGCGACATGTGGGATCTTCCCGGACCGGGGCACGAACCCGTGACCCCTGCATCGGCAGGGGGATTCTCAACCACTGCGCCACCAGGGAAGCCCGGCATGGTTTCTTCTTTATGTCTTTGGATATAGTATATCTCTGTTTGGTAGGCTCCAGTCTTTTGTATCGACGTTTGTTCGGTAGGTAGTTGTGATTTTGGTGTGCTCGTGAGAGGAGGTGAGCTTAAGGCCCTTCCAGATAGCCCTTTAGTTCCCATAGGAAGTCTCTTTGTCCTGCAGTCAGCTGCCCAGGAAGTCTGCTCACAACAGGCTTCCCCACATACTTTTGCTCAAATCGGCAGTCTACTGGAACTGAAAAATTTCAAGGCTCCCTGGTAAGAATTGCTTGGTTAACATTGAAAAAGTACATTCTAGGGTTCAGAATAAGATGCCATTGGGGAAAGAAAGAAGGAAGAGAGGAACCAGAGGTCCATGGGCTGCAGCGGTTAAACCTCAGTGGTTTATGGCAGGGCTGCCCTGACACTCAGAGGGCAAAGGCCTGACCAGAACCAGTGTGAAATGCTGACCCGTTGTCAAGACGAGTCAGGTTGCATTCATGCCTTAAGTCCTGCACACAGAGTAAGGTTAAGCCTGAACGCCTTTCTCTCATTCACAAGAGTGCATCAAGTTTTACAGATCCATCTGTTATGCGTTGAATTGTGTCCCTCACAGAAGGGATGTTGAAGTCGTAACCGCCATACCTTGGATATGACCTTATTTGGAAATAGCGTCACTGCAGATAAAATCGGTTAAGATGAAGTCATATTGGAGTAGGGTGGGCTCCTAATCTAATATGACTGGTGTTCTTTTTCTTTTTCTTTCTTAAATTTGATTTTAATTTTTGGCTGTGTTGGGTCTTCGTTGCTGTGTGCAGGCTTTCTCTAGTTGCGGTAGCAGGGGCTATACTTTGTTGCAGTGCACAGGCTTCTCACTGCGGTGGCTTCTCTTGTTGCGGAGCACGGGCTCTAGGCACTCGGGCTTCAGTAGTTGTGGCACACGGGCTCAGTAGTTGTGGCTCGCGGGCTCTAGAGCGCAGGCTCAGGAGTTGTGGCTCATGGGCTCTAGAGCACAGGCTCAGTAGTTGTGGCGCACGGGCTTAGTTGCTCCGCGGCATGTGGGATCTTCCCGGACCAGGGCTCAAACCCGTGTCCCCTGCATTGGCAGGCGGATTCTTAACCACTGCACCACTGGGAAAGTCCTGACTGGTGTTCTTATAAGAAGGCCATGTGTAGACAGAAACACACAGGGGGAACACCATGTGATGACCAAGGCAGAGACTGGAGTGATGTACCTACAAGCTAAGGAGCGCTGAGGATTGCCTACAACAAACAGAAATCAGGAGGAAAAAGAAATGGACCCTCCCCTCGGGTCTTCAGAGAGAGCATACCCTGCTGGTACCTTGATTTTAGACTTCTAGCCTCCAGAATTCTAAGAGAATAAATCTCTGTTGTTTTAAGCCTCCCAGTTTATGGTACTTATTACAGCAGCCCTAGCAAACTAATACACCCTTTCATGATGCTTACAGCAGAATTGTAACAGCATTTACTTGTGAGCTCAGGAGTCTGGGAGCTCCTAAGCATCCCTAGAGCCTACTGCCTGATACAGACCACAGTGCATGCTAATAGATATGGGTGGAATGAACACATTTTAGGAGTTTAGATCTCAGTGGTATATTAAATACAAACAAAATATAAGAATTAACAAGGGAGAAATGACTGCCTAGATTGATGTGTGTATCTTATTTATAACATTATATAATTTCATTTACGATTTGCGTAAATGAACTATTATGCCATAGTCTGAAACCCCAAACAGTGGCTTTCCTCTGCAACATAAATGAAATGAAAGTTTATGTCTTGTCTCTGTAGGTTAGAGATGATTGTTGTGTTAGTCAAACAACAGACCCTGGTCTTTACCACCTCTTAACTTCTTAGCATCTTTTCTGGTTTCTCACTGGGGCTGGAATGGCTGCTGAGGGACCCTTCCTGCCTGTGAGATTTACATTATTGGAGATTTAAAGCAAACACTATTTCAAAACTAGCAGTAGCTTCAATAACTGACTGAAGTTGATGCCCTGAGGCAGAATCTCAGCTCATCAATTTAACTTACCTGGTTTCTAATGGCTGGGAAATAGCTGGAATCTGGATAACTGCTGTGTACCTGAGAGGCCACGACAGAAGGGACCCAGTGCCTTGGAAGAGATTTGTGGTATTAATCTCATTGGGTCTTTATTTCTGAATAGCAATTTAGCAGATACACAATTGAGAAGGACAGTTGCACATATGTGTTCGCATGTGTATCCCTGCATGAACCAGGACCAGCAGAGGTAAATGATTAATAAGGATCCATATTGCAATCACTTATGGAGGATGTACAAGAAAATATATGGGGGATAAGAGAAAGAAAAAACAAACTAATTAGAGAGGGTCCCGATTCCTTTATTGTCTCTCTTTTCACAGTTTATCTCTTCTTAAAGATTCTGGTTCCACTGGGTAGTGTCATTTACTTCTTATTCAAAGGAGATCAGCAGTGACATTTGGGGGATTTCTTTTTTGGACCCTGCCAGAGCCCCTGCCATCAACCTCATCCTTAAGTTCATCATCTGCAGGCACATCTTATTCAATCCAGGCTTTAATTCAGTGCAATAAGTATAGTGATTGCCTGCCTTATGCCAGGCTCAATGCTTGACAGTTAAATACAAAGATAAGTAAAGCATAGCTCCAGATTATGAGGAATTTATAATCTAGAGAAGGGACTAGATGCATTATGTGGGTATGGAAGGGTCCCTTCATTTTCTATTCTTAAGGGTGATCTTGGCCAACCCTTGGAGGGCAATCAAGAAGTTAAGTCACATTGTCTCCCAAACCTGGAGTCTGCCCTAGCATCTCCTGGTCACGAGTCTCTTCTCTGCAGCTGAATCAGCAGGTAATCTCAGAAGTCACCCACTCAGAGGGCTGGTCCAGGTCCACCTCTCCCTGGACCAGCCTGTGCTTCAGCCCCCACGAAGTCCAGTAACTCAGAGGACGATGCAGATGCATGGAGTTCTTTACTGAATGGTTAGAGGTTTGGAGGTCTCGTCTGGGTTCTGATCAATCCAGAGATGGTATAGGTTGCCACCCTGGGGAAACGAAAGGTGGGATCTACTTGACTGTGGGCCCAGAAGAGGTTCAATGACAAGTATAGGGCTTCTGGGCCGCTCAGGACTGCAGCACTGTGGGCACCCAGGGCCAAACTATGCCCTCTTGCTCCCTCCCCCAGAACTGAAGTTATGAGGCTCCCTTTGAGGGCCAGCCCCGCCTCCCCAGTGAGTCACAGTTGGAGGAGAAGGAACTAAGAGGGCAGATACCTAGCTGCCTGGACCTCCCGAGGCAGCCCTGTCTGGTCTGTGACCCCCATCTCCACCCCCAGGGAGCTTGGGGACACACAGGACCCTTTGGCCTGAGAGCAAGGGGCTGAGCCTGTTCCCCACTTTTACGGCCAAGCACCCCGACCCACTGGCACGTGGGGTACGTGTCTTCCTCTCGCCATGCCTCCATCAGGCCAATTCCTCCTCCTCTGGCCAGAGGGCGGGGAGGGTGAGAAAGGGAGCCAACATATGCGTTCCGATACTTCCTTCTGATCTTGGAGTGGAAATTCCCTTTCCTCCAAGAAAATGTGCATGTGCTTTGGGTGCAGAAGGCAGCTAAGACTGTTCCCGGCAACGGGGCAAGAGAAACAACTGCCAGACAAACTCTCCAGAGTATTCTAAGTACGTAGAGAAGGTTAGCGTTGAAATTCCAGGTAGACGTTTCTTTCTCCCACACCTTCCAGACTTGGGCCTGCACAAGGGAATTGTCCCTTCGCACCTCCTCCCCTTCGATGACGAAAGCTCAGCTTCTCTGTACACCGGTGCCAGGTCGAGTCTCGGAGACAAAGAGTTTTGGGTGAAGCAGAAAAGGATAGCTTTATTACTTTGCCAGGCAAAGGGGGACAGAGTGCACTCCTGCCTCGAAAAACTATGTGCCCCAACTTGGAGAGGGTAGGGAGACGTTTTACAGGAATGGTTCAAAGAGGGCGTGATCAGCTCGTGGACGTTCTTCTGATGGGTTGGTGGTGAGGTAAGTGAGAGTCAGTATCATCAACCTTCCGTTCCAGCTGGTCAGGGGTCTACGTATGTGCTTTGGGGCAGCATACCATGTTGATCCTTAACTTCTCTCACCTGGACGGGGTTTCAGTATCTGCAAAACAGCTCAAGGATATTGTTGTGTGCGTTGTTGATGCGGAACCAGGACCTTGCCCCAAGGCTTAACTGTTGTTTCTCTTGACTTTGTTTCTCCCTTGTCTGGCATCCCCTCCCTTCCCTGGCATCCCCTCCCTTCCCTAATTAACAACTGCTTGAATCTGCCCCGTTGGGACTCAGGGAAGGTCATGGAGGCTGAATGAAGGCTGTTTCCTGTAATCAAAGAAATGGGGGACACAGAAAGGCTTTGTGACCAACAGCCCCACAGGGCCCTGCTTGGTATCACCCTCCCCCCATCAGCTCTGGTCTTGAATTTCCTCCCCCTGGTCATCCCTGCTGTGACCTCCCCAGGTCTCTGAATACAGGGACCCCATACTGGCTTTGGGAAAATGCTATGCCTTTCTTTAAAAAAAAAAAAAAAATTATTTATTTTATTTTTGGCTGCATTGGGTCTTGGTTGCTGTGCACAGGCTTTCTCTAGTTGCGGCGAGCAGGGGCTACTCTTCATTGTGGTGAGCGGGCTTCTCACTGTGGTGGCTTCTCTTGTTGTGGAGCACAGGCTCTAGGTGTGCGGCTTCAGTAGTTGTGGCTCCCGGGCTCCAGAGTGCAGGCTCAGTAGCTGTGGCACGTGGGCTCAGAAGTTGTGGTTCCCGGGCTCCAGAGCGCAGGCTCGGTAGCTGTGGCACTTGGGCTCAGTAGTTGTGGCTCCCGGGCTCCAGAGCACGTGGGCTCAGTAGTTGTGGCTCGTGGGCTCCAGAGCGCAGGCTCAGTAGTTGTGGCGCACGGGCTTAGCTGCTCCGCGGCATGTGGGATCTTCCCGGACCAGGGCTCGAACCCGTGTCCCCTGCATTGGCAGGCGGACTCTTAACCACTGCGCCACCAGGGAAGCCCCTGCCGTGCCTTTCTGAAGGTTTCTTTGAGAATCTTTTAACTTACATCTTAGCCTAGGTGTGCCATGATGTTTCCTTCTCCACCATCACGACTGCTGGACGGGGTGGGCTGAGGACTCCTGGCTGTGGACCCGGGGGAGATGTGGGTGGGCTATAACCACCTTACTAGGTCATTCATGAAGTTTACCTAGCGAGACAAGCACAGATGTTCCTCAGAGAGCGCACAGCCTCTCCTTAGAATCCTGCATGGAGAGAGGGGTGTGTTTCCCATTTGTCTGCTTTGGGCCGTGACTCTTAGGAAGAGTGGACGCTCACTGCCCCAACCCTCCCAGGCCCCGTGGCCTTCAGGAGGCCATCAGTGTTACCAAGTCCAAGCTCACTCTGCTTGCTGCAGGACAGGCCAGTGAATCAGAGACGAGGTGTTCGGGGCAAGGAACATGACTTTATTCGGAAACCTGGCAGATCTAGAAGATGGCAGACTGGTGTCTCTGAAAAACCATCTTATTGGGGTTTGGATGCCAGTTTCTTTTAGAGAGGGAGGAGATGAGGAAGTAAAGTAAAAAGGCCATAAGATTTGCAAATGTCCCCTGGAATGGCCAGCCTCGGGGAGGGGACGTGTTCATTTCTTCTTTCTGGAAGCCACCCACGGGGGGTCAGGGTCAGGATATACAAAGGCACTTTGGTTTAACATTCGGGCAGAGGGGCAGGGTTCCCTGAGGCAGGCCATTATGTATGATTATAATAACAAAAGCAACGACAAGGAAAGGTTAAAGTCAAAGAAACAGATCGAACATAGAGTCTGATTTAGCTCTTCCCTGTTAACATCGGGAGATGCTTGCTGTCACAGGGGGAGACGTGGCACCAGGCCTGTTGCACTGCCTCAGATTAAATTGTTTTGATCCAGGTTTTTCCTGATGAGAGCCAGCAGGAGCGAGGGTCTCCAGGTTCACTCTAACATGGAGATGTAAATAAATGAGTTTATTCAGGGGAGAGAAGTGTAGGGACTGCATGGGGAGTAGTGAGAGTTTTCAAGGTTTCCGAGACTGAAAAGCTTAAATGTAGGCAGGGACCAGAGGATACGCCCGGGAGGCAGCCTTGGGGAGGGAAATATGGGTGGGTGGGTGGGGGGAGTCACAGGATCAGACGCCTGGAGGTAAAAAAGCAAATCTAGCCCATGTTTGGGGAAAATGAGGTTCACCCTTTAGCTGTGGTGTAGGGGGTAAGGAGGGAGCTGGGACGACTGGCAAAGTAATATCACTGAAATAGGGGCGCCCAGAGGAGAAGCTGGTTTCCAGAACCAGACGGCGCACTGACGTAGCCACCAGCATCTTTGCTCCCAGCCCGCCGGTCCTGCAATCGCCTTCCCACTGCTTTCCCTCCTTTCTCCTTGTCCCTCACCAACCATTCTTTACAGGGGGATCTCTCCCTGATGGAAAGCAGATCACGTTTGTTTCCCTGCTAAAATCCTCCAGTCTTCACAGCTCACCCATCTAAACTCCAAGTTCCTTACTCTGTACGACAAACCCTACCCGAAGTGGCTGCAGCCAGTCTCTCTGACAGCATCTCACAGCCCTGTGGCCTGGGCCGCCTTGCGTCCATCTCTCTGGCTTTCACTTGCTCCCCACGCCCCCCGAGCCCCGCCCACCTGTGAGCCACCACGTGGCCGCCGTCCTGGCTCTGCATTGCTCCGGGCTCACAGGCTCTTGCTGAAATGCTTGCTGCAGAGCGGCCTGCCTGCACCGTGTCCTCTCAAGTGATTCCTCCGGTCACCGTTAATCACATCTCCCGGTCGCATTGATCGCCACCGATGTAATCATGCTTATGTGCGCGTGTCTGTGTTAGTTTACTAGTGCTGCTGAAACAAATTACCGCGCTCTTAGTGACACAGAAATGTATTGTTTCACAGTTATGCAGATCAGAAGTCCAGGATCAGCACCGCTCAGCCAAAATCAAGGCGGCAGTCGGCAGGGCCACACTCCCTCTGGAGGCTCTAGAGGAGAATCTGTTCTTTTTGTTTGTTTAATGAGTGAATTATTTTTGTTATTTGGAAAACTTTTTTAAAGAAAGATTTATTATTTTATTTATTTATGTAATTTATTTTTGGCTGCATCGGGTCTTAGTTGCAGCACGCAGGATCTTTCTTTGCGGCACGCGGGTTTCTCTCTAGTCGTGGCGCGTGGGCTCCAGGGCTCATGGGCTCATGGGCTCTCTAGTTGTGGCACACGCGTTCCAGAACTCATGGGCTCTGTAGTTTGCAGCATGCAGACTCTCTAGTTGAGTCACGCGGGCTCAGTAGTTGTGGCGTGGGGACCTAGTTGCCCCGTGGCAGATGGGATCCTACTTCCCTGACCAGGGATTGATCGAACCCCTGTCCCCTGCACTGCAAAGCAGATTCTTTTTTTTTTTTTTTTACATCTTTATTGGAGTATATTTTCTTTACAATGTTGTGGTAGTTTCTGCTGTATAACAAAGTGAATCAGCTATATGTATACATATATTCCCAGGATTGTTTTGTTTTTTTTTCCTATTAACTTTGTTCTTTTTGTTGTTGTCATTTTTAACATCTTTATTGGCGTGTAATTGCTTTACAATGGTGTGTTAGTTTCTGCTTTATAACAAAGCGAATCAGCTATACATATACGTATGTCCCCATATCTCTTCCCTCTTGCATCTGCCTCCCTCCCACCCTCCCCATCCCACCCCTCTAGGTGGTCACAAAGCACCGAGCTGATCTCCCTGTGCTATGCAGCTGCTTCCCACTAGCTATCTGTTTTACATTTGGTAGCGTATATACGTCCATGCCACTCTCTCACTTTGTCACAGCTTACCCGTCCCCCTCCCCATATCCTCAAGTCCATTCTCTATGTAAAGCAGATTCTTTACCACTGGACCACCAGGGAAGACCCTGGAAAACTTTCTAAGGAGTTATTATTTTATCACTTTTACATTTGTGGTTTTTTGCTTTATTTATAATTATTATTTTTTAAAATTTATTTTATTGAAGTATAGTTGATTTACAATGTTGTATTAATTTCTGCTGTACAACAAAGTGATTCAGTTATATATACATATACATATATATGTATGTATATATATATATATATATATATATATATATATATATATATACACACATTCTTTTTCCATTAGGTTTATCACAGGATATTGAATATAGTTCCCTGTGCTATACAGTAGGACTTGTTGTTTATCTGTTCTGTATATAATGGTTTGCATCCGTTAACCCCAAACTCCTGGTCCATCCCTACCCTTCCCCCACCTTCCCCCTTGGCAACCACAAGTCTGTTCTCTATGTCTGTGAGTCTGTTTCTCTTTCGTAGATAAATTCATTTGTGTCATATTTTAAATTCTACATATAAATGATATCATATGATACTTGTCTTTCTCTGTCCGACTTACTTCACTTAGTATGATAATCTCGAAGTCCATCCGTGTTGCTGAAAATGGCATTATTTTACTCTAGGAGAATCTGTTCTTCCCTCTTCCATGTTTTGGTGGCCTCTGGCGTTCCTTGGCTTGTGGCTGCATCACTACAGTCTTCAAGGCCAACATCTTCTCTCTGTGCCATTTTCACATCACCTCCTCCTTTGTGTGACACTGTCAAAATCTCCCTGTGTTTCCCTCTTAGAAGAATACATGTGATTACATTTGGGATCCACTCTGATAATCCAAGGTAATCTCCCCATGTCAACACCCTTAATTTAATCACATCTACAACGACCCTCTTTCCATGTGAGGTGACATTTAAATGAGATTTCTGCATGGGGAAGGAGGTTGAAGGCAAATTATCTCCAAGGACTCCTCCGAAACTCAAGTTCTATGAAATAGTGAGTCCATAAAAAAGGAAGTACAGGGCAGAAAATGAGGCAAAACACGCCACTCTGCTTTGACATGTATTCTGGTCCAGGGATTAGGAACTGATATTTTTTGGGGGCCATTATCCAGCCTCCTGTAATTTCTGTTTCCCTCCACTTACTCAGTGGAAGAAATCTGCTGTATCTCAGGCACCTAGAACTGTGCCTACAACATAGCAAGTGCTCAGCTGTTATTCATTAAATGATTAAATAAATTAATATAGCCAAGTGTATTTTATTCTAAAAAGTATTTTTCATTATATGTTCATCATTTAATAATAATCCACCATACTATTCTTCTATAACAATAAAATTGCTTTGATATAACAGTCATCTTACATAAATGAAAACATGATTTAATTAAATGGCACTTTATGAGCTTTAGGCAAAGCAAACATTTGAATTATCTTGTTTAAATTAAATGGCTCTTTTGTGTTCAGTAGTATCACTAAGTGTGTCTATCTTGCTAATACAATGGCATCATTATATTCTGAATTATACAATTTAATTACATGTAACTTGAAGTTTAAACTGAAACATTGTTGAGGTACAAGCCTGACCTGCACATCCACTCATTACCGTTTTTTTCAAATGATGTTTCACTCAGAAACATTTAACAAAATCGTAGCTTTTCAGTTGCTTAAATAAACCTTGAGAAATGGACAACCCCAGTTCTAACGCTTGCTTTGCCACTTATAGGCTGCTTAACCCTGGGCAAGATATTTGAGTAGCTACAATGCTCAGGTCCCACTCTATAAAATGCAGTTCTTGAGAAGCATGAGATGAGTTAAGATAAGCTAAGCACCTCCAATGTTTCTCTCGACTAGCTCCCCCTTCCTCCTTCCTTTCCCACAAACATGCCAGGAAAAAAAAAAAAAAAATCTATTTTAGATCTGGTAACTCCTCCAACCCACACTACTATATGTAAACATACTGGCTTAAAATATAGGCGCATAGCACGAAGCACTGACTCTCCCAGCATGAGCTGTGTGCTGCTTTGCTTTCCCATT